>NC_139459.1:298035000-298692500 GCF_057233095.1 Heloderma suspectum
CAATGGTAAGGGAAATGTAACACCAAGGAGGGCAAATAGAAAAGACTGGGAATACAAGATAAGAAGAGCCCTCTTGGATCAGAGCAAAGGTTCATCTAGTCCAGCGCATTGTTACTCTCAGTGGCCAACTAGATGCCTCTGGGAAGCCCACATGTGGAGCTTGAAGGCAATAGCCCTCTCCAACTTTGCTTCCCACAAATGGGTATTCAGAGGCATACTCCTTCTGTACCTGGAGATTCTATATAGCAATTACGACTAATAACCATTGGCAGATTTATGAAAACTGAATGAAAAGTCAGCTGTTGTTATTGTGGTCTAGGCAAGGCTATATTTTAATGATCACTTCCTCCCAGATATACCCCACATGTTTTAAGATCTTGAAAGTGTGTTGTATTCAGGCACAGTGAAGAAACTGCCCCCTTAACTGCAACCCAGACCTCCCCCTCCCTCCCTCTCCCCCAGCTTGAGTAACCTATAACAGTTTTCAGGCAGTGGGGCCCAGCCAAGGATCAATATCAAACCCATTAATAAATCAGTTTAGTTTCACCACCTCAAATCTAGGAACTTAAATCATATCTAACAATTTTTGAGTTACAATTTCTCTTGACCTCATTTGGTTCCAGTATTGTATAAACAAAGTCTAATGTATCCTAAAAACCTCTGTTGTCTAGATTTTTCCTTCCCAAAGATGGTTAAGTTTATTCATTGCCATCATTTTCTGCCTCCAATACTCTAATTTTCAGTTGAGCAGTTCTCCACACTTTTGCCAACAGAATTCAAGCTGCTGTTAACATATAGGTCACCATAACCTAAGTTTTCTTACTTCCCCTTCAGACATCCCAATATTGTTTTGCAGTGTAAAACAAAAGGGGATAATTGGATAATGTAAAATTTTAGAAGGATAGTTCTTCAAGTAGGACGTACATTTTCCATCCCTTTTTTCATTTCATTTGTATCTTATTAAATTTCAATAACTGTGGAGTCATAATTCCTTTAAAAGCACCAGTAGACACCTTCTGAAGTGAGCCAAGAAACTGGCCCATCGGCAGCTGCACCTTGTTTTGGAATCCACTTCAGCCCACAAGCTCACATTCTGTTGGTTTTTTAGGAAGCTGCCAATGATGTGAGCATTTGCCACTTTTGTGTGGTGGAATGGATATTCAATTTGTTTTTAAGTTGCCTAGAGGTAGAAATCTGGTTAGAAAATTTAAAATTGTTAATAAATGAATGAGTTGGATCCAGTGATACGCCATGCTGAGTCAGAATCAGTATCGTTTCATTTTGAGAGACAGTTTGAGCTTGAGATTGTGTCTGTGTGATAGACAAGAGGTGCATATTCCCACTTATTGTGAAAATGGGATTACATGTTCCTCAAGCATTATGTGCATACAACCATAAATAATATGTAGCCCAATTTGTATGATCTCCACCTTTTTTGAGGTGAAGGACTACCCAAGTCAGACATATACATATCTGACTTATGTCTCTTGCTATCTTTTAGATTGACACATGCGCCAACCTGAGTAGAGGATCTATGCCCACTGGTGCTACTTCCTCCCCTATTGGTTTTCACTTAACCATTGCCACCAGAGAAAAAATTCTGCGGGGTGACGTCTTTGCCCTGCTCTTTCGTGAGCCCAAACCCAGTGATAAAGATAGGTCCCGAGACCGAGATCCTGAGCGGAGCAAAGCCCGCAAAGTGCCTTGCACATGGGCGAACTGGTTGCCAGGTTTTTTAATTTACGCTGGCATCCTCCAACAGAGATTCCCTGAGAGGGCTTGGGTTCTCACCAAATACCTTGACATAATATACAGGGCTTACACCAAATATGAAGGGAGTGCATGGCTGGCCTACGATGAAGCCTTTCGTAGGAGGGCCGCCATTGATCCCTCCATGCGCTGGGATCTGAAGGACCAGGACCTTTGGCTCCAATTCATGACCCCTTCTCGGCCAGGCTTCGGCGACAGGTCCGATAGCGGCCACATCCTGGCCAAGCTGTCGCCCGCAATAGCCGTTAGGCCTGTTGTGGGTCCAGGGGTTCAACACCGCTGGCTGTGCTGGGAGTTCAGCTCCAAAGGTTCCTGTTCCCGAAACCCATGCCACTTCCGGCATGAGTGCTCTCTTTGTGGCGGTCAACACTCCTGCTCCTCCTGCCCGAGAGCCAGAGGTTGGAGAGGTTCCCCAAGGGATGGCCATGGTGGCAGAAAACATGGCGGTGGGCACCCTCCCCCTCACAAAGGGCCCCAGCCCAGTTAAGATTCTTCCACTCCTTCAACTTCTAAGGCGTTACCCAAATCGTCGGGCAGCGATCTACTTGGAACGCGGCTTTACACTGGGTTTCAGGATCCCCTTTATGGGTCTGCGAAAGCCGTATTTGACCAGTAACCACCGGTCTGTTCTTAGCATGCGGTGCTTAGTGCAAGACAAAATTAACAAAGAAGTTCAGTCAGGTCGGGTCATCGGCCCCTTTCCCTCACCCCCGCTACCCAACCTGCGGATTTCCCCTTTGGGAATTATCCCCAAGAAATCGCCCGGTGAGTTCAGGTTAATTCATGACCTCTCTTTCCCCAAAGGTCAGTCTGTTAATGATGAAATCCCAGATTCCTTATGCACCGTGCATTACACTTCCTTCGACACTGCGGTAGCCATGATAAGAGCCCTGGGCCGCGGGGCATTGATGGGCAAATGTGATATCAAATCTGCTTTTTGCATTTTGCCTATCAATCCTCTGGACTTTGATTTGCTGGGATTTTCCTTCCAGGACAAATTTTACATCGACCGCGCCCTCCCTATGGGATGCTCCACTTCTTGCGCCATGTTTGAAACATTTAGTACCTTTCTGGAATGGGCCATACGGGATAAGACAGGCTGCGGCGATGTGGTTCATTATTTGGATGACTTCTTGTTTGCTGGACCCGGGGACAGCAGTCAGTGCTCTGACCTGATTAAGGCATTCATATCCCTGTCCTCAGATTTAGGTGTCCCTTTGGCACATGAGAAGACAGAGGGCCCAGCTGTTACTTTGACGTTCTTAGGGATCGAGCTCGATACCCTCGCACAGTGTTCTCGTCTCCCTCTTGATAAATTGCTGGTACTTAGGAATAAGATCCAATCCATCTTGCACCTTCGTAAAGTCTCCCTTAGAGCCCTCCAAGAGATCGTTGGCCATTTGAACTTCGCTTGTAGGGTAGTGGCCCCGGGCCGCGCATTCCTGCGACGGCTCAGCTGGGCAATGCGGGGTCTTCGACTCCCGCATCATCGCACCAGAGTCACCTCCACTATGCGCATGGACCTGCGAGTATGGCTTAAATTTTTGAGAGACTTTAACAGCATCTCCGTTTGGAGGCGTGAGTTACTTCTATGAGCCGACATGCAGATCCATTCGGATGCGGCTGGCACCTTTGGCTTTGGGCTAATTTGGCGAGACCGGTGGTGCCGGGACCAGTGGCCAGAGAGCTGGGCTGCCAGCAGTATCTGTCGTGACCTCACCTTCTTGGAATTCTTTCCCATTTACGTGGCTGTACATATTTGGGCAGAATTGATGGCCAACTCTGTCGCTCTCTTTTGGTGTGACAATTTGGCGGTAGTGCACGTCATTAATACTTTATCCTCCAGAAACCAAAGGGTTATGGAGTTAGTTAGAGCATTTACCTTCCAATGCCTATGCCACAACATATGGTTCTGTGCCCGCCAAGTGCCAGGTCTGAGGAACCCTGTAGCCGATGCTTTGTCACGAAACCAGATCGACTGGTTCCATGCGTTGGCTCTGTGGGCACGTCCGCTGCCAGACCCCATGCCAGACGAACTGTGGGAGATTGGCGCTCTCAAGTCGAACACGCTATCCTGAATTCTATAGCCCCCAGCACTAGAGCTGCCTATGAGAGAGCAGGTAGGGAGTTTAGCGCCTTCAGGTGTGGACTGCAGTTGCAGGATATGTGGCCCTTACCTGTGGACCACTTGTTACAATTCTGTGTACATCTGCATAATAAGGGACTATCTGCTAGGACCATTTCGGGGAAGCTCGCCTCTTTGGCCTTACGGGCCAAAGTGCGAGGGGTGGAGGACTCCACCTCAGATTTCCGAATCAGGAAGTCTGTGCAAGGCTGGGCATGGATGTCTCCCGCCCCGCCAGACTCCAGACATCCTTTGTCGCCAGTTATTCTTATAGGGCTTCGGGCATTGTGGCCCTCCATTTGCTCTTCTCCATACGAAGCCTCCCTCTTTCACGCTGCAGCCTTAACAGCCTTTTTTGGGGCCCTTAGGATTTCAGAACTGGTCTGGGCATCCAAATCCGACACCACCGGGAGGGCCTTGAGGTATTCCGATATCCTGATCCATTCTAAGCTGATTCACCTCCATATTCGATGTTCAAAAACCCATCAGTCAGGCAAGGGAACATTGGTGACCCTTAACCAGGCCCAGGCTGATGAGTTATGCCCTGTCAGGGCCTTGCAGGCTTTCTTTGAGCATCGCGGGGCAAAGGAGGGTCCCCTATTTTGCCATGCTGACGGTTCACCACTGACAAAGTTCCAATTTTGGGCAGTCACCAAGTTAGCCTTGACCACACTGGGTCTGGGGCATTATCGTTTTGGGACTCACTCATTCTGTATTGGGGCGGCCTCTACGGCAGCTGCCATAGGCTTTTCTTCCAAACAAGTGAAGGCGGTAGGGAGATGGCGCTCCAGGCCTTCCGCTCTTACATTCGCAAGTTGCCTGATGCTTCATGATGATTCTCTTCGCCTTCCCCAATGTTTTATTTAGATGGGATTCGACCGACGCCGGTACAGGTGCTCATTTGTGGGCACAGTATGGTTTTTTGGGCTGCCCACAGAGCTTCTACGTCGGCCTTCCGATCCCGGCTGCAGTTTCCCCAACAGGTGGCAATACAATGGCTCGGCCGACGGGGTATGTGTTGGGACAGTCTTCTTCCCACACTCTTTCAATGAGGTTTGGTCAGTTTCCCTCCACAGGTCCTGGTGCTGCACCTAGGAGGGAACGACCTGGGCTACAAGCCTGGAAAGGTCTTGATTGAGCAGGCATTGGCTGATCTGCGGACGATCCGACATCGTTGGCCGGGGGTGACCATATTATGGTCCTCAATGCTCCCGAGAATCATGTGGAGGGCGCAGAGCAATGCGGCCATGGAACGGGCCCGGCGCAAGGTGAACAGAGAATTGGCACGTGGGTTGTCAGAGCATGGTGACGGCTATATCAACCACCAAGGAATCCATTGGACTAGGAGGGAGCTTTACGGGCAGGACGGAGTCCACCTGTCAGACATAGGCAATGACTTATTTTTGGCCGATCTGCAAAGGGGCCTGCGGGAAGTTCTTCTGCGCAGGTGGGGGGAGTTTCACAAGCAATAGGTTTGTGACTCCTGTGGCGGCTAGGACGGGCAAAACAGGAAAGGGAGTAGGGATGGTGTGCACGCAGAGGCACCTTATGGTGACAGGTGACGTCTGAGCCCCCCCGAACGGGTTGTGCGGCTCGGCGGGACGATAAGGGTTGCCTGGGAGACCAACCCTACTCACTCACCCAGGTGTTGTGCGGCACCGGGTTGGGGGTGACACCGGAAGGTCTATCTCCCCAAGAAGGGGCAGTCCGGAGGGATGGCGAGATCACCGCCACCCCTCAGGCTGGGTGTGTTTTCGCCCTAGAAGTGTCAGCTAGATGCTGACACAGTTAGATGCCCGTCCCAGTTACCCCTTTGCAAATATTTCAATAAATGTGGCCCAATTTTCAATCCAAGCTTGTTGTCTGCGTCTTCTTTGACCCATCTCCGCTTGCAAATGCCCTACCCGGCGCCAGCTTGTCTGGCTGAAAGGGGGGGCCATTGTGGGCGGGTGGGGTGATAAGACGTATGGGCCTCTGATTGGTGCACCCCAGTCGCACCACCAGTCAGGGAGGAGCGGGCCGAGTTGTCTTAAACTCGACCCCCCTCCCTATCTCAGCTCTTTGGCGCGACGCAGCTCCCTCCCACCCTCCCCTTAGCAGGGTGGGTTTTGCCGGTTGCCCCTTTGGGAGCCATGTAGGAATTTTTTGGTTCACAGCCAGATTGGCCTAGGACTGTGAGTCTTTTTTGCCTACGTCACACTGTTATGCGGGTTGTGTGTGTCCTGTAAGGGAATACAGTCTATATCATCGGTCACATTCCACTTGGCGGCTAGGATGGGCAAAACAGGAAAGGGAGTAGGGATGGTGTGCACGCAGAGGCACTTTATGGTGACAGGTGACGTCTGAGGCCCCCCGAACGGGTTGTGCGGCTCGGCGGGGCGATAAGGGTTGCCTGGGAGACCAACCCTACTCACTCACTCAGGTGTTTTGCAGCACCGGGTTGGGGGTGACACCGGTAGGTCTACCTCCCCCAGAAGGGGCAGTCCAGAGGGATGGCGAGATCACTGCCACCCCTCAGGCTGGGTGTGTTTTCGCCCTAGAAGTGTCAGCTAGACGCTGACACAGATGCCCGTCCTAGTTACCCCTTTGCAAATATTTCAATAAATGTGGCCCAATTTTCAATCCAAGCTTGTCTGCGTCTTCTTTGACCCATCTCCGCTCACAATGGGATTACATGTTCCTCAAGCATTATGTGCATACAACCATAAATAATATGTAGCCCAATTTATATGATCTCCACCTTTTTTGAGGTGAAGGACTACCCAAGTCAGACATATACATATCTGACTTATGTCTCTTGCTATCTTTTATATATGATATGAGGGGGACTTAGTGGACTCTTTCCTACATAGCCCTTTGTGGAATGTATGAAATATTTCCACAGTATACAGTTGTGTCAAATAGAAATATGTAACAGTTGTACAGGGTATGTTTGTGTATGCTTAAAGTAACTATTTTGTTGTTGTTGTTCAGTCGTTCAGTCATGTCCGACTCTTCGTGACCCCATGGACCATAGCACGCTAGGCCTTCCTGTCCTGCACTCTTTCCTGGAGCGTGCTCAAGTCCATATTCATTGCATCAGTGATGCTATCTAGCCATCTCATCCTCTGCCATCCCCTTCTCCTTTTGCCCTCAGTCTTTCCCAGCATCAGGGTCTTTTCCAGAGAGTTTTCTCTTCGCATTAGGTGGCCAAAATATTTGAGCTTCAGCTTCAGTATCTGTCCTTCCAATGAGCACTCAGGGTTGATTTCCTTTAGGAAGGATTGATTTGACCTCCTTGCAGTCCAGGGGACTCGTAAGAGTCTTCTCCAGCACCACAGTTCGAAAGCATCAATTCTTCAGCGCTCAGCCTTCCTTATAGTCCAGCTCTCACAGCCATACGTTACTACTGGGAAAACCAAAGCTTTGATTAGACGGACCTTTGTCGGCAAAGTAACTCTACCACCAGGAAAAAAAACCCTCTCTAGATTAGAGAAGACTATGTGATGATGTGAGAGATACTGTAGATATGTATTAGAATAAGGCTAACTTTCCCCAACCTGATACCCTTCAGATGTTTTGGACTACAGCTCCCAGGATTCCTGGTGCTGCTGGCTGTGGCAGTTGAAGTCCAAAACATCTGGACACCAGCTTGGGGAAGGCTGGGTTAGACTAGCCTGAATTTTAACTGCATGATTGAAATATACTTTATTTTGAGATACCTGTTTTTTGCCATTCATAATGCTTACAAATACTTTGATTTTGCCCTGCATATTGAACAAGGGCTGACAATTACTATCACTGAGGTTCCTTTTTATTTTTTTGTATTCCATTTCATTCTTTCAGACTGAATGCAGCCCTTGTCTGAGCTCTACTTCTTAGGGTCAATAATATCTATGACAGCTACTTAATTGCTACATGCATGTAGACTGTTTCTTGGCAATTATATTTCAGATTCCTGTCAGTGTACTTGTTTGTCCACGGGCACTGTTGATATTAAATATCAGTAAAGTACCTGATAGCCACTGCAGAAATGGCAGTGAAACAAATTGTACATAGCCACAAAAGTCTTATCGAAAGGATGGAAGAAGAAATCTGCTAATTTTATTGCAAAGTTGTTGCCTGGAAAATTCTCTGCAAAAGGCAAATCATGAAACACTTTTTAAGGACTGCCAGATCAGCCAAAATATATTTTTACTGGGTTCTGATTCTACTATATGATAGACTGAGGATTTTTTTTTCCATTTGTATTATTGCCACCCCTTCCCAGACAGGTCACTCATTGCCCATGGAAGTAGTGAAAAGATACAAAGAGTACACAATCGTTTTAGAAAATGAAGGCAGGAGTCCTTTTTCAGATAAACAGGGCCAATTCAAGAGATGTAATTCACAGAAGCGGAATATCGAGTTGACAAAGTCCTTCTTCTTATTGTTCCAAGAGCTGCTATGAAATTCTAATAATGGCAAATGTTTGGGATTGTAGTTATCTCTTTCAGAGGCATCATTTACAAACCCAGGAGACTTGACCTCCATATTCTAAGAGTACATTAGGTATAATTTGGTCATTCTAAAAGGCTGTGTAATCCATAGAATATAGTGCTTGACTTGGTCATGGGAGTGTTCGTACTCTGGCTTGTAAAACTGATTTATCAAATGGCAAAAGGTAAATCATCCTGCCCACAGTAATCTTTCCTTTGCTTGCATTTTGGAATGTTCATAGGAAATCAGCCAATATTTTCCACTTTATTTATTCGAAACATATATCCTATTTTTCAATTATTTCAGTTCTTAAAGCAGGCAAAGGCAACATAATTAAAGTCAGTTCATTAAACTGCAATAATAAAATGTGGTAAGGCTGTACTGATGTGTTTTGGCCCGTCCTGCTCATTCCACCCAAAGTCCTACTTTGATGATGCCACTTCTTCTGGGAGCATCTGACCATAGCAGCTGCTCCAGAGTTGCCAGATTACTGATTTAGATTTGAAATCCTTGTACCTCAGCCTCAAAATATTATTTGTTTTTCAAGGGAACTCTCATAGATGGGGGTCGAGGGAGGAGAAAAAAAAAACAGCCTTAGTGGCCTGTTATAGCTCTGCCCAACAGAGCAGTATTTATGAAAATGGCAACCCTACATATAAAAAAATCCCAACAGGAGCTAATTATTTTTTAGCTGGGATGTTACGAAGTCCTATCCTTGAGCACCATCTTTATTTGGGTTCAAAAGAGTGGTTTTGTGTTTTGGAGCTCAGCTCAGCTCTGCTTTGTACTTATGTCCTTGAGCAAGTTACTTTCTTTTAGATTCATAATTTGCTTTCTTGGAAGTTTATGACAAGCCCTACCAGTATGGGACCCATTTTATGAATGGGCAAGTCCACCCCCTCATGGCTGCCATTTTGTGAGAGTGGCCACAACACTCTCTCAATATTCCAAATGTGCCCACTGACCCCAAAAGGTTGGAGGGCCCTGCCGTATTTGAAGGGCTGTCAAATCCAAGCCTGGGGCATTATTATGTTTATCGTGTGAAGGCTACACATATTATGGAGAGTTTGCAGAAGGCACAAAAAGGGTGGGGCTATGAAGGAAGGTTGCTGAAGAAATGGTTGTTGAGGAGAAAGCTCTATTAAGCACAGCCTCGTCAAATCTTTAAGGACATTAGTGAAGGAAGGAAAGGGTTGTGGCTTCACATTGAATACAACGTTATATTATGTATGCACAAGCACACACACACACATGCAGGTCTAGGGTTTTAGTCTTTTTTCTTCAGGGCACTTTCCAGCCAGGAAATTGTATCACACACATAGAATAACATGACAGCAGATGGTTTTAGCAGTCAGTCTCTGCTAAATTCACCAACACAGTGAAACACAAACTTTGTTCCATATTTTAAACAAGAAAATATTTATTAAGATAAACACACAAACAGAAGCACTGTATAAAGTAATGCATACATGGTCCTGGCACAAACCCTTTTCAGGCATTCAGCATCCATGGACTTGTGGGGGCAGGGGGCAATTCTGTTCCCTGACTGACATTTATTTGTACATCTGCAGGTACTGAATGCCTGAAAAGGCCTGCTGTCTATACTATACAGTCACCACTGGAATAAGAAAACCAGGGTACAAATTCTTAAATAAAACATTATTTTAGGTGTACCAGACATTTTGCTTTTACACATGTATGACCATTTTCAAGGGTCTAACATGGCAACAGTTCTGTGATCATTGTGGTCTGACTCCAGCCACAATCATCATCAAGTTATGCTTTGACATCAAGATGATCATGCCTAGCAGTAAATTGATTTCATGTATACCTCTCGAGATTGAACTTCATAATTTCAGCACAGTTTTGAATATGGTGAGTTGGGGTTTGGAAGTCAGCAGAACCAAGCATGCAACTGACCATCACAAATATTCAGTGCAAATTATCATGCTCCATTGGGGCTTAAGCCTGCCAGTGCAGTGGGCATGTTCAGGCTGAATCTCCTTTTATAGTTTTATAGTTTCTGGAGTTGAGGGCCATGGCAGAATCAGTTCATTTACCAGATAGAACACATTTTTCAGCCCTCAGTGTAGGAATCCAGTTATCCAGAAATGAAGGGAAGAAAGGATTCAAAGAGATTCAAAATGAAATATCTCTTAATATATAGAGAATCTAGTAATCCTGTCTCAGACAGAGGGCACTGAGACACTGAAGAACTGCTGCCAGCAATAGTAGACCTACTAGGCAAGTTGGATCATTTGACTTATTGGGCATGCTGGCTGGGGATGATGGGAGTTGTACTTCAACACATCTGGAGGGCACCAGGTTGAGGAAGGCTGGACTAACTATATGGCAGTATCATTTGTGCATAAGATTAGAAATCTGACATTTGTGCCTAAACTAATGAACATCAGTAATTTTTGCCTTTCTAAATGAATGATTCCTGTCCTGTTAGCCAGGTTGGGAGAGTACGGGGATATTAGCTTGCTTTCATCTAATACCATTTTGGGGGAAACACAATATTCTGTCCTGGATGTCTCCAGTATTGTCAGTTATAATTTTTCATGTTCTCTCATATTTAGAAAAGCATGTCTCTCTGAGAGAAATGTGTTGTTGTTTTTTACAACAAAGTCTGTTCTGTTTTTATGAACAGCATGTACTTGTAAATATAAATATTTAGAGGAAAGCTTAGTTCAAAGACATGAAGCTGAGACATTTCCCTGTTCTTCCTCCCCCCAGTGTTTTCCTTAATGAATGTTAGCACAGAAAACAATTCACCTCTGTTCCACTTCATTAAAATTACTCCATTAAACTAAGCAATTTGAAATCAGCCATTATTTTACAATTCAGTGAAACTACTGTGGGAAATGCTTGGGCTTGGCATGTGTTTCTCTGCTTCACAAATTAATATTCAGCTATTTAATTTTTAGAAAAATAGCTATTTTTAAGAATTATCTTGAAAATATGGTATAAGAATCTTACTCCTCTTCTATGATCCTATACATACCTGAATCAAATAAAATTGTCACTTGACTTGGGGCTTTTCAAGATGGCCTTCTCCCATTTGGTTAGTACGGTGCTATTGTAATGGTACCAAGAGCCCTTGTAGAAAACAAATGTGATCCAAAGATCTAGGCATCCAGAGTTCTATGCATGTCAAGGCTCTTTTATTTATTTATTTTAGGGATTTACACCCCATCCTTCAACAGGTTCCCAGGGCAGTTCACAAAGGCTACAGCTGCCACATTCTGTTCTATAAATTGGAAAGCATCGGGCCGTATAGATTCCCCACACTGTCGCACTGCCAGAATTTGTGGGAGGGAATGGGGGTAGCTCAAGCTGGAACACTATAGCACCACAAACCTGGTGCTGGAAATCAGGTGGCCCTAGAAAGCCAGTGCCATGCTGTTTAGTTCCAAAGCTATTGATTTATATTTAGTTAGTTAGTTATTTCTTTTTATTACATTTCTATACTGCCCAATAGCTGAAGCTCTCTGGGCGGTTCACAAAAATTAAAACTACAAGTACAGTATAAAACAATATAAAATACAACAGCTCAAAACTACAGTATAAAAGTACAACCAGAATTTCAGCAATGCAGAAATTTAAAATACAGTAACACATTTTAAACAGCAGAACTAAAAGACTACAATGCTAAAATTCCTTGGAAACATAAGTGCCAGGTGAACTTCCCTAAGGAGCTTGTTCCACAACTGGGGTGCAGAAAAGGCCCTCTTCCTGTAGCCACCCGCCTCACTTCCTTTGGCATTCCCTCAGTCCTGACAAATTGTTGCTGACAGAGTCCATTGGCTTATTCCTCTGTGTTTGAGCCTGTTGCTCTCTCACTGTGTTCCATTATTTAGCAGCACTTCAGCTGCTGCAGACTGAGTCTTGCCAGCCTCTGACAAGGAAGTTCTCTTCATGCACATTGGGAGAATAAATATGGAAGGAACGCCAACAATTCTGAAATTAAGTGGGGAGACCCAGCCCCGTCTAGCACACTTTGGACAGACACTTAATCATTGACATCCTTGATGCAGGTTTGGGGGCTTTTTTTTGTGGAAACGGGGCAGAGACACCTTTGTTACCCTGTAATGGCCTCAGAGCTAGCAGTCCAGTTCCCAAACTTGCCATCCCTACTATCCCCACAGGGGCAAGCTCCTCTCACAGGCCATTTATTGTCTCCCCAGACCCTGCCGCCGTGGCCTTTTGTACCCATGCTGCCCATGGTGGATATTGTTAGTCTGTGAAGGTTCCTGTTCTTTCTGGGTGGAGTTGGCAGCCAGTAGAAACAGCAGCAAACAATTATCTCCCCTCCCCCATAATGCTCTCTTTCTTTGATATATTCATTTAAAACATTTCTGTGCTGCTCTTTGGTTTCAATAAAACTCCCAGGGCAGTTCATAAGAAATATAAATGTAACAGCCGTCAGTACATACCATCACATTAAAAACAGCTGGCATGCTAGAAAACTTGGATAAATCATAAATTAAAAGGTCTTCCCCTGGAAAGATATCAGATTTGGTGCCAGGCATGCCTCCATTCCATATGTGGGGCACCATCATGGAACAGCCCCTCTCTCCGGTCACAGCCCACCTTTCTTTGGAAGGTGGAAGCTGCTGTTCACTCCTCTGCCCTTTGGCACCATTTGTAGTACTAGTACATGACATCCACAAGTGCCATACAAGATGTTTCTAGATACTAATCATCCTAGCCAACTTCTCTCACACTTTCTTATTCTTCTTTTTCAGATCCTGCTATTGTGAATGGAGTCTATTGGTCTGAATCATTAAACAAAGTGTTTGTTGACAACTTTGACCGTGACCCTTCCCTTATATGGCAATACTTTGGAAGTGCAAAGGGCTTTTTTAGACAGTACCCAGGTAAGGACAAACTTGTTGTTGTTGTTTGTTGCCAGGCTTACTTCCCCATCCCCCCCATCCCCAAGAGCCTGTCCAGTTCAATTTTATTTGGTATCTTTAATGGAGGGCGTCTACTTCTGAAGTGGCTGAGGAGACAGTACAGAAGTGAAATACTTCCCTGTTGGGATAAATTACTGTTATTTCAAAAGGGACAGACAAATTCACCTTCAATAAGTCAAGAAGCTCTGACTTCAGTGTTCCATTGAAGTGTGTCCCCCCTTTTTTATTTATTTATTTCCCCACCCCTATTGCCCCTCATCCACTACTTGTACTAAGATGTGGAAACACATACACCAAACAGGAGTCCTAAACCTTTTTGGACCAATGGACACATTTGGAATTTCGAAAGGGAGGTGTGGGCACTTTCACAAAGTGGCTGCCCTGGGCGGGGGGCTTGTCCATTCACAAAATGTCTGACCACTCATTTCCCAGAAGGCAAACTATTGAGGCAGTGATTACTCGAAACCAACATGTATTTGTCAAGAACAAATCCTGCCAGACGAATCTGATCTCATTTTTTGATCAAGAAACCTCCCTTGCGGACTGTGGGAATGCTGTAGACATCATATACCTTGACTTCAGCAAAGCTTTCAACAAAGTGCCCCATGATATCCTGATGAGCAAACTAGCTCAAAGTGGGCTAGATGAAACAGTGATCCGGTAGATCCATAGTTGGCTACAGAATCAGACTCAAAGAGCGCTTCTCAATGGGATCTTCTCAAACTGGGGAGGGGTACGAGCGGGGTACCACAGGGCTCAGTCCTGGGCCCAGTGCTCTTCAACATTTTTATTAATGACTTGGAGGAGAAGGAGGTGCAGGGAATGCTGATCAGATTTGCAGATGACACAAAATTGGGTGGGATAGCTAATACTTTGGAAGACAGAAACAAAATTCAAAGTGATCTGGATAGACTGGAGCACTGGGCAGAAAACAACAGAATGACATTTAATAGGGATAAATGCCAAGTTCTGCACCTAGGAAAAGAAGCCAAATGCACAGTTACAAGATGGGGGATACGTGGCTCAACAACACCACAAGCAAGAAGGATCTTGGAATTGTTGTCAATCACAAGCTGAATATGAGCCAACAATGTGATGTGGCTGCAAAATAGGCCAATGCTATTTTGGGCTGCATTAATAGAAGCATAGCTTCCAAATCCTGGGAAATACTAGTTCCCTTCTACTCAGCACTGGTTAGGCCTCATCTGGAGTACTGTGTCCAGTTCTGGGCACCACATTTTAAGAAGGATGCAGACAAACTGGAGAGGGTTCAGAGGAGGGCAACAAAGATGATCAGGGGACTGGAAACAAAGCCCTATGAAGAGAGACTGAAAGAACTGGGCATGTTTAGCCTTGAGAAGAGAAGACTGAGGGGAGATATGATAGCACTCTTCAAGTACTTGAAAGGTTGCCACAGAGAGGAAGGCCAGGATCTCTTCTTGATCATCCCGGAGTGCAGGACACGGAATAATGGGCTCAAGTTACAGGAGGCCAGATTCCAGCTGAACATCAGGAAAAACTTCCTGACTGCTAGAGCAATATGACAATGGAACCAATGACCTAGGGAGGTAGTGGGCTCTCCCACACTGGAGGCGTTCAAGACAAGGCTGGACAGCCATCTGTCAGGGATGCTCTGACTTGGATTCCTGCATTGAGCAAGGGGTTGGACTCG
Source organism: Heloderma suspectum (assembly GCF_057233095.1). Taxonomy (NCBI): domain Eukaryota; kingdom Metazoa; phylum Chordata; class Lepidosauria; order Squamata; family Helodermatidae; genus Heloderma; species Heloderma suspectum. The sequence goes on from NC_139459.1 coordinate 298,049,948, forward strand.
ATGGCCTTGTAAGCTACTTCCAACCCTACTATTCTATGATTCTATGAGGCTAAAAGAAAAATAACTTGTCCAAGACCCTAAGTACAAGGCAAAGGTGGGGTCTGATCCCCCAAACAGAAAAACACTCTTTTGAACCCACCGTTTTCCAACACCCATTTCACAGAAGGCAAACTGATGAGACTCAGAGACAAGTAACTTGGCTGAGTACAAGGTAGAGTTGGTGTCTGTACCCTAAATACTGGGTCACATATTTTCCACCGCAGAGCACAATCGATTTCGCAGAAGGCAAACTAGGGATGCTCAGAGAAACACAAACACAGAGAGAAGCAAAACCCCATGTAGGACCCAGAGGCATTATAAGAAATAAAGATAACATTGTAGGCTGGTGCTTCATTATACAGCATGCTCGCCTCCTTGCATTAAAAAAAAAATAAATCTAAAACAGGAGGTGATATTTATCAGGAGGTGATGCTGAGGGAGGTGTCTGTGGGCACATGAAGGAGCCTAGCACCAAGGTATTGCTGGGAGCGAAAAAGAGCCTTGAATAAGATGTTGCTGCAGCAAAAGTACTTCATATAAAATGCTTTCTTGGACTTTGTGTCAGAGAAATTCATTACAAATTGAAATTGTTCTATGTTGAGACACCACAAGCTCCTGCATATACTCCAAGATTGTCCAAGGCAGCAAACTTTTTCATTTTTCTCGGTGGAAACAGCTGAAACCCTTAGGACATCTCCCCTGCTGCAGCAGTATTTGAATCTTTAATAGAAAGGAAGTCTTGATTTTGTTTGGGAATTTAGAAAACATGACTTAAGGCTGCTGACTCTGCAGCTGTGGCAATAAAGGCACATAACTAAAAATAAAAATGTTAAAACAGATAATTTGAGACTACTTTAACTGTTTCCGGGTTTTCTTACATAAAGTTAATATTATAACACCATTTATTTTCTGCTGTCAAATACTCATTTTGCTAGCTATTTTTGATTGCTGTTTACTGCAAAGTCTTATGATTATGCATTAGCAATGTGTTTTATTTTGCAGCCATTTCAGTGATAATAGGAATATCTAGACAGCAAAACTTTTGGGTTGGATCCAGACTTGTCCTTCTACAAATAGCAGAGATGGAGATCCAGCAGGGACTCCTGCTTGAGGAAGGGGGGAGGCAATTTTCATTAATTGCCCCTTCAGCCCCCATGCCACCTCCCACCCTGTTCCCTCCAGACCTTCCAGAGCAGCTTTTCAGGGGGCACAGGGTGATAAGAAAGGGGAAATGGGAAAATGCCTTTCCCCCTTCTGCCAGTAGGAGAGTGCTATGGTTGGAATTCTGTCCATGGGTAGTCTGGATCCAACCCTCTATCTCCTTCTCTTCCCAGTAATTTAGAAGGAGTAAAGTACCAGAAAATCAGGATTATATTACTCTAAATTCTGCTGCTTTCACTCAAGGGTTTTATATGCTGCAAACACTTGGGTTTCCCTATTTTGTCTTGAGAATGTACAGAGGAAACACAGATTCAAGTATCACCTCAGTTTTGAGTTCCCTTGGCAATCATGGGCAACCTCAGTTGCTATTAGTAAAATTAGATTACTAGTGACCTTTGCATGAGATTCTTGTGATAATAAATGAGATAAATAGTTAGAACACTTTGCAAATTAAAATGCTATGTAAATCGTAGCAGCAATAGTAGTAGTAGACATGATCTGGTCAAAGTTAAGCATTTTAACATGTGATTGACTTCAATTGCAGAGCTGAGTGTTTGCTCAAATTATTGGGATTTTAAAATTATTTGTTTGTTTGTTTATTTCTATACCACCTTTCTGAAGCCAACCAAGACAATTTTGAAGCCAACAAAGGTGGTTTAATTATGGTTATTATTTTATTTTATTTTGTCTGGATCATGCCTAAACCTAAACTTAACTTTTCATAGTGCTATTTTGCATGGTATCTGAAATGACAAACCATGGTTTGCAATTGTCCAACAAACCAGAATCAGAAGCCACGTTCATGGTAACTATGGTTTGGTATATCTCAATTGGCAAACCATAATTATGGCTGGTGCTCAGCCCCTGGAGGCCATTGCATCTAGAGTGCTGACTAGATGGAAAATGAAACCAGACAAGCAACTCTAAGCACAGCTTGACTGTACAGTTGAAACCATGGCTTAGGTTCTAAGCTATGATTTGCCATGATGGTCTGAATTGTGGCTTAGCATTTAAGAGAGAAATCCTGTGGCCCCTAGATAGGGTGTGGGTGTCCATAGGATACTTCAGATTCCTGGATCTGAGATTGGAGACAGTGCTCCGACCTTGGACCCAGGAGTCCAAGCTCCCTGTCCCCTTCCCCTCCCACTCACAGCCGGTACGGAGATAACCCAGCCAGCTGCCTCTCCAAGGTCGCAAAGGCAACCTCAGAGAGGGCAGAAAAGGGTGTTCCTGTGGGCAGGAAGGGGAAGAGACTGGGGAAGCAGGGATATGAGCTATCCCCAGCCTTGCCCAGTCTCCTTGCCTCCCACTCCTCAATGCGAAAATGCCCATCTAGCTGAAATGCAGAGTTTGGGGAGTGCAAAGACAAAGCTTAGGTATTGTCAAGGGCTCCTTGGAGGCCTCTCTCAGTCTAATCCAGTAGCCAAGTCCAGACACAGACAAAGGGATTCCTTTCAAAGCTTTATTCTTCTTTTACAACTTAACAACTCTACCGTTTGCAACTAGATCTGAGCAGCACAGTACCTATGCCCTAAGTTGGAACAGTTGGTCCCCATTTGAAAGGGAATTACTGGCAGACCCCTGAACTTAAGGACTAGGGAGAGTCCCTCCCCTTTTCCCTTGGAGCCTCTGGGCGCAGCCATTGGTTGCATGCCAACCGGGCACTACGCCTCCTTTCTGCACCCTCCATTTGGCGCCGCTCTCTGCGTCGGCATCGTGCGTCCACCAAGTCTGCTATCCGCGCTCTGTCACTCCCTGGACTGCTATCTAAGCTAGGAATGCTGGTGGGAGGAATCTCCGTCAGCTGTTGGCCCTGGGAAAGAGGAGCGCGCTCCTCTCCCAGGAGCGACTGCTCTTCCTCAGAATCAGAACTACTCTGGGATTCTATGGGCTCAGTGTCCACTCTGACAGGTATGTTGCAGGAGTCCAAGAGGGGGCTGGAGTCCGGTGGACTCCTCCCCCACTGGGCCTCCCAGATCCTGTTTGCCGAGCCACCACCACTTACTGGACCCATTCACCAGGTGCCCATCCCCTTAGCAAGCCACCTTTTTGCATTAAAATGGCAGCTCAGGTTTCTCCATAAAACTAATGTTGTGTAATTGGTGGTTGTAAAGGGGCCATTTATGCAACATTACAGGAGTAAATGGACCATTAATGCCTGTAATGTTGTGTTAATGGCCGTCATTTATGCAGCATTACTTTTATGGAGAAACCCGAGCCGCCATTTCTACACAAAATGATGACTCACTAAGGGGATGGGTGGCCCTGCGGCACTTGTCTCACACTAGTCAGGCGCTCGCCGAGCTGTGCAGGGGCTCACGCAGCTCAGTGAGCAGACACGGGCAGTGGCTCAGCGAGTGCCCGGTGATCATGGAGAGAGGTGAGTCTGTCCATCCCTAGCGAAGATTGCTTCCACTGCTCCTCCCACTCTGCACTGGAGTTCGGAGACTTACAGCCATCCCCATAGGATTGTGCCCAAAGACTCATATTCCAGAAGTGGAATCTAATTTCCTTATTTTAAGGGTCTGAATTTGAACTGAGTGCTAGACTAGAATTGTTAGATTCCAATTATATCTTCATTGATTAATCCCAAACAGTTGCTTAGAGCTAAATGTGTAGCAAACATCCCGGGACTGTACCACTTCAACATGCATGTGGAAGATCACATCTTCAATGTCCCTGATGTAAATAAATAAATAAATAAATAAATAAATAAATCCCAGCATGAAGAAAACTAGCATATCAGTGAGAAGGCTAGACCAGAAGCCTCACCCTGACTTGCTCTATTTCTTGGGGAGAGTCTTTAGGACAAGAATGGGAAATGTGTGGCTCTCCTGATGTTGCTGGACTCCAACTCTCATAATCCCTCACCATTGGCCATGTTAGCTAGCGCTAATGGGAGTTACAGCCCAACAACATTTGGAAGGCCACACGTTTCCCATCCCTGGTTTAAGACATGGGAGGCATCCAGATATTCAATCTCTTGTTCGTAGTCTGAAGTGATGCAAATTTGGGACAGTTATATCTCCAGCTTTTCCTGGACATATAGATTAGCCCAAACTCTTGAAACCATATTTATCTAGTCCAAAAACAGAGCCCAATTAGCTTCAGTTTAAAAGTCTCATTGTGTCGTGCAGTCCTTTCTGGGACCAACACTTTAAGGATGCAATCCTATCAGGATGCCCATCAGCCTCGAACTAGGAGGCTGTCGGGCATCCTATGCGGGGTGGGAGGACCACGGACGTGATCTTCGCCTCCCACTCTTTTTTTTGGCCTTTTTGCCATCTAGCTGGGGCTCTGCAGAGCAAAAGAGAAGGAGGTTGGGGAGGCTGGTGGATTCTTCATAAGCCAACCTCCCCAACTCCCCTCCCTGCCCACAGAACCTCCCCCTTTCCTTCCTCTCCAAGGTAACTTTGCCTTAACTTTAGATTCAATACCTAAAATTTAGATCCAATACCTCAAAATAGATAAAATCCAGGCTTCAAAACAAATTAAATGACCTACATACCAGAAAAAAATCTGCCTGTCTAAGTGCTCCCTGTAGCTGGCCCCGAATCAAGCATTCTGACACTGCTGGTTAATTCCATTCTTTGTTGCTCATTCCATAACTCAGGGGTAGGCAGATGTCAGGCTTGCAGGATTAAATGCTGAGACCTACCAGTCAGAGCCAGACACAAAATGGTGACTCAGGGGGCAGGGTCAATTATCTACTGCACCCCCACTGGGATGTTTGCAAATCTAAGTGCAAGTTACCAATATAAGGATTCTAAAACAAGCCAGGAGAGCTGAACAAAGACCTGGTCAAAAGTAACTAATTAATACTTCCATTTTACAGTTCAGCTGAGGCTGAGAGATAAAGCAATTAGCACAAGGCAAACCATGGCAGAGGTGCTGATGCTACTGCTGCTGTTCTATCCCCTCTCATGAAAGTCAGAAATCCTTGGACATCTACTGCAAACCACAGAAAGATCGACATTTTGCCCACTACTGCCTTAACTAGGCAACTGTCACCTCCCTGCATTTTTCCCCCACTTCAGTTACATTTTAATGCTGGAAAGCAGCAAAGTTTTGTCAAGCTGGAAAGGTGATTGATATGGATCTCCTGGTGAGATCCACAGGAAGCTGGGAAGGATCTAGCAGGGTTCAGATTACTTTGTGGTCAAGTGAAGAAATGATTGTGTAGTTAGTGCTTTCATTGCATTGCACTGTGAAAGTCAAATGGAGAACAGTAGTGATGGTGGGTTTAATGGTTGTTTTTCTTCTTCTTCTTCTTCTTCTTCTTCTTCTGATGATGATGATGATGATGTAAAAAATACTTTAACATATTTCCACAAATACAAAAATATTTGTGAATCTAATTTGTGGATCATTTCCATGATCCACAAATTAGAGACATTACCTTATGATCATTACCTTATAGCAAAATGTCTGGACACCCAACCTGTGAGTAATACCATTAAGTTAATTTCTGGCAAGTTAGTTTGGAATAGTAAGAGCATTAGCAAAAAGAAATTGGCAAGGCCTGTCAAGAACTGTTGCCAGTTCTTCTGTTCTAGCATAGTGAGTACCTTAATCATCATGTTTTCAGTTGTCTTCATTCTAAAGTCAGCAGAAAGGCTTTCCATAGCATGGCTATTGCAATTATAACCTTTTTCAAGAAAAATGATTATGGGAGCAATCCTGTGGCTGCTAGTTAGCGGCTAGATGGCCATAGGATATGTGGTTTTCCGGGAACCAACTTTTCCCCCGTTCCACGCTGCCTCGCAGGCAGTGCGGAACAGCCCTGTGCTCCGCACTCAGAAGAAGAGCACGGAGTGGCCAAAACGGGGCATTCTAGGGGGTGTTCCGGGGCAGAGAAGGCAGAAATGCCAGTATGACACATCCAGCAGCCTCCTCCCCCACTCTGTTTAGCTGGAAATGCAGCTCAGGAGAAGCGTGGAGGGAATGGTCCCCTCCGTGCTTCTCCCACCCTGCTTTGGATAGATGGTCCCCTCCGAGTTCGGAGGCCGCCGCCTATCCCCATAGGATTGTGCCCTAAGGCTGTAATCATCTGCACATTTACCTGGGAGTAAGCCTTTTTGAACACAGTGGGACTTACTTTTAAGTTAACATGCATAGGATTGTGCTGCATGGCAGTCTCATCAACAAATTAAAATATCAGACTTCTATTTCAAATATTGAAACTTGCATTTAGATTTGCTATAATGTAATATTTCCCCCCTCTCCAGGAATTAAATGGGAGCCTGACGAGAATGGAGTCATTGCATTTGACTGCAGAAATCGAAAATGGTAGGTCATGGTCACCCACTAAGACTTTCAAGGGAAGCAAACAGCTAAAATCTTATACACTCAATTTACATTTCCCTTGTTGATCCAGGTACATTCAAGCTGCCACTTCACCTAAAGATGTCGTCATTTTAGTTGATGTCAGTGGCAGCATGAAAGGACTCCGTTTGACAATTGCAAAGCAGACTGTATCATCCATTCTGGACACCCTTGGAGATGATGATTTTTTTAACATAATTGCTGTGAGTATTTCTAACTTTCTGCTCTTCTTTTTATTTGATGTTTTCTTCCCCACCCCCACCCCAAATCCTGATATGGAATCCAGCCAGGACTTTAGGAGACAATGGTTAAAGACGGGTGTAAGTTCATAAGTTACTTATGAACTTATGATTAGATAAGTAATATCTAATCTCTAAAAAAGGAAAGGTGCCACATCTGAAGCCAGCCTGAAAGACTAGTTATCTGCTATAATAGCCCTGCCTGTTCATCCTATGTGTAGAGAAGGCTTTGGCTTCTTGATGGTGTAGAGAGCAATCTGCAGATCCTCAGAGGCAGTTTATTATTTCACATGGTTTAGGACTCCATTGAGGTACTAAAACAGATTCTGAAGTGAACCCTGGTGAACAAGGTCTCATTGTCATTTATTGTCTGCATGCTTGCTATGTAGGTAACTTTGTAAATAATGCCTCAGATCCATTGAACTAAATATGGAAAACATTGTACACACGTGAGCACTGGGCCTCAAACTAGAAATGCAGCATATAAATACTATAAATGAATGAATGAATGTAAGGAAGCTGGGTTAATATCCCCTTTTATTGTCCAGCCTTGGAATTGTAAACATTTTTTTTTACAAACTAGAAATTTGTTAGGGACACAGTTGTGTGTGCTTCAGGAGCTTAAAACCTATGTTCAGCCACACGCATTACTACTAAATGGCTTCGCTCCCAGAATTCAAACATATATTGTATATTTAAGAGATAACAGGCAGTAAGCTAAGAATATCTTTCTTATTAATCTGTAACTACTCACTACATTATTGTTACCAGAAACCTACATAATAGGAAAGCATAATTACTTTCTCCAACTGGAAAGATTTGTTATTATTATTAATCTTATTAATCTTTATTATTATTTGCTATTTTTTTTACTATTGCTTATTAATCTGTAATTACTCACTACATAATTGTTACTAGAAGCTCACATAATAGGAAAGCATAAGTGCATTCACTATGAGGCAAGATTTATTGTCCTCCAGCATGCCTCCTTCAGCTCAAATACCCTAAATATGTTTAAGGCACCAAATATCTGAACCTAATACTAAAAGGGTTGTATCCAGTTATGTACCCTCTGCTTGTGGAAGGCTCTTTGATCTAGCAGAGGCTTCCATGAGTAGAACTAGGGAGAGGGGCTTCTGAGAGAGACTGCTTCTGAGAGAGACTGATGGCAGGGCAGAATCTTTGGTTTATATGCCAGTGATATGTGGAGCCCCAGTCCATAGTTCAGCACAGGATATGTTGTCATAGGAAGAAAGGAAGCTGCCTTATACTGGGTTAGGCGGGCATTAGTCCATCTAACTCAGTACTGCCTTCATTGATTGACAGCAGTTCTCCAAGGAGTCAGATAGGGGTCTTTCCCAGCCCCACTTGGAGATTCCAAGGATTGAACCTGGGACTTCTGGATGCAAAACATGAGCTACACTGAGCTACAAATCTTCCCTGAAATACTCTTTTAATGAAACCTATGGCTTTTTTGTCACTTGAGCTCCCCCTTGGCAATGTAGCCCCCATGCAGAGGCTGGAATTATGCCTTGTTGTTGTTGTTGTTGTTCAGTCATTCAGTCGTCTCCGACTCTTTGTGACTCCATGGACCATAGCACGCCAGGCCTTCCTGTCCTGCGCTCTCTCCCGCAGCATGCTCAAGTCCATATTCACTGCATCAGTGATGCTATCTAGCCATCTCATCCTCTGTCATCCCCTTCTCCTTTTGCCTTCAGTCTTTCCCAGCATCAGGATCTTTTCCAGAGAGTTTTCTCTTCGCATTAGGTGGCCAAAATATTTGCGCTTCAGCTTCAGTATCTGTCCTTCCAATGAGCACTCAGGGTTGATTTCCTTCAGGATGGACTGATTTGACCTCCTTGCAGTCCAGGGGACTCGAAAGAGTCTTCTCCAGCACCACAGTTCAAAAGCATCAATTCTTCGGCGCTCAGCCTTCCTTATAGTCCAGCTCTCACAGCCATACGTTGCTACTGGGAAAACCATGGCTTTGATTAGACGGACCTTTGTCGGCAAGGTGATGTCTCTGCTTCTTACTATGCTGTCTAGGTTTGCCATAGCTTTCCTCCCAAGGAGCAAGCGTCTTTTAATTTCATGGCTACAGTCACCGTCTGCGGTGATCTTGGAGCCCCCCAAAATAAAATCTGTCACTGCTTCCATTTCTTGCCCTTCCATATGCCAGGAGGTGATGGGGCCAGATGCCATGATCTTAGTTTTGTTAATGTTGAGTTTAAAACCAGCTTTTGCACTCTCCTCTTCCACCCTCAACAAGAGGCTCTTTCGATCCTCTTCGCTTTCTGCCATTAGGGTGGTATCATCTATGTATCGGAGGTTGTTGATAATTCTCCCGGCAATTTTAATTCTGAACTGTGATTCATCCAACCCGGCGTTTCTCATGATGTACTCTGCATATAAGTTAAATAAGCAGGGCGACAATATGCAGCCTTGTCGTACTCCTTTCCCAATTTTGAACCAATCGATTGTTCCATGTCCGGTTCTTACTGTTGCTTCTTGACCCTCGTACAGGTTTCTCAGGAGACAGGTAAGGTGGTCTGGTACTCCCATCTCTTTCAGAATTTGCCACCGTTTGTTGTGATCCACACAATCAAAGTCTTTAGCGTAGTCAATGAAGCAGAAATAGACGTTTTTCTGGAATTCTTTTGCTTTCTCCATGATCCAGCAAATGTTGGCGATTTGATCTCTAGTTCCTCTACCTCTTCGAAACCCAGCTTGTACTTCTGGTAGTTCTCGGTTTGCATACTGCTGAAGCCTAGCTTGTAGGATTTTGAGCATCACCTTGCTGGCATGTGAAATGAGCGCAATTGTGTGGTAGTTTGAACACTCTTTGGCGTTGCCCTTCTTTGGAATGGGAATGTAAACTGACCTTTTCCAGTCTTGTGGCCACTGTCCAAATGTGTTGGCATATTGAGTGCAGCACTTTAACAGCATCATCTTTTAGGATTTTAAATAGCTCAGCTGGAATACTGTTATCTCCGCCAGCTTTGTTGTTAGTAATGCTTCCTAAGGCCCACTTGACTTCACTCTCTAGGATGTCCTGCTCAAGTTCCGTGACCGCACTATCATGGCTATCAGGGACATTCAGATCTTTCCTGTATAGTTCTTCTGTGTATTCTTGCCACCTCTTCTTAATCTCAGCTGCTTCTGTTAGGTCCCTGCCTTCTTTGTCCTTTATCATGCCCGTCTTTGCATTGTTCATTTAAGAAGGCCTTCTTGGCTCTCCTTGCTATTCTCTGGAACTCTGCATTCAGTTGGATATATTTTCCCCTTTCTCCCTTGCTTTTCACTTCCCTTCTTTCCTCAGCTACTTGTAAAGCCTCCTCAGACAGCCACTTTGCTTTCTTGCATTTCTTTTTCTTTGGGATGGATTGAGTTGCTGCCTCCTGAACAATGTTACAGACCTCCGTCCATAGTTCCTCAGGCACTCTGTCTATCAGGTCTAATCCCTTAAATCTATTCCTCACCTCCACTGTATATTCATAAGGGATATGATTGAGGTCATACCTGAATGGTTTAGTGGTTTTCCCTACGTTCTTCAATTTAAGCCAAAATTTTGCAAGAAGCAGCTCATGATCTGAGCCATAGTCAGCTCCATGTCTTGTTTTTACTGACTGTATAGAGCTTTTCCATCTTTGGCTGCAAAGGACATAATCAATCTGATTTCGATATTGACCATCTGGTGATGTCCATGTGTAGAGTCGCCTCTTGTGCTGTTGGAAAAGAGTGTTTGCTATGATCAGCGTGTTCTCCTGGCAAAACTCTATTAGCCTTTGTCCTGCTTCATTTTGTACACCAAGGCCATGCCTGCCTTGGTGATTTCTTGACTTCCTACTTTAGCATTCCAATCCCCTATGATGAAAAGGACATCTTTTTTTGGTGTTAGTTCTACAAGGTGTTGTAGGTCTTCATAGAACCGATCAAGCTCAGCTTCTTCGGCATCAGTGGTTGGGGCATAGACTTGAATAACTGTGATGTTGAATGGTTTGCCTTGGATTCGTACTGAAATCATTCTATTGTTTTTGAGATTGTACCCCAGTACTGCTTTTCCCACCCTTTTGTTGACTATGAGTGCTACTTCATTTCTTTTAAGGGATTCTTGCCCACAGTAGTAGATATGATGGTCACCTGAATTAAATTCACCCATGCTTGTCCATTTTAGTTCGCTGATTCCCAAGATGTCGATGTTCAATCTTGCCATCCCGTGTTTGACCACCTCCAGCTTACCTTGATTCATTGATCTGACATTCCAGGTTCCTAAACAATATTGTTCTTTACAGCATCGGATTTTCTTTTCACCACCAGACACATCCACAGCTGAGTGTCCTTTCGGGTTTGGCCCAGCCGCTTCACTCTTTCTGGTGCTACTTGGAAATCCCCTCTGCTCTTCCCCAGTAGTATATTGGACACCTTCCAACCTGAGGGGCTCATCTTCTGGCGTCATATCTTTTAGCCTTGTGATACATTCCATGGGGTTTTCTTGGCAAGAATACTGGAGTAGGTTGCCATTTCCTTCTCCAGTGGACCACATTTTGTCAGAACCCTCCGCCATGACCTGTCCGTCTTGGGTGGCCCTACACGGCATAGCTTATGGCTTCAGAATTACGCAAGCCCCTTCGCCACAGCAAGGCAGTGATCCATGAAGGGGGAATTTTACCTTACAAGGTGCAATTTTTTCAGGAATGCTCACCCTACCTTCTCTTTTTGAAATCCCTTCTCTCTTCTTCTTCTAAATGCATTATAAAATAAACTTAGGAAACTTTTTCAAAATTTTTCCATGTTCCACTGCATTTCTTTACATTATATTTTTGCTAACCCATGCAGAGAATTATGTCTATAATTCTCATTAACGATAATGGGAGTTATGGTCAGTAGACATGATCATAATGGCAAATTCAATTAACTCTTAAAGCATGTAACTGGGTAGTGAAACATATTTCAATGATACAGCGAGATGGGGTTTTCGTCTGCTATATATTGGATTCATTTCATCCTCCAATAATTCCTTTGCTAAATATATCCATGAATAAATGGCACACAAAAGACTAGTGCAGACCTTTCTGGAGAATAAACGTAAAAGGATAATGCAGCAAAAACCATTGTTGTTTTCCTGGGTAACTCATTGCAAAATCTATCTAAAATTGATGGGCTAGATGATTGAATTACAAAAGGAACTGTTAAGCAATGCACTTGGTTTTGTGTAGTCTATGTTAAAATATAAGGTCGGATCATCAGTGTATGAACAAAGATGTCTGTAGCAAGGGAAAACACCCACCCACATTTTTTCCACTTTGCTTTGAAGTAAAATTCTAAGTGAAGCATTAAATTAACAATATTATCATAAAAACAGGGTGCTAATTCTGTCCAGGGCTGAAACCTGAGGAATTTTTTAACAGAAATATAAGCTGTACACTAAATTAAGAATACGCTAGTTAGGTTAAAATACTTTAATTCAATTTAAGTGTTTTAGCTGTATCATACTGAGGTTGATTGCAGGTTGGTTTATTTATTTATTGTAAAAATAGAATTACTGTTTCATTATTTGGAAGGGAGGGACAATAAGGAAGAACCCTTGAGAGCCACTTCCTTTGCTCATTTTAAAATCTATAGGACAGTCCACAGGGAACTAGGGAGTCTATATGGAAGTTCCCCAAGTAAAGTTACCTATATGGAAGTTACCCAAGGAGGTGATTATAAATTTTATTTATTTATTTATTATTAAATTTATTAATCGCCCATCTGGCTGGTCACCCAGCCACTCTGGGAGATGTACAACATACAATAAAAACAGTTTAAAACAATAAAATTCTACAATAAAAACATTTTCTAAAATACCCTAACCCACCCCAAATGCCTGCCTGAACAACAACGTTTTTAATGCACGACGGAAGCTCATTAAAGAGGGGGCATGACGGAGTTCCCTAGGGAGGGAGTTCCACAGAGTGGGGGTCACCACAGAAAAGGCCCTCTCCCTCGTCCCCACCAGTCTAGCTGTCCTGGCTGATGGGACAGAGAGAAGGCCATCCGAGGCCTATCTTGTTAAGCGGCCTGTCTGGTGCTGCTGGAGGCGCTCCTTAAGATAGGCTGGGCCGGAACCATATAGGGTTTTAAAGGTCAAAACCAACACCTTGAATTTGGCCCGGAAAACAACTGGTAACCAGTGCAACTCCTTCAGCACTGGAGTGATGTGATCTCGCCGGCGGCTGCCTTTAATCAGGCGAGCCGCCGCGTTCTGTACCAGCTGCAGTTTCCGAACCGTCTTCAAGGGTAACCCCACGTAGAGCGCATTACAGTAGTCTAAATGAGAGGAGACCAGGGCATGTACTACCGATGGGAGCAGATGGTCGGGAAGGAAGGGGCGCAGCCGCCGTATCAGATGGAGTTGATACAGCGCTGTCCGGCTCACAGCTGACACCTGAGCCTCCATGGACAGCTGGGAGTCCAAAATGACCCCCAGGCTGCGGACCTGGTCTTTCAAGGGTAGCCGTACCCCATTCAACACCAGGTCAACATCCCCTAGCCTCCTCTTGTCTCCCACCAAAAGTACCTCGGTCTTGTCAGGGTTCAGCTTCAGCCTATTCCTCCCCATCCAGCCACTCACCGTCTCCAGACATTTGGACAGGGATTCTACGGCCAACCTTGGTGAAGATTTGAACGAGAGGTAGAGCTGCGTGTCATCCGCATATTGATGACACTGCACCCCAAACCTCCTGATGATAGCCCCCAGCGGCTTCACATAGATGTTAAATAGCATCGGGGAGAGGATGGAACCCTGTGACACCCAACAAGTAAGTGGCCACGGGTCCGAAACCTCCTCTCCCAGTGCTACCCTCTGGTACCTGCCGGAGAGGAAGGACCGGAACCACCGCAATACGGTGTCCCCAATGCCCAACCCCTCCAGGCGGTCCAGGAGGATACCGTGGTCAACGGTATCGAAAGCCGCTGAGAGGTCAAGGAGAACAAGGAAGGAGCATTCACCCCTATCCAGAGCCCTCCTCATATCATCTACCAAGGCGACCAAGGCCGTTTCTGTCCCATGCCCAGGCCTGAAGCCCGACTGAAATGGGTCTAGATAATCAGTTTCTTCCAAGTGTGCCTTCAACTGCACCGCCACCACCCGCTCAATCACCTTGCCCAAAAATGGCAGATTTGAGACTGGGCGAAAGTTGTTCAGAACTTGAGGATCCAAGGAAGGCTTCTTTAAGAGCGGTCTTATCACTGCCTCATTGAGGGCTGATGGCATCACTCCCTCCTCAAGGGAGGCGTTCACCACCGCCTTGATCCCCTCACCCAGTCTCTCTCTGCAGCTCATAATGAGCCAAGATGGGCAAGGATCAAGTAAGCAGGTGGTCGGCCGTACCGATGAAAGCACCTTGTCCACTTCATCAGGAGGACGAAGCTGGAACCGATCCCACAAAACCGGTTTGCCACAGGCTGCCTCTCGCTCACTAACTGTATCCACAGCGTGCAGAGTAACACACCTAATTTGATCAATTTTATCTGCAAAGTGCCTTGCCAAGGCCTCACAGGAGGCCTTAGAATGCTCCAGTGGTTCCGGAGCCACAAGACCGACCAGGCTCCGGACCACTTGGAACAGCCTCCTGGGACAGCACTCTGCAGACGCGATGGAGGCAGCATAATATTCCTTTTTTGCTGCCTTCACCGCCACATGATAGGCTGAAGATACAGCTCTAGCCCGTGTCTGATCGTCTTTGGAGCGAGACTTCCGCCACCGGCGCTCTAGCCGTCTCACCTCCTGTTTCAGAGCTCGTAACCGCGGATTGAACCATGGTGCAGTCTGAGCCCTGTTCAGGGGGAGAGGGCGTTTCGGAGCCACCTGATCTAATGCCCCAGTGATTGCGGCATTCCAGCCACCCACCAGGGTCTCGACCGAGTGGCCGTTGGCATGCCCCAGAGAATCCCCAAGCGCGTTCAGGAATCCATTTGGATCCATAAGACGCCTGGGGCGGACCATTTTAATGGGTCCTCCACCCCTGCGGAGGGGTTGTGGAACCGAGAAGTCCAACGTCACCAGATAGTGATCTGACCATGACAAGGGGGTGGTGGATATACCCCCGACTTCCAGATCACTCCCCACTTCTCCAGAAACAAACACAAGGTCTAGTGCATGACCGGCTACATGGGTGGGCCCAGTTAGAATATGGTGCAGCTCCCAGGAGGCCATGGTCTCCATGAAGTCCCGAGGTGCTCCTGTGAGGATGGCCTCCGAATGTACGTTGAAGTCCCCCAACACCAGTAAGTTAGGGGACTGTACACGCACATCAGAGACCACCTCAAGCACCTCGGCCAGGGAGTCAGTCGTGCAGTGGGGTGGACGGTACACGAGCAGAATCCCCAGACTGCCCTTCGGGCCCAACCT
Source organism: Heloderma suspectum (assembly GCF_057233095.1). NCBI lineage: Eukaryota > Metazoa > Chordata > Lepidosauria > Squamata > Helodermatidae > Heloderma > Heloderma suspectum. The sequence goes on from NC_139459.1 coordinate 298,065,104, forward strand.
CCAGTACATGCACTCAGCAACCTTGGTCTCCCGGAGAGGGGGTCTGGTGAAGACCAAGGGCTCTCGGTAGATAACAGCCACTCCCCCTCCCCGATCCCCAGCCCTCGGCTGCTGTGCATACGAAAATCCAGCTGGACACATGGCTGCAAGGGTTGGAGCAGCAGCCTCGGCCAGCCAGGTCTCCGTAATACATGCCAGGTCTGCACCCTCATCCCGGATCATGTCATGGATGAGGGAGGTTTTCTGGGTAACAGACCTGGCATTGCAGAGCAGCAAACGAAGGCCAGAAGATGGGGTCACGCCTCCCCCAGCCATCCTTTGGCTCTGGACAGGCCCGGAGCAGGGGACAGCTACTACACATCTCTCCCTTGTTCCCCTTACCTGGCATGGCCTGCCCCTAGCGCTCCGCCAGTGCCTGCCGCCCAGCCTCGGTATCTTCTGGCCCCCAACACTCCCCCCACTGCCTCCATCAGGTGGACACATGCCCCCTCGCTCCCTCCTATCAGGCAGGCTACCCACCCCTAAAACCACAACAAAATCCCCCAAGAAAAACACACACGCACGCACGCACACACACACACAACAATTAAAAATCCCCTTAAAAATAATGCCAGGCCAGAGTCCACAGGGAAGGCCAGGTGGTGGTGGTGGTGGCGGTGGCGGTGGTGGTGGCGGCCGCCGCCACCACCGCCGCCGCCGCTGGCCCAGCAGCAGCTGGCACACCTCTTCCCCGGTGATGGTGGTGGCCTCTCCTGCAGGCCCTGGCTCTCCCAGGCCACCTCAGCCAGCCAGCTTATGTAGCCCCTCCAGGGAGGGCAGGTGGAGCAGCACAGCTGGCTTGGTACCTGGGGGCCTGGTCCTGCAGGGACTGGTGGTCTGCCAGGCAGAAGTCTCCAGGGAAGGCCTGGTGGTGGTGGCAGCTGCGGCGGCTTGCCCTCCTTTTTCAGAGTGGAAGCATATTCATAGGGAATGAACCACTGGGAAAGGGCTGTAGCACTGGTAGAGTACATGCTTTGCTTGCAGAAAGTCCCAGATTCAGTCCTTAGCATTTCCAGGTAGAGCTGCAAAAGAAAACTCCTGTCGGAAACCCTAGAGGGCTGTCAGTGTAGACCGGGGTATGCAACGTGGTAGCTCAGAGGCCCTAGTGCCCTGATGGACACCTTTCCTGGTGCCTGTCAAGGTACTCTACCCATTCCACTTTTTATTTTTTATTTTAAAAGACTAACTTTTTAAAAAAATTTTTTACTAGTGGTAGGTTCAAATGAGTTGTTTAGGGTGTTGGGACTCAGACTCCACCTCTGCCTTTTACTCAGTCTTTTGGGCAGGTTACTTGCCCTTTGTCCCATGGCACCCATTTTGTGGTAGGCAACCTTTTAGGCTGTGAGCACATTTGGCAATTTTAGAAACTGCCTTGGGCACAGTTTCCCAAATTTGCAGATGTGCCCATGGCCCAAAAAGGTTTCCTACCCCTGATGTAGACAACTGAGCTAGATCAACCAGTGATTTGATGTGATATGAGGCAGCTTCTCACGTAACACTGGAAACAGTTAGACTTGAAGTAGACCTATTGAAATCAACGAGACTTCAGTTAGTCATGGCAAACTTAAATCCCATTGGTTTGAATGGGTATGCTCTAGGTATGACTGTGTCTGGACCTGACCCAGAGAACATGCAAATGTGCCATAAACTGAGTCAGGCTGTTGTCCCATATCTACCCCTTTGCTGTCTACTCCCGCTGGTAGAGACGTGGGAATAGATCTCTCCCCTGGCCCCCCACCATGAGATCCTTTAAACTGGAGGTGCTATGTGGGGACTGACTGAAGAAGGGGATGGAGTGAATAGTATGTATCCTCCATCCATACAAAGTCCTGTGTTCTTATCACAATTCTAACTCTTATTGTGGCTTGGCCAATGCATTAGGGAAAAGGGGCTGGCTTAAGCAGGGGAACATGTGTGGTCAGACTAGGACCAGAGTGTGGTAAAGAAGAAAAAAGAGAGGAGCTTACACAGGAAATCACAGATAGAGAAACCAGGGAGAGAGTGCCACAAACTACCAAAAGTTATCAACATCGTGGAAACCTTGGAAGTATAATCTATGGATTCCAGATACTGGTAGCAAAATAAATAAATTAAATATGGGAACTCAGTGTGTGTCAGAAAGATCTTTGTTGTTGTGAAACATCCTGCAAAAAGAGTGGAGAAAGTCACATTCCCATACTGTACAACACAGAAATTTCAGTTAGAAAAAAAAAGCCATATATTAAGAATATAAGAGCCTAAGAAAAGACATAGTGGATCTAACCAAATCAGGACATGAGTGCAGCAGCACCGTTCTGCTCGTGGTCCCACCAGCTGTCCTACAGAGGCATGCTGCCCCTGATACTGGAGGTAATGTATAGCCCACATGACAAGTAGCCACGGATAGCCTTATCCTCCAGGAAAGGATACTGCCTAGGGATTTTATTACATTAGGCAGTGTAGAAGTATCACAGATAAATAAATAAAGGAGGTGATATTATAGCTTAGTTTCCCCTAACGTGAAGCCCTCCAGAAGTTTTGGACTTTAATTCCCATCGGCCCCAGCTAGCATGGACAATGGTCAGGAATCCTGGGAGTTGTAGTCCCAAACATCTGAAGAGCACTAGCTTAGGGAATGCTATCATAGGTGATAACCATTCCATTCTCTTATGTGACTGATAGCACAAAGCTCTTTATTGAACATCCCTTAGTTTTATTGTTTCACCTTTGGAGATTCTTTTTTCTTCTTCTTGTTTACTGCCTTAGAAGCCTTTATGCTGAATGGTGGGATCCACATTTTCAAAAAAATAACTAATATGCATCAGAGAGAATGTCTTTGTAATTGTTTAAAAAAAATACTGCAGCAAGAGAAGAACAATTCAGAACTACATAATTTTATTATTTTAAAAAGTTTGGATGGTAAATAGAGGAGTGAAAAATGATGCAGTACTCAAAGGGAAATTTGCATTTTCATTGGGGATTGGAAAGCTTAAGCTCAGGTTCAAAGGAGCCCATGCCAGCATTTCATGAGTACACTGGAATTTTATTTTTGTGGTTTCCTTTTCACAACTTTGGAATCTACAGACCGCTCTTTAAACTTCCCCTAAAGTTTTTTTAAAAATCATTTGGAGGTTTTGTTGCAAGAAACTGCAGATCCACTAAGGTTTTGCGAAGGTTGCTTCTGAAAAGAATCTTTTCTGGACTGTGTCTGTAAAGTATTTACAGTTTGTGTAAATAGAGAAGATGGTCTTCAGCAGGTATTTCAGTAAGGAGGTCCTTTTGTCAGCCTTTAAGAACAAACATGATTTTTGCATGAAGAAGACACAGAAGATGATGATAATGTGTGGGTGTTAGTTGGGTGCAGGATTTATCAGAATCTAAAAATGTCCATAAAACAGTTCTCCAAAGAGGAATACTTTCCAAATTGATCTTCCCATGGGCATGTTCAAAATGAATTAGCATGTGCTAGAATTACTTAAATAGGGTTGTAGAGACACTGGCCACAAAAACAATCAAACAGATGAAGATTTGATTTCAGGTGGCATTAATTTCAGATTAGTATTCAGTTAATAGTTGACATGGTCCAAATCAAACACCCTTGCCTATGTGCCAGTGTAATTAATTAAGGATTGTTGGAGATCATTGAATTGTCCTCCTGAGTGATGGAGACAGATGTCCGATATGGAGCAGGTTACAAGCAGCCTGGGGGTTTAGGCAGTGAGAACAGGTGAGAGCATAGCTTAATTGAAGAGAGGGCACAACGGAATGTGAACCAGTAAGGCTCACAGGCAATGTGCCTTGTAAAAAGAGTAAAACCTGTGTCTGCAGCACCAGCACCCTCGCCCAGGCAATGAATTAGCGACTCTCTTTCTTCCCATGGAGCTGACAAGAGGTATTTGGGCTAAACAGTTTGGTGGTTTCATCACTTACTGGTGGCTGGGTTGTGCTTCTGTTGTCATTCGCTTGGTGGCTATGAATGGTGGAAACAAACAGAATGAAGCCCTAAAGGTTTCTGTGTTCATTTATTTATCTATAAATATATAAAGCTATTGGGGAAGGGGGGAATGACATTAATTTTTCAGGATTAATTCAGAATGCTTTTACCATTCCTAAAAGTCTGACTTTAAAGTTTACCACAAATGTGCTCATTGGTTTATTTTAATTTAATTTAATTTATTTATTTATTACATTTATATACCACTCCAGATCTAAAGAGATTTCAGAATGGTAAACAATAAAAAATAAAAGAATAAAACACCATATTAAAATATTTTTTTCAAACAAACAAACACACACACACAGACTATGAATAAAAACCGTGGGTTGTCAGTCAAGGAAGGCTTCTTGAAATAAGGATGTTTTCAGCAGGCGCTGAAAACAGCACAGTGTTGGTGCCTGCTGACCTCCAGAGGCAGGGAGTTCTACAGAAAGGGGGCCACCACACTGAAGGCTCTATTCTGGGGGACTCTAATCAGGCCATAGATCTATATGGAACCACTAGCAGTATCCCATCTGATGACCTCAGTGACCTGGCAGATTGGTAAGGGAGAAGGTGCTCTCTCACGTATCCTGGTCTCAAGTTGTTTAGAGTTTTATACGCTAGTAACAAAACCTTAAACCTGGCCAGATAGGGAATAGGCAGCCAATGCAGTTCCCTCAGCAAAGGAGTTGCATGCTGAAAAGGGGCAGTTCCCAACAACAGCTGACCTGCTGCATTCTGCACTAGCTGCAGCTTCCGGACCAGCCTTAAGGGCAGCCCCACATAAAGCACATTGCAGTAATCCAGTCCTGAGGTTACTGACACCTGTACCACTGTGGCTAAACTATCCTTGTCCAGGAGAGGCTGTAGCTAGCAAACCAGTAGAAGCTGGTAAAAGGCACTCTGAGCCACCATGGCCACTTGGGTTTCCAGCAACAGTGATGGATTTAGGAATACCCCCAAACTACAGACCTGATCTTTCAAGGGGAGTGCAACACTATCCAGAACAGGCAATGAACCTCTCTCCTGGACTCGGGAGCCACTTACCCATAGGGCTTCCATCTTGCCAGGATGCAGCTTCATTTTATTGGCCCTCATCCAGCCCATCACTGAGTCTAGGTACTGAACCAGGACTTGCACAGCCTCATCTGATTCAGATGTCACAGGGAGATAGAGCTGTGTGTCATCAGCATACTGATGCCTCTTTGCTCCAAATCTCCTGACTGCTGCCAGCAGCTGCATAAAGATGTTGAACAACACTGGGGTCAAGGTGGCAGGCACCCCATTGCTGAATTGCTGAGGGGTTGAGGAATGGTCACAGTGTTACTTTCTGAAACCAACCCTACAGGTAAGACCGGAGCTACCGTAACACAGTGCCTCCAGTGCCCAGCCCACAAAGTTGATCTAGGAAGATACCATGGCCAATGTCATCAAAAGCCAATGAGAGATTGAGCAGAATTAACAGGGTTGTATTCCCCCTGTCCCTCTCCCAATAAAGGTGACCGAGGCTGATTCAGTCCCATAACCAGATTGAAACCCAGACTGGAATGGGTCTTGATAATAAGTATCCTCCAAGAGTGCCTGCGGTTGCTCTGCCACAACCCTCTCAAGTACCTTCCCTAAGAAAGGGGTATTTGCAACTGGGCGGTAGTTGTCATTGGGTCCAGAGAGGGTTTCTTCAGGAGTGATAGTACTACTGTCTCCTTAAGGACAGCAGGAATCACTCCTTCATGCAAAGATGCATTTACCAATCCCTGGACCCATCTGGTCATACCCTCTCAGCTAGCTTTTATTAGCCAGGAAGGGTAAGGATCAAGAGGGCACATGGTCAGTCTCATTGCTGCAGGCATCTTGCCCACTTCATCAGGCCGCAATTGATCCCACAAAGTCCAGCAGATGGTGGTGTCAGACACCTCGACTGGAGCTGTGCTAACTACAACGTCAAGTTTGCTGTGGAGACAAGCAATTTTGTCCTCAAAGTGCAATGCAAAAAGGTCACAGTGGGTCTTTGAAGGGACCAGGGCTCCATTCACTGGGGAGAGTGTTAACCCTGGGACCACCTGAACGAACTGCGCTGGATGACTGCTCAAGGACACAGTGGAGGCAGCACGTTTTGGGCTGGAAAATTTTTACCAGCCAATCCACCTAAGGTTCAGCGTATATGTACTAGTTACCCATGATGGGGTGGTTTCTGAACCATCCCTCCTGCAGTACATATCTGTTACTTAGAACTTCCTCGAATGTATGCTTCCCCTTTAAAAGGTCAATGTTTAAAGCACTGAGGAAAATAAGAAGTTGCTCTTTTTTTTACAAGAAAGCATTGCATTCCATGTTGAGTTTGTGCCATATGCGTTTTCCCCATTGTTTTCTGTCATTAACTTAAATTGTATATTTCAAAGGCTTATATCAAATGCCCCAACATTTTCCTTTTCCTTTTCCCCTTGCTCTGCAGTATAATGAAGAACTCCACTATGTAGAGCCATGCCTGAATGGAACTTTAGTTCAAGCAGACAGAGCCAACAAAGAGGTAAAAAGGGATAAGAATTCTGTAAAGCAGCAAATATTTTGTATGAGATGAATATCACTATAATACCTTGATTTTAGTTTCAGTTAATGAAATCCCATCTTCTGAGAAGATGAAATGAATTGTTTTCTGTGTCCATTTAAATAGTTGTTGTGTGATGAGTAGAGTCTCGTGTGGCGCAGCAGAGTGGTAGGCAGCAGTATTTCAACCGAAACTCTCCCCATGACCTGAGTTCGATCCCAGCGGAAGCTGGGTCTCGGGTAGCCTGCTCAGGTCGACTCAGCCCTCTGTCCTTCCGAGGTTGGTAAAATGAGGACCCAGCTTTCTGGGGGAAAGGTAGTTACGACTGGGGAAGGCAATGGCAAACCACCCCGCTATAGTCTGCCATGAAAACGCCAGCGCAAGCGGCATCCCTCCAGGGGTCAGTAATGACCCGGTGTTTGCACAGGAGGAACCTTTCCTTTCCTTTCCTTTCCTTTCCTTTCCTTTCCTTTCCTTTCCTTTCTGTCCTGTCCTGTCCTGTCCTGTCCTGTCCTGTCCTGTCCTGTGTGATGAGTAGAGATGTCACCAAAGTTCATCTGACCCAGGTCTGGGAATGTGCTTCAAGGGGGCTTGGTAATTAGAAGCCCTGGTATTCTTACCCAGCCCTCATTAAAATCTGAGCTGCAGAAGATTTCACAGCTTCATTGAAGTGTGGCCCCTGGGAAAACTGGGGCTGGGGGCAACAAGCCCACCACCAGGGGAGGAGGGAACGATGTACCTTATCCCAATGGGGCTTCTCCCATTGTTACCCATTTTCTAGGGGACAGTTCTTTTAATCAGCCCCTGCCGAAGCAACAGTAGTATTTTTCCATTGCTTTTCTAGTAGGCCCCTGTGGGTGTAGGCTCTTGTCCCCACCACATTTCTTCAGGGGACAGCCCTGCCAAGGATACCCCTAGCAAAGCAAAAGACATGTCTCCATAGTTTTGCTAGCGAACTGCCTCAAAGAGCTTCCCCTGGGAAAACTAGATGTGGGGGCTAAACGCTCATCCCTCACATGGGACTCTTGGGGTAATAGTATCCTCCTTGGGGGGGGGGTTGTCTCACACCACCCAGTTTATCTGGGGGCAGCTTTTCAAAGCAGCTCCCTTGAAAACCCAGGGACAAACAACTGCTTTGCTCTGCCATTTGCTGCTCTAGTTGGTTTGGCAATGAATGGACATATATACCGAGTTTGGGGGTCAATAGCTCAGCTCATTTCTAAACCAATCTGATGGGAACCAAGGGGAGCTTGCCCCTTCTCTATTGACAACACAGGGCCAATGGTTCCCTCCCCTGTTATGTGGGCATGGTGGATTCTTTGGATGGACGTCAGACAAGAGCATTGGATCCTCTCTGATCACCCCAGAGATGAGTTTGTGTGATGCTTCTGCCTTCAATAGCAGTTAAGCGAGTGAGAGCCTTGAGATCATTCTGCAGCTTCTGGAATAGTCATAGCTTTTATTTTCAGTCTGGTCTAGCATTTCCTAGGCCCAGGGGCGTTGCTGATCCAGAGACATTGAGCCATATTGTTTCAGGGATCCTTGAAATGCTGCAGTTCAGTGGACTGTCTGGTCGAGGTTGCACTTTTCTTTTTAGTTGGTTGGTTGTCTGGCTCTTCCAGTAAACCTGGAACATCTTTCAAAGCTGTCACTGAAGTATATGGAGCTTTGTTGAATGGGGAGCCCCACAACAGGTTAAAATGAAATATGCATTTAAAGATGTTATGAAGGTTCTGGAAATTTGCTCTGTTGGCGCAACACATAAAAAGGAACCATGACGCAGGATGCGCTACTTGCTTAAAATATAATTGTTATCAGGCTGCCATGATATCCCCAATATAAGTATTGGTGGTTCATTTATACAATTTCTGTCTATTATTGGCCCAGTTTCACTCTGCTCTCATTACAATTTACTAATTTTTAGGCTTTCCTGTTAATCTATTCACTATGTGTTTCCAGAAAAAGCTTCTCACTCTGCTCATTGCTGCAACAGTATTACCAAGACCTTATCCAGCCTGCCAGAAGATAATTACTTTCAGTATCAGAATGTAAGCAAAGTAAAGGGTGGTGCAGGCAATCAGATACACATGAAGTGGTCTGGAATATTTGGCAGCAGTAGAACATTTTAGCCAATGTCTTTGTAACTGCAGCTAATGAGAGTAGAAATAGTTTGGGGGCTTACAGTGAACTAGGTGACTATGTATTAAAGTAGGATAGAACTAACATCTGTGGTTGAGATTTATACAAACATTTGAGCTCACAGATTCATTTCTTTAGGCACAAAGGAATAAGGGAAGCTAAACTTGTGTTGATTTAAAAGTAAGCAAGGTTTCATTGGTGGGTATTCCAGGTACAAAGGGGTGGTGGCAACAAGACCTTCAACTTGATGTGCCCAATAAAGGGTTAAACAGTCATGGGATACAAACTCTTCTCCTGGCTCCTGAAACAAAGGTCTCTGTTTAATCCATTACTTCTCTACAGTCCAGAAGAGTCATTAATTTCATTTCCCTAGATGGTCTTTTGAAAGCATTGTGGGGATTTGCGGCAAAGTGGTTGAGATCTCCCAAACCATTTCATGCAAATGGCTTTCCACCACACATTTCTTTTTGAAATGGCCACCCATGTGAAGGGGTTGAAGTATGAACTGAACCCAAGCTGGAGTAATTATTCCTTCAACAACAGCTCTGTGTTGTCTGGCATTGATCTCCAGTGTGGGCTGGCAATATCAACCCGCCATTTCGGGTGGAATAGCTTGTTGTTGCACAGTCAGGGATGGCCCTACTGGTAGTCTGTGGAAGAAAAGAAGCTGCCGTATACCAAGTTACACTATTTGTCCATCTAGCCCAGTATTGTCTTTTCCAGGGGTAGGCAGTACAACTCCCATCAGCCAACTCCTGTCTTCTTTTTGCTTTTAAGGTTGTTACACAGATAAGTAAGTTTCTAGTCAGCATGGCCAATGGTCAGGGATTATGTGAGCCGTACTCCAAAATATGTGGGAGGGGCACCAGGTTACCTCCCCCTGGTCTGCTCTAAGTGGCAGTGGCTCTCCAGGGTCTCACACAGAGGTTTGTCCCATAACCTGCCATCTCATCCTCTTAACTGGGGATGCTGGGGTTTGAACCTGGGACCTTGCATCCAAAGCACATGCTGTACCACTGAGCAAAGGTTGCTCCGCTCTTTCACATGATGGTAAAACTCAAGGGGTCAACGGTGGTATCTGAAGCTGTCTCCTCAGGCTACTATAAAATTAAGGGCGCAATCCTGTGGAGATAGGCAGCCGCCTCTGAACTTGAAGGCGACTGCCTAGCCAATGCAGGGCAGGAGAAGCATGGAGGGGATCATCCCCTCCACACTTCTCCTGCCCTGCATTTGTGGCTAGACAGTTGATTTCAGCTGTCTAGCCGTGGGAAGGCGGAGCATGGGAGGAGGCTGCTGGACAACACATAGGATGTGTCGTACCAGCATTTCCGCCTTCCCCACCCTGGAACACCCCCCAGAATGCCCCATTTTGGTTGCTCTGCACTCCTCTTCTGAGTGCGGAGCATGGGGCCGTTCCGTGCTGCCTGTGAGGCACAGCAGAAGGGCGGGAAAGTTGGTTCTCCTGGAACCAACCTTGGAGCATGGGCTCTGAGGTCAGTTCCCAGAAAACCACATATCATATGGCCGTCTAGCTGCTATCTAGTGGCCATAAGATTGCTCCCCCCATGAGTTGCAACTATTTTTTTCCATTGGTTTAGACAGAAATAAGTCATGATTAATGCTGGCTAGATTGGGGCCTTAGGATATGTACATCTTGCGACTTTGTTTAACAATGATTCCTAACAGCCCTGTGCATAGGTCTTTCTGTATTTTTAACAATGACCTGGTTCACATGTAACAAAAACCCATCAGTTTAAAAATCCATGGGCTGTCATGCATGAGTGGGAGAGAGTGCACGCCTCTTCCACATTTACTCAGCAACCCATGATCACCTCCTTCGTAGGGTTGTCAGTGTGTGTGAACAGCTCCATAATGTGATTGTTTTGGTTTTGTACTGTAGTTCTTTCTCTCCCTTGTTGTTTTTTCACCTTGTAGGACAGTCTTCTTTTTTCTTTTAGTGATGTTGCAGAGCGACATAAGTGTTTAGGATTGTGCTATAATTGTTACTTTTATTTTTACTTTTTGATATCACAGAAAAATGATAGCCCATATTCCTAGCTTTACAGTTTGTATGCTGATCTGAATTATTTTTGACAGATTGAATGTGCTGCTTTTGCCAAGTGTTAAGCAATGGTAAACTGACAGCTTCCTTAATGCTATTTTATTTCATTGAAAACTTATTAATTGGCACTTGGCACCACAGTAATTATACTATTGAGTAGGCTGAAGATTAATTGCAGATGCATCCTTTTGCAGGAAATGTGTTCTTTGATGGAAACTATCATTAGGTTTACCTCCTTTGGGGAGGAGCTAGGTGGATTGTACTGTGTTCTGGAACTATACAAAGACGAAAAGGTAAAGATGAAATCTGAACAGTGGAAGAGCCATGATGATGACTATTAAGTTTTAGGATGATATCTTGAAAACAGAAGTACTAAAGCTACTTCCACAATGGATAATACAAGTTTAATGAAATGTAATGCAACATACCCCTTCATGGATCATTGCCTTGTTGTGGCGAAGGGGCTTGCATAACAGTGAAGCCATAAGCTATGCCGTGTAGGGCCACCCAAGACGGACAGGTCATGGCAGAGAGTTCTGACAAAATGTTGTCCACTGGAGAAGGAAATGGCAACCCACTCCAGTATTCTTGCCAAGAAAACCCCATGGAACATATCACAAGGCTAAAAGAGATGACGCCGGAAGATTTTATTTATTTATTTATTTATTTATTGCATTTATATCCCGCCTTTTTTCCTCCAAGGAACTCAAGGCAGCGTACATGATCCTCCTCCTTCCTCCATTTTATCCTCACAACAACAACCCTGTGAGGTGGGTTGGGCTGAGAGTCTGTGACTGGCCCAAAGTCACCCAGTGAGCTTCCATGGCCGAGTGGGGACTAGAACCCGGATCTCCCAACTCCCAGTCCAGCACTCTAGCCACTACACCACACTGGCTCTACTAGATGAGCCCCTCAGGTTGGAAGGTCTCCAATATATTTCTGGGGAAGAGCAGAGGGTATTTCCAAGTAGCGCCAGAAAGAGTGAAGCGGCTGGGACAAAGCCGAAAGGACACTCAGCTGTGGATGTGTCTGGTGGTGAAAAGAAAATCCGATGCTGTAAAGAACAATATTGTTTAGGAACCTGGAATGTAAGACCAATGAATCAAGGTAAGCTGGAGGTAGTCAAACATGACATGGCAAGATTGAACATCAACACCTTGGGAATCAGCGAACTAAAATGGACAAGCATGGGTGAATTTAATTCAGGTGACCATCATATCTACTACTGTGGGCAAGAATCCCTTAGAAGAAATGGAGTAGCACTCAGTCAACAAAAGGGTGGGAAAAGCAGTACTGGTGTACAATCTCAAAAACGATAGAATGATTTCAGTACGAACCCAAGGCAAACCATTCAACATCATAGTAATTCAAGTCTATGCCCCAACCACTGAGGCCGAAGAAGCTGCGGTTGATAGGTTCTATGAAGACCTACAACACCTTGTAGAACTAACACCAAAAAAAGATGTCCTTTTCATCATAGGGGATTGGAATGCCAAAGTAGGAAGTCAAGAAATCACTGGGATAACCGGCAAGCATGGCCTTGGTGTACAAAATGAAGCAGGACAAAGGCTAATAGAGTTATGCCAAGAGAACATGCTGATCATAGCAAACACTCTTTTCCAACAGCACAAGAGGCGACTCTACACATGGACTGTCAGGGTGGACACTGAGCCCATAGAATCCCAGAGTAGTTCTGATTCTGAGGAAGAGCAGTCACTCCTGGGAGAGGAGCGCATTCCTCTTTCCCAGGGCCCACAGCTGATGGAGATTCCTCCCACCAGCATTCCTAGATTAGAAAGCAGTCCAGGGAGTGACCGAGGAGAGATAGCAGACTTGGTGGATGCACGACGCAGACGCAGACAGCGGCGCCAGATGGAGGGCGCAGAAAGGAGGTGCAGTGCCCGGTTGGCGCGCAAACAACGGCTGCGCCCCAAGGATCCAAGGGAAAAGGGGAGGGACTCTCCCTAGTCCTTAAGTTCAGGGGTCTGCCAGTAATTCCCTTTCAAATGGGGACCAACTGTTTCAACTTAGGGCATAGGTACTCTGCTGCTCAGATCTAGTTGCTACCTGTAGAGTTGTTAAGTTGTAAAAGAAGAATAAAGCTTTGAAAGGAATCCCTTTGTCTGTGTCTGGACTTGGCTACTGGATTAGACTGAGAGAGGCCTCCAAGGAGCCCTTGACGTGGACATCACCAGATGGTCAATATCGAAATGAGATTGATTATGTCCTTTGCAGCCAAAGATGGAGAAGCTCTATACAGTCAGTAAAAACAAGACATGGAGCTGACTGTGGCTGAGATCATGAGCTGGTTCTTGCAACGTTTTGGCTGAAATTGAAGAACGTAGGGAAAACCACTAAACCATTCAGGTATGACCTCAATCATATCCCTTATGAATATACAGTGGAGGTGAGGAATAGATTTAAGGGATTAGACCTGATAGACAGAGTGCCTGAGGAACTATGGACGGAGGCCCGTAACATTGTTCAGGAGGCAGCAACTCAATCCATCCCAAAGAAAAAGAAATGCAAGAAAGCAAAGTGGCTGTCTGAGGAGGTTTTACAAGTAGCTGAGGAAAGAAGGGAAGTGAAAAGCAAGGGAGAAAGGGGAAGATATATCCAACTGAATGCAGAGTTCCAGAGAATAGCAAGGAGAGACAAGAAGGCCTTCTTAAATGAACAATGCAAAGAAATCGAGGAAAACAACAGAATGGGAAAGACTAGAGATCTCTTCAAGAAAATCGGAGATCTCAAGGGAACGTTTTGTGCAAAGACGGGCATGATAAAGGACAAAGAAGGCAGGGACCTAACAGAAGCAGCTGAGATTAAGAAGAGGTGGCAAGAATACACAGAAGAACTATACAGGAAAGATCTGAATGTCCCTGATAGCCATGATAGTGCGGTCACGGAACTTGAGCCAAACATCCTAGACAGTGAAGTCAAGTGGGCCTTAGGAAGCATTACTAACAACAAAGCTGGTGGAGATGACAGTATTCCAGCTGAGCTATTTAAACTCCTAAAAGATGATGCAGTTAAAGTGCTGCACTCAATATGCCAACAAATTTGGAACACTCAACAGTGGCCACAAGACTGGACAAGGTCAGTTTACATTCCCATTCCAAAGAAGGACAATGCCAAAGAGTGTTCAAACTACTGTACAATTGCGCTCATTTCACATGCCAGCAAGGTTATGTTCAAAATCCTACAAGCTAGGCTTCAGCAGTATGTGAACCGAGAACTACTGGAAGTACAAGCGGGGTTTCGCAGAGGCAGAGGAACTAGAGATCAAATCATCAACATTCGCTGGATCATGGAGAAAGCAAGAGAATTCCAGAAATGTATTTCTGCTTCATTGACTACACTAAAGCCTTTGATTGTGTGGATCACAACAAACTGTGGCAAATTCTGAAAGAGATGGGAGTACCAGACCACCTTACCTGTCTCCTGAGAAACCTGTACGAGGGCCAAGAAGCAACAGTAAGAACTGGACATGGAACAACCGATTGGTTCAAAATGGGGAAAGGAGTACAACAGGGCTGCATATTGTCACCCTGCTTATTTAACTTATATGCAGAGTACATCATGAGAAACGCCGGGTTAGATGAATCACAGGTCGGAATTAAGATTGCCGGGAGAATTATCAACAACCTCCGATATGCAGATGATACCACCCTAATGGCAGAAAGCGAAGCGGATCTAAAGAGCCTCTTGTTGAGGGTGAAAGAGGAGAGTGCAAAAGCTGGTTTGAAACTCAACATTAACAAAACTAAGATCATGGCATCTGGCCCCATCACTTGCTGGCATATAGAAGGGGAAGAAATGGAAGCAGTGACAGATTTTATTTTCTTGGGCTCCAAGATCACTGCAGATGGTGACTGTAGCCATGAGATTAAAAGACACTTGCTCCTTGGGAGGAAAGCTATGGCAAACCCAGACAGCATAGTAAGAAGCAGAGACATTACCTTGCCGACAAAGATTTGTATAATCAAAGCCATGGTTTTCCCAGTAACAACTTTTGGCTGTGAGAGCTGGACTATAAGGAAGGCTGAGCACCGAAGAATTGATGCCTTCGAACTGTGGTGCTTGGGAAGACTCTTATGAGTCCCCTGGACTGCAAGGAGGTCAAATCAGTCAATCTTAAAGGAAATCAACCCTGAGTGCTCATTGGAAGGACAGATACTGAAGCTCAAATATTTTGGCCACCTAATGCGAAGAGAAAAGTCACTGGAAAAGACCCTGATGCTGGGAAAGACTGAAGGCAAAAGGAGAAGGGGATGGCAGAGGATGAGATGGCTAGATAGCATCACCGATGCAATGAATATGAACTTGAGCATGCTCCGGGAGAGAGTGGAGGACAGGAAGGCCTGGCGTGCTATGGTCCATGGGGTCACGAAGCGTCGGACACGACTGAACGACTGAACAACAATGCAACATATCTTTGTAATGAAAATGGCAATATTATATAAGCCGGGTCTGCCTTCTCCACTTGAAAGTTAGAACAGCCATGACAGATCTGCTCAAAGACATGTTTATGCCCATTTCTGTAGGCTTAAGAAAGTTCATTATCTCTGTATGAGGTTGGGGTAAAGTATAACACAGGCAAGAGGCAATCTTGACTTTATCAGTATGTTTGTGGTTCTTTGATCTAACATGCTGGGTACAATCCAAAGGTAAGCAAAGCCCCATATGACTGGTTTCCCATTATATTCCATGAGATGGGTACCAAGTCAAGAATCTGCAATATATTTTTATTTGGATCAGCTCTTAATGGCCAAAGGAAAATCCTGTTTTACTGTGTGTCCCCTTTCCTACTATTCACTCACATGGAAAAAACAAATAAAAGTGAGGTTTGTAACCCTTTTCCATGTACCTGACTTTCCATGCCTTCCACTTCTGGTATTGGCCACAGATAGGAAATAGATGCTTACAATATGGGCACCTTTCCTACCCGTAGCTATTGGCAGCTTTTGGGAAGGATGAATTTAAAAACAGACATTACTTTAAATATGTAGCAGATATGTCTTTTTTCATGTTTACTCTACAGTAAGAGTAGGGCTTCCAATCTGGATCCTAGTTTGGAGGGTGGGGGTGGGGCTTTTAAGGTCCTGATCTGAGGCCCTGTACTTACTCTAGAGTAAAAATGAAAAGAAATCATAGCTGCTAGATGCAGGTTGTGGGCAGAAAGCAGATCTCCAGATGTTTTGGGCTTCAGCATCCAGCATTCCTGACCATTGACCATGCTGGTAGGAGCTTCTGTGAGTTGAAGTCCAAAGCATCTGGAGATCCACCTTCTGCCCACCCCTGGTTTAAAGTAACATCTGTTTTGGCCCTAAGCCAAAGGCAAAAGGTCAGGCCTCCCTTCCCTTAGCCCGGGTCCAACAGCATTCTCCTCCCATGGCTGCTTTCTCTCCACCTGCTGTATTTAACCACAGAGAGAGAAAAAAATCAGGCTATCTGATCATGGACCTCCTATATCACATCTAGTCTGGTCCTGAGGCACAGTGTATCTCTGTGTACTCACTGCACAATTTCCCCTTCCCTGAGATCCATGCGTTAAATAGGTTCTCACTCTTTATACACCCCACCCATCATCATAATAGGCATTTTATAGTAACAAGTCATTCCAACAATTGTTTCTTAAAATTTATGTTGTATCCAGTTTATCTGAGAGCACTGCTCACTAGTCAGTTTATAGGAAGTAGGCAGCTCATGAAAGAGCCTTTGAGAAACATCTGAATCAAATGAAGTGTTTTAACAAAACAAGTTAAGTGGCAAGTTTAGTGTCAGAGATGACAGGGTAATGTTAAAGCATTTGATATGTTTACATGAATAGCAAGCACTAGAACAAATGTAGAAAAAAAGCAGGCCACCTAGTCCCATAATGTTTTATTAAGATTGTGAACGGAGGAAGGGGGGTACCTCCAGCAATGCAGGCAGGGACAAAAGCCAGCAAGGCAGCCTGCCACTAGGGATTCTAGAGAAATTCGAGATGGACTAAAATGAACTCAAACGTCTAAGAATCTACCCTGCAGAATCGGCTGTAGAGCGACCCCCTCAGGCTGCGCAGAATCCGTGGACTTCCAGATTTTTTTTTACTTTCCCAATTTTTTTTGCATATTTATTCATAGGAAAAAATGCAAATCTCTGCTGAGGAAAAGTTGCATAGAATGGGGGACAATGCACTAAATGTTATATACGAAGGTAAATTATGTAATTGTTATGAAACCCCTTTTGTAATTATTTGTGTATTTTTCAGCATGACGAAAAAAACAATTCGCATCCATCTGGGAGCGAATGACAGAACAAAAGGCGCCTAACAATCTGCGAAACACAGACGGAGCGGATGTTGCACACTTTGTACATCCCTAGCTGCCACTACCCCTTATATCCACCTTAGCCAGGGCCAGGGAACTCACAGACCTTAATCCCTAAGGCTTACGAAACAAGGCCCCCAGCTGGCACCATCTATTTCAAAGCCCTAGGCATGAAACCTTAAACAGTAGCAAGAACCAAGAGGAAAGCTCAGGACTTAGTTCCAAGGCTTAATTGGAATGAAGTACACACATTCAATCAAGATAGGTGGTAAGTTTATTGACAAAAGGGAAAAGGGAATAACGTGCAAAAAAACAGAGCAATATTTGGAAACAATACTTACAAGGCAAAACAACACAACTGGCCAAATCTGTTTGTACGTTCCAGTGGCAGAGGTCTTCAATAGAACAGGACCTCAGAAAGTGAAACCTCCCAAAGCAAACCTTGGACAGGGCAAAACAAAACCAGAGGAGGAAAAAGGCATCTTTTCTCCCCTTTGGTTTTATACCTAAAAGCTTTTAGCAAATCTGTCAATCATCAGATCACCTATTAGTCAATCATCAGCTAGCTGGGTATCTGGTAGTGAGGCTCACTGAACTAAGTGGGACCTCTGAATGAACAGGATTCAACTGTAAGATTTCGTCAATCAGCCTTATACAAAATGCTAATGCATAGAATGGGGGACAATGCACTACATGCACTCAATGCACTCAAACTACATGTTACCTTTAATACATAGATGTAGCTATGTCAGTGCTTTATTTTTACCTAAAAGTAACTGGGAGGGGGCTGTATCCCTTCCACGCACACACATTATGGTCCCAATCTGGATAGCACCTGCAATTTGCATAGGGAAAAAAGCCCCCATGATGTGAATGGGGGGATTTCCCCCCATACAACTTGCAAGACCATAGCTTCCCTAGAGTCCTTATCCAGACTGGGTCTTCTAGGCTTACTTTTGAATAATAAAAAAGCACTGGTGTAGCTGCGTGCTATATATTAAAGGAAATATATTTGGTTCTCAAAGGTCACACTTTTCAGAGTCAGTGATGAGAACCTTCAAAAGTGCCAGCAATGAAAATCTGTATATCCCTACGCCATCAAAATTAGTAGGTGCGTCTTGCTGGCAGTGCACGAGCAGGGAGAGTGAGACCAGAGTGTTCTAGGAAAGACTTTGGAGAGAGCAATCCTATGGCCGCTAGACACTGTCTAGAGGGCCATATGATATGTTCATTTCAGGGAACCTCATTTCCCACGCTCCGAGGTCAGTTCCCGGAAAACCGACCACTCTCCTTGTCCATGCTGCCTCCGAGGCAGTGAGGAGAAGCCCCATCCTCCGAACTCGCAAGAGGAGACCTGAGCGACTGAAAAGGGGCATTCCGGGAGGGGGGCATCCCAGGGCGGGGTGAGCGGAGCTTCACGTATGATACGGAATGTGTCATACGGAAGCTTCCTTTCCTGCCCCCCCCCCCGCTAGACAGCCAAAAAAGGCTGTCTAGCAAAAAATAGCAAGGCAGGAGACGTGCGGAGGGAACGATCCCCCCATGCCTCTCCTGCCTCGCTTTGGCTAGGCGGTCGCCTCCAAGGTCGGAGGCAGCCACCTATCTAGTTAGGATTGCGCCCTAAGCAAACTTTGTTTTTGTCTTCTGGATTTAGCCCTGGCATGCAGACTCGATCTAGATCTTGATAATCCTCCCCTAAGGGTGGTATGGCTTCTCAAAAAGGAAGAAAGCATACAAAATGTAATTGATTATTTAATAATAATAATAATGATAATAATAATAGCAATAATGTACACACATTTTCTAGTTAAATGTGGCATATGTTATAAATAGGCCACTATCCATTTTGCTTGTTGAAGTGTTCTATGAAACTTGAAAGTTTGTATAGTGAAACTTGAAAATCTGTATACTCCTATGCCATCAAAATTAGTCCTGAGAAAGATTTCCTTTTATTGTGTTTCTTACTCTCTGGGGCCAACATGATAATTGCTGTCTGTATTGTATTATTATGAACTTGTCATTTTACTAATCAGACATCAGAATATCATTGCCTTAATTGTCTATCTAATTTGCATAAAATCACCATTATGCTATATGTAAACAAGGTTTTTGCATATGCAGAAAAGTATTACACACAGAGTTGGGATTATAAATGAAAACTAAGCATGCTATTGCATGTTAAAATTAGTTCTACAAAGTTACATTTTCTTCATGGGATTCAGATTCATGGAGGATAGTCAAGAAAGTTCTGATTCCTTATGCTGTTTGTCACATTTTGTTTCCATGTGTATATGTGGGCATGCAACGTAACTTTTTGTTGCCTGAATGATAGACAAATTTTCAACTAGACATCATCTAATAGCCTGGCAGGTTTGGGTTTTTTTTAAAACTTTTAAATCGCCATTGGTGTTATCTGGCAGATGTGTACTGAATGCTCTTTAGGAAGCCTAGCCTTTGTGGTGACAGGATGGTTCTAGTACATAACTCCAGATTCTGTGTCTGTGTTTAATGGCCAGTACAATATAAAGATCCACAGTGCTTTGAGATGCATTTTATGAGCTGGAGCTTCCTCATTCACGGGACACATTCACATGCAACAGAAAGCCAGAACTCTGGATAATCCTGGTTTACTGTCAACAAGCTGCATGCTGGTGGAAACAGCCTGTTTCCTCCCATTTGGTTCCTCCTGCCAGGGAGAGCAGATACACTAACTGGGAATTGAAGGCTTGCCATGTTGTCTGAACCAGGGCTCGTGGCTCATTCATTCTTGGCTTACAATTCCTGGCTTGTTTGGGAGCAATAAGCCCGGGGGCCTGGTTCGGATTGCCCAGTGTGCTTTCAATTCCTGCTTAGTTGAGTAACTCCTGCTGTTGGGAAGAGCCAAGTGGGAGCGAGCAGGGTACATGGAGCAGCCTGCAGCTAGTTCATGGCAGGCCCCTGTCTGCCACACTGCCACTGTGTGAGAAAAGCTTTGCACACAAAATGGGGATGTTTGTGCTGAAGCTGTGCCCAGTTCAGCACAAGGAGTGCAGAATTCACTGGAATGAAAGAGGAAGTTCCTGTTCTAAGGGGAATCCCATGCACAGAGCAGAGTCTCTAGACTGACTGTCATCCAAATAACTAATGGATGTAACAGAACAGTGAAGTGCAGAGTTCATCTTTCTGAAAACTATTCACACTCCTTATCCAGCAGCTGTAGCACGTGTGAACAGCTCTGATGTATGTGCACAGTGCACACACCTGTCTCATTATGTTCTTACTGCATGATCACTTTATGTTGCAATAAAGGCATCTTTTTCTCATTTGTTGTGCCCAGCCCCAACACCTTTATTTTATTTAATAAATTTATTATCACCTTGCAGCATCCAAGGTGGATAGCAAAATACAATCATCTTCATAAACATTCCAAGATACAATAAACGCTTCCCTTGCTCTCCCTCCCCTCTGCAACCATGTGAATCCTCTGTTGAATTATATTAATCAACATGGCACTGAACATGGGTGCAGCGGGCATAAAAGAAAGTACCGTATAATAATGGTCATCTAAAATGTTTGTGGACAGGTAAATTGCTGAGATGCTGATGTCATTTTTGAGGAACAAAAGAAAGGCGGAACGCTGGTGAAAAGTAGAAGGCACAGAGGGGAAAATAAGCTTCAGTAATGCGGGCCTTTTGCAGAATCACCTAGCAGCATGTGCATAATAGGAGACTTGAAAAGAGGAAACATGATGTCATTAAAATGTGCACTGCATAGAATCCATTTTCAGTGTTTTAACATTTCAAAGAAATGTCAGTGTTGCATTTATATATTTGTCAGTAGCATGTTTTGCATAAATGTTTATGTAGGTATGAAGAAAGAGGGAGCGTTCATTGTTTGTGTCACATAAACTTCGGGTGCAATCCTATTGAGATAGTTGGCAGCCTCCGAACTCGGAGCCTGACACCTATCCAATGCAGGTTGGGTGGAGTGCAGAAGGGATCCTCTCCTCCATGCTGTGCCTGCCCTGCTTTTGTGTCTAGATGGCCGATTTTCGATGTCTAGCTGGGGCGCTTTGAAAGGGGGCACGGGGAGGCTGTGTGGTGCATAGGAAGCTTTGTAATGAAGCTTCCACCGTCTCCTCCCCGCCCCTGGGAATGCCCCCTTTTCACCCTCGCCATGCTGCATTTCTGGGCACAGAGATGGACAACAACCACACTGGCTGTGAGGGGGTGGGGGAGGGTTCTCTTAATTACATATTAGAGAGATGAAACACACTTTACTAGTAATTGTAGGTAATCTGTGTTTTATTCTGTGTTTTTCACTAGTGATAAGTTATTATTACTACTACCACTACTATTACTATTATTTTAATTTATTACACTGATATACTGCCCAACAGCCGAGGCTCTCTGGGCACTTCACATCGTGGGCAGTTCACAACAATTAAAACCATAAAATGCAAGACGATAAAACATAATATGAGACTTTAAAAGTTTAAAAGTGGCATGTAAAACGAAAGTAAAACCCAACAGCTGTTACAACCCAGGTAAAGCGTGGGTGAAAAGGTGCGCTTCTAGGGGGTGCTTGAAAGATGCCACATTTTCTGCCTCCTGAACTGCACTTGGGAGGGTTTTCCAGAGGGTGGGCGCTGCTACAGAGAAGGCCTACTGTCGCAGTTCTTCATGGCGACATTGCTTTCATTTTGGAATGACCAGCAAAGCCTCCTGTAATGACCTTAGATATTGCCTGGGTATATATAAGGGAAGGCGGTCTGCTAGGTATCCTGGTCCCAAGTTGTTTAGGGCTTTATATGATATACACTCTCAGAAGCATTCTACTTCTCTTACTTTTGATATCTTCTGAGTGCAATAAACAGTGGTGGAGATTTCACTATAGCAAAATTATTTTGTGAGTTTTACCCATTTTTATAGAAGTTTTTCAGGGAGATGCTGGCCTGCTAGAGCTTTGTACTTGTGCACTAAGAGTAATTTCCCCTTTTAATGTGACAAATTAAACTAAAAAAAAGAAAAAGTCTGTCTTGGGATCTGCATCAGAGGAGATGGGTGGCAATAATAGTGTCAGGTACCAGGAATCCTGAAGAGGGGCAGCAGGATCCAGACACTAGCAGCAGGATCTCTGTTCCATTATGTCAGGTGGTGCAAGATGCTAGTAGATTTCTACCTGGTCCTATAAAAGTGGCTAACTCTGGTCTGGAGCCATAATGACAAGGTTCTCTATACATGTAACCAAAGGAATGGTGACTCACCTGAGAAGTGGACAATATCCTCTGTCTCTCCTGAATCACCCCTAGCTTAGCACAGTGTCCCCACTTTCAAAATGAGGAAATGATGTACTGGTTTAATAATCCTTTCTTACTCATTAGTGACTCCCACACAGATATGCATTGTAAATGTTCCCTGTAAAGAAAGAGGGGCTCTGCACCAGACTTACAGCTCAAGCAGTGGAATTGAGGTTCCTGGTGGATTTTTGTATCTCAAGTCCTAAGACGGAGTGCCTGTAAGAATTGGAGAAGAAAAGTTTTATTTTCCTGCCCTTCCTATTTTGTTGTTGGCCTTGGCTGTGTTGTTTGTGCAAAGTGCTCCCTTGTGCAAACTACCCCATTACCTAACTACCCCATCACTAAAATTCCCTCTTGCATACTCATAGCATGCAGATTATATCCTTGAGGTTCAGAAGAAATCTGAGTTTTAAATCTTACAAATAATTGGAGCCAAACTCAGACCTGGAAATAAAATTTGAAGTGATATCCACTAGCAATACAGTTGACGGGCAGAATTAGGGACTTTTGAATAAGAACTTCTCCAGTTCAGAATAGGGTAGCCACATATGCATTCCCCCCCCCCAAAAAAAAGAGAGGACAAATTTTGCATAAAATGTGCATACACCAAGTTGCATGTATAAATGCAAATTTAGTAAGCATTATTATACTTTAAATAGAAATACAATTTCATAGCGGGGAAGACTATGACCAGGTGACCTGTATGTCTGCCTGTTCAGTCTTCTGTCCCGTTTCTTAACTGTTGATGGGCAGCTTCAGGGCCCCTGCCGGCTCTCCCTTCTAATGGTTCTTTATCTTTAAACAGCAATTGGTACAGGTCAGCCCTTCACATAAGAGGACACATTCTAATAGAGGATGGTCTTCTGGCAGCCCCTCAAATAACCTCTTTAAAAAGGCTGCAACAACATATCAACCGGGTTCGTATGATCACTGCAGCCCATTGTGCCAGATTCCCAAGAATTGTGAGTTAAGATCCAGAAGGTGGGAAACTACAATGCCTAGGAATCCTGGTGCCCAGGCCATTTCCTCAGCAGCATTAGTAGTACTTGGATTCCAGTGAATTATATTTTCTTAGTGCTTCTGAGTCCTTACTAAGGACCCAGAATTCATAGGAAACTACAGTCCCCAGAGATCCTGGCACCTTAAGGGCCTAATCAAGGGGAAACGGATGGCCTTGCAAGAGATCTGGAGAAAAGGAAGCTTCCAGGCCTTCTCATGGTCCTGGTGACATTATTGAGAGTGTAATTACGAGCCTTGGAGCTCAGAATGGGCCAAGCTTGAAATTAACTACTATGGGCCCAATCCAGTACAAACCCCAGTTAGCTCATATTTGGCAAGTCCATGCCAGAGTGATCCTGGGGAAGCTATCAGTGTTGTTGTTGTTGTTCAGTCATTAAGTCATGTCCGACTCTTCGTGACCCCATGGACCATAGCACGCCAGGCCTTCCTGTCCTCCGCTCTCTCCCAGAGCGTGCTCAAGTTCATAAGCTATCAGTACTGTCCTCTATTCTAGCTTCTTGGTTATTCTGTCCATGGGTGGCTGTTTCAAAGCTAAAGGACATAGGAAAGCAGGCTGTGAAATATATATTTTTATTAAACTTAATGGCATTTAAATATCAAACATGAAAGTACAAATACAAATGCTCTAATAGTAACTCCAGTTTAACTGTCACTGAAAAATCTTTCAGATTTGCTCTTTTTGTGTGTGTCCAAATAGTGAAATTCTGATTACATTGGTGAATAATTATTTTTCAAGATCTGTATTGGTTTTTCTTTGATCATCTGTTGTTTGTTTTAGATTGTAAGGGAAGTTTTCAACAATATTTGAAAGTTAATCATTCTAACATATAACATTGTTTAATTAGGATTATGTTATACACATGTTGGGAAAAGGTTTCTTATAAGTTTAAAAATTAAAATACCAACGTACATGAACTTTGGTATCATATTCACGTTGGTTTGAAAGTTAATTTTTCCAGCAGTACAACCATGGGAGTTTTTATGTTGAAGTGACTAAGGCACAGTCCTATGTAGATGCCCGTCAACCTCTGTCAACCTCGGAGGCTGACGGGCATCCTATGCAGAGTGGCAAGAGCGTGGTGGTGATTGTGGCCTCCACCCTTCTCCTGCTCTGCATTTTTGCCAGATGTATTTTTTGCCTGTCTAGCTAGGGCTCTGTGGAAGAGGAGGGAAGGAGGCTGGGGAGGGCTGGAGATAGCTTGTATCCCCACTTCCCTAGTCCCCTCTCCTTCCCGCCCACAGAACTGCCGCTTTTGCTCCTTTCTGAGGTTGCCTTTGCAAGCTCGGAGAGGCAGCCAATGTCATTCTCTCCATGCCGGCTGTGAGGGGGAAGGGGCAGGGAGCTCAGACTCCTGGGTCTGAGGTTGGAGCGCTGTCTCCAACCTCAGATCCAGGAATCCAAGCTATCCTATGCCCCCCCCCCCGACACTGTCTAGGGGCCATAGGACTGCTCTCTAATAGGTTTCCTCACCTACTCTTAGATTAAGAGAAAGCATGTTCAACTTGTCCCGTGGGTGTGTTTTGATACAATCTAATTAATGGTGTAAGTTTAAGGAGTGTAAGGCTAAGGTAGATGAGAGTTAGACTATTCCCAATTTTAAGAAGGGAAGTTTATTGTTCCCCATTGGAAGTATTCAAAGGGTTACTTCTTCTTTACTTTTTCATTTCTGAAATGCTGCATCACACTCCTTCCTCTACACATTAAGGGAAAAGGGATCATTTATAGTTACAAAGTATGATACATCTTGTAACTAAAAGCACCAACCATAAACTACAGTAAAGTTTCTCCTCCCTTTCATTCTCACCAGAATGGTGTACCGGGCCTATAGGCTGCTGGAGATACAGTCATGCAATAATTCCAAAGACAGATGATGTATTGGCACAGAGGATGCGTCAGCCAGGAAGCTAGAAAAAGCCTTTATTCTCCCTCTGCAACAAGAAATGAACAGCAACAGAAAGTGCCTGACTCCATTCAGATATAACCAAGTCCAGTGCCACCTAGTGACTAAACTATAAAATTACACAATCCACACAAAAAGCAACTTTAAGGGTTGGTGCACCCATAACAACGGGGTTCAAAATCTGGTTAAGCAGAAAACCTGTTCAGCCTTAACATGGTTAATGTCTGTGATGGTGTATGTCTTAGTGTAGTCAAGACAGGATACTGGGATTTATTTTAGGAAGATGAGAAGATGCAGAGATGGAATGTGGAATCTCTGGGCCTTCTCCCGGTCTTGAAACAGCAGTTCAGCTATTGTCACTGTTACCTGATGTGCACTTTCTATTAGTGCCTACTCTTAAGGATAATTCCTATAAATGTGATGATTTCACCCCATGTGTAAATTCCATATTTCTAGCATGCTTTCCTCACCCCAAAAGAGAGAACGTCCACGAAATGTTGGAATATAAATATTTTCCAGTGTTGGTTTATATTTTAACAGTAAAATGTTGTGAAACACATTCCACTATCTCAGCTACAGAATTCATTAAGCTATAACTGCTTATTTAGATCAACAAGACTTTGCCATTAGGTGTTTTGAAATATTGAGCTGCATGAACCATATTTACTGGGTTACAATGAACATTAAGCTACACTAATTGCTTTGGAAAACCAACCTCAGTTTGCAGCAGCAACATATGCTTCAAAATTGCCTTAAGCTGGTATTTTTTCTCTTAACTTATGAACGTTTCACAATATTTTATCATCCACTAAGCTGTGTGAATCTATTATTTTATTAAAGCACAGGAAAAATGCTTCATCGAGAAAATTTGGGAAAATAACTCATATAAGGCATTAGAGCATATAATATCCTTTTATGGCACCATATTTAACTGTGTGTCACTCTTTTCCTTATTAAATCCAGAGGGTACATTTTCTCATATGTGGATTTTATTTTACTTTTTTTGTAAAACTATCAAGCTGTTTGGTTTTTAAAATGGGCTGTTGCATACTGTGCAATTTTCAGTTTATTTAAAAGAAAATAAAAGAAGACGTGGCAAGCAAAATTAATATAGAGTAATTTTTATCATATAGCACATTTCTTCCCAGATATCTAATTTCATATTAATCTGCTGTAACAGAAAAAAACAACAGAATTGTAGCACGTTAAAAACTAATACATTGGTACTCTAACCTTTCATGGGGCAAAGCCCATTTCATCAGATACATGAAGTGGGCAGCTGTGGGTAGCTAGATTATTATAGATTATATTAGGTCTGGGCAAAAAGTTCAGAAACTCAAACTTTCAGCCGATATTGGGGAGGGTGATGGGAAAAGTGGAACTGCCTTCTGTTTGCATTTTTGGGATGGGGGAATTTCAGAGACAAGGCAAAGTAATCACTGCTCCTACCACTCCTCAGCCATTGGCTGCCATTTTGTTTCCCCCAGAATGCACCTCAGAAGAACACTATATCATGATAGCAACAAAATCACCAAAATTCTGCCTTTTTCAAAAATTGGGACCATTTTGGCTCAGCACTAGTAGATATACGCTGAGTACAGAGAGAAGAAAAAAGACACAGTGTTTGTATGTAACAAACTGTTTTAAGTGCAGTAAACACAGTATAAAGCGATTAGTCATTGGAGCGTGATATTGTTCTATTCTACATTTCATTCAGCCCCATTGTAGTCTTTTTCTGTATTATTTGCATCCTTTATTCTCTATGGTGGGAGTGCACAATAATACCAGTTTAGTGAACTAAGACTTTACGAACATCCAATTTTATGTTATTTTACCCACTTGACCAACATAATAAAATGGTATTACTTAACTTGCAACCATCTGACAGCCTTCTGTTTCTACAAAAATATCTCTTTCTTAGTGGCCTGTTATCAGGCAAGTTTGCTTGTAAATCAAAGTCAGTCACTCCTCCTAATGTTGACCTGTAGAGGGATATGGAATGGGATGTCATCCCACATTGTCACGGAAATTAAGACAATCAGTGGCTACTAATCATGATGCCTATATATTGCCTGCAGTATCAGAGGCAGTGTACCATTGTGGGGGAACATAAGTGGGAAGGTGCTATTGCACTCATGTTTTACTTGTGGGCTTCCCACATGCAGCTGGTTGGCCACTGTAAACACATTGCTGGACTGGATAGGCCTTTGGTCTGATCCGGCATGGCTCTTCTTATGTTCTTATATAATATTCAAGTGGAGGTTAATTTACAATTGTAAGCAACTAGGGGACAGCAAAATATGAACTATGAATTGTGGCTTCCTTACTAACCTCGAAGCCAAAGAAGGCAGTGTGCATTCATCTGACACATTTAAACTCCTCTTTAATTAACTATTAATGTAAATATAATAGAATTTTATAGCCTGTTTATCTCCCACCCCAGTAGTTAAGATCTCTTGTTTTCTAACCTATTTCTAACCAGATAACCTATTTTGCTTTTTAATTTGATAGTTTTTTGGTATGTTTGTTAGGTATATTCTGGACTTGTATTGATATTATTATGAATAACTTGCCTGATGCTTTCCCTGGCCTTGTTCACTTGGCTACTTATTGTTGTTCACTTGCTACTTAAAAATTGTGTTCCAGGCATTGTGTAGGGGAAATATACTCCGTAGCAATATCTCCATCAGGGACTTCCCCAAACTTTTTTTTTTCTTACTAGGTGTTGACTTGGAGGCAGTTTCAGTCCTCACAACAGAACCAATTGTCAGCATTTCAAGTCACGTTCTGCCCCTTCCATCTTTAGGAGGTCTTTGGCCTTGCTTCAGCTAAGCATACTAAAAACTCACACAGTCATTTAAATGAAATGAATCAAGCGCTCTAAAAGTTATAAAGTCTAGGATACTGAGACCAGACCAGATGAACCAATGGCTGGGGAGGACTCATATGTTTACCTCAGGATCTGTAATGTTTTTCCTGCAAAATATGTGGCCAACTATTAATTTTAGAAAAGCTAAATTCTTCTGTTATTTGTTTTTATTTATAATTGAGGGGGGGTCTTTTCAATCTATGACAAGCATTCCTTACTTTTAAAGTTTAAAGCTTTCTTCCAGAAACTAGAAGGACAAAGACCTGCTTTTAATCATCATCATCATCAAATGAACTGAGGGTTTTTTGACTTTGTAAAAGGCGTCTTATACTATGATAGCCAGAGTCCTTAATTTAGCCATTTAGATTTCAAGGGTAGGTTTAAATGCAAAAAATGTTCATAAATATGTTGTCTGACATCCCCTTTCTTTTTCCCCCCCACAGCACTTCAGGGAACATCTTGACAAACTTTTTGCAAAAGGAATTGGAATGCTGGATATAGCTTTAATTGAAGCTTTCAACATGCTCAGTGATGTAAGCTAGTGCTTTTTGCTAAGCTCTGTATCTTGTTTCAGTTTTCAGCTTCTGCAAAAGAATTAAATAATGGGGGTTTGGCCTCTTTCAGTTATAGATTATCATCAACGGATACTGAGGTATCCATGATAATTTAGCTAATTTTCACTTTATCTAACTGTATGAGGCATTTAAATTTTAGGAATCTATTCTTGAGAATTATAGGTTAGCATAGTCTCTCTTCCATACATAAAAGTGCTATTTTATGTTAGTAGTCTATTGTGTCTCACTTTTTAGATTGGTTCATAGGCTATAATAATTAAACTTGATTAACTTTCAATCACTTGTATTTTAGCGTTATGTAGCTTGTTAAAGAGCTAGTAGTTGTCAGTATGAATGATTCTGAGAGATGTGTTCATGTCCCATTTCTTCCCAGTCTTTGATTTATGCACCCACCATGAGTTGCTGCTGCCAGAGTACAGTGTCTACTTTATCACGTGACAACTGCAATTATCTCTTTTGGTGATAAATGTGATCTTTGCTGTGATTATCTTTTCTTTTTTTAAAAAAAGTCTTAACCAATTAAATAAAATTCTGTGACATTTCAAAGACTGTTAATCACAACCAAGTACTTCAAATGTCAGGATGCATCGAAATTTTCACTGCTAACTGATGAATCACTGAGTTAATTGTAGTTCATCATAAGGCCTCTTGTCATTGTTATTATTATGAAAAAGACTTTCATCACCACTGCTATTCAATAAAAAGGAGAGAGTTATAGATACATATGAGGAGATATTACTCATCCAAGCATTTAATCACCTACTTTAAAAAGAGAACACAGTAGATGATTCTGTGGAATATGATAGATTCAGACAGAATAAAGCAATGTTTTAAAATAAATCGATGAAGACAGCCCACCTCTCCAAGGTATTTTAATACATTGTTTCTTTTTTTAACATACTGTCCTTGGTTTAGTTCAGAAAAGAACAACAGCCTCCTTCATGCTGGGAAATGTCACTTTGCAATATGTGTTTTCTATTTTTAGCAGTCATGCAATGGGGCCTGATTTGGGTGGTTTTGTCTTGGCAAGTCCCAGTGAAGTTCACAATTGGCTGACGCCTAGGGTTGCCAAGTCATAACCCAGATATCATACAAGTCCCAGAAGTGAAAGAGAATACAGCTTCTGGAGCTTTTCCTTCCTCATACCTTCCATCACCTTCTTGCCTACTCTTCTTTTCCTACCTACTCTCATTTCCTCCCTGGTAGGTGGAGTGCAATGATGGATAACAGAATTGAAGGAGGACAGTCTTCTTTCACTGGTGCTTGGTTGTTAAACAACTTCCAGGTTCTTACTAGCAACCTTGCCATTAGTCAGTCATTGTGTTGCCACGTTTGTTGTACAGTCATAAATATCAACCCCAGCTAGATCTTGATGAGCTGATTTGGGCACTAGAAACTACAAATAAGACTACCTTCATTAAGAAGTAAGACTGGGGAAATATTTGACTTTGAGGTTCTGATCCTGGCTCTGACTGTGTGTATACTAATCTGAATTGCCTGAGTAATATCTGTCCCAGTTTGTAATATAAGAAGGCAACGTTACAGGGTGAAACCCACTTAGTGTCACTCCACAAACATATTGGGGAAGTGGACATTTGCCCCTTCCCCCCTTTAGCTCCCACCCACCCACTTAAATCTGCTCTGGAGGGTTGTGGGACCCTCTGGAGAAGACTTTGGTAGGGCATGGGGGAAGGAAGGGAAGGGAAAGTTCCACTTCACAAGTGAAAGTTGAATGTAGCCCACAGTTGACATAATTACTGTGTGTAAGAAAAGTAGAATGGCGGGGCCTTCACTTCTGTACTTGGGTGGCAACTAAACTATTGGCGGGTCTGAGGTGGAGACAGAGAAATAGCAGGCTGCTTAAGAAAATAAGGGGGGGAAAGGGAGCCATGTCCAACTTGGAAAATTACTATGTTTAGTTGAAAACAAAGGGTATATGAGCCTTCCTGCTTGGGGAGGAAGTGGAAATGAGGCAAACAAGTGTCTTAATGGCAAAAAAGTGCCTTCGGCAAAACTGGGGTTATATAGCTTTTTCTCATTTTGGTTATCCCCTTTACCAGATTATGAAAGAACATGCTAATATTTTGGCATAGTTCCAGCAAATGTCTTTGATTTAGGAAGGTATAAATTTATTGCCGTGTTGTAGGACCAAGTAACATAGGAGCTTTTAATGAGCGGTTTGCTTTTTTGAATGTTTTTCAGTAAAAGTATAACACTTGGCATTGCTTTGATTAAAGGCAATGGAAGTATACTATATGAAAGTCAGAAACGAAGTATCAGAAATATGCCTTTCCTAGACGGAAATGCTGAGGAGAGCATGGTTTTCTTATAGCAAAAGCTCATTTTCCTAACTAGGTATGAAAACTCAAGTAACATTGGTTCGTTTGTTTTGTTTGTTTGCTTCCCAGTTCAATCACACAGGACAAGGGAGTATTTGCAGTCAAGCCATAATGCTGATTACTGATGGTGCTGTTGACACTTACGATGCAATATTTGAGAAGTATAATTGGCCGGATAGGAAGGTAAGTCCATTATACATACCTGTGAAGCAAATGTATCTGATTTCAATGCTGATACTGATGATTTGTTCTCTCTCTCACAGGACAAACCTAACCTAAATGGATAGAATTGTGCTCTGTGTCAGATCATCACTTTGCAATGCTCTGTGGCAGTTCACAATTTTTAATTTAAAAATCCTTCTGAAGATTTTTATGCCATTATCTGACATTTTACCGGAAATTAAAAAATGAAAAATAAAACATTCATTGCCATCCTAGATGTATCTTGTTAATGTAGTAAGTTGATGTGTATCTTGCTTATAGCAGTAAGCATGAGGGAAAGTCTTTGGACTATGAGGGAAATTCTGCCAATATCATACTGAATGGGTGGAAAAGGAGATGACTAAGTTATGATTTCATTTGTCTAGAAAAGTTTGTCACATGGAAAACAAAACAAATAAAACTTGGAAAACAACATGAGAGTGTGCCTTTTAAAAAACGCCAGCACACCCACACAAATGGACCATCTTATCTTCCCCATACGATAATAGTATGGCATCCTCATATCATGATCTTCTCCTATCTGCTTTTTAATATTGGTGTTACAAAAGATATTGCACTTCAAGTCTTCCATTGTGACATACTCTGAGCAACAGTATCTCAACTGTATTTGTTTCTGAGCCTTCCAGAGAACTTCTGTTACGGTGCAGCTATATATAGAAACAAACAAACAAACTTTGATGTAAAGGTGTAGTAGGCTGCTGCAGAAGCAAAGCCGGAGTTGCTGAACTCTGTTCAGTGAAGGCCACTTTGCATGATATGGCCTGCCACACTGGTACATCAGTGCAGCAGCCTCCCTATGTAGCAAGACATTCATATGTACCAGCTTGTCACATTGATCAGTTCTGCTGCAGAGTTTGTCTCCATAACTCCAGCTATGTGTTAGTGGTTTGTGGTTGCATGGAGAAAACTGCATGGGGTTCTCTGATCCAGATTGTGAGCCATCCCAAGTGACCAACACACTACATCAGGGGTGGGAAACTTCAGGTGCTCTGGGGGCCAGTTTCCCCCCATGGATCTGCTGCAGTCTGCACTTCCACCACTGCCACACTGCTGAATATCGGCAAAAAAGGGGGGAAAGTAGTAGTTTGCTGCTGAAAATTGACAGCAAACTGCTGTGTAGGCATAGAATGGACAGAAAACAAGCTAAATTTGTCTTTTCTAAACCTCCATAGTGACAAACCATGACTTTTCCCCTTTTGGGTCCATATGTGGCCCATGGGCCACATGTTGCCCACCCCTGCATTACATGTAGCAGCCAAATGTGAATGAGGTTTTAAGCAGACTCTTTTGTTCTAAGCCATTGTGTGAGACTTCACATACTTCTTCATATTGGTATGTTCATATTGTGGACAGTTTTAATTTATTGTCTTTGTTGGTTCTGACAACTAAGAGAGCCCTACAGGCTTGTGGGTTCCTTACCCTCACTTTTATCCCTTCCTCTTCCCATCTCTGGTTAGCATTAGCCGTTGTTCATGTTACATCTGAGTTACCATGTCATCATGACTGTGAACGACAGTTAGTCTCCAAATGAGTTCCATTGTTTGGTCTAGAAGCTAACTGTCAATAGTGGCATTCGTGGGTATACTTGTTTAGATGTAATGCTAACTGGGGAAGAGAGGAAAAGGAAGGCTAGGAGTGATTTGGCCCATGGGCTGCTGTCATGCCCCCACTGGAGGAATCCTCCTCTGAGGAGGAACTAGAGCTCCCAGGGACAGACAATGCCAAGGAGCCACCCATGTCAGGAGATCTGGGGGACCCTGGGCCCTCAGGGCAGATCACCACTTGTCCGTCCCCACAGGAGGAGGGGAGTTCCACCTCTGAGGTAGAGGCTGGGTGACCACCTAGCCCCTGAGAGCATTGGGGGCTAGGTGGGGCAGGCCAATAGGTCGCCTTTGAGACAGACCAATAGGGCGCCTTTGAGAAGACATACTTGATTACAAAGGAAGGCTCCTCAGGAATAAAGGACTCCTTGGGAACAAGGCCCTCCTCCCGAGTAGGACTTTTGTCAGCAGGCCTGTAATGCACTGCGAGTGAGCCCTGTGTGGGACTCAGGAAGCTCTGGCTATGTAAGCCTTCAGATTTAGCGTAGTCAGGGCTGGAACAACATTGTTCTTTCAGTTCCAGTGCCTTATACCTTGTTTTCCGGACCTTGCCTTATGAATGACCATCAGTGCTACTTACCCTTGGACTCCTGCTTGACTCTGCTTCTGGCCTGTGTATTGTATCTGACTGCTTAATGGTGCTTTGACCTTTGCTTGTATCTTGACCACTCCTGCCTTAGCGTGATCCCATACTGGACTGAAATTTGTGCTTGACCACTTGCCTGTTTTGTTCCCTTGCCTTTGGGATTGCCCCATAATGAGCTCCAGTGCTGAGTTTAATTCTGCCATAGCAGGACACCTGCTTCCAATCATGAAACCATAGTTTGGTAGTCATGCAGCCTGAGAAGTGTACTTTTGTTTACTTTAATTTTATGTAGTGAAACAGGAGGCACATCTTGATGGTTGAGAACTTTTTATGGATAGCATGCACATTAATAACTGTAATAAAAATCTGAAGATATTTGTTTCTGCCTTCAAGGCCTTGCTTGTTGCTTGCATAAGACTATTACTCAAAAGGAGGGGAGGCTTTTCTTGCTCTTTCTGTAGCAGCTCAGTGACAGTTTAAAATGCTGAGTTGGGATATCCTTGGTAACATGTCCACTTTAAATTCAGCTGCCAATTATGCATCACCAAAAAAAGGATATGCATCACCCAGAAAGAGGACAGAAGGAGGCACAGATCTGCATAAACATTGCATATGCTTATTTATATGTATAGATGCACATTAGAAAGAATTACTATAATTTATACAGAAATACAAAACATGTCACCATAGTGAGGAAGACTGTCACCAAATGATGGGTGTGTCTGCTCAGTCTCCTGTCCAGCTGCTAACTGTTGATGGGCAACATCGAATTTCCTGGACTCCTTTCTTCTGATTCTTTATCTTTAAACTGGACTAGGGCCAGAGGACTGTCACCTGTAAAGTAGAACACATGGTCACCTCACTTTAAAATGTCCCCACTGAATTTCCTGTATCAACCCTGGGGTAAATGGCATATGAATTGCAGCATGGAGTTTAATTGAATTGTTTTGGTATCTCT
This sequence comes from Heloderma suspectum, assembly GCF_057233095.1. Taxonomy (NCBI): domain Eukaryota; kingdom Metazoa; phylum Chordata; class Lepidosauria; order Squamata; family Helodermatidae; genus Heloderma; species Heloderma suspectum. Next base: position 298,099,507 of record NC_139459.1, read on the forward strand.
TATCTCTGAGAAAGATGGCTAAGCCTAGTTAAGTTGAAATACTCAAAAGTAAGTATCTGCCACTTGTCTGGGATTGACTTGTGAATTAATTTCTTTTGATATTTTAATACAGAAATGTCCTTGTCACTGAATACCAATTGCAGAACAGGCTGTTATATGAAAAAGAAGTGTCATTGTCAGTAGTTGCACTTATACCACATGATTAGGCAGGATGGACATTGTCAGTCAGTAGCTGCCACTGTAAATTATTTTTTAAATCAGATGCACTCTCAAACTCTGTGGGAGAAAAATCTTCTGTTTTTGAACATTTCTGTCCAGTAGTATAATAGCCATGATAGTCTGATATTGAGGCAGTAGGTAGGTGCGGCAATATCTTAGTTGTGCCCATTTACTGTTGGTACAGCAATGCATGCTTTGAGTTTCACAGAGCTTCTCTTCAGAGAGCATGAATAGCTGAAAGATGAAATTATAAATCTAAGGCCATTCCCTGTCACCTCTAAGGCCATTTGGGACTGCAGGGTGAAGGTTGGCTACACTGATGTTCTGGGATCTGGCTAGTCTTTACAGGGATGGCCATGGAAAAATAGGGCCAACATACAACTGGACTGGTGGAGACCACCTGTCATGTGAACACAGTGACAGTGTTTCTGACCATAATGTGTTTGTAACTGACTTGTGATCTCAAAGAAGGTCTCACCAAATGATCAGATCTTATCTATTTATTTATTTAATTTCAATCTGGCTCTTCTGCCAAATTATGGCACTCAAGGTGATTAACAATAAAAACCAAATTAAAACAAGATCGTAACTTAAACATAGCATAAAAAACAAATAAATTTAAGCTCACAATTAAAACACAAAGGAATAAGCATCATGAGCCAGTTAAAAACACCTTCAGCAGTAGACCAGCCAAAGGCCTACCTGAATACAAATGTCTTTGCCTGCTGGTGGAACACAGAGGGAGCCAAAGCAAGGCTGGATTTGCATGTGCATTTTAGACTTTATTTTTGCTCACCGTTGGTGCTGTGCACCATGGAAAGGAGCAGATATGTGAAGGGAGTGCTACATCCATTTTTAGAAAGAAGCTTACACCCCAAATACTAAAACAAATGGCAAAAATTGATATGTGAAGATAACCTGAATCACATCTCAGCCTCTTGCCAAACGTACAATTGACAATAACCTACTTCAGAAGTATGAAGGCTGATGAAATAAGACAATATTGTTATTTGCCTTGGGTCTTAGGGATTCCCTACCCCCCCACCCTCACCACCTTCATGATGCATGACGTTAATGGCATACAGACACCATATTTGTATGGCAGCTATAACATCTTCAAGCATGCGAAAGACAGCCTAGGTAATTAAAACTGACACATTTCTTCACTTGACACAGATGCTGTTGGCAGCTATTCATTTTGTCATTTAAAAACTATATGAAAGATGTGAAGTGAAACAGACTTACTGGCTATTGTCTGGTGGAGTACACAATGCATATGCCACAATCCCTTTATGGCTCAAACTGTACGGCTCATATTAACAATTGCCATCGTTGCTTACAAAAATACAGCACTGGCACAAATCAGGGGGCCAGTTGACATAGTCAGACAAGTTGTTGACACCTGGTGCCCCATGCAAAGAAGTCTCAGGGTCATACGTTGCTGTCCGCTGGTAGAATGCCATGTAAGCTTGGTGCACATGTTCTGTATGGGTGATTGGTCTGCTACAGAAAAGGGGAAGGCAGATCACAAGAGAGGTGTATGCATGTGTACAGAGTCTATGCTGACATAACTGACGTATTTTAGGACATTTTTGTGTCGCCTTTTCATCTGACGATGCCCAAGATGGCTAACACTATAAAATCCAAGGAACAATATCAAAAAGCAGTTAAAAACAGGATTAAAAAAAAATAATAATAAAACAAGCTAACTGCAGACATAAATGGAGAACCAGTGTGATGTAGTGGTTAGCATGTTCAACCAGGACTCGGGAGATCCACGTTGTAGTTCCCACTCGACCGTGAAGCTCACTGGGTGACTTAGTTTGCACATCACAACGAACCACCCTGAAAATAAGCCATGGTGGGTTGATTGTTCGCTCTCTGACCCACATTACTGCTGAAACATTTCCGGCTTTCCACCCCACTCTGACCCTTTTTTGTGCAAATTTGATGTTCACGATCTTTTAAAGAAATATATTTTTCAGTGTTTAGGGAGTATGCACATGGGTTATTTTTTAAAAAACTCTGTTGTTTTCAAGTGCACAATTGCATATATTTGCCTGCCCAGTATATACTTTTTTCAGCAGTACAGATCAATATCCCGTACCTGTTGAAATCCCACTTGTCAGTTTCATCCTCTGACTGTATCATGTCTTGAGTTGACACTTGTCAGTCTCCCCATGTCCTCAGTGTTTCCCTTGACCCCTTGAAAGTGGCAGCTGAACAGGACAGAGCTATTATGATAGGTGTATTTTCACCCATAGTCCAGCAGTAATTACACCCGCCCACCCCAATAGCTTATGAGGAAAAAATGGAGAGGAAGAGGACCATATTAGCCTCTTGAGTTCCTTGCGAGAGGAAAAATAAAGCAGCTTACAAATGTAATAATAATTAACATAAATAGATGACAGGTAAAATACTGTAGAGATAAGCAGATAAATTTTTAATGCCTGTCCTAAGAAATGTGTCTCGAAAAGGGGGCAAAGAATTATTAAAGTGGGCATCAAATTGATCTCCTGTAGCAGAGGGTTTCACAACTTGGATGCAGCCATAGAGAAGGCTTTCTCTCGTGTTCCTGTCAAACATTCCTCACATACAGGTGGCGTATCCAAGAGAGTCTCTTCAGCCAATCCCACTGGGAAGACTCATCTGGGAGGTCCTTTAGATGTTCTGGCTCCAAGCCATTTAGGGCTGTAAAAGTTTATAACCAGCACCTTTGAGAGCAGAAACAGACTGGTAATCAGTGCGACTGGAACAGTAAAGGTGGACTAGCCCTTATCAAAACTTTAGTAGGGGCATTTTGAACCACCAAAAGTCTCTGGATGCTTTCCAGGGCAGCCTCACATAAAGCACCTTACAGTAATCCAAACTAGAGGTAACTAAGGTAGGTGTCACCACAGCCAAAAACTGTTATCTCTAGGAATGTGTGCTGTCAGCACACAGGTGGGCAAAGACAAATTCCTGGAGGAAAAGGCTATCAATGGCTACTAGTCCTGGTGGTTATATGCTACCTCCTGTACCAGAGGCAGTGGGCCTATGTACACCAGTTGCTGGAGTGCTGTTGTGCTCATGCTCTGCTTGTGGGTTCCTGGTCAACAACTAGTTGGCCACTGTGTGAACAGAATGCTGACTAGATGGACCCTTTGTCTGATCCAGCAGGGCTCTTCTTACGTTCTTATGTTCTTAAGACACTCCTAGACATGTCCGCCACCTGCTCATCCAATAGCAATACTGTTTCAAGCAACACCCCCAACTATGAATCAGATATTTCAGGGGGAGTGCAACCCTATCCCATGATGATCTAATATTCTTCTAATACAATATTCTACACACAGAGGCAGCACACAAAAGCCCTAGACCCATTCCCATGCCAACTCCTACAGAGTCTACAACAAGGAGGGGGTGACTGAATGAACTGGGGCAGGATCATGACTTGATTTGTATGTGTACCCTCTATAGAGAAATGTCAGTGTGTTCCACATTTAAACAACTTCTTCTTTGTGCATAGTAACTATGCAGCATGTTGACTAATGTGTTTAGTTTTATGAAAAGTTCCATAGGTGAACCCAACCACAACACAAGGCTGAGCAGTGATAAGTATGAAATCCTATATTTCAGATGAGCAGATGTAATCCCCCAGTATACTGAAGTACCTGAAATGAGCTTTTCCAAAGCTGGCATATGGTTCTCCTACCCACTTTCCACAAGGGTAAAATAATGTTTAAAAACACATTTGGTAAAATGGATAGCTGGACCATGAGATAACTGCAGCGACAATTCATCCATTTCCTCCAGACTGCCATCTACAAGGAGATTAAAGCATTCCTTAGAATTTCAACCAGCTCTGCCTAGTTTAGCAACATGCTGATGCTGCAGACATGAAACATTAGGACTAGCAAATTGAATGGCCTTGCTGTGCTATTGTCTTGGTGGTATTACATTGATTTTCTTTTAGGAAGAAAAAAGGACTGAAATATTTCAAAGGTGAATGTTATTGCTCGTGTATGCACGCGCCATGCATCTCATGAACAAAAGGAAGGCTCCAGACATCTCCTAGGACATTGTGAGCTGGAACATAACTTAGGATGATTATGTCTTTCTTGCAGTGATGTCCTTTTGTGGGGAGGGGCTATGTAGCCAAACAAATAGTTTTCCCCAGATTTGGAGGGGCATAGCTGTATAGATAGAATGCATGTTTTGCCTATTGCATAGAAGATCCAGCTTAAATCCCTGGATCTCCAGTTAAAGGATCTTGAGTAGCAAGACTGCGAAGATATCTGCCTGAGACATTCAGAGAGCCTCTGCCAGTTATTGCTTTCTATGGACAGTTTCAAAGCCTACTCACTCACCAAGGGGATCCACTGCTAGTGCAATGGGGAGTTAGCAGTTCTAAAAGCCACCCGAAAAGAGTGGAAACACTTGTTTCTGGAATGGGCCAGGTCAGTGGAGCTTGCAGAAGAAACTCTGCAGACCTGTCCCAATCTGGAAACAAGCCCAGAACGCATGGGCTGTTGTAGGGTTCTGGTTGGCTTGTTACCCACAGCAACAAGCCACCCTGGCCAGGTTCAGATGACATGACAAGCTGCACTGCCAAGGGTAACTATGCAGATCCCCCAAGAATGCGACTGGCATGAGCCGGGTGTGTGTGTCGGGGGCGGGGATCAGCCACTGTGGCTCCCCCCCCCCCTGTGATCATGCGAACCCAGAACATTTGTGCTCTGTGAAAGCCCTCCCCCCCCATCCCTTATTGACAGGGCAGAAGCAGCTGTTGAAGGTGGAAGAAAGAGGCAGGAAAGGAGGGGATTAACCCCTTGTGCTTGTGGTAATGTGTTGTTTATTTTCCCCACCCCAACTAATGCAGGGCTCAAGGGACTGGAGAAAGAGAAATGATTGGCGCACATCAAGGGACCGGCTGGCTGAATGACTTAAAGCCAGATTCCGGCTGAACATCAGGAAAAACTTCCTGACTGTAAGAGCAATACGACAATGGAACCAATTACCTGGGGAGGTGGTGGGCTCTCCCACGCTCGAGGCCTTCATGACGAGGCTGGACAGCCATTTGTCAGGGATGCTCTGACTTGGATTCCTGCATTGAGCAGGGGGTTGGACTTGATGGCCTTGTAGGCCCCTTCCAACCCTACTATTCTATGATTCTATCTATGATTTGGGCCTAGGAAAAGGATGGGGAGGGAGACCCATTTGCAGGGCAGCGGGGAGAGACCTTAAGAGAAATGCAGCACTCTCCTTCTCAGCCTTCTTTATCCAGGTCTGTATTGGAGTAGTTGGTAGTTGAGAACAGGCTTTCTCCCTCCCTCTGTTTAGGGGGAGTGTGGGGGAAGGGTGGATGCATTGGGCATTAAAACCACTTGGAGGGTTGGGCTGAAGTATCACCGGTATGCAGATGATCCTTAACTCCACCTTCTCATTTCCTAGGAAGGCTGTTGAAATCCTGAACTGGTGTCTGGAGGCAGTTTTGGGATGGATGAGGGCAAACAAGCTGAGATGTAATCCAGAAAAAACGGAAGTACTATGGGTAGGGAAACCAACTAATCTGGATAGAGGATTACATCTGGACCTGGATGGGGTTGCACTCCCTATAAAGGACCAAGTGCGCAGTTTGGGAGCGCTCCTGGACTCGGCACTAATTGGAGAAACTCAGGTGGTGGTGGTAGCCAGGAGTACTTTTTACCAGCCTAGGCTGGTACACCCGTTATGATCCTATCTGGAGAGGAAGGATCTGGCCTCAGTTATTCATAGTCTAGTGACATCCAGGATGGACTACTGTAATGCGCAGAATGTGGGGCTTCCTTTGAAGACAGTTCAGAAACTTTAGCTGGTGCAGAATACGACTGCCCAGATTTTGGTGGGGGCCATGTGGTTGGCTCATGTGGCACCACTGGCAGCCAATGCCAACTGTGCTGGTTGCCAGTGCATTTCCAAGCCCAATTTAAAGTGCTGGTTTTGACTTTTAATGCCTTAAATGGTATGGGGCCAAGCTGCTTGAAGGAGCGCCTTCTCCCATACCAGCCTATCCACACTCCTGAGAGGGCCTTCTCAGTGGTGGCCTTGCACCGCTAGAATAAACTTCCATCAGGGGTTTGTCAAGCCCCTTCTTTGCAGGTCTTCAGGAAAACTCTGAAGACTCACCTGTTCTCACCGATCTTCCCTTAAGTTTTGGTCATTGGTTGTTACTGGTAAGTTTTGTTATTGATTTTAATTGGCAATCTTGGTTTTTATGGATTTTATTGAAACATGTTTTTATGGATTTTTAAAAATTGTATCCATCTTGTGTGGTTTTTATCTTGTATGCCGCTTTGAAAGGTGACCTGGAAATAATTTTAGATATGTAGAAATCCTAAGTGTGAGCCTTGTTTCCTCCACTGTGAGAAGCTGTTAAAAGTCTTCCATGCGTGGCACATGAGACCACACATGCACAATTTAATTTTCTTGATTCTTTTCAGCCTCATTTTTTTTGCCCTTATGTAGGGTAATTTGAATATTATGTAATTGTGCATACCTCAGGGATCCCCCGGCTATTGCTTGGTGGCCCCATTATCGCTCCAGTGTGACTGGCATAGCGTCACCCAAGTTCAGCATTAGAGGGAATGTGAGGAAGAAGTAATTACTTAACTAGAAGCCTGGTTAAGTAATGGTAGATCCTGATCCAAAACATTCAATAGTACAATAAGAGGATCAAAATCCAGACTAATCCTCATTATTTAAGCAATGAACTTTATTATTTAGGACCATTATGAACGTAGTTGACTATTAGCTATGTGCCCTTTACATAAAGATAGATTTCACTCAACTATTTCATAACCTTAAGAAACTTAGTAGTATATAATTGTTGTGCCCACTCTCACCACCAAACAAATGCTACAAAACACATAGTTCTGGGTGAAGGTTCTGAATATACTGGAGGAATTTTCACCCATTATGGCATAATCATCTCTGCTACTCTTACCTTAATTGGCTCTATAAAAAGCTGACATGAAGTGATTTCTACATCAGAGTAAATACATTCTGTTTTTATGGGATAACACTAGAGCACTGACTTCTGTTAAACTTTAATCTGAATCTCAAAGGTTTCCCATAAGAGCAACTGTGGCATCTTTCCTGGTTTTAACATAGAAGATGGACTGAATTCAGTGCTGAAATCGCTACAGCATACTAGTCTTTGTTTCAGAAAATACACCTCAGAATCATGAATCACTTGGGACTCATTGCTGGAGAACGTATCACACTGCATTGTAATTTTCAGTGTATAAACCACCATCTGTTGTTCAACATGCCGCTAAAAAAAATAGAAGCAATCATGACTACCTAAATAAGATTGTGAAATTTTTCATTGTGAAGTTGTTCAATGTTGTGATTTTATAAAAAAGGCCACGTAACAAAACAGAATTAACAGGGCAATTCTAGAGATATATTCCATGTGTCTGACTCCTGTTTTCCTCCATTTTTTTTTTTAAATAGGGCCTCCTGCTGGAGATCAGTTCATATGTTTTATGTTTTATTTTTGTTAGTTACCTGTGCTATTTCTAGAAAGAAGAGAATTCAATGATTCAGGATCTGTTTCCCTTGCCATCCTTTGCCTTTCTTGCTATTAAGCAAATTTAGGCTCGTTCACCATCTTTCTTACCCCTGGGCCTTTAATGACAAAATGTGGACTGTACTTGGTTTTATGCTGTTACCTTTCTTTCCTAGGGTTCATGTTTTTTTCATGTAGATTTCAGGGATTCTGTACCTGCCTGCTAGCTTGACAAGGCTATGCCCATTAGGCCTATGGCATTTTTGTTTAGCTGGACAATCAGAAGGATAGGCTACCACTGAGTTACTTGTTATTTGGCCAATTTCTTCTTTGTTGAGCTGGGGTGGGTGGACATCAGGATGGCAGGAACTACTTTGTTTTTGTACTAGAACTCAGAAAGCCACCAAATGGAGCCTGACACCACTACATCAGTTAAGGATTTGAGGCTTGCGGGATTTACGTCATCTTTTACTAGAAACCCAAAATCCAGCAACTGGAGCCTGGTGCAAACAACATACACTTAGAATTAAAGAATTCTGAGCCCAGGAATTTGTTTTGAGTACCAGAAGTGAACAGAGCTCACAGTACTTACACCACGCACAAATCCACTCCTAGTTACTCTTAACTTTTCTTCATTTCAGCAGTATAAATTAGGGTAGAGTGGGGGAATTATTTTGTTGCTGCTATTGTTAAATAACTGGGAGCCAAAAATCCTTGTGGATCCACAGCAAATCATGCAGAGATCTATCCGTAGATCCAGATGTACCTTCTGTTCACCCCGACATACACTTAGGGCCAAAATAGAAATTACTTTTATTCATTCTTAGTCTAGAGTAGGTGCTGGGCCCACAACCTGGATTGGGACTCTAGTGTAATAGGGTAGGGGGGCTTTAACACTTTCCTCCAGCTATGGGCCTGATCCACATTGGGGGCCCAGTGCCTGCTATTTCTATTGCAAAATAGTGATTCATTTGCTTTAAAGTAATGTCTGGTTTGGCCTAGAATTAGAGCTATGCACAAATGGCCTCTTGAAATTCTCCACCCTATTTGTGGGCAGAGAAATTCGTGGGGACAATTTCACTGAATTTATCCAGGGGGAGGAGAAATTCTCCAACCATTTCTCACAGGTAGGGTTCACCATTGACAAGGGTTGACCACAGCTTCTTCTTTTTTCCTAAGTACTTTGGTGGCGTTTTGCACTTCCACTGCGAATGGCAATAGCATCAACTGTGTTAGCAGCCTGGCCCCCATTTTGCATTCTCTACAGTACCTCATAACTAGCATCATTGTGGGGAGGGAAGAGGGAAGGTGACCCCCACCAAAAATGGGGAAGAAAATTTGGAGAAGATTCTGCAAAGTGGCCTTTTATTTCTAGGTGGGTAAGAAAATAAAAAAATATCAGGACTTTTCTGAGAAAAATCTTCTGGGAAATTTTGGCTCAGCTCTAGTTGTCATTCTTCAGGGTTCAGCACCTTCCCCAGGGTCTTCCAAATTGAGGGGGGATTGTGGATACATCTTGTCTCTAATGCAGGTGTTGATAATATTGCTCCTTCCCTAGAAGTTGTAGGTGTTCAGAACTGGTCATTATGTACTGGAACTCTAAATTCATGGATGGCTTGAGTCCTTATGTTAAGTTTGCAATGTTGTAATTTCTGTTGTAAATAAAAACTTATGGAAACATTTAAAAAAAGGTAGTAGGTGTGAAGGAGGCAGTGTTGTGTCCAACTCCAGGGAAGAGGTGGAGCTAGTGCTGTGCCAAAATCTGACCTCCAATTTCCTGAAAGTTTTTTTCCCCTGTGAAAAAGGCCCCCATTTTTCTGCCTCATTCTCAGGGCATTTCATAATTTCTTTTGGTGGTGTTTTCTAATCACTGTGAGGTGGCTGTGTGTGTTTTTATTACATATCTCTCTATTGCTCTGCAGTCTCCCAGGCTCCCTGCACTTTCTGATCTGAAAAAAGCCTATGGATGGAATTACTTCATGACGTCTTCCCCTGGGCTTTAACTGAAGTGCAGGAAGCTGAGGAGGCTATAGGGTACCAGAGAGATGATTGTAGAATGAAAGACAGGACATTCACACACACTCCTCGGCCACCTCATAAGTAAGGTAACGACAAGAACCCTGAACCCAACCCAGATTTCTTCTCCTTTGAATTTCTTTTCAAAAGCAATGTATTTTCTATCAAATTGATTGAGAATGGTAGAAACAACGTGGGAGAAATTTTCAGCACAGTACTACTTAGAATTAAAGAATTCTAAGCTCAGGAATTTGTTGTTTGGAGTCCCAGAGTGGAACAGAGCCCACTGCCCTTCCACACACACAAAATATCAGTTCCTGGTTACTTTATGATTTCTTCATTTCAGCAGTAGAATTTAGAAAGGCGGGGGGATAATTTTGTTGCTGTTATTGTTAACCAATTGGGGGTCAGAAATCCTTGCTGAACTATTGCAAACTACCCAGAGATCTGCCAATAGATCCAGATCCACCTTCTGCCAACCCGTTGATGGGGTAGTAAGCTCAAAAGAGTTTGCCCCATGTTTCAGAAGTTGAACATGCAACTGTGTTTCCAGCAAGTACAGGGATGATATCATGGCAGTGAACCTGTTTACCAACAGGATAGCATCGTTCCACTCACTGGAACTGATCTTCTTCCATGGGTGGCCCTATCTTACGGCAGACGAAGTGGCTGCCTCAGAGAGCTGCTGGAGGCTGGGAAACAGTTGCAAGGTGTTGGAAGACAGAACTATGTGTGCCATGTGGCCTGCCCTGGACCCCTGAGTGTGGCTGTTGCCCTCAGGGGTGGTGGGGGATGCTGCCCCATTGCCAGTGTCAAAGTAAGATTCAACTGCCAGTAAGTAAGATTCAACTGCCAGTTACCGTATGTGAACTTCAGGCGGGGGGGGGGGGGGAGACAAGACAGGACACACCATCTTGTCCTTTCTCTTAGATAGCAAAATGTCTTGGGTTGGCCCGGACATGGCCTGATGGCTAGTTCATTACATATACCTGAGGACTGAGAACCTATATGCAGGGAATAGCAATAATAAGGGAAGATCCCCAGACATACAACTAGTCCTTCATGAATAAAAAGGCATCTTTTTCATGTAACTATGCTTGAATCAGATCTATGCTTGCTCCAGCAAAGAAAAAGTTGGCTATGCCCTGTAAAGGCTATGCAGCCATCTAGACTAGAAGATGGTTCAAAAATGGAAAACCCATGAGCTGTGACAGAGTAATTTCATTCACAGTAGTCTTCTCTGCAGTTCTGAGAAGTAAGTTGAGATAATGAAAAGGCATCACTGCCTTTCTTCCTCATTCTTTGTGATGCATTTCGATTTGAAGGATAAATGTGCCTCTTGCTGTAAGATGCTGGACACCGGGGGCAGGAGTAAGGGATGTGTGAATCAGCAAAACTGGAGCCTGTTGAAGTTCTCTGAATTCCACCTTGAAGCTTGTTCTGACTTGAGTCCATATCGGATTATAAGCTTTGTTTTTTCACACCAAAATCCATGCGTATTTTCATGTGTATTTTTTCCAAATGTATGCATCAGTTTTGCGCTTCTTTGAAATATACACATTCTTCTCCCATTGATAAAAGCATATTTGTGTGCATTTCTCAAAGGTGCACATTTTTTCATGCACATTTTTCAAATGTACACATGCTGTCAAACATATTCTGTTTTTGGTCTGTGAATCACATCACAGGCTTGGAAATGTACAGATTTCAAGTGCAGATTGCATCCAAGTCCATGTTCAGTTCAGCAGGTACAGTGGGTAAATCCTGATAAAAAAACAGTCTGAAAGGAATTTCTCATACCTCCCTAGAGAGGAGCATGGATGGATGGGGCCTTTGCAAGACTTGAGGAAAGAAGGGTTCAGGGTTCGGCTCTGCGCCTTAGTACTACTATTTCCAGGGGGCATGGGAACATAGGAAGCTGCCTTATACTGAGTCAGACCCTGGGTCCATCTAGCCCAGTATTGTTGACACTGACTGGCAGCGGCTCTCCAGGGTTTCAACCAGGCTTCTTTCATTGTCCTACCTGGAAATGTTGGGGATTGAATTTGGGATTTGAGTATGCAAAGCAGGTGCTCTAGCATTGAGCCACAGCCCTTCCCAGCATGGGCATTTAAGGGCATCTAGGAACTAGTCAACTAGATCTTTTTTCCCCATTGGTAGATGTAGACAAATTGATTTGTTGCTTTGTTGGATGCATTTTAATCAATGGATTGCATGTTAATCTTGCTGGCCTAGGCATAAGGCTCTGTCCTATCTTTTATGTCCTCCTTAACTAAAAATAGTACATTTTTAAAAAATCAAGAGCCTGTGTTCAGTTATCTTAAAACTGACTATTGTGCGGAACCAGATATATTTTTAAATATATTTGTTACTTTCATTTCATAAGAGAAGAGTACTGAGGAACAAAAAGAAAGCAATGAAGCCTATTCTTTTTTATTCTTCTGTGAGAACTATCTGTAAAAAAGAAGCAGTTAATCATTTTTTTACGTAAATGTGCACACCAGCTAAATTATACCAGCTGAAACATCTGTGACAGAAACAAGTGGATTACTAGAAACATTTCCCAGAGATTTGAATGCTTTTGCTTTGATCAAGTTCACACCCCTATTTTTCTGTTCACTTCCCATGAAAATGTATATCTGGGTCTATGGAATCAAAAAGAATGTGATCATGTGTTTTAATTTAGGTTGCATACTAAAATTATGCACATAAAAGGGTCTATGAATGCACACACAGTCTTAATCAGTGATGCTGCTTGGGGCTAAATCACGGGGCGGAACCCTGAGGCCCTGCAGTCCAGGGGGCCCCAAACAACCACCCATAGGCAGCAATGGCAGCGGGCAAATAAAGGAAAGCACTTAGCTGACCAGTTGAGGCTGCAGCCGTGCTCCATTTTAAATCAAGGTCTTTCCCCAAGCGTGAGAGCGGCAGTGAGCTGAACCAATCAGCTCAATACCTTTGGGGATGCATAGCCAATGAGGGCACAGGAGCATTGAGAGCCTTTCTCCTTTGCAACTTGAGTGCCTTTTTGGCTGTGCACCTCCAAAGTAGTGTGGACTGCTTCTTACCATGTGCTGTGGCTTGCCCTACCACCATGGCTGCCTGTCTGGGGTCACTTGGCCCCCTCCCCCACAGGCACCACCAGAGAATAGATAAGGGCCAGATAGATTGGGGAAATGGGGCACAAAAGGGTCCCTTTTGTTATCTTTTTCCCCAAAACTTTTTACAGAGGTCATTGGAGCTTTGCGGCCCCATGTGCCTTGGTTAGGAGAAAATGGAAAGCCCGGACAGACAGGTCTGTGCACACCTAACTGGTAGTACATTCAAGTGCCTGAACAATTTATTTGTTATATTATTAGGGGTTCTTTTTTTGAGGGGGGGGGAGTATTTAACCTAAATCACTTTATAGTTTCTTTTCCACCTGGAGTTTTAAAATATTACTTCTTGGCTTATCTTTATTAACAGGGCGAACAATTGGTTCTCTTTTCTTTTTCCTTTTGGCATTCTTTTAACTATTTGAAAATTGTTAACATATCACCCCTTAATTCCCCTCCTCTAGTTTTCCTCATATGGTTTCCTTCATAGACCACATATAATGCCTGTTGCTGTTCTCTGCCCTTTCCATCTGTCAATATCTATCTTGAAATGTAGTGCCATAGCCTCACCATCATGCTTTGTTTATTTTCTACTTAGAAAGAACCCCTATCTTAGAACCAGGATTGCTGCTAAGTTTGTGCTTTCTGCTTGTTAAGAATGAAAAATAATTGTGAAATGAATGGGATCTATTTGTTTCATTAGTTATTCATCATGAAACAAATGCAACAGAACGTAAACTGTTCATAATCGGCACATTATGACATTTGTTTCATTCATTTTCACTTCTCATAGGAGCCACAAGAAATCAGTTTGAGGTTCCAAGAATGGAAAGAAACAGCAGAAAGGGAGATTGACAATGTCAACTTCCGGTTTTCAATTCATTGTAGCCAAAGTGTCCCACATGCTGATCAATCTTCTTTCCAGACAGAACCCTCCAATCACAGTGGCAAGGGAGAGGGACTTGTTGAAGTATAGATGAGAAGGACTGGTGTTTGCTCTTTGCCTGTGGATGTTTCCCTCAGCCATCCATTCTCTTTGGAGACAAGATGGTTTGCAGGTTCCTTGTGCTGTGCTTTGCCTTTGTGCAACAAACCCCACAGTCAGTTCCAGCATGCCAATCACCTTTTAGTTCCACAGTGTTTTACTCTGCATTTCACATTCTCTTGTGCTTAGCTAATTATTTGTAGTTTTTAGTTCTATTTACAGTTAATTTAGATAGACGTTATGCTGTGTCAGTATGCCTTCTTTAATTGCCTATAAAAGGGTTACCCTTTTTTCTATGTGTCTGAAATTTGGCACATGCAATCCCTTTAGGGTGCAATTTTATGGATGTTTAGACAGAAAAAAGTCTAACAATTCCCATCTGCCCTAGCTAGCATGGCTGTCTGGGGCATCTTTGGAGTTGTAGGACTCCCTCCCCTTTCTAAATATGCATAGGATTGCATCTTTAGTGTAATAGCAGAATGCCTGAAAATTTCATGCCAATTGGATGGAATACACTGATGTCACAGGCAGCAGAAGAGCGCCTGGGCCTCCCATTGATGGCAATGTTAGACTCTATGTCCAATTTATCTTTTAAATAGCATACAAAATGAGCTTGTTTTCCCATCTGTCTGAAATTTGGCATGTCTGATCCCTTTTGGGCAGTGGGGTGGGGGAATAATAAAATGCCTAAAACATTCATGCCAAATTAGGTGGGAAACATTGAAATTTACAGGCAGCAGAGACGTTGCTGGGAAACAAAATTGGTGGGAACCAAAAACAAATGTCTAACTTTCACAAGTGCATCAAATCAAATGAGAATTCCATAACAAAAAATGGAGAAATGAAATGAAATTTGCTTTCTTGCACACCACTAAATGCTGTTGAATTCAACTCTAAATGGAACTGAGTAGTTGATTTGGGGATTTCCAGGCAGCATGGGGGTGTCACCAAAACCTGTTCTGCTTTCATCTGGCTGTCCTACTTGTCTCATTGCTCTGAGGCCTGCTAAGCCTTTACAGAAGCCTCAGAGTACCTGCACACACCTGCCATACCAGTGATGACATTGAACATGCTGGGGTCTGCAAAGTTTGCAGCTTGCAGTACGTTGATTGGGACCTACCTGCCATCCCTGCTGAGTCATCCAGTGAGAATGCTGTGAAGCTTCACAGTGGCCCTTCAGTCTCATAGGATCATATGCTGCTGTGGCTAGAGTATTGGGACAGTGTGGGAAATGCAGGTTCAGATCTTTGCTCAGTATGAAACCTATTGGGTGGGCTTGGTCAAGTTGCTATCACTCAGGTTTACAAACTTCACAAGTTCTTGTGAGAATGAAATTATTGAATCCCTAGCAAACTACCATGAAATCCTTGGAAGAAAGACAGGAGACAGATGAAAAAAATAAATACAGTTCTGCACATGTTTGAGGGTTGGCCTCATCAATACCTATTTTAAGGTTGTTGCATGCCCAGTCATTCCCCCTAACTTAGAGTTGTCCATGCGGTTCCTGATTTCTGGGTCAGGAAATTCAAAATTAAATTCAACGGTTCCTGTTGAATTTAATTTTGTTGCCATCTGCTCAGCTCTTCAGCTTATTGAAATCATTTTGAATTTTTAGCCAGGTCCTCAAAGATGGGGACCAGTGGATTGTGAAGGCTGCTGGTACCATGCCAGTGTACATGCAACTCAGCACTGCTCATATATGTAGGACTGGTGATCTAAACAAAAATTTCCTGGATCATGTATATGTGAATCTGAATTGTGGATCTAGACCAGTGGTGTTGAACTTGAGCCTATGGCTGTTACGTGTTCCCTGGGGTGGAGGTGGGGGGACGACTGTGGGTTAGTTATTGTTTTGAACTTTGGCAGCTCCTGTAGAGTTGGGAGTAGCAGCAGTGGGTGAAGCTTCTGCTAGGTTTTGCAGTTCTGTGTGTGATAAAAGACAGTTGTGTTTGAGGCCTGCTGAATCTTAGAGTCATTCCCTCTACCTATACAACAGTGGCCAAATCCAGTCCACCTGGGTCCCAACCCGGCCCTCTGGGGTTTCTCAGAACGCCCTGCCACTTTATTGGCCCTCCCTCCTGTTCCCCAACTGTCAGTCATTTGGTGGTATCCCAGCGTTTGTTCAGTTCCTCCCATTCTAGAAGGCTGAAATGCCTGTCCTAAGGTTTAATTACTTGGCAGTAAGAGCTTTAAGCTCAAATAAGCTGGTATGTTTTATATTTTTGGCTCCACTCCTTTTGCCCTTGGCCCCGCCCACCACTGGAATGTGGCTCTTCTGAGTTTCTCTAAAATTAAATTTGGCCCTCAGGCTGAGACAGGTTCAACACTCCTTTGGCTTTGGATATGATTTTCTATCTCCTAGTAGGTATGGATAAATACGTGACCTGGCATGTAGCTCTCTTTGCCATTGCTGCCAAGAAGATTAGAAAGAAATATATAGCAGAGATAGCCATCAATTGCAATTGATGACTGTATTTGATTTATGCCATATCACTTACAGATTAATGACAGATTATGTTTATGTTTTTAAATTGTGTATATTATGTGTTATATGTATTATGTGTAACCTAGGCTTTTTTTTTTTCTTCTTTCTCTTGGTGTGTATATTTATACCATATTACTTATGAACCAATGGCAGACTACTTTTATATTTTTAAATTTTGTACATTATGTGTTATATATATTTTTAACCTTGATATTTTTTACTTTTTTTCTTGGTGTGTGTATATATTTTCTCCAAAGGCCATTGGCCAAAAGCAATAAAATTGGATAGGATTGGTTTAACACCATTGAAATAGACAATGCCACCAGTCATCCCTCAAGGAAAATAAATAAATAAACAAACAAACAATGATAATTGTTTTCAAGATGAATATAGAATTCAAAAGAAAGAATGGGTAATAAGAACATTAATCAACTCAGGAGTCCAAAAATATTTGCCTGAATGCCGTTGGTGACCACACCTTTTGAACTGGTGGGCAACTGCCCCAGCACAAAGTGAGAGAAGGGCAAGGGCTTTGGAGGCATCTGGAAGTAGCTACAAGTCTCATGGCTTCTTATATTCCTCTGAAGCTCAAGCTTGGGAGAAGGGTGGGGTTGTGTCCCTGATTATAGAGACAAGAGTCCATGCCTCCCCTGAGTTAAGGGGCAGTGGCAAGTACAATATTTGACTGGCCACCAAAGCCAGCCAGAATTCATGGACTTCTGCATCAGATATAAATGGCCAATCAGACTTTCAAACCTTTTTGTCAGATTGTGATGTTAAAAAGTATAAGGGTTGTATCAGCTTAGTTGTTCAAGGCATATTTTAATCTGTTCATTTGTTGCTTATGGTGGCTTCATCAGTAAACTAACAGAAATTCCTAAGGTAAGTAAAATCGAGCCAAGGTATTTTTATCTATAATTTAATGAGAAAACACCTGATTTCTCTAGAGTTCAGTTCAGAGCATTTTAAATACAAACATATTTTAAGAGGCATGAGGGAATCATAAGGTAAAGTGAGCAACCTATAAAACACTACTAATGAACTACATTTTCCCACCAAGGTATCAGGCTAGATCTACCAAAATAAAGCAATTCAACAAAACATAAATGTTTTTGAGCTACTTTTTGGTGCTCCAGAGTGACTTATTAATGGGTTGTTGAGTGGCAAAAGAAACTGGCTCTTATTCCCATCTTACTATTTAATCAAGTGCTAATAGCACTTTAGTCTCAACAAGACCCAAAAGTTCCAGAAGGAGTTGTACTGGTATAAACTGTTCCAGATCTCTGAAGAATAGTGGATGATTAAAGTCATAGCTGAAGTTACAGAAGTGCAAGAGGCATCTGGTTGCTTAATTATTTGTACTGCTGTTTTCAGAAGGCTGGATTTCAATAGTAACAACGTGTAGTTGTCTGAACTGCAAATGTCATGCTGTCCAATTCTGTGCATATTTACTCAGAAGTAAGCCCCAAGGTCAATGTAAGTACTCCCAGTCAGTATACATTAGATTCCAGCTAATAGGAGTTACTTCTGAGTAAATATGTATAAGATTGAGCTATCAGTCTCCCAGGTTTTCCTTCCCTAAATGTATATAAGGTTATTGGAGAGAAGCACATTTCTTTGACCTCCCTTCTCCAGAAACACTGGATGGGAAGAAGGTGAGAAGGCCTCACGAATATGGCTCTACGTTACCATAAGGAAGACTAAACCCATGAGGAATGCCTGTATTTCAAATGCTTGCATTACTCTAGAATAATGCTAGAACAATAGCTATAATATTTACAAGTGTTTACCATATGGATCACTAGGATCAGGTTGAGAATCTCTATGACTACCAAGAACATTCCGTAAAGGGTGCCGTCTCTTTTTCTTTAGTTCTTAGAATCCTTTTTCTCTCTTCTGTTTTATGTGTTGTTGGAGTTGGCTTCACCTGATTATTTCTTAGCTAATCTGAATCTCCCCAGTTTGGCAAATTCAAAAAGTAGTTGTCCTCTCTATTCACAAATTCTTTGATTTTGTAGAGTAGAGTAATGGGATCCATGCAATATTGCTTTAGGGGAGTGGTCATGTGATCATTTTAAAAATCTATTGGATTAATTAATCAGGAATAAATGCAGTTCTCTGATTCTCTTCCACTATTCACTAACATTTCACACAAAGTTTTCACCTCACTGTTCAGAGTAAGCTTGCTGGGTGCTCAAGAATGGCAACTGTTAAGATAATAAACACTTGTATTTTTATTTTTTTTTGGCCACACTGTGACAATGCAGATTACATTTCCCTGCCCCACACACCCCAGCATATGTATATAGATCTGCCAATTTGAGATTAACACTTCGTGCATCCAATGAACACTGCCCATGAAAGCTTATGCCAGAATAAATTTGTTAGTCCTTAAGGTGCCATAAGACTCTTGGTTATGAAAAGAAAAACAACAATTTTCTATGCATATAATCAGTCTGGATTTGGGCTGAAATAAAGGGTCAGCCTGGTTTGAAAAGAAACCCAGTTTTGTGACACTCAAATCAAATTACTCCTTATATAAAAAACAAAACTCTTGCTGCTCACATAAAACAAGTATGTCAGAGAGAAGACTAAGTTGAAATTCTTCTTGAGATAGTAGCTGTCCATAGTAGGATTCTTTTTTCTTTTTTTTTACATGGGTCGAATTCAGGCAATTGTTCACTTGCACTGAAGTTGCACATCTCAGGATGAACGTACCATGTAGTTGAATGCAGGGATCACTACCATCTCCCTTTATTGTTTTACATGTAGCTAAAGAATGCATACGTCTGGAGCCAATGTTGCTATCATTTAGGCAAAAGCATTTCTAATTACCAAAGCATTTTAATAGATTCTACTGATTTAACTGAATAAGTTTTTGTCTCTTTTAACATTTTACCTACTGTTTTCTTGTTTTCGGCTGTTTTGTATTTGTTTTATGCTGTACACCTGATCTGAAATGTGGTATGATAAAGTGCAATATAAAAATGTTTTAAATAAATCCATAAGGTCATTGAACAAACCATACTTGTAGTGTACATTTCATCGAATTAATAACTATATATTGAAAATCAGTTGATGTGAACTACTTCAGCTGTATTTGTATGTAAGAATTAAAGCAGTGACTTAAGAGAATAAAAGATACTGAAAGCTTGTACTCCTAGCACATTTTTGTGCTCATAATTACAACTGACTATAGGGAAGCTCAGGTGCCCCTCTCCCCTATATATTTAAATAACATGTGAGAGGTTGCAGAGCCATGCAAGCTAACCTTACCTCTGTATTGGCCACCCACACCCCCTGCTGCCCACACATTTTGCTGGTGTGTGAAGGGGCTCTAAGTGCATACTGATGTAAACGTGTAAAACTCCTTCACACAAGGAGGAGGAGGCCGCTCAGGTCTATTCAGTTCCATGCATGTACATCAGTATGTGCATAGAACCCCTCCACACAGTTGCCGCAATATATGGAAGTTGGAGGAATGGCTGCTGTATGCATCAGTAGTGGGAGTGTGGCTTGCCCATGTGGCCTCACGATCCCCCTTCATGCATCCTTTCCACAAGTGCAGGGATTGTTTGCACTCCTGTGATGTGAAACTAAGATTAGATGTGCCTTGTACATAGCATATGAACTCAGTTTGAGATCTGAATTAAATTCTACTACACTTCTTTTATTTTGTTAGCACAATTGCTTTGTTCTGTAGCAACAAGTAATGTGAGAAGCCACCCCTTGTTATTGGAGTGGAATACTGAAATAACCAGCGTTATTTCAATTTTATAAGGGTTTTTGTGTGTGCGCCAATCTTAGAAGTGTCTGCTTTTTTCTTTTTTTTTAAAGTAAAACGCACCACTGTCCCATCAATATTCTGATTTTTTAAAATAATCTCTTACTCTTTTACTCTGTTTACTCTTAACAAATGTGCAGGCTAGTCTATCAACCCCATCCCACCCCACTCGCATAATGCAAGTTTTTAATAGATTCAGCATGCTGTAGCCTCTTGATGGCAGTGTATTTCCTTCTTGAGTTCATAGGCCTTGCAGAACATTTATGTCTCATTACATCCAGTACAGCAGTTATGCCCTAATAAATCAGGGGAGCTTTGCAGAGATGGTCTGGACAGTAATGAATCTTTCTATTGGCGTTTCCACTTCACAGGCACAAATAATGAAGCAAAACTGCCCCATCTGGTCACTCAGTAAGAGTCAAATAGCAGTGGGGAGCGATTTTCTCAAGCATGACAAAGGTCACTGTGTGGAGCAGGAGTGAGCAATGGTAGGTTGGGCTGTGAGTGACAGTGCAGAATGAAGTCATTTATGGGCTTTTATCATAATTACATTTATTAGCTGTTCTGCCAGGATTTCAGCCCCCTGCTCACAAGGGCTGTATGCTACTGCGTCAAAAGCTTCCTTGGCTGGTTGGAGCAGAAAGCTATCTAAGGTTAGCACCTTGCAGGAGCAAATAAAATTAGTTCAGTCAAATACTAAGAATGTGTACACACATTGCATGGGGATGTCAGGGAAAGAACAGTGCCTAAATGGTTTCAGCGCAGCACAGTATGAGTATGCAAACTCACTTCTAAGTATTGGCAAAGCACACTTCAGCTTATGGGAATCCTATCGTATTATTACTGTAATTGCTCACATGTTGTTTTGTTGACAGTTTACTTACCATTAAGTGCTAATGAATTACACTTTACATAGGCATTGGGTAGATTCTGACACCTTACCATTATGGATGAGTTACCCCTTTACTAGGTTTTCCTACCAGATGGTTAGTTCAGCTTCCTAGTTTTCAGCTAGGAAAGCTCTAAAATATGCATATAGGGAATTCCAATGCTAGATGGAACCTAGAACCTGTAAAGCAATAATAGATACAAGAGTGCCTTTGAACGTGCAACCTGTTCCATTTTCCTCACCACTCAGGACTGGTTCATACCTTTCGCTCATGGAAGGTGCTTCTGCCTGATTTTCAGAGAACCACGTCTCCGTGCACAGCATTCTGTCCCATTCAGCAGGGTCCTCTGACCCCCTGTGTAGCATTGGGGGGGGGGCAAGGGGGGCTGCTATAGGGAAGAGGGGAGGGAAGTCTGTTTCTGCCAGCCAAGTTGCATGTGCCTAAATCTGGATCCAATCCAAAGATTCTATCTGCATACATTTCTCTGCAGACTGCCCTGTGATTATACCTAAAGATTTATTAGTGATTCAGTGACACTAAAGGTACAATATAATAATGCATGTAACCAAATTATTACCCCAGTCTCTCTTAATTAAGACCCTTTACAAACTATTGTTTTTTATTTCTGTACAAAGAAACGATTAATGAATTCAGACAGTGCAGATCTATCAGCGTTTTACAGACCTTGATTTAAAAGCTATGATCAAGGATGAAGCTTGTTATTAGGGTTTGGGAAGGTATCATGAAACAGGAACAGCAGTGGTGCAGGCCAGCTGTTGTGGCAAAAAGAGAGAAAATATTTTCAGCATTAACACTTTACTTCTTAAGTATTTTATTCTTGCACTGTTGTCAATCTGGATCTATTGCAACTTTCTTTTATTGGTCTTACATTCTTGAATGAATTAAATATATGACAAAAGTCTGGTTTGGCAACAGTGATAAAAAGCCATGTCACCATGTGTTGCTGTTAACCAGCTAGTGCTTTGTATGACCAAAGTGATAAAGGCCACAAATAGAATTAAATGTGCCTTCTTTGGCTGATTGCTGGGATACTTTTTTAACTTACTTTCATTTCTCTTCAGATCATATACATCTTTTTTCTGCTCCGGCTTGTGTTTTATTTGTAATTTTGTTTCTTTCTCACCTTGTCCATTGAACAGTGAGCATGTATGTATGTATCTATGTATGTATGTATGTAAGTGAGGCTGACAGTCAGTGACTGGTCAAAAGTCACCCAGTAAACTTCATGGCCAAGTGGGGACTAGAACACATAATCCTATGATTTAAGTTCCAATAATGACACAAGCCCTACACCCATTTTAAGGGGAGAGGAATATAACATAAGGTTGAATCCAGACTTGGTCATACTTAGGGGAGATCCACTGAAATCAGTGGTACTGATTTCATCACTAACTTGTCCCATTGATTTCAATGGGTCAGCTCTACGCATGACTAAATCTGAATCTAACCCATATCATCTCCCTTGAACATTGAAATATTAGAATGAAAGTTGGTGTGAACATTTAGGGCAATGTTCTGCATTTAAAGGTCAAACCTCAACTCACTTCTCTATCAGTTTTCAAGGGGGTAGAGATAACATTCAGACTCAGGACAAATTCCTTTCAAATTCAAAGTCCAACTCAACTACCACAGCCATATTGAAAGGTTGGTGGTTGTGGAAAATAGTTTCTAACATACCCATTTTTGAGGCAGCAAGGAAACATGTAAAATACGCAACATGCCCTAGATATCAGGGGAAAGTCCACCTCATCCCTTGTACTCAGTGCTGGCCTTGAAGATCTAAGGTAGGGGACCTGTTATGGATGACTTCATCTACTGTGGTGATGCGGATGCCAATCAGTCGAAGGGCCTTCTCTGCTGTGGTGCCCACTCTTTGGAAAACCTTGCTGAAAGAAGCTTGGCTGGCTACCTGCCTCCTTGTGTTCAGGAGACTGATTAAGTCCTTTGTTTTTAGGGAGGTTTCTTATGACCCAATTGTTTTACTGATAGTGATTGTGTGAGTTTATGTTTATTTTTAATTTTTTTTTAAAAAAAAATGCAACTATGGTGGATTTCCTTTCCCCAACACCGCCACCACCTATGTGGAAACTGCTCCTTTATGGACAATTCCTCCTGTGGGGTTTCTTATTTCCAGCAGATGCTTATATTCCAGGTCCCAAGGAACCTTTTAAGGGCAGCCTCCTGGCATAATACAGCCACCTGCTCTTTACATCTGATCTTCACCACCCACATATGGTTATCCCACAGAGAAGGAATAGCTTAATATTCAAGCCTTAGGTATTCACTTTCTCCTCAGCTTTTTCCTAGTCTTTCTAAAATACCCCACACCAACCAGCAGACCTTCTTCCTCTTTGAGTCTCAGCCGACTAACTAAACTGCCAACTGTCATCTCCTTAATGGACATTTCTGAATTGCTCTTTTTGACCTAGCTAGAATCCCCTGCCAAACAGAATTGAATTTACCCAATTCAAGCTCCATCTAACAATATTCAAAGCAATTAAGAACGTAAGATTAGCCATGCTGGATCAGATCAAGGATCCATCTAGTCCAGTATTCTGTTCACAGTGGCCAATTAGCTGGCCCCAGGAAACCCACAAGCAGGACATGAGTGCAACTGCCCCCTCCCACCCATGTTCCCCAGCAACTGGTGTACATAGGCATACTGCCTCTGATACTGGAGGTATCATATAGCCATCAGGATTAGTAGTCATCAATAGCCTTATACTCCATGAATTTGTCCAGTGCCCTTTTAAATCCATCCAATTTGGTGGCCATCACTATATCTTGTGGAAGTGAATCCCATAGTTTAACTATGTGCTGTGTGAAGAAGTACTTCTTTTTGTCTGATCCATCTTGTGCCCATTATCCCAATTTGGAGAGATCCTTTTGGAGCTTCTCGCAATCCTGGTTTGTTTTAACCACCCTGAATAATTTGGTGTCATCAGCAAACCTGGCCACTTCACTGCTCACTCCTAATTCCAAATCATTTATGAATAAGTTGAAAAGCATTGGTCCCAATTAGGGGTGCACGAAAGTCACTTACCTGGTCTCGCAGCTTTTCGCGGTGGGGGGGAGGCGCTTTGCTGCTCTCCCCGCGAAGTTCAGGCCGGGGGGGGGAGGCTTCCCACCTCGCCCGGCCGAAATTCAGGCCGGGGGGGCTTCCCGCCTCGTCCGGCCGAAATTCAGGCCGGGGAGGAGGCGCCTCGCCTCGCCCGGCCGCGAAATAAAAAGTAAAAAAACACAAAACAACGCCCCCGTGATAGGCTACGTGACGATTAATGTAGCCTATCATGGCTAGATCTGCAAAGTCAGCCGTGATAGGCTACGTAAATCGTCACATAGCCTATCACGGGTGACTTAAAAAAAAAAAAAGTGCGTATGCAAATGGTGGCCCCCATAGGGAGCCGCCATTCGCGTTCCTTATTTGGTCGCTGTAGTCTACGTAAATCTTTACGTAGACTACGGCGAAAATAAGGGCAACGCAAATAGCGTTGCCCTTATTTTCGCCGTAGTCTATGTAAAGATTTACGTAGACTACAGCGACCAAATAAGGAACGTGAATGGCGGCTCCCTATGGGGGCTGCCATTATCCGTACGCGCTTTTTTTTTTCTTTTAAAGTCACCTGTGATAGGCTACGTGACGATTTACGTAGCCTATCACGGCTGACTTTGCAGATCTAGCCGTGATAGGCTACGTTAATCGTCACGTAGCCTATCACGGGGGCGTTTTTTTTTTCTTTTATTGGAATGGCGGCGGCGGCAGCCAGTCAAAAGACCGGCTGCCGCTCCCGCCCCGGACGAAGACCCGACGAACCACCGGCCGGACCCGCCGCCGGGAGGGACATTCGCCAAAGGTAAGTCCCATCCTGGGGGGGTGCGGGGTGCAGGGGGGTGCGGAGGATTTCTCCCCGAAACTTGTTCGGGGGGCCGAACACGTTGGCGCTCGGCCCCCCGAAGTTTCGGGGAGAAATTCTCCGCCATCCCTAGTCCCAATACAGATCTCTGTGTGACCCCACTGTTCACATCCCTCCATTGGGAGAATTTACTGTTTATTCCTACTCTCTGCTGTCTGTTCTTTAACCAGTCACTCTTCCATAAGAAGACCTCTCCTCTTATTCCATGCTGGCTAAGTTTGCTCAGGAGTCTTTGGTGAGGTACTTTGTTAAAAGCATTTTGGAAGTCCAAGTAAACATTGTCACCCCTGTCTACATGTTTATTGACACTCTCAAAGAACTCTAAAAGGTTAGTGAGAAAGGTCTTATTTTGCGGATGCCATGTTGATCCTTTTTCAGCAGGGCTTGTCCTTCTATATACTTACTAATTTTATCTTTAATACTGCTTTTAACCAATTTACCTGGAACAGCATTATTAAGCTAACTGGCCTGTAATTTCCTGGATCCACCCTGGATCCCCTTTTTTAAAAAAAATGGTGTTACACTGGCCATTCTTCAGTCCCCTGGTACAGAGGCTGATCTTAGGGACATGTTACATATTTTGGTTAGAAGTTCAGCAATTTCATATTTGAGTTCTTTAAGAACTCTAGGATGAAAACTATCTGGGCCCGGTTATTTATTTGCTTTCAATTTATCAATAAGTTTGAAAACTTCATCTTTTTTCACCACTATTTGACTCCGTTCCTCAGACTCCCTTCCTGAAAACATCAGTTCAGGCACAGGTATCTGTCTTATATCTTCTGCAGTAAAGAAAGATGAAATGGTCCAACTGCCTCCCTAGCTGTTTTCCTGGTTTTGATATATTTAAAGGAATCTTTGTTGTTGGCCTTGATGTTGTTAGCAATATGCTCTTCAACAGGCTTTTTTGCATCTCATATTGTCTGCTTGCATCTCCATTGTGCAAGCTTGTGCTCTCTTTTGTTTTCCTCATTTGGGCAAGACTTCCATGTTCTGAAGGAAGAGGGGGTTTTGTTTTCTGTTTACTCTGCTAGCTTCCTTGATGCTGAACTTGGTGCTACCTTTCCTAACATGTGGTGTACATTTTAGCTGAGTTTCTGTTATTGTGGTTTTGAGTAACATCCAAGCATTTTGAAGGGATGTAACCCCCTTGACTCCCCTTTCAACTTCCTTTTGATCAGTTCCCTCATTTTGGAGACGTTTCCTCTTTGGAAATCAAATGTGACTATGTTGGACTTCCTTGGCAATTTTCCACTTAAATATATATTGAATCTGATAGCACTGTAGTTACCGCTTCCAAATAGTTCAACAGCATTTACATCTTGTACGAGGTCCTGGATGACACAGTGTAGGATTAAATTCAGTGTTGCCTACCCTCTGTTGGTTGCATGACCAACTGTTCTAGGGCACAGTCATTTAGGGCATCAAGAAATTTAACCTTTTTGTCATGCATTTGAACATCCAGTCAATGTGGGGTAATTGAAGTCACCCATTACTACAACGCTTCCTTGTTTGGAGGCCTTCCTGATTTCATTTTTCATCTCAAGATCACCCTGAGTGCTCTGGTCTGGGGGGTGATAGCATGTTCTTAGTACTAAATTAGTTTTGGAACCCAGTATTGTCACCCACAACACTTCTGTGGAAGAGTCTGCTCTGTTGAGGTTTTCTAGTCTGCTTGACACTATGCCCTTTTTGACATACAGAGCAACACCTCCTCCAGTACGTCCTTCCCTGCCCTTCCTATAGAGTTTATATCCAGAGATGACCATATCCCACTGCTTCTCTCCATTCTACCAGGTTTCTGTAATGCCCTCTATTTCTAGGTGCTCTTTAAAAACCAGCCACTCCACTTTTCCTATTTTGGCTCAGAGGCGTCTAGCATTTGCACAGAAATGCCTATACATGGTGTCCCCCCCAGATGACTCTGGAGTGTACATCTTCTGCTATGGCATTTAGGCCTCTTTGACTTGATACCATGTATCACCATATGCTCATGGGCTATCTCCTCCCCTTCTACATTTGGGCAATTGGAAACATTTTCATTCCTAGCTCCTGTTGGCTGTTCCCCAGGGTTCAGTTTAAAAGGTACTCTGCCACCTTTTTTAGTTTAGCACCAACACTCTGGTTCCATTTTGGAACCATATTCTCTCTCCCGCCCCCTTCAGAACATCACCAAGGAACTACTACATAGGCCTTTGTTAGCAATAAAACAAGGCCTCAAGCCTACTCAGATATACTGTAGCCTTACAGAGTCCACATCAAGCAAAAATTGCATAGCAACAACAGTTATATACGGGGCATTTCTTCATGGCCACTTTCCTATCAAAAACATGTCCGGAAGGTAGTTCACAAAAAAAAAAATTTTTCCAACCCCCCTCCCCCGCAGTAAAAACACAACACCATAAAAATGGCAGAACTAATAATCTATCCACTGCATGCTGTAAAAGGCAGCCGGGAGCAAAACCATCTGTATACCATCTCAAAGGCTCAGGAACCAAACAACTTAAGCTGCCACCAAAAACTTAAAAGGAAAGATGCTCACTGACATGTATGTATGTATGTGTGTATTTATTTATTAAATTTATTAATCGCCCATCTGGCTGGTCATCCAGCCACTCTGGGCGATGTACAAAGTGTATAATAGAAAAGTTTAAAACAATAAAATTCTACAGTAAAAACATATTTCTAAAAATACCCTAACTCACCCCAAATGCCTGCCTGAACAACCATGTTTTTAAGGCGTGGTGGAAGCTCATTAAAGAGGGGGCATGGTGGAGTTCCCTAGGGAGGGAGTTCCACAGAGTGGGGG
Source organism: Heloderma suspectum (assembly GCF_057233095.1). Classification (NCBI taxonomy): domain Eukaryota; kingdom Metazoa; phylum Chordata; class Lepidosauria; order Squamata; family Helodermatidae; genus Heloderma; species Heloderma suspectum. The sequence goes on from NC_139459.1 coordinate 298,127,253, forward strand.
CCACCACAGAGAAGACCCTCTCCCTCATCCCCACCAGTCTAGCTGTCCTGGCTGATGGGACAGAGAGAAGGCCATCCAAGGCTGATCTTGTTAAGCGGCCTGTCTGGTGTTGCTGGAGGTGCTCCTTAAGATAGGCTGGGCTGGAACCATATAGGGTTTTAAAGGTCAAAACCGACACCTTGAATTTGGCCCGGAAAACAACTGGTAACCAGTGCAACTCCTTCAGCACTGGAGTGATGTGATCTCGCCGGTGGCTACCTTTAATCAGGTGAGCCGCCGCGTTCTGTACCAGCTGCAGCTTCCGAACCGTCTTCAAGGGCAACCCCACGTAGAGCGCATTACAGTAGTCTAAATGAGAGGAGACCAGGGCATGTACCACCGATGGGAGCAGATGGTTGGGAAGGTACCGACATACTTTTGGTGGGAAACAAGAGGAGTTTGGGGGATGTTGAGCTGGTGTTGAATGGGGTACGGCTACACTTGAAAGACCAGGTCCACAGCCTGGGGGTCATTTTGGACTCCCAGCTGTCCATGGAGGCTCAGGTGTCAGCTGTGAGCCGGACAGCACTGTACCAACTCCATCTGATACGGGTGGCTGCGCCCCACCGTATCAGATGGAGTTGGTACAGCGCGGTCCGGCTCACAGCTGACACCTGAGCCTCCATGGACAGCTGGGAGTCCAAAATGACCCCCAGGCTGCGGACCTGGTCTTTCAAGGGTAGCCGTACCCCATTCAACACCAGCTCAACATCCCCCAAACTTCTCTTGTCTCCCACCAAAAGTACCTCGGTCTTGTCAGGGTTCAGCTTCAGCTTATTCCTCCCCATCCAGCCATTCACCGTCTCCAGACATTTGGACAGGGATTCTACGGCCAACCTTGGTGAAGATTTGAACGAGAGGTAGAGCTGCGTGTCGTCCGCATATTGATGACACCGCACCCCAAACCTCCTGATGATAGCCCCCAGCGGCTTCACATAGATGTTAAATAGCATCGGGGAGAGGATGGAACCCTGTGGCACCCCACAAGTGAGCGGCCATGGGTCCGAAAACTCTTCTCCCAGTGCTACCCTCTGGTACCTGCCGGAGAGGAAGGACCGGAACCACCGCAATACGGTGTCTCCAATGTCCAACCCCTCCAGGCAGTCCAGGAGGATACCGTGGTCAACGGTATCAAAAGCCGCTGAGAGGTCGAGGAGAACAAGGAAGGAGCATTCGCCCCTATCCAAGGAGCATTCGCCTCTATTTTTGATGCTTTGTGGGTTTTTTGGGTTTATTTCTTTTTGTAATGGCTTGTCTGTATTTATCATTTTACTGTAAGCTGCTCCCTTGGGCGTTGCTGTTGTCTTGTCTGGGAAGTGGAATATGCATCTCAGAAATAAAGGAATAAATGTAAAAAGTAGCACGTTCCTCTGATGAGGTGGGGATACGACTGGCCTTTCTTGCACGTTCTTGGAAATACTGAGACAGCATTCTTCACCATAATCGTGGTGTGGGGTGAGTGAGGCTTGCTTTGATCCATGGACTCAGTGAGGTAGCGGTAATGGCCCATTTCCTGGACTGTGCCTGTGTCCTCATCTGCTCTTGAAATAGGCACCCGGCTGGGAGTGCTCTGTTCAGAGCAGATGCTTGATTTCTACAGAGCAGACAAGATCAAGTGTTTTCTCAGCTTCTGATGGCTTGTCCACAGTGCTTGGGAACATTTCCAGTCCAAGTGGTGCAATTTGTCTCACTCTACTCTGCCACTGCCTGACAGACAAGCTCTGTATTATTTATATTGGCTTTGTGGCCTTGGCCCTAAAATAGTGGCTGAATCCTCTGCTTCAGGCCAAATCTACAGAAACCGAAAATGGGTTGTATTTTGAGCACGTGCAAGGGATGACAAAAAACGAGTGAATTAGGCACCCCCCTTCCTCCAAACCCCACATGATCCCCCACCCCTGCCGTTCCTTCTGTTCTACAAAGTCTTTATGGTGGTGGCTGATGGCAGGAAGTCCTTCCTTCCTTCCTTCCTTCCTTCCTTCCTTCCTTCCTTCCTTCCTTCCTCACCTCCTCTCTCCTCTTCCAGCTTCTCTCTTTCACTCCCTCGTTAAGCACCTAGTGAGAAAAGGAGGGAGGGAAACCAAGGCTTTCAGAGAGAGGGTGGATGAGGAGGGGATGAAAGATCCTGGCTCTATCTCAGCCCCTACCCTGTTATTAGGTAAATTGGGGAGAAGGGAAGGGATAGCAATGATGGAGAAGGGAGGGGGTGGACAGTTGTGGTAATGGGTGAAGGAGGCAGTGAGCCCAAATGTGGAATTATCTGGGTTCATCTCTTACTGGTGTGAGGCAGTTTGAACTGAGGTAATTCCAATCTCCTCAATTTGAACTTCATCTCTTATCACCGTGACTCACTGGATATATATGATTCCACCGCTGTTGGAGTGCAGGATGAATAGTGCATAGGGGCTAATTAAGGAGGGCATTCATATACCTGCTCACCCTGGATCCTATAAGCTGTCATTCACAAGTCACTATGCCTTGTGCTCCCATGATCTGGTCCTGGTCCTTACTGCATGCATGAAAGATGTTGCTATTCCATATATATGCCTGAACCAGAACTTGGCTATTGGAAGAGAATTTCCTATCTACTTGTGAGCAGTATCCTAAGTTTACAGTGATTTAGAATTCTTGTTAATTCGGTGCCATCATGGTTATGTTCATTTTGGAAATCAAAATTAGCAAGGAGAATGAGGGCAATAGTGGACATAGCATGTCTCAGTATTCTTGAAGGAAACATTTTTAACTTTCAGCCAGTCAATCTGCTAAGAAAGGCAAAGTAAGTGTTAATTTCTCCTTCACATATCAAATAGCTTTGAGTCATTACAGTGCTTGGAAAATGTGAAAAGACTTTTTATGTATCAGTATATGGGCTTTACAAACACCTAATTCTTGACTAAATATCCGCTCAGTAGTTGAAACATTTTATGCAAAGCCAGGATGTGGTCCTTTTGGCTGGCAGTTGAAGTGCAGCATCCAACCAATAGGTCTGAAAAAAAAGTTATTCGTAATATTATGAAGGTTGCTAAAAGTGCTGAGTGAAAAGACTTAACTGCTGTATGTGAAGTCATGTCCCTAAATGTATGCATGTTAGTATTAGCACCAGACAATGAGCAAATGTGTTCTGTGTTTCAGCACAAAGTATTTAAACTTTAATTGCAGTTGATTTGTGTTCCAGACATAAGCTGTCTTGCCACAAATTATGCACCTGTAGTGGTGGAATCCTGCTTAACCACTTTTCATGGAATAAAAAGCAGGATGAACTGATTTCACTCAAGCCCACTTAAAAATACAGTACTTATGGTAAGAAGGAATACAAGTGTATATTGAAATCTTGTTCTTATTTGACGGTTGGATAATTCTCAATAGGACAGTCACTGGTAAAATGGTAATGCCAAAAAGTTACAATTGCCTGATGGAATTTTCCAGTTCAGCTAAATATATCTGAACTAGAGCAGGGCCAAACTTTTGAAAGGCCCATATTGGGAGGGGTCTCAATTATGAAAGAGGGGAGAAACTCCCTCTCCATTTTGGGGGGAGGTTCAGGGTGCAGTGTGCATATGTAGGTGTGGGCACTTACCAGAGCTGTTCAAAGCTCTGTTGGGTTTGTGGCTGCTATTTTAGATTTTCTGTCTGTTCCATTCATGAGTATTGGGGGGAATGATCCTCTTCCGCTGCTGCTGCTGCTGCTTCTTCTTCTTCTTCTTCTTCATCATCATCATTATTGCATTTATATCCTGCCTTTTTTTCCTCTTGCAAGGAGCCCAAGGCAACTTACGTATTTCTACTCCTCTCCATTTTATCCTCACAACAACCCTGTGAGGTAGGTTAGGCTGAGAGTCAGTGACTAACCCAAAGCCACCCAGTGAGCTTCATGACCGAGTGGGGACTAGAACGTGGATCTCCTGGGTCCCAGTCCAGTACTCTAACCGCTACACCACACTGGCTCTCTGCATACAAAACCACATACACAAAATGAGGCCACTGGTTGGAGCTACCATCTTTTGTGGTGGCCACCATTCCCCCACCCCATTTGGGGGGGGGAATGGGGCATTCTAGTAAATTTAAAATGATGCCTGCCAGTCCAACAGACCATTGAAGAGCTCCAGTTTTGCTTGCTCCCCGCCCTCAGAAGATCACTTCTAATCACAGACTTGGACCCCCATTTTGCCCATTCCTAATCAGAACTGCCTTGCTTACATGTGGATTCTATCTCCTGTGTCATGCAGCATTAATTGTGCTTGATTGGTGACTTAGGCAACCTTCTCTGTGGGTAGGCACTAAGGGATGCCCAGGTGCTGTTCATCAAATTTAAATCAATTACAGACTCTCAGGGCTGGATTTAGGAACACGTGACCTAGGTGTCACCTGGGCTGCTGGGCTTGGGGAGCATCTGTCATGGGCTATATACTGGGAGGGAGCACCTGGCATGAACTATATACTGGAACTGTCCACTCAACTGCTGAAACAAAAATAGTAGGAAGAGTTCCTCTTTGCTTATATAGCTCGCAAAACTGCTCTTTGTGTGCCAGTCCTGTGCTACTATTTGTGCCCATTCAACAAACATTGTGTGAGCAATTGTGGTGAGACTCATGCATGCAAGTGTACCATCTTATATGGCAGACATAAAGCATGTGTGAAAGCCATGCATCGAAGTCATGAAATGGGATACAAAAGGAATAAGAATAAGATATTGAAACTTGAAAAAAATGGAGGGCATGCCAAAGGTACTCCTTCTCTGGAGTGTTATGTGGCCTAGGACTGACCTTGAAGGATCCTACTGTGTGCCCACCCAGAGGGAAAAGACTTGCCATTTTGTGTTTGTGTAGCTGGTGTGGCTGGTCTCCTTTCAATTGGAAACACGGGAAGGATTGCCCCTCTAAGAGCAGGTACTTATTTTGCAACTCCAGTCTCTGGGAGCAGGAGCACATATGCAGGGAGGTACACCCCACTGTGTCACAGGCTCTGCCGTGACTACTGTTATATTTGACCACAATGAATTGATTGTGCGCTGCCTCCTTAAGCATAACCCAGTCCCCCCCTCCCCTGCCCAAGGGGAAATCCTTCTGCAAGACTATATTAAGAGCCCTACCAGGGAAATTTATATAACTGCTGTTAATTAACCAGTTAAGTTACTTGTGTGGAGCCTGAATTCAACAGTCAACACAACTGTAAAGATGAGGACCTTGCATTTTTTAGCTAGCCATTGATGGAAACATTGATAAAATGTGTGCAAAATGAAGTAAAGTCCACAGAAATTTCATTTGTGTTGATGGAGAGTCATCCATTAACAACAAAGAGTTCTGTGTGACATCTATTTCGTGCAGCCCAAGTGGCTTAAATAAATTCCTAGCAGAATCACAGTCACAGCAGAATTTGCTCTTAGACACGCCTTTTCCCCCTGTGACTGCAAACAAGCTCTCAGAATAGTCCGCAATGAAAGGAATGGATTGGAGTGAAACTAGCAAAGTCAGTGTGAGAAGGATAGCAAAAGCTGTTCTGCTTCTTGCATTTGCAGGGAATATTATCATGTTACTTGTATAAAAGATATACCTTTTGCAGTCATATATTATCCTAGTGAGAGAACAACATATATGGAAGGGTCAGTTTGGTTAACATTTATAACTGGATGCATCTACTATGATCTTATATAACAATATGGAAAAAAAATTCTTCAATACAGAACTAGTCAAATGACTTTCCACATTCCTTTTCTTTGTTTTATTCCAGGCCTGCAGAATTTGTGAACTATCAAGCCAAATACAACTCTCATCAGCCATGTTTGTCAGTCCAGAAGGGTCTTGATGAAGGTTTTTGCTGTCTGTTTGAGGACACCTGACATCCAGAAATATGACTGGTGTGGCATTTGGCTTGGTGGTCACAAATTATGTAGCCGTTTCTTATTCTAATAATATAAGTTTAATGAGGAAAGGTTTTAGGAACCTTTCTGGCCTCATAAATCTATCTAGCATTGATGGAAGACTACTAAATTCCAAAAGACACATAGCTTGAAGAAATGGAAGCTTTGCACTTATACCTGTGAGAACTTTCTGATATATTTAATAAATAAACATGAATAGTAAAATGTTTGTTTATATCATAATGTTTTTAAAGTCCACTGTTTAACCTGATTTTAGTGTGAGCAGACCCCCAATCTTTTGAATTGAATTTAAAGAATAAACTTGCATCACATGATTAGCTGCTTTCATTATTAGCTGAAATGCTGATGTACCATATAGCATTTCAACATAGCATCTTGACCCCTAAAACAACAGGCTTACACCAGGCCAGTCTTGCAGTTGGGATGAAGAAGACCACTAGGGGAAAATTATATTAACAAGTATGTCCCAAATGCTACTACATACTGGGGAATGTCACTGTAATTACATGTCCCTTCCACCATTCAGTAACCCTTTCTTTTTCTGGTCCTGGGTAGAGTATCACTCCAATTCATTCCTGTCTCTAAAACCCCTAAAGAGCTTACCATTCTCTGTTCAGGGAAGGCTGTTATAGCTCAGTGACAGAGTGAATCTCTTGCATGTAGAAGGTCCCAGGTTCAGCCCTTGGCATCTCTAGAGATAAAAGGACCTCAAATAATGAGGCAGGAAAAGCCTTCTACCTGAGACCAGAGTATGCTGCTGCCATTCAGGGAAGGCAGTACTTGGCTAGATAAGCCAATGGATTTAATTCAGGGTAAGGCAACCCTGCATATTCCTATCACTAATACCTCCAGTCTCCTACATGCTCCTGTTCATAGAATGCTTTTCTGATTGTTATAAATCCCAGCATTTTTCTACTAATTTCATGCAGCTAATCTGAGTAGCTGCTGCTTGGTTAATACAGGGCAGGGTTGGGGAACCTCTAGTCCTCCAACTGTCATTGGGTTACAGCTCCCATCATCCCTGACTATTGGCCATGTTGGCTGGGGCTGATGGGACTTGGAGTCCAACAACATCTGAAGGGCTGCAGATTCTCCATTCCCCAGTGTAGGTACCTCTCTTCAGTGGACTGGAAGTATCTCCCTGCAGGTCACACACCACCACGGTAGAATTTCCCCCTGTAAATTCGAAGTAGCGATGTGCAAATGAATCCAGGTCTGCTTAAGTCATATTTAGGCCACTACATACAAGCTTCTTCCAGAAACAATTGGGAGGGGAAAATATTACTTTTGGTCAGGAGTTCTAAATTGGCTGGTAATGTTTTGGCGTGTGTGTGTTCTTGTACGGTTGCTTTAGAACTGTAGCATGGAGGCAGGCAGGCAGCAGCACATCGCCTGAGCTACTGTTTATCGAGTGTCATGAGACCTGAGGCCCTGGCCCCTGATTGGCTGCTGGAATTCAAAGGAGGAGGTGTCAGCAGCTCTGTTGACATTAGTGGGAGTGGCAGTCTGACCTGCCTATTATGGCAGTCACCTGTTCCAGCAGCACACATTCTCCACCCGCCCCCCACCTCTCACCCTGGATTAAATTGCAGCTAACAAGAGGGAAGGACATCTTTTCACTGAGACTAAGCAAGGGATTACAGCAATCATAAACATATGCAAAAGTGGAACATCTGCTTGAAACAAGTCTCATTATTAATTATGAAGTATGTATGAATTCAGGGTAAAGGCAACCAACTCATAATAAAAGGGAGTATTATTACAAGCAGCGCAAAATCGTATTATGCACTCATTACTTGAGCTTTGTCAGCATCATTAATTAGAAGACTGAAAATATATTCTGAAAAAGACATTGAGATTCTCTGGTTTCTGACATCCATTTCATTGTTTGGATGAAGCTTTCTCTTCCCCAAGGCACAGAAGTTTTGAACAAATAATAAACATTACTAAACAGATAGTGCCTGACGGCTGGAGAAACAGAATTCAATCATGAACGCTGTCATGGCCAAGCTGACTGTAAGTCCCCAAAGTTGTTGTTTTTCAGTGAGAGAAACCATGGAGGCTGAAGGCTAAACTAAATGTTCTTAAGGCGAGCTAGTGAATTCATGAGAGTGGTGAGACTTGAAGAAGGTACGAATCTTCATGTTGGTGGCATTTCTGCCTGTAAGATGTTCAGTGGGCCAATCATTAGTTTTTCATCAGACATGAAATGATATGAAGCCAACTTTCATACTCCGTGGGCGCAGTTGCATATGGAGCTATAACTTTATATGTTGAGGCCTATTCACCAAGCAGTGTACCAATACCAAGAGCTTTTAAAGCACCTTAGTAATATGTAGTTTAACTTGCCTTGATCCCAGGAATACTCTTTAGCCATTGAAACCAATGGGGTTGACTTCCAAGCAATTGTGTTTATGGATGTAGTGTAAGTCAGTTGTGCACTTTTCATATGAGACAAGTAGAATTGAACATGAAGTCTCTCTGGTAGTGATGGCCACCAATTTGGGTGGCTTTAAAAGGGGTTAGTGAAATTCCTGGAGGAGAAGGCTATCAATGGCTACTAGTCCTGATGGCTATATGCTACCGCCAGTATCAGAGTCAGTGAGACTGTGTACACCAGTTGCTGGGGAACATGGGTGGGAGGGTGCTGTTGCACTCATGTCCTGCTTGTGGATTTCCTATGGGCAGCTGGTTGGCCACTATGTGAATAGACTGCTGGACTAGATGGACCCTTGCTCTTATCCAGCATGGATCTTCTTATGTTCTTATGTATTATACAATGTTGTCTCTGTTGGCCTTTCATCTCTTGTTCATCACCTGCTTCAGGTCTGGAACTGCAATGGTGGTCTTGTTTGTCTTATGGCTCCTGTGCAGAATGGCCATACCTTTGAACATTTTTAAAAATAAAGGAGTTTTGCATGCATTCACATATATTTTTAATTCTGTTTATTTTGTTTATATGTATTTCCTTTAAATTGATTTAGAGATAGTGAGTGAGTGTGTCTATGTGGGGATACGTGGCTCAACAACATTACAAGCGAGAAGGATCTTGGAATTGTTGTAGATCACAAGCTGAATATGAGCCAACAGTGTGATGTGGCTGCAAAAAAGGCAAATGCTATTTTGGGCTGCATTAATAATAGAAGCATAGCTTCCAAATCCCAAGAAGTACTAGTTCCCCTCTACTCAGCACTGGTTAGGCCTCATCTGGAGTACTGTGTCCAGATCTGAGCACCACATTTTAAGAAGGATGCAGACAAACTGGAGAGGGTTCAGAGGAGGGCAACAAAGATGATCAGGGGACTGGAAACAAGGCCCTATGAGGAGAGACTGAAAGAACATGTTTAGCCTTGACTTGAGAAGAGTGAGGGGAGATATGATAGTGCCCTTCAAGTATTTGAAAGGTTGTCACAGAGAGGAAGGCCAGGATCTCTTCTCGATCATGCCAGAGTGCAGGACAGGGAATAATGGGCTCAAGTTACAGGAAGCCAGATTCCAGCTGAACATCAGGAAAAACTTCCTGACTGTTAAAGCAATACGACAATGGAACCAATGACCTAGGGAGGTGATGGGCTCTCCCACACTGGAGGCATTCAAGACGAGGCTGGACAGCCATCTGTCAGGGATACTCTGACTTGGATTCCTGCACTGAGCAGGGGGTTGGACTCAGTGGCCTTGTAGGCCTCTTCCAACCCTACTATTCTATAATTCTATGATTCTGTGTGTGTTTGTGTGTGTGTGTGTGTGACAAGAGACAGAGAGATAGAGAAAGACAGAGAGAGACAGAGAGAGAGGGAGTTTAATACATCTGGATCCCCAAAACTGTATTTTGCATGCTGTAAGAATAAATAGCAGTCTACATAACTCAAGTGACATACAGAGCAAATTAATATGTTGAGTTATACATTAACCTTGCCTCTTTCCTTTGGCTTTCAGCGAGTTAATGACTCTCCAGAGACTGAAACCTAAGTACTATTGGAGCCAAAGATGTTCCTTCAAGAATACAAACATTATCTATTAAAGAAAATACATTATTTATAATTGTTTCCCTCCCATTATTGAAATCAAAAGTTTACTTCCCTAGGACATGTAATTATAAAAATTAATGTTAAGTCAAGGGGAAAAAAGTTTTACATTCTTTTCACATGATCACATGCTGCTGTGGAGAATTGTAACTTCAATAAATCTACAGATTTATGTACAGTCTTTCTTAGGCTTCTTGGAAGTTGGCATAAGCTTTGGAAAGTTTAACCTGGTTGCCAGTATTTACCTATGTATTCTTCTAATATTGTGCATTTAAAAACATTTCTTTTCAATTTACAAAAGCAACATGTCTCAGGTAATCAACATAAAGAGAAAACACAACCAATAATACACATCAATACACCAATAATAGAACAATAATCTTAATAATAAAGAAAAAGAATATGTTAGTAAGGTAGAACAATATGAATTTTCTCAATTAAAATAAAGGAAATCACAAAATTATGCTATATTTTTCTTGGTAAGCAGTATACACAAAGGGACTATATTTTATGCTTTTGATTTTTAATAATTTTGTATTTGGAGCAAAATCTGAATCTCAGAAGTACACATTAATCTCTTAATGATCACATCATACCTTCTAGTTGTGCACTTCTAGTAGGATGCACTGAAAACTATAAGTATACTATTCTGAAATTTTTATACTCTCTTAATGAAATGTCATTAATGATGCATAATTTTAGGAATTAGGAACACTGTAAATTTCCATAACATAAAACATCCATTAACCAAGTCTTTGCTTTCCAGATTTGAAAATGGGGTGTTGATTGAGTGAGGTGTTGCAAATGCAAGATGCTCCCCCCCGCTCCATTTTGGCTCAGAACTAATGTATACAAAATCTTTTATTACGTAATTATAAATTGAGTGAGCAAATGCAAAATGTATCAGTATAGCATTTAAGGGCAATTCTCACCAAACCTATTGAGTCTGAGTACAAGACTACAAAATTTGCATGCACCCCATCATGTGTGAAGGCTGTGTGTTTAAAATTAAATGCATGTCGCTTTGAAAGGAGCGGTGATGGAGAAAAGGCTAGGCCACTGCTAATTAGCTACCATTACTTTCAGAATTTTCAGAACAGTTGAAGAATGATTAACTGACACAGCTGGTATTCAGGATGTTTTAATGGATTTTCTCTGGCTCACTGCAGATAAGGATGTAATGGACAGGTTTTTACAGTAGAAAAAGTCAACACTGAAGTGGATATATATTTGATGAGGATCTGTATTGGGACATACACTGTTTTAACATATTAAAAATCTGGGGAAAGGTGAAGGAAATGAAGTGAAAAAAATTGCAGATGGTATCAACCTATTTAAGACAGAGGTTTAAAATAGGAAATATCAGCAAGAATATTTATTTATAATTTATAAATAAGAATATTTATTAAACCACTGAAAGCTGGAAGTAACTGATAAGGAGTGGAATCGTCTCTTAGTGCTCTGCAGTGTCTGCTAATATACTCCTGTTTAATCAAGTATTAAAAAAAGGTAAAGGTGTCCCCAACCAGTCGTGTCCGACTCTAGGGTGCGGTGCTCATCCCCGTTTCTAAGCCGAAGAGCCAGCACTGTCCGAAGACGCTTCCGTGGTCATGTGGCCGGCATGACTGAACACCGAGGTGCACGGAACGCTGTTACCTTTCCTGCCGAGGCGGTACCTATTTATCTACTTGCAATTTCTTGCTTTCGAACTGCTAGGTTGGCAGAAGCTGGGACTGAAGACGGGAGCTCACTCCGTCATGCAGCACTTGGGTCTCGAACTGCTGACCTGCCGACCTTCCAGTCTGCAGTTCAGCGTCTTAACCACTAAGCCACCGCAGCCCCAATCAAGTATTGGCTACTTTCAAAGATAAGATACTGGATGGGATAGATGTGCCAGTGGAATGGCCTAGTAAGGCTGCTTCTATGGATATTATGACAGATGGGCAGTGGAAGATTATTTGGGGATATTAACTTGGAATATGTGCACTTCCATTAAGCAAACTCGATTGATTGATTGATTGATTGATTGGAGGAAAGCTGGTAAAGCAAAACTAAGAGGAAAGGCAGATATCAGAGAAGATGAACATTAGAACAGAAAAAATGACATGATTCTGAATGAAAGAGCAGGCATGATGACTGATGGGCCTCTGCCTTGCTGTGGGGAGCTTGGATGTCTCTCTCCCTTTCCTTCACCCCAAAGAAATTCAACAGTCACTGACACAGCTTTGATGCTGTACAGTAAAATAGAACAGAATAATTTCTTAGCCAACTGTTATGTCTATTCAGCATAGTAATGTGAAGCATCTCCAATTCTTCCCGCCTTCTCCCATTTAGGAATATAGTTTGAATAGATACAACTCTTTTAACATCACTACCCTGAATTTCTTGCCTTTACTTCCATTATGAGTCACATAGATGATGATGATGATGATGATAATTTATTGGCACGTATTGAAACTTGTTCTTCCACGAATGGACGGGCACTGTATGTACTGAATGGTCTTCAGTCCAGAGGAAGCCATTTTTGATGGTTCCGCCTTTCCCTTTCACCACCTTCCATGCTGTTCTGGAGGGTCCTCCAACCCTTCAAGGGCAGATTTTCAGGGGTCACAGGAAGCTGTGAAGAAGGAAACAATGAAATTTATCTCCCCACCTTCCACCAGCAGTACCACCCAATGAGCAGAACTCTGTCCATCGTTTTCTGGATTCAATATGTTCACACTGTGGAATTCACCAATACGTTTATGAGAAGCACCATACCTCAGAGGCAGAGCACCTGGTTTGCATGCAGAAAGTCCCAGGTTTGATCCCCTGCACCTTCACGTAGGGCTGGCAACATTTCCTGCCTGAAACCCTGGAAGAGATGCTGCATATCAGTGTTGACAATACTGGGCGAGATGGACTTATGGCCTGTCTCAGTATAAGGCAGTCTCTAATATTCCTGTGTTGTTTTACAAAGTAAACATAAGCACAAAAAAAAGAAAAACTCCTGCACCAAGGAGCTTCTATTTAGAATCTAAATTTTGACAGAACTGTATGGACAGTGGAATAAGAAGAGAAAAGGGAACAGATAGTTGACTTAAAAACCTTTATTGTACCTTGTGCAAATGCGGTAGCCATACATTCATCTCATGTGTGTTTTATAGACCATGTAACACCAGTCTTGAAACAGCATCACTGTTGTTTCCAAGCCCAGTTCAGAGTGCTTGATCTTACCGATAAAACCCTTAATGGCTTGGGACCAGAATATCTGAGAGACCACCTCCTACCATATGAACCTGCCCAGAGCCATGTTTTTTTCATCTGAAGCCCTGTCACATATCTGACCTCTTGGAGGAGCGATGTTGGTGGGGATTAGGGATGTATGAGAATTTTGTTTTTTGCTTGCAAAACATACGAGCATGCCCCGTTCGATTTGAGCACAAGCACAAGTCTGCCGAAAATATTCACAAATTGTTGAATGCGTGTTCATGTTTGTCTCACTCCCAATTCCCAGTTCGATTCATGCAAATTTCTTAATTTGCATAAATTTCCTCAGTAGATTGAAACAGCCCCGCTTTAGTCTATAGAGGAAACTTGTGCAAATCTCCCATTTGATTGCTGCTTGATTTGCGCAAGTTTCCCATTTGCACAAAGCAAGCAGCAATCCAAACGTGAACAGGAACCAGGCACGAGACGAGTGGTGAGGCAACTCACCAGGGAGCTCAGAGAGTCCTATCAATCTGAAACATTGCTCATTCGCCCCTGCCTGTGGGGACCTGAGACAGAGCCTTCTATGTAGCTGCACCCCTGTTATGGAACTCCCTTCCTAGGGAGATTAGTTGGCTCCCTCACTATTGGCCTTTACATGGCTGGTAAAAACTACATCGTTCTGCTGAGCATCTAGGATTAAGGCTGTTCTTTGAAGCTCCCCGTATTTTTTGTTACATATTTTCAGTTTGTTTTAGTTTTGTTTGAAATTGTTGTATTTTATTGTGTTTATGGTTTTATTGTAAATTGTCTTGAGCACTCATTGAGTGGAAGGGTGATTCCGAAATATTTTAAACAAACAAATAAATAAACAGAGCATTGTAAATATACATTTTGAATCATTTTTTAAAGTGGCAGATTAGGACGATTAAAGAAGAGAGGGGAGTAACAAGTAACTGGAGTTTTGCCAAGACCATCTTTAATGGATTAATAACAATCACACAGTGTACTGCTTAAAGACCCGGTATGTCGACACAAGAACAGCCTCTGGGTTATTGCCCTGAATACTGCTGCTAATATAAATCATTTGGGGATTTGAAGAAGGACCATTATAGTGCTTTTCTTTTTTGTAGGTGACCCTTCTCCTTTTGCTTTGCTCATCTTGCACCTCATTCAGCAGCAGGAGCAGCACAGATTTTACTTATTTTACATGCATTCCAAAGAAGGGAGGGGGTATGTGACTCATTTCTTCTCTCAAAAGCTAACTGCTTTCAGTGAATTCAGACCTCCCAAGTCAATGGATATCAAAACTACTGCTTCAGAGGGCAGAGGAGAAAGGAAGGATGTTTGTTAAATAATTAAGACATTTTAGGAGTGGATGCTGTTAAAGATTCAACTCCCCCCACCCCTGCCACCACCACTCTTAACCAAGGTCAAGTTGGAGCTTAAATTATACTGTTCTTCCTTCCACAAACCTTTTTCTGAATGTTTGCTTTAGGTCACTTTTTAAAATGTTAGATTTTATATGAATGCACAACACTCTATTCTGTTTTAAGGGTGTCACAAAGTGTTTCCCGGCCTACCAAGGAAATAGTGCAGTCAACTTTTATAATACACTATTCTGGTGCCAGGGCAAGGTCTCGAGTGGGGGGTCAGGGCAGAAGTATGCACCCCCAGTTTCAGAGCCATAGAAAAAGTGGACATCAAGGTGAGAACTGCTGGGCTTTCTGTTCCTCAGAGTCACTACCAACACTAATGTAATGTGGAGTAGGAGGCCGAGCAGTAAGTGTAAACAAGCAAGAAAAACAACGAATGGCTTGATGCTGCCAACTCCACCCATCCAGACAGGCATGCAGACTCCTGCTCAGCTCACTGTCCCTGGGAGACAAGAGAGACCGTGCGTGTGGTCTAGTGCAAATGCATTCACACAAGCTTCTAGCCTCCCTCATGTGCCCAGTATGGATTCATGCATAATGTATACCTGACTAACATTTTAACAAAAAAAACCAGGGGTGGGCGGGCAGGAACAAGACACTGGGGAGGAATGGCTCTCCTCCTATGAGAGCCAACATCTGTCTGACTGTCAGCCCAAACACCTCAGAACTAGGGATGGCAGAGAATTCCGCCACGGATCTCGGTGAGGCCGAATGCCAGTGCATTCGGCCCCCCGAAATCTGTGGCGGAACGGCCTGCCCCCCCCCTGCCCCCCCGCGGATCCCCCCCAGGATGAGACTTACCCGGGGCGGATCTTCCGGGCAGCGGCGGCGGTGGCAGCGGCAGCGGCGGCGGCTGGTCTTCCGACCGGCTGCTGCCGCCGCCGCCATTTGCAGACTTGTGGGGGCTTTTTGTTTTTTTTGTTTCAAGACATGATAGGCTACGTAAAGAGGCTGGGTAAAAAAAAAAAAAACACGTACGCAAAAACGTAGGCTAAAACGGCAAATCAAAAAGGGACGCAAATAGCGCCCGCTACGCTATTTGCGTTCCCCTTTATTTTCGCTGTCATAGTCTACCTAAATATTTACGTAGACTAAGACGGCCAAAAATAAGGAACGCAAATGGCGGCGGCCATAGCCACCGCCATTTGCGTACGCAGTTGTTGTTTTTTTACCCAGAGCCCTCCGCAGCCGGAAATCCGGCTGCAGACGGCTCTGGCCTGGGCCTGGCCAGCTGCTCTGCGGAGCTGCCGCGGAGCACAGCTGGCCATCGAGGATTCCGGGGGGGAGGAACGGAGCACCTCCCGCCCCTTGAGGATTCCGGGGGGGGAGGGACGGAACGCCTTCCCCCCCCACCATAAACATAATCCGCGGAAAGGTAAGTACATTTCGTACATCCCTACTCAGAACCGTCCAGGCCTATTATTTTTTTAATGGTCAAATGGCAAAGCCAGTATCCTGACTTTGCTTGCTTACCTCCTTAGAGCCCTTGGCCAGATCTACACCTTGTGTCATACCCTTACGATTCCATCACGGTAACGCTATATCCCTCTTGTGCATTTATACCTCATAGGATACACGTAGGCATTTGTTGCGGTACATTGGATAATGTGGGATCAAAAGCAGGAAACCACACTACAAAAGCAGTATACCGGATGTCTAATGTGCCCCAACAGTTATCAGTGCACTTCAATACCACCATAAAGCAGTAGTGTAGATATAGCCCTTGTCTCCAAAGAGAAGAGTTGAAACATAAGGAAAAAACCCTTAGCAACGGAGACGTGTCCCTTTTTGGACCAGGGAATCCAAAGGGTCTGCTCTTATCTCTAGGCTGGGTTTGATGCTTTGCCATGCACCCTCTTTACATCGATAGGTTAATCTCAGTTGGCTTTCTTCTGTTGTATTGCGGTGTTTATGATGACCCTACAGGATGGTTAAGTCTAGATCTGTTATTGCCACTGGTGACAGAAGTTACGCCTTTACTTTTCAGGGTGACATTGGGAGGGCTTCTCTGCACTTTCATCTCCTTCAGGTCTCTTCTCTTGGCCTCAAGGTACATTCCAGTGCTGTGGTATCTACTAGGTTAATATAACATCACAAGCCATGTACTTATAAGGGAATTATATTAAAGGAAATATTTCACCATTAAGAGCAGATATGAGACACTCAGCACCAATCTTGTCTCTACTTATTTGGATAATATTTTACTAACTTATACTAACAGCATCTCTCCCAGTTTGCTGTAGCCTGGCAATACTTGCTGCAAAATAGAGATGTGCCAACCAACAAAACTCCAGCACATGAAGGTTCTCCAAATTCAACCTCGAAGTTCATCCAGACTCATGTTTGTATCAGACAGCGAGCTTTCTGGTTTTTTTTTTCTTTTCACACACAGAAATTTGTGCATATTTTCTTGTGTATTTTCCCAAATGTACACCTTAGTTGTGCACATTTTTGAAATGTATGCATTTTTAAAGCACAGTTTTTTGGGTCCGCAAATCATATCACAAGCTCAGAACGGTATGCACTCTGACCACATATTGCATTTGGGCCTGCGTTTGGCTCCAGGAGGTGTGAACAGCATAAACTGTGCTCAAAAACAAACTGAAATGAAATTCTCATACATCCTTACTGTAAAATTAGATAATAAGGATGTTGCAGGATATTGGGTTGGGCTGCTAATAAGAGTGAACAGTCATGCTTAGTTATTGCTAACCTTCAACAGACTGCCCCATGATTCTGCTTATACATACCCCAGTGAATTGTGCTGACCAGCAAGGAGAATGCTTCCCCACCTTGCTGGTCAGCATAGAATTGGAGGATTGGGGCCAAAGGCCATCCTTGTGGGTCACCCCCCCCCCATTTTGCCTCTGCTGGGTCTTTTCTCCACTAGTTTTCTTCCATATGTTCCCATGGTGGGGCCTGAAGACCCCCTACTGCATAGATAATCCATGGGGGTGGCCTCTGTCCCCCTCCTGGCTGCCAGCAGAGAAACAGAGCACATTGCTAACAGAGGAGGGAGGGTTCTAGCACCCTTTCTTTTCTGTCAGAGCCCACAGGCAGCAAAGGGATATTGTTAACACTGCCCTCCTCAGTCAGTGCACTCTGTTTATTGTAGTTGGCCAAGAGGAAAGGAGCCCCTCAGGTGGTCAGTCAAACATCAAACCAGCAATTTCAGGGGTTTTAGTATTGGCTCAGTAGAGGGGTATCTGTTTTGTATGTAGACAATCCCAAGTTCAATAACCGTTCTCCCTTTATGCCTGGTAGACATGCTGGAGAAATTCGAGATGGATTAAAATGAGGTCGTATTTCTAAGAATCCGACCTGTGGAATCTGCTCCGACCTCCTCAGGGCATGCAGAGTTGTGGGCTTTGGATCTGTTTTTTTTTTTTTTACTTTCTGGAAATTTACGCATATTTATTTGTAGGAAAATACTGAAGTTTTTGCTGTGACCAGTAAATATACGAGGGGGAAAGCTTAATGGAATGAGGGACAATACGCAAAATGTTACGTACTAAGGTAAATTATGTAAATTCTTGGAAACCCTCTTACAGAATTATTTGCATATTTTTCCGCATAACAAAAAAAAAATTCAAATCTGTCTGTGAACAGACGATGGAGCAAAAGGCACCTGACAATCCGGGAAACACAGACAGAGTGGATTATACACTATCAGTACATCCCTAATGCCTGGAACTGCCTCCTAGAATGCCTCTGTGATGCCATCTCACCTACTTCATTCAGATCACTCCTCAAAACCCATCTTTTCTGTGAAGGCTTTGACACAACTCCCTAGTCCCCACACCCAACGGTAACCAATCTGAAGCACACATATAAGTGAAATATTAGCACATTATTTCCCTGTTTAGCCCTGTATTCATTTCCTTCCTCTTCCTCCGTTGTCTCCGTTGTGTAAACTCCTAGATTGTCAGCCCTTCCAGGCAAAGACCTGTCCTCTTGCACCTTGTAAAGCACCGTGTACGTGGGTGGTGTTACATAAAGAAATAATCCCTGGCACCTCGAGTTAAACAGATCACAGGAAGCATGGTCTGAAAGATCTGTGACTGAGACCTTGGAGAGTATACCAGCCTTCCCCCGCTTGGTGCCCTCCAGATGTTTTGGACTTCAACTCCCAACAGCCCCAGCCAGGATGGCTAATTGTCAACAATGCTGGGAGTTGTAGTCCAAAACATCGGGGGGCAAAAGGTTGCAGAAGGCTGGAATAGACAATACTGACCTGGTACCAGGCAGCTTCATGTATCATATTCATCCATGATTTTGGTACCTGTGTCCTGATATGGTGGAGACGTAGGACAATGGAGTGTTGCCTACTAGGTACAGATGCTCAACAACAGTGTCCCATTTCCCCCCCTTTTAGGCTGATTCTTGTCATATGAATTGACGCTGACCCCACTCCAGAAAGCAGGCTGGGCACAATCAGGATAATAGGAAACAGCAGCCTCTTAGGGAGTCACGATGCAATATGTTTCAGCTGGGAGGGCCCACAAAGGTAATGTGAACCAGAGATGCAGCGATTGGCTTGAAGGAAAGGCTCTCCAGTTGTTGCTAAAGACATGGCATCAGCATTTTCCTAAGTTGGGACTCTGCTCACTATGAAAGAATTCCACCATTCATTTTTCTTCTTCATTAGTGCATAATGTTACTATTATTTCTAGGACCAACATATGCTTCACTTGGCTCATCCTCACTGTTTACCATGTTCCTGCTCTGCACATGTTTGGTATATTCACATTCTATTATAAAGAGAGACAGATTTTGAGAGGTGCTCCCCTATCAAAATCTAATAGAAGAATGCATTTAAAACAGAGAGAAAAAATAGATACCAGCAATCATAGATACATTAAGCTAAAATGTAAGATGACAGCTAAAAATGATACCAGGCCTCCAAAAGTATGTACAATAAAAACATCTTGCTTCACCTCTGACAGATGTCCAAGCCCTACCTTAGTCTCCTGCTTGGGGACAAGTTGGCCAGAGAGAGTGAGCAGCCACCAAGAATGTCTTCTAGCTTTCTCTCCGGGGCGGACCCTCCCATCAGGCACAGTGAGGCAACCACCTCGGGTGGCGGATGCTGTGGGGCAGTGGGGGCAGCCTCCTGCCTGTTCCTCCTCAGCAGCCTGGCTGTTCCCCTCTGTTGGACAACAGAGCTTAAAGATGGGCAAAGAAGCAATTTTGCATTCACCCAGATTCTCTGAGCATCAATGTGATGCTCATCTCTCCTTTGATTTCCATGAGTGCTTGCCATCGCTGTTTGATTTGTGTGAGTGGGAACATTTTGTGGAATGGGGAAATTCCACAAAAATGTATTTTGTTCAAATTTCCACAACTTTGCCCCTTAGACTAAGGTGTGAAGTTGTGCTTCTTAAAATTGCACAATTTTGAACAGCCTTTTCTCTGAAATTTGTGCAATTTTCAAAGGTGAGCACATGTTTTAAAATTTGCAAACATTTTTGGCAAACACATTCTCCTGCTCTTGGTTGCATTCGAGTTTGTGAGTGGGGCATGCTCAATTGTTTTGTGAGCACAAATAAAATTCTTGGACATGCTACACACAAGCTATCCTGGGCCCCCTAAACTGGCTTACTGCCCCAGTGTCATGGAGGACACTGTCAGATCACCAACATTGCATCAAGATTCAGCTGCCAGTCCAGCTGGCTCTTCTTCGTGGAATGAGAAGGGGGCACCATCTTCTCTTTCACCTCAGGCAGCGAAATGTCTTGGGTTGGCCCTTGCCTCCCTTGCTCAGGAAAGTTGTCTCTATATTTATGGACCTCCTTTCCATGTTTGGGGAGGAAGTCCTTCTGGAACAACAGATAATCGGGGAATTTAGTCTGCAACATTTTTTCCCCTTTGCAACAATGTATGGATATTTGATGTTTCTAAAGAGGATTCTCACCGAATCACAACGGATGTGGTGAGATACAGGGGAGCATGACAGTGTATAATTCTGTGAGGTGTCATATAACTGGTTGTTTTAAATCAAACTTTTAACTCTTTTTTTTAATCAATTTTTTTTTAAAGAATGGAAACAAAATTTCACAAGTTGATATTCAGATTAATTCTTAAAATTTAAATCTGAACTTTCAAATTTCGGAAATCACTTAGGGGGACTTCATGAAACTAATTCATATGTTATGGATACCATTTGAAGCAATAATGCCAGGTAGAAGCATGCTAAAAACATTTAACCCCCCAAATCTATCTTTAATTTAGTTAACACCAACAAAAGATTAAACATTGGTGAATGTACATTTGAATTAGAAAAATATTGTAGAGTATTCCCCACCCCCTCAAATTGCTTCACCTCCATTCATATACTATATAGAAAATAGAAGGCCTTGTTTTGTGGAAATGATGGGTAGGTAGATCCATCATTGAAAAGCTCTCTGTGAACTTTGCAGTTTATCCTGACCATGTGAGTTGGGTTACTTTCTCACTCTTTGACAACTGGATCTAATATCTTGTCTTCATAAGGTGTGTTTTCCTCATGTGTAATTTTTTATTTAAATATGTATCCGTGCTTCTTCCATGATGCTACATACTCAGCTACTGGAAATTTTTAAGGAAGAAGGTTGGTCACAAACAGGACCATGGGTTTTATTCCATGTGCTCTTAGGGTACATCTACTTGGGTCATATTCTTTTCCTGGTTTAGTACACAGCTCTACACTGCAGACACAAGGGCAGTTCCCTAACCTCCCAGCTATAGCAATGAACTGGATGACATTGGATATTAATAGAGATCACTGAGTTGATTGTCCTAACCCTTTAAACATACTACTGCTCAAGTAGTTGTTTGTTCTGCTGTGACCCTGAAAGGCAAACATGCTCATGAGTGTTTGGTCGGCAGTATCAATGGTTGGAGCAGGGTGCCTGGCCTTTGCCTACAGAGGGTTTACCTGTATGTGCTGATGAGTCCCTCCCCTGTTTGGGGACCATTGTTCTGTGCTGTTGGGGGGAAATGTGTTTTCTACCAATGCAGTTCAAACAAGACACAGTATTCACATGTGGCAAAGAAGGTGAGGAAAGACACGGGAGACAGTCGCAGATTTATTTATTTATTTATTTATTTATTTATTTATAGTATTTTTATCCCGCTTCTTAGCCAAAAAGGAGGTCCAGTTATACTTTGCAGCAAGTGTCTGTCCCTTCCTTTGTTCTGGCACCCACATTTGGAGTGGGCTGGGACTTGCTGTTGAGTGTTTGTGTCTGGAGGCATGAGGCAAGGGAACATTTTTAGACAGAGAACTGTTAGCATTGTGCTTAAGACAGAAGGGAAGCACACTCTGGATTTTGCCAGCAGCCAGGGGACCCAGGGCCACTGGGACGCTGCACCATTCATGCTTTCCATGAATGACATCAAGACAAGGGGGAGACCGACCCGGCTCAGCCCTCAGCCAGAGAAGGAGCAGTTGCAAGGAGTTAACTGCCCCCCTCTGTGCCAGAAAAAACACTCCGTTCCAACTGACAGTTGCCCTGAAACTGCAGAAGTGAGGAGAAAGAATGGCCCCATCCATTGGCCTAAGGAACAAGAGCCTCTTTCAAGAAAGAACACCAGCAAAGGAAGATCAGCCTGGCCTGAAGTGCATTTAAATGCCCACTTATAGCCCAAGGTCTCGTTCTGGCCTTGGAAAACTGGTCTCCCTCCTCTTTTTCCCTCCAGTCTCCTTACCTCATGTGCCTTGTCATTTTAGTTTGTAAGCCTGATGGGCCTGTTTCTCTTTTCTTAATGATATGTACTGCTTTCGGAGACAATAATTGTCTGATAAGTGGTATTAAAATGCAGTAAATAAATAAGTAACTTCCCATGTGTTCTCTGGAGTCAGTCTGTGTATGCAGTGTGCTTCCTTCATGTGTGCAAAATGCCCTTCCTCAACAGTTCCCCTCATTAGTTCTCCCTTGTGGGGTGCATGTGTGCATGCCCTGAGGCCAGAGAAATATGCTCTGTGCCCTATCATCTGAGTTATGGTCTCCCTATGTGGGGTTTATATACTGGTGGTGGTGGTATGCTCTGATTGGGTGCTGAGATGCACCATGTCTTATGTTCTATCATGGCAACATGATGGTCAACATTATGAGGGCAGCTGTTATGGGTGGAGGGAGGGTACTTCCTATTGCAGTCAGTGAGAGGGAAATTTCTTGCACTGGGTCTAGAGCTGGAGTAAGGTCACAATATCAACAGGGGACGTTCATAGCATTGCACTGTAAATGAGATCTGAATTCTTTTCAAACGTTTTTAGAGGGGTAGCGGTGTCAAGAGCCTCATGGCACCTTAAAGACTAACACATTTATTATGGAAGAAGCTTTCTTGGACTATGGCCCATCTGATGAAGTGGACTATAGTGTGCTAAAGCTTATGCCATAATACATTTGTTAGTCTTTAAGGTGCCACAAGGCACTTTGTTCCATTCAAAAATGTGACCTTCTGTTTTCTGGAAACTCTTGTCTCACCTCAGGTTTTTCTAATAAGCTGACGGATCTGCTGCCAGTAAGGTTTCCTGGAATAATACTGAACATTTTCACCAGCTTTGAACATTATATAGAGAGGGGCACGCCTGCACCCTCATACACATGAGGACATATACACATGTCCGTCAGTGCGCTGCTGGATCAGCAGCTCTGCTCATTGAACCACTAAACTGCATATTGAACTAGCCTGAGAGGTTTGAAAGACCAGCTTTGGGGTTTGGCGGTAGAGCTGCTCTTCAGAAAATTGTGTGTGTGTGTGCGCGCGCGCGTGCGTGCTGTTTTTCTCAGTGAGTTTCTATATCAGCAGTTTTTACACCAAATCCCCAGATTACTCTTTAAATTCAGGTAAGATTAAAATGGAATTCTGGGGTTTGCTGAGCTGGAAAAGAATTGCTGATAGGGGAACACTCTGAAATAACTCTGGTGTGCATGTGTATTTCAGACAGCAGACCTTGTTCCTTTGTTCTTCCTTTCAGAATAACAGAACTCAAAACTGAATAAAACAATGTATGAGTCTATCAATGTCATGATCAGGCTGGCTAGAGGCTTACAAGGTCCAGAAAAGGATCCTAAAAGGACTTTCCACTAGAGTGAAATGAACAGCTGCTGCTTGGCAGTAGCAGGAAAATTAGTGATTTAGTAAGTGGCAGTTGTGACCACTGTTGTGTCTCTGGCAAATAGTAGATTATCTCTGAGAGAAAGATATACACTGTAAGATATAAAGAGATATAGCTGAAGAGTTTAGGAGGTCAATTATTTGCTCCCCTGTCATAGGTTCATTCTCTTAGAATTTCTAGGTTATTGTTCCTCATTTAGAACATATGTTTTATTCTCTCTCTCTCTCTCTCTCTTTCTCTGTCTCTCATAAATGAGAGAATTTCATTGAATTTCACAAATGGGGAAAAAATTACACTCTCTATATAACTTGTTTGTTTTCCTATTTGTGAAATTCAGTGCCAGGCTTTATAACAGAAAGCTTTACTAATACAGTTAGTTAAAATTTGACCCAGATTTGTAAATCATCTGGGGCAGTGTTATGCGTAAAGGGTTAGGACAAACAGCTCAGTAATCTTGATTAATTTCCAGTGGATTAGTTTGTTTATGTTTAAAAGTGGGGGCTCATGTTGTGGCCTCAAATGGGAACTGGCCTTACTTTTCAACATGTCTTTGTGCATATGTGTGTACGTGTGTGCACTTCACATGGTATGTTATGTTTACAGTTTTTTCTGATGGATTAGGAGATTCAGAATTAGTCATAAATACATGAGCTCTAATTTATTTGACTTTTTAAGCAAAGATTTTGTTACAAACCCCTTCCTTTGCTTTGTGACAAAGAGTCAACCTGAAGACCAGATTTTGTATTCTGCATTCTCTAAATTCATACATACTCATACATCCCTCTAAAATTCTTATTCTGGGGGTGGGGGAGTGTTCTAGTGTTGAGTTTGAAGTCCACCTGTATTCACCCTCTGACTCCAATTCCTGGTGAAATATCTCAGGGACAAGAACTGGCACAGTCTAATACCAGAAGGTAAGTGAATGAGGTGAGTGATGAAACAGATGCTGGTAAGCAAACTGAAACTTAATCCAGACAAGAGAGGGGTTCTGGGCTGCTTTGCACATAACACTAGACCATGATTTAGTGGACAAGCACGAATGAGCCTGAGCAAACCTTCAGGTTCATTTGTCCCCATCCCCGTGGCCAAGAGAAGGGCTTCTGCAGCCTTTACTTTCCATAATTCCCGGTTTGTTACATACGAACCAGAGATTACAGTTTAAAACAAACTCTGGTCAGTTTTGGAATGTGTGTGTGACTCACTCAGGGTGAGGGCCATGCTCTGGCCCTATTTTCCACAATGGGAAGCTGAAATTAGATAATTCAGATGTGTGTTTTGTAGGATCCAGTTCCTATTTTGCTTTTGGGCCTATTTTATTCATTTTTTTTCATTCATTCATTTCATTTATATCCCGCCTTTTTTCCTCCTTAAGGAACCCAAGGCGGCATGCATAATCCTCCTCCCCCTCCATTTTATCCTCACAACAACAACCCTGTGAGGTGGGTTGGGCTGACAGTCTGTGACTGGCCCAAAGTCACCCACTGAGCTTCCATGGCCGAGTGGAGACTAGAACCCGGATCTCCCGACTCCCAGTCCAATACTCTAGCCACTGCACCACACTGGCTCTATTTCCACCTGGCCTGGGAAAGCAGGGCTTGGGTTGCCTCCGACGGGGGGACAGGGCTGGCGGAGGCAGAGTAGCAAGCCAAGGTGCACAATACACAAGGCTGGTTT
Source organism: Heloderma suspectum (assembly GCF_057233095.1). Classification (NCBI taxonomy): domain Eukaryota; kingdom Metazoa; phylum Chordata; class Lepidosauria; order Squamata; family Helodermatidae; genus Heloderma; species Heloderma suspectum. The sequence continues at coordinate 298,152,597 of NC_139459.1, forward strand.
TTCTGTTATTTTGATAGAAAATCCCATAAAATACCTCTCCCACTCCCTGGTGATGGTGGTGGTAGTAGCACTACAATAATAATTAATTAACTAACAACTTGTTGCCCTTTCATGACACCCAAAAGCAGATGCCTGAAGCAGCTGCCTCACTCTGCCCAATGATAGGGAGGCTTCTCTGACTGTTCTGACAGCCCTGACAGAGGAGGCTTCTGTTCAGGGCACGTGCAAACCTGGAGCAATCTACAATTTTCTGGTTTGGATATCACAGGACAACTGTGGTTTAACAACCCATTAAGTCTCCTCTCAGGCAGGCGTGCAAGAGAAGGATGAAAGGGGGCATGGGGGAGAGCTCTCAAGCTAATTGCTCATTCCTGGTTCAATAAACTGTAGTCTCACACAGGCCCTCCCATGACCTATTCTGTCAAGTACACTGCTTAGCCTCAGAAGTAAGTTACTTTGGGGGGAGGGGTGCATGTGTGTGCACGCACACGCGTGCACACACCAGCACACACAAATCAACCTTTAACTCAATGTGCTTGACAGATGGTTAAGAGACAGTTTTAAATGGTTACTGTAGGTTTTGACATATTTGCCTGTATTAAATTAAGTTTTTCGTTTAAACCAGGCTATATTTATGTTTAAAAGACAGCATAAATAAAAAGTAAAATATAAAAAAAAATAATTTCATTAAAATTGATTTTCTGATTTTTTTTTTTAAATCATCAATTTTTTATCTATCCTGCCAGCTGTCTTCTGACTGTGTAATGTTTGGTACTGCTTTTTTAGAAAAGTTATTTTAATGTTAATGGATGAGGGTGTTCTTAGGCTTTTCTGGTCAAGTCTGGAAGCACAATCTCTTGGATCTAGAGTTTTTGCCTGTGCCCCTTGTCCTAAAGGGAAGGGCTACTTGAAGAATGCTCTCTAGAAGCTATAGAAAATAGGTATTCACTGTAAGACATTTCCTCCCCTCATCCCCGCTAATATTTATTTGTAGTATGCCTGAGTACAAAGAGAACAGATTGGGATTTTATGCTCTGTTGCTCCAATTGCAAAAGTCAGCCCTTTTCAGAGAACATTTGTAAATAGCTGTAAAATAAGTGCTGATATAGTTTCCAGTTGAGTTTGCATGTTAGAGCTATTCATAAAGGTCTCATCCCTGTCTCTCAACTATAAGCCATGATCACAGCTACTAGCTGCGGAGCACAGGGACATACTGGGATGCTGTGGAGATTATGAAATTGAAGAATTAATGACAGATCTGTGATTGGTCTTATTATTTATTTTATTTATCTCATTTCTATACCACCTAGCAGCTAAAGTTCTGTGGGTGGTTCACAATGCAGCATAAAACCATACAATATAAGAATAAAGCATAGTATAAAAATCTAAAAAATATAAACAGCCACAGAATAAAACCAAGGTGAAACCCTCAGCGGTACGAGAATAAAACCAAAGTAAAACCAATAGCAATACTAAGATCTAAAAACAGAAACACAGTTTTAAAAACTGTAGGCTAGAAAGCCTGGGAGAATAAAACAAGGCTTCACCTGATGCCTCAAAGTCCACAACGTAGGTTCCAGGTGAGTCTCTCTGGAGTGGGCATTTCACAGCCAGAGCACACCACCACTGAAAGGCCCCCTCCTCCTGAGCAGCCACCTCACTTGGCAGGGGCACCTGGAGGATGGCCTCCGAAGATGATATTAGGGTTTGGGCAGGTATGTATGGGAGGGGGCAGTCCTTCAGGTAACCTGGCCCAAAGCCATTTAAGACTTTAGAAGTTAATTCTAGTACTTTGATTTGGGCACAGAAAACGACAAGGAGCCAGTGCAGATCCCTGCTATCCACCTCACTGCCCTATTTTAGACCAGCTGAAATTTCCAGACCATTTTCAAAGTATATTTATTTTTATTTATTTATTAAATTTCTTAATCGCCCATTTGGCTGGTCACGCGGCCACTCTGGGTGATGTACAACAATAAAACAATTAAAAACAGTAAAAATTAAACATTGAAACATCCTATTCTAAAATTACCCTAACCCACCCCAAATGCCTGCCTGAACAACCACGCTTTCAGTGTGTGGTGGAAGCTCATTAAAGAGGGGGCATGGCGGAGTCCTCTAGGGAGGGAATTCCACAGAGTGTGGGCCACTACAGAGAAGGCCCTGTCCCTTGTCCTCACCAGCCTAGTTGTCCTGGCTGATCGGACAGAGAGAAGGCCATCTGAGCCTGATCTTGTTGAGCGGCCTGTCTGATATTGCTGGAGGTGCTCCTTGAGATAGGCTGGGCCGGAACCATATAGGGTTTTAAAGGTCAAAGCCAACATCTTGAATTTGGCCCGGAAAACAACTGGTACCTAGTGCAACTTGTTAAGCACCAGAGTGATGTGATCACGCTGGCGGCTGCCTTTAATCAGGCAAGCTGCCACATTCTGCACCTGCTGCAGCTTCCAACCTGTCTTCAAGGGAAACCCTACATAGAGCGCATTACAGTAGTCTAGACGAGAGGAGACCAGGGCATGTACCACCGATGGGAGCAGATGGTTGGGAAGGTAGGGGCGCAGCCACTGTATCAGATGGAGTTGGTACAGCACTGCCCAGCTCCCAGCTGACACCTGAGCCTCCATGGACAGCTGGGAGTCCAAAATGACCCCTAGGCTGCGGACCTGGGTTTTTAAGGGTAGCCGTACCCCATATCATGAGCAAGTAATCCAAACAGGAGGTTATCAGAGCACAGATAATTATAGCAAGGCTCTCTGTGTTCAGAAAGGGCAGTAGTTGGTATATCAGCCTAAGCTAATAGAAGGTGCTCTCTGCTACTGAGGCCACCTGTTCCCCCAGGGACAAAGCTGGAACCAAAAGCACCAAAAACTATGAGCCCAACCCTTTGGGGGAGTGCAGTCTCTTCGAGGACAAGACCACTCAGCTGGGCAGACTTACCAGCCGTACACTCACCTTGTTCCTCTGCTCTCGCTGAGAGAACAAGCAGTGACTGGGACATGGAGAAAGACCAACAACCTCCATCCACTTTCGCTTTCGACAGTGGTGTGGATTTGGTCCAGAGACGAGGGGAAATGAATGGGCAGCAGTGACGAGGTGGAGAAGGAGGTGGGCATATTCAGTGAAGGGACCTACTAAGGGTGCCTTATGTCTTTATTAATTAATTCGTTCATTTACTATGGGTTGCATCCAGATTGGCCATTGCATGGATGGAAGGCACTAGGATCCAGCTGATCTCACCTTCCCCATGCAGCCCACTGTATCACCTCTCATGCAGCTCCAAAAGGACTCCCCGCCCTCTAAAGCAGCTTTTCAAGAGGCATGGGGGTCATAGGGGGAAAGAGAAATCACAAAGATCACCTCCTTGCCCCCCTCATCCAGCACAAGCAGAACTCTTCTAAGCCCCAATCTGGATACAATACAATGTTTGCAGGCTTCCTTTTAGGATGGAACTCTCCCAAGATGGCTTCCAACATATACTTTTACAATATATAAACAATTATACCATTTTTAAAAATGTAAAGCACCATAATAATAATCTGATAGCTAATAAGAACACTAAAACATCATATAACCCAGTACGAACAATAAAATCTAATATATTATTACAGCTAAAACCACATCATATATCCAGCTACTGAATAAAATCTTTATTTAAGAGAAAACCATACTAAACAAATGGAGCCCTTTAAAGGCCCACAGTCATGAAGCGTGATATACCTGAAGTGAAAAAATTCCCAAAATTCCCACTGCCAAATAGGGCCCCACAAAATCTGGAATCCACACTGATTACACTTATTTGTTTCATGTTATTTTACTAACGGTGACAAACATTCCAAGTAATGTTCTCTATATATGTCCAGCTTATCCTTTGCTCGTACTAATTTGCATAGTTGTGATCTGCTGTTTAAACTATATTGAACCAAAATACAGTGAGGTGGATCTTTCCATTTTGGGCCATATACAGAATACTTCTAAAATCTGCTTTACTGCACATAGTGGTGTTTGTTTTTTTTGTAAAGGGACTGAGGTCATGGCTGGGAAAGGGAATTATTATAATTCTGTTTCTTCCTTGTTAAAGAGCCAAGAGTCATGGAACTGTCTAGGCCCCCTGGAGCTTTGCATTTCTTGGCTCTGATAAATGAGGGATAAATAAATCCGCCATATATCCATTTTCAAGAGTCATGTCTGCATAGCTCCATTCCATTCCACTGATTTGTAACTTACTTGAATAAGAAATATCTGGAGGGTCTAACCTGTTATAAATTTAACGGTACATCTAAACAGATACAGAGGAGCCAGGTTTTTTTTGGTTTAAGGGTTTGTTTGTCTTATGCTAATAAAATAGGAGCATCTCAATGGTGAGGTGGATAAGTCGAAGGTTTGCATTATCAGGAGTTTGTTGAGGATGTTATAGTTGCAAAAGGGAAACAATGACATCTGATGGATGAAACTGAACAAAATCTCTGACTGGAACAGATTGGAGAACTGCCAAAATGGAATTTTGGATATTTATAATAGGCATGTGTTGAATGAAGAGCAAGGCATGAAAGGTAGGGGTTTTAGCAGTGTTATACCCCCAAACATGGCCAAAGTATGCAAAAACGTGGGGACCGTTATTTCTACAGGCAACAGATCAATTAGAACTTGTACAGCAAGTTTAAATTACATAATTTAAACATCCCAGATCTGAGGCAATGCTGTAAGTTTGTCTACCTATAAACAGACTTCCCCAGATCTTCAGCACTTTGTTTTTAGCCATCAAAGTTTCGATTCAGCTCATTCTTTAAATTTTCTTCTCTTTTCTGCTGACCGTAAACACTGGTCATAATGTTCTGCTCATTGTAGAGCCCATTAAGCTGAATGCTAAGTCATGTTTAAACACTTCTTTCAATGTATGCAGAGAAATCATGGCTGAGTTGCACAGCTGTGTTATCCAAAGCTGCACATGTGCAGGGACTCCCTATTTTCCTCTTCTGTGAAGGGAAACATTCTACCTGGGCAGGGACAATTCTGAGTTCTGGGTATTGCTTAGAGTACAGAACTGAAGAAGAGAGCAATTGGTGGTAGCCTCCCAGCTCCACGGGTTCCTGGATGAAACGGATTATCTTGATCCATTGCAATCTGATTTCAGGCCTGGGTGTGGGATGGAGACAGCTTTGGTAGCCTTTGTGGATGACCTACACCGGGCACTGGACAGGGGGAGTGTGTTGCTGTTAGTTCTGCTGGACCTCTCAGCAGCGTTCGATATGATCGACCATGGTATTCTTCTGACACGCCTCACTGGGATGGGACTTGGAGGTACTGTTTTACGGGGGGGGGGGCAGACTCAGAAGGTGGTGTTGGGGGATGCCTGTTTGACTCCATGGCTGTTAGCTTGTGGCGTCCCCCAGGGTTCTGTTCTGTCCCCCATGCTACTTAATATCTACATGAAACCACTGGGAGAGGTTGTCTGGAGTTTTGGAGTTCGGTGCCACCAATATGATAATGACACTTAGCTCTACTACTCCGTTCCACCAGATCCCAAGGAAGCTGTTTCTGTCCTTAACCAGTGTTTGGCATCAGTAATGGACTGGATGAGGGAGAACAAATTGAAACTTAATCCAGACAAGACAGAGGTGCTCCTGGTCAGTCAAAAGGCAGATCAGGGAATAGGGATTCAGCCTGTGTTGGATGGGGTTGCACTCCCCCTGAAGACTCAGGTTCGCAGTTTGGGGGTGCGCCTGGATTCAGCCCTAAGCCTAGATGCTCAGGTTTCAGCAGTGGCCAGGAGTGCTTTTGCACAGTTGAAACTAGTGCGCCAACTGCACCCATTCCTGGAGATGTCTGATCTGGCTACGGTGACACATGCCTTAGTTACATCCCGTTTGGATTACTGCAACGTGCTCTACGTGGGGCTGCCTATGAAGAGTGTTTGGAAACTGCAGTTGGTCCAAACAGCTGCTGCCAGACTGTTGACAGGGGCTGGCTACAGGGAGCATACAACTCCCTTGTTAAAATAGCTTCATTGGCTTCCAGTCTGTTTCCGGGCACAATTCAAAGTGCTGGCTATGACTTATAAAGTCCTATACGGCTCTGGTCCAGGTTATCTGAAAGACTGTATCCTCTCTTATGAACCTACCCATGTCCTGAGATCCTCTGGGGAGGCCCTTCTCTCAGTCTCACCACTGTCACAGGCACATTTGGTGGGAACCTGGGAGAGGGCCTTCTCAGTGGCTGCCCCACGGCTGTGAAACGCCCTTCCCAGGGAGGCTAGGATGGTTCCCTCCTTGATGTGTTTCCAGAGGCAGGCTAAAATATTCTTGTTTCAGCAGGCCTTTGGGACATAGTTGGAACCTAGGAGTATGCTGCTAAAATGCTGTTTTAAAATGCTGTTTTAATGTTTTAATATAATTTTAATTGTATTGTTGTTTAATTATATTTTAACTTTTGTATATTTTCATATGTTTTAATTGTATATGTTGTAATGTTTGTAAGCCGCCTTGTGACCCAGTACTGGGAAAAAGGCGGGGTATAAATAAATATAGTAGTAGTAGTAACAACAACAACTGTGACGCCAAGTGCACTTCGCTCATATTGGAGACACTGCATTGCCTTTGGATATATCAATTAGCCTTAATAAGCAAAAAGATAATCTACCCAGACTGCTATTCATTTTCAGTCATGTCTCTAGTTAGAGCAAACCAATATCTTTATATGGTTTTGTCAGTTTTCTATAGCTCCAGCCTATGCCAAAATCAGAGTATTCAGATGTTCCTGTTTTAAATTTGTACATTTGAAAATTGTAGCATCCAGTTTTTGGATGGTTACCATGTCACACATCATAGGCATTTTGGCACCCATATCTTAAAATACTTTTTAAAAATTGTGAATCCAGTTCCTTTTAATGAAATTTCAAAGGGATATGGTGAGTTTACATCACCAATTTTTACAGGGAAATGTCTGAATGATGTGAAAAAAATCTCTATACTTCTTCCATGGTTGCTCATATTTATAAACATGCTTATGCATGGTAAAATAAAGAGAAAAACACAGCTTAGAATTAAAATTCTTATTTCAGTTTAATTTTTAAAACTTGTTGTTCCTTGAGGAGTTTCCACGTTTCTGGCCATGCTTTGGTCCTGGAAAACAAATTTAAATTGCACATTAAGGTGTTGAAGATGAGGATATCCTGGGTGGCATTTTAAGAAATGCTACCTGCTCCACATTCACAATTAGCTAGATAGATTGTACTGTGGGATTTCAGTACTTGAAGTCAGGCTTACACATCTTTACTTGCGAAAGGGGGAAGAGGTACCATACCAGGCAGCAGAAGGTTCCCATCAACATTGGAGAAGCCCCACATGGACTCTCCTCGGCAGGACATGGAGCATCCTTTCTCTGCAACAATGTGGGGCCTGCTCCTTGGTGGGAAATGCCATGGAGAGGGATCACATGGCTTGTAGTCAGAAAATGGCCATGCCTTGGCAGGAAATGACACTGGGCATGATTTGCATTTGTGTTGGTGGTGACCTTCTGCTGCCTGCTCCCCCAACCAGGTAGATCAGTAGAGATGAGCAAGATCCCTTCAAACCAAGAAGGAATTTAGGGAGCAGTTGCCAAAGCCCTGAAAAATCAGAAGCAAACATTTATTTAAATACATTAAGAGCCAGCTAGGGTTAGAACTAAGGTGTAAAAGGAGTACAGATGGGAGGACAGGGACATCGCAGAGAGGCTAAATGAATTATTTGCTGTGGAAGATGTTGGAGAAAGGCTCAGACTTGAGCATGGTTTTCAGGGCAGTCATTTACTTTTTTAGGGCTGTTGGTGGCTGACATAATTTCAACATGAATTATTATATAATAATTCAGGCCCTGGAGTGCATTTTTCCTCTATTGTCATTTATAAAATTGCTTCGTAATATAATTACACTCTCCCATTGTTGCTTATAAAATCAGAACAGCTGCAGTTTAAAGTGAGACGTGTTCCACCCTCCGCACTCAAATAGCAATTTATTGTTTTGGATGAGTTTGGCACTGATGCAACTGGAGGACTGACAAACAGAATACCTATGAGCCAAGTATAAAAGTGGCCAGGTGTTGTATGAACCTTCTTACCTTGGATCTTGGCTAATACCCTTGGCTTCACTGCTTTTCTAAGCTGAGCTCTCACGGAGTGGAATGACGTTGGTGGGGGTAAGCATGGGACTCTTCCAGATGGTTCTGACAGAGTACACTGCAGGTACTTCTGTTCATCACAGTTCCAAAATGTGGGGAAGTTTCACACACCTGCACTAATTCTGCTCCTGTCCTAATGCTAGGTCTGGGTCAGAATCCACTGACTGGCCTCCTTGTATTGGCACCAAGTCTGTGAGATAGGTAGGAAACAGATGCCCACAGACTTGTGTGCTCTTTGCCTTAGAATGTGACTTGGTTGTCTTTTCAAAAGGAAATGTTGGCCAATTTGTAAAAAGGGAGCTGCTGGTGGTCAAATGTCTCTAGAAGCCACATCTTTTATTCTCAAATGAGTGGGAAAGGGGATAGAAACTTGGACTTTGGCTGTGGACACCTGAGTTCAAATCTCTGCTCAGTAATGAAAAATTACGACATGGCTTTTTGAGGCCCAGGTTCCTCTCCATACACAGAAATATTTATTTAAGAATATGTATTACATATTCTGTAGAAATATTCACAGAATATTTTCTAGAAGAATGAGATAAAGGATTGTAAAACAGATTGAAAAGTGCTGTAGAGTGGCTAATAACAGAAATAATAATAATAATAATAATAATAATAATAATAATAATATCTTTTTATACATCTTATACATTGTAGGTATGTGTTTTCATTAATTGGTTTTACTAGCTGGATTGTATAATCTTAATTTTGTTATTGAAACTATACAGTAGGGATTGTTGCACCTCATAAAAGAAGCAATTAGTTTCAGAACACAATTTTATCATTACCTATCTCTTTGTCATTCTAGTTGTGAATCTATCTATTCCTTAGTTTGATCTCTGTCTGTTCCCTGAAGGTATAAATAAGCACTAGTCATTTGTGATAAAACTTTTGATATATCAGGAGTGTTAAGATGTTAAGAAAATTGCTACCTATTAAAATGCCCTACAGCTCTGATTCATTGCCATTATTTTGAACTTTGTAACTGGGGTAGTCATGCAGGCAATAAAAAGTCAGGAAAGATGTTCTTTGAATAGACTCAATTATTTTCTTCAAACCTTTTGCCACAAGGAAAATGTGTACAGTTATATAGTGGGTCAAAAACATTTCAGAGTAATCAGGTCTCTTCCAAAGCATAGCTCCCTGGGCAAAATACATTTCTCCTTTAATTCACAAAAACAAAACAAAAAACACTTGCTTTTTGCTGCTGACTTGCATTCTGACATTGCTTACCTCATTGCTTAAGTTGTGGTCAAGCTAACTCAGTCTTCAGCCCACACCAAGGAAGTGAGTGGGATAGGTGTATTGACTTTATAACCTCCCCAGTGTCCCTCCTGATGAGGCATGTTGATTCTACCTTTATTCTCCAAATATTTGGTAGATCAAAGAAGCAGTGAAGTATGAAAAACTAGACATTTGCAAAGTCAGCAAGAGTAGATGGTGACAGCTTCCAAGCTCTGATGCGCAGTGCAGTTGGTGGGAGAAGATATGTTTCCTCTCCCTCCACTGCAGCCATAGAAAAAGAAGGTGGTTTCTTTGCTTCCAAGATTGGACCAGATGATTTGTATCCATTAATCTCATTTAAGAGTACAAAGCCATTGGTTAAACAAGTTTTCCTAAGAGAAATATGTCATTCTGGTCAGACGCCCTTGAAGAGTGTCCAGAAAGTGGAGCAGATCCAAAACACAGTGACCGGAATGCTTGTGATTGTCTGCTTTGGGGGTCATATTGCACCAATCCTGTTCCATCTGTACAAGATTCCTGTTCACTTCCAAGCACACCCAGGCACAATTCATCCATTCCCTAAATGGCTTGGGACCAGGGTATCTGACGGGCTGCTTCCTCCTGCATAAACCTGCCTTCCAATTATGATCACCATTGATGTGTTCCATCATCAACGGATATGTGGCTTGTGGTAACAGGGGTAGGACTTCTGAGTGGCAGATCCCTAATTGGGGAACTTTCTCCCAGGAAATATTCAACTAGGTCCTTCATTGATGGTTTTTAGGTAGATATTCAAGTTGTTTTTATTGCATCAGGCTTTTATTGGGTTTTAACTATATATTAACTTTTCTGGCTGTTATTTTTATGTTGGTTATTTTTATAGTGGTTTTATTCTTTTCCGTTTTTCTTGTATCAGAATTGTGTCTTAATCATAGTGAACTACCTTGGAGGGCAAAAGGCAGTATATAAGTGTTTTTACATACAAATAATTAAAATAAAAATGAAAATGTTTTGCTTCATCCCTGTTGGGGACCTATGTGTCCATGTGCCTATGTGTCCAAAGAGCTGTCCTGTCCTTCTCTAGCACATTGTGGCTTGAAAATGTGCATATGAATCTGACTTATACAGAGTTAGCCTATCCACCCATCTAGTATCACCTACTCTGACTGGTAGCAGATCTTTCGAGTCTCAGACCAAGGTTTTCCAAAACTCGTCCATCTGAGATTTTTTAACTGGAAATGCCGGATACTGAACCTCAGACCTCCCACATGAATTAGCTTGAATCAGGTTGCAGCTGCTGGAGATGAACATCTTCTTAATTGTTATCAAATGCTGAAGCCGCTGTGTCCTCATTTTGTTTTCCGTTTCTAATTTTTCATTTCTCATTACAAATAGTGATGGAATTCTTTTGTTTAGGCTACGTGTTTCAGGGGCAAAAAAAAAATGTTTACAAAATATTCATCTGTCTCTCCCTGTGCCTAATGCATTAAGTGACATCTCTGACTAATTTTTTTTTTTTTTTTTTTTTACTGTTTGGACAGTGCAAGATTTAAATGACACACATAGCATGTGTTTTAACAACTAAATAGAATGGAATATAGTTTATGAACCCCATTAAAAAAGAATGATGAACTCAAAGACTTATGTACCCAATGAGTTTCTATGTTTCGTATCTGTGCAACAAGTGTTGGAGGTAAAGGACTGAGAGTGATTTTTTACCATCCTTTTTAATTGTTTTATTAACAAAAACATAAAGATGTAGAACTGGATAGAGGAGAGCAATGGGAAATGCAATTTATTTCTTTATTTTCAATAATAATATACCACCCAATAACAAAATATCCAAGCAGTTTACAAGTACAAAATTAAATACAGAAGTACAACATGAAAATAAAAGGTAAATAAAATCTAAAACCCAATAAAACAGCAACATAATTATTTATTTGTTTTCTACATTTCAGTATGGGTCCCCTTTTATGGTTTGCATTTCATTGTGCATAGTACAGTAGGTGCTAGACAAATGTAATTTGATCAGCATGGAGATCCATAACTAATTTTCATCATTTTTTTAATTTATTAAATTAAAAAAATTGCCTACCTAGCTTGGTTATGATGCGAGGTACATCATAGAATCATAGAATGGTAGGGTTGGAAGGGGCCTATAAGACCACAGAGTCACATCTGTGACAGAATTTCTGCAAATATCCACTTGGGATTATAAAAGACAGGTATTAGATTGTCATAGAGATGAAAACCCAAAAATGTGAATGGTTAAGGTCTCTAATAGAAATGGGGTGGCTCCACGGCTTCTGATTGTGATGGAAGCATTTCCAGAGCCCTGTTTATTTCTGGGGGATTCCAGGCCAATTACAGTAATATATGGGATGTATAGCTGAGTGCTCAGCACCTTGGAAGCATTGAAGCTCATGAGATGAGACCTAGAGAGACTGGGGCGGGACGGAGAGGGGGCATGCTAGCCCTCATCTCTGAAGCCTCCAGCATGCTGAGGTTTTGGCAACTTTGCCTGTCTCTTAGCACACTCCAGACATGGAAGGTCAGGCTAGCAGGAGCAGCAATATCAACAACCATGGGTTCCGGAGAAGCCTCAAAGCACATGCAGAGACCTCAAACCATGGTCTTTGTGTGACCTACCTTATCCTCTCCACAGTGAGGATTGCAGAATCCATTCTTGATGCTGCAGTCCACTATGAAGTTTCGGCAGAGTGGAATGGATTCATCCTCCAACTCTGCCAAAAAATGTGAACAGGGGTGCAGGAGGTCTATTCCCGGAGGCCATCCTGGTGCCAGGACAGAAAGCTCTGCCACTGTTTCGGTACTGTCCATGGCATGGCTAAAAATGGAGCATTCTGAGGGCATGTGGGGGGATGCCTTAGATTTCCTCATCCAGAGTTTGAAGGTTTTCAAGGTTGCCCCAGGATTATTTTACACATTTGAAGAATTTGAAATATGATATGCAATGCATGATGGGAGGTAGGCTCATAGGAAGTAAAATGTGAGTTAGGCATACTTGTGCATAGGGATGGGAGAAGCAGGGATGCTCGAGCTCGCTGCAGTCCTGACTTTACTTCAAAGCTTGGTTTTGGCTCACTCCCAGTCTCATTTGTGATCTGTTTTTTGCTTCATTCCAAGGTGCACATTTCCTCCCCACTGATGAATGTGTGAAAATGTGAATTTTTAAAAAATTGCGTATTTTTACAAATGCACAAGTTTAAATTGTGCATTTTTAAAGTAGTGCATTTCTAAATGTATGCATTTTTAAAGTGCACACTTTTCCCCTGTTAAAGAATGAACATGGGAATATTTAAAAGTGTGCATTTTTAAAATGCACACATTTTAAAATGCACATTTGTAAACCTCTGCATTTGTAAAATTGTACATTTGTAAAATTGTACATTTATAAAATTGAGCATTTTTAAAAGTGCACACTTTTCCCCATTAAAGCATGAACATGGGAATATTTAAAAGTGTGCGTTTAAAAAATACTCATTTCTTAAAATGAGCAACTTTAAAAATGCACAGATTCTTAAAGTTGTACATTCTTAAAGTTGTGCATTTTAAAAATTGCACATTTTTAAAGTGTACGTTTGTGGATTCAAATACAAGTTTGGGAATTTGTGAACAATCTTGGAGAACATGCACTCCTGTTTGTGTTTTGTGATTGTGAATGGGGCATTCTTGAGTGATTTACGAACTGAAAGGAAACTCTCATACATCCTCACTTATGGAGGATTTTCACATTTATGGAGGTGTAAACCAGGGGTGGGCAGAAGGTGGATCTCCAGATATGAGTGGCTGTTTTCTGCTGCTGTGTCTGAGTGGTTCTGAGTACTCTCTCTTTTCCAACTGGCATGACTTCTTTTTATTGGCATGAAAAAGGTGAGTGGTGGGGGAGGGGCCATCCCCCCTTTTCCCCTATTGGGAAAAACTGTCTCCAGCTTCCCAAAACTATACCCTATGCAGTATTCCATTGTGACTATGGGAATGAGGGTGCTCTGGTGTCATGTGTGCTGTGTGTTGTGACACTGGGGATGTGCTGGGGGTGTAGCCTGGTTATTGTAACATCACTGACTGCTGCCATTGCCACGTGCCATTGCCACGTGTCATCTCCATCCCTTTTTTGTGGGATCTGGCATGGATTCAGGTTATGCTGACATGGCTTCAATTTTTGTACTACTACTACTACTACATTCCCGTCTCCTACCGGGCTGTGAAAGTTTTGGATGAAGCAGAAGCTCCATTGGCATAGTGGTGGCATACATCCCTTCCTTCCCCCTCAGGTGGAAATGTGAGTATAGGATTGCTCTGTAAATGCTGCAACATGAACAAAGCAACCAAATTAAGGACATGCAAATTTGCATAAATTTCATAAAGTATTCTAATCCCAGAGATCAGCTGGTGCAGATGTCTCACACTGTGTGTGTGTGTGTGTGTGTGTGTGTGTGTGTAGAGTCACAAAATAGGAATTTCCGGTAAAAATTGTAATTGTCCACAATTACATTAAAGTATGGTTGTTTGTTTGAGAGCAATCCTATAGGAGGCCAAACAATGGAGTCCTCTGCTCTCAGAGGCTCTGTTCCATCCAAACCCTTCTTGGGCTCTTCCCAGCAAGGTGGAAATATTGGAGGCATTTTGGATTTGTTTGGCCTCTGTTTTCTTCAAAAAGGGAAAATCCATTAGACAAGCCTCAGATCTTGTCTAACTTCCCCTCAGTGCTGGGGCATGGTTGTGGGCTGGGAGGGCTCCTTGGCCATTCCCTCGCCACCTACCAGCACACCTGCAACATGTCCATTTCCCCAACCTCGTAGAGACAGCCACTGCAGAACCTTGCACAGTGGGGGGGGAGAGGGGGGAGCCAGGACTGAAAAACCCCTCCAAGGTCAGAGCTCTGTCCAACAATCCTATGGTCCCTGGGACACTCCCTATGGGCCATAGGATAGCTCCCTAAAGTAGTTATACCCTTCTTTTCTTTCCTGACCAAATCAGCATTGAAAGTTTTGCAAATCAGGTTTCTTTTTGACACAGGAATTGAAATATCCATTATGATTTCACCAAGTTTCTCATTGGTGCAGAATGATCCAAGAGCTTCCAGGAAGAATTAGGCAAATGACAAATCATGACCGCTTTCTCCAGCACATTCTTTTGAAATGTCTGTCTCTTCAGACTGAAAATGAAGCTGTAGCCTCAGCGACCTACCTAATGAAAAGCTTAACCATAGCGTAGCACATTTTTTTTGCTGTCTTTGGGCATTTGTTCTGTATTCATAGACTTGGTTAGTTTAATGTAAACAGGCACCTCGACAGCTGTGTCCCCTTAAGCAAATTTTTATTTAGCAGCTGGGTTATACACGTCACTTGGTAGCCATGGATTTTCAATTTTTCCCTGTGCCAAGGGGGGCAGCTGGAATAATTTGACTGCTCATTAATTTGAGAGAAATATGAGCTGTGTAAGTCAGACAACATGAGTCTTCTGTATGGTGTCGTACAAGGATAAGCGGATCATGGTAGAAGCAATTTGCCCTGTCCCAAGGGTGTTTTAGACTTTTAATAAGCTAGTTATGAAAATTCTATTTCTCTGTCATTTAAAGAGTCTAATTAGTGCCTGTAATATAACCGGAGTGGATGAAGGTTAACATTAGGCCTCCAGAGGCTTTTCACATTCAGTTACAGATAGAAATCAGGTAACAGTTTGTAGCTAATTAGAATAGTGTATTAAATATTCAGTCCATCTTGATTTGACTCTGGGAGCACATGGATGCTGTGGAGCCTCAGAAAAAAATGATAAAGGGGAGTTAAATTTAATTTTTAATCAAAGATAAAGACAATGTGCTGATTTTAGTCTTGACTACAGCATCCCGATAGCCTGGCAGCAATTGCCCATAGTCTGCTAAAACATCAAGATAAAGGGAGTCTACTTAATTTCATCACTCTTGCATTTTGAGGCCTGAAATACTTAACCAGCTGTCCAATTAACAGAGATTTCCAACATTTATTTTGCATTGTGCTTATGGCAGTGAAGCCGCTGACAGCGATTGCCTGAGCTGGTGTGAACAGTCCAATTTGTGAACATTGAAGCTGCCCAGGAAACAAAGCTGTCAGAATGTTTGCAGAGGAACTGCAGAACTGAGGCATGAAGGAGCTCTGAAGAAATTTCACAGCACTTATATTCAGAAGGGACTATATGCTGTGGGAGGAGAGAGACAGGGAGCAGTATCCAATGGTATCATTCCATCAACTCCACCGAATCTTCCTGTCGCCTGAGCGGTTGTACATTATGCTTGTGCAACCACTTGTGACCTGATAACGCCAATGAGGACCAAGCAGCAGAGCCAAGCATATGCTTGGGTGGGAGCTACATTTCACATACAGTTTGAACTAAATCAGCCAGTTCCTTGGCTGCAGGATTTTAGTGTTATTACAGAATTAGTAGTTTCCAAAATGGTACTTACTTTGCATACACACATGGTTCCTGTAAAAGTTGTAAGAGATTTTTATTGACAGATATGAGCTTTTGCGCCAGGAAGATTTTTTTTTTTAATTACATACAACCTTGCAGTCTACCTGGAGCACCAGTCAATCTTCATTAAACCAGGAAATCCACCATTCTTATGGTCCGTTTCTATACCATTTTTACTTTTGACAGGTCTATGGAATAGTTCTGAATGCTGCCATTTCTTAGTAGCTTTATTACGCTTGTGGTATATCTGAGGACTGACAGCCCTGCTGCTTTTTAATGATTGGGTTTTTTTGTCCACATGCTTGATGCACAGAAGCTCCTAAGGGGGAACCCAAGAATTCCAAACCTACTTTCCAGCATTTCAATAGTCAGTGAAGTTTTCTCTTTGTTAAGTCTGGGTGTTAAGCGTTTACATCCTTTCTCTCAGTATATTGAAAGTCACCTTTTGTTGTTCGGTAAAAGATTTACAGGATTTGCAATTGAGAATTATTTCTCATGTCATAGAAGTCAACTCTGTTAATTATGCAGAATCAGATCTATGTGACCATAGTTTACAAAGGTTAATTTGATTCTTCCATTGTAATCAGTGTCTTTTTTTTATTATTCTAATGCCATAATCCAGCAGGTGCAATCCATGTGCTGCAGAAGGCTTCCGCCTGCAAATTGCCTAGCTTGTTGCAGCTAGATGAACAGCATTTCCCATGCTGGATCAGGGCCTCGTATACTCCTGTGAAGCAGTTGAGCAGCAATAATAGTGACAACTGTGCTGGTGCTGGTGGGGAATATCTAGGCAACCCTGTCCTTCCTCCTCCACTGTCAAAGCTGACAGCACAGACCGTATGTTGGGTGGAGAGACTGGCATGCAGCAGGGTGTGTGTAACCCTGTTGAACTTGCTGATCTGTAGATGGGTACCTAGATCTTCCGTCATTTCCTACCATCATTCTGGCTTAGATATGCATATCAATTTTTGAATAATGTGAGTGCTTTGCAATACATCAGAGATAACTTTTATATAATTTCACATTACTTCAAGCACAATGCTTTTCACCTCACACACTTGACTGCCAGTATGTAAATAAGCAAGTAATACACTGTCATGAGTGTTTCTGAGTGCAGGGAGTGGCATAGTAGTTCAGATTCTGAACCGCTAGACATGGGGGAGGTATTTTCCCAGCCTAGTCCAGACATGGCTAGGCAAGCTCCTCAGGTTTCAAAGGTCCAGCTGGAGGAGGATGGTCCCTCTCCCCCGCCCCCCGTGAGAGATAGCGAACAGGGAGAGGTGGAGTTTGGGGAGTCTGAATTAATAGACACCAGGCGCAGACACAGAGCAAAGAGGGAGAAGGCCGGGGCAGAACTTAGACGGTCTACCCAATTGGCCTTGCGTGAACAGTTGCGCCTAGAAACCTCACGAGAAGGACAGAGGCCTCCCCCAACCCCTTAAGTTAGGCTAGTGAGACTGCCTTCCTTTGTAACGGGCAACTTTCTTAGCTACCTTTTGAACCCCCTGAAGGCATTTCCTTGTAGGCTGAGAATCTCTGGGCATTCGCATCTGTATGTCCCTTTGAAGTATGGATTAAAAGCTGCAGACTGAAGCCTCTTGTCTGTGTTTGATTCTGTGTTTGTGGTTCAGTGGGGGCAAAAGGAATCCTGACATACACATGCATTTGAGGATCAGGCCTCTGACCAAAATTAGTATTCAAGCTAGCAGTTCCTAACATCAAAAATAAAAGGCATCTTGTGGTTTTCAACTTCCAGCCCCAAATCCTGGAAACCTGCAGCCCCAAAGGCAACTTTGAAAAAACCAGAGTGCTCCAGGGCCAGAAGAAACTGCATCTCGTTTCCATCTAGTTGAGCCAACGTGGTGTAGTGGTTATCATGTCAGACTAGCACTGAAGAGACCCAGGTTCAAATCCTCACCTAGCCATGAAATTCACTGAGGGTGCAATCAGAGGGCACAAAACTCAGAGGCTGCCAACTACCCTATGCAGGGCGGTTGGAGAATAGAGGGGATCCTCTCCTCCGTGCTCCAGCTGCCCTGCATTTTCGGCTAGATGCACGATTTTGTGTCTAACCGGGGACATCGGAGCCGGAGGGTTCCGCGGTTTCCTTCCCTCCCTGTCCCTGGGACCACCCCCTTTTTGCCCTCTCCGCACTCCATTTGCAAGCACAGAGAAGCAGCTGGCATGGAGAGAACCAACTGTGCCAGCTATGAGGGGTGGGAGAGAGGGTGGGGAGCATGGTTTCTGGGAATTTGGAGCTCTGGGTCTGAGCTCAGTTCCCAGAAACCGAAAAATCCTATGGCCCTCTGGACAGTGTCTAGTATAGCCATAGGATTGCTCTCTGAGTGACTTTGAGCCAGTCACTATCTTTCATCCATTGCCTAATGAGGTTAAACAGGAAGAGCCAGGTGTGCAGTCACTCTGAGCTCCTTAGTGAAAGATGAAGTAAAATATTTAAAGTATAGGAATCTTTTTTGGATCAGGTGTTTGTTCTATATGACAGATGTTCTATACAGTGCTGTGTTGTGAAATAAGGAACATCCATTACATTCTCTGGAGATGTAATCATGTGAGATTCCGTACAATAAGGGAATAATTCCTAAATAATTTTCAAGGAACATCTGTAGCTCACTGGAGATAGTGGTTGGTTAGTTCAGAGGGAATAACATGCCAGTTTCTTTATCTCTGCCATGTCAATTAAAATTTCATTTCATGAATTCTGAAAACACAAGAGAATAGTTACTGATGAATAACGTAAGCAATACATTTCAGATATAATGCATTACTGAGTAGCAAATACTGATAAATTCAGGAAGGTGGGGAAACTATTAGACTCAAGGCTGCATACCCATCACTCATTTTAGAAATGTAGCAATCCTGGTGTTACACTTTGGGCCCAACAATCTACATTTTTAATCTCAGATTTTCTGTCAAATCTCTTGCAGATTGGATGAAAATTGGTGGTAAGCCTTTCAAATGTCCCTCTTTTTTGTACTCTGCTTTCTTGTCAATTTTTAGAAAATGGTTTATGGCTGCAATAATCCTTCTAAAAACTTTTTGTTATGAGAGATAATAGCTTGTTATCAGAATGTTTATCACCTTTGACTTCACTTTCGGCTATTACACAACAAAAGAATGAACTGGGGGTAAGGGTGCCAGGTGTATTAAATTATATTATGAATTATAGAGATTCTATAGTGGGGATTAGTGTCCAAAGAAAATCACAGCAATTGCCAAACTCATTATCTGATAGGACTGCAGCCTGGACAAAATCCCAGGGGCAAAAGGTCAGCATTTTATCCATTATGTCATCCCTCTAATCTCTGTCTGCTGTGTGCAGAGTGCCATATATTGTGAACGCCTCTCCCTGATTCCACACAACTATCCTGCAGCGATGGAGTATCCGGAGTAAATAGTGGAAATGATAACCTTGGCTTAGTAAGAATTCAGCCTGACTGAGATCTGTTTTGCTAGATCAACATAAAACAAGACAGATAAATTAAGATGCTCAGTTTACGTGGGTAATTGATGCTGCAGCAGTTTCTGCTTTCTTTCTTTGGGTTGATATGTAGTATTGAATGAGCAGTATCCAATGGTGTCATTCCACAAACTCAAATTCTGCCTCGGAGCTCCGCTGAGTCTTTCTGTTGTGCAAGTGGTTGCCCATTACTGGTTGCACAACAGGTTGCACAAGAGTTATGCACAACAGGTTGCACAGCCATAATGCACAGCTGCTTGTGCAACTGTGCTTGCACAAATGTAACTTTAGTTGGATTCTTCTGTTGTGCATCATCCGGAACCTTGTTTCTGCTAGCGCAACATCATTTGTGCTAACAGAATGACACAGTTGGATACTGCCCTTTGTGTCCAAATTGTTTGGTCCCCTTGTGTTAAAATTAGGTTGGCCCCTTACCCATCACCAAAAAAAGAGGAAACACATCATCAAAAAAAAGGACAAAGGAGGTCATAGATTTTCATAAAATCTGCATACACTGATTTATATGTAGAAATGCAAATTTAGAAATTTCAGAGTTCAGAGCCAAAAAACTGTGCTCCTTCCCCCTCCCCCTCATAAAACAGCGCATGGAGACAGGGAGAAGGGGGCATTCCCGGGAAGGGGAGGAGACCAGGGCGGCAGTCCTATGATCTTTCCTATGGCTGCCCAAGCCTCCTTGCCTCCCCTTCCCCGAAGTCTCCACTAGATGGGCAAAATCGCCTGTCTAGCTGAAATGCAGAGATGCAGGTGCGAGACGCCTCCCTCTCTGAATAAGACTCGTAAGCCTCCAAGTTCGAGGGCTTACGAGTACCTATGGTACAACCCATAGGACTGCACCCTTATTTGTTTAGTACATTTCTAATCTGCCCAATAACTAATGTTCTCTAATTAAACATGTTCAGAATTCTGCAATAAAAATTTGGCTTTGTTTGCCTTCCATCGTTCTCTCTTTAGGGTGCAGGCATTTGAGAGCACAAGCCCAATGTAGATTGCAGCACAGTGCCCACTGTTGCTCTCTCTCCAAAGTGCTTTGCCAGGAGAAAAATTTTGCAACGAAAGAGAATTCTTTTCTAGGGCAGCACTGCTCTTGCAGAGAACACCGCTCTCTCTCTCTCTCTCTCTCTCTTTCAGTTAGGTGCAGCTAAAAATAAATTTTCTCCTCACAATAATTAATAGCACATACATTCACCTAGTATTTGGGGGTAGGTCTAAATTTTACCCCTATGGTGAACCACCCTGGCCACCCAACTGAGGAAGAGGACAGGAACGGAAGGCTGCAAGTAGTGATGCCATGGGGTGATACCACTAAGGGACACTGGCAGAGCAGCTTAAAGAGCCTCAGGAGTGGTGTGGAGAAAGTAGATAAGGAGATATTTTTCTCCCTCTCTCAAAATACTAGAACCCAGAGTCATCCCATGAAGGTGATTGGTGGGAGATTCAGGATGGATAAAAGGAAATACTCTTCACACAGAGCATAGTTAAACAATGGAATTTGCTACCACAACATGTAGGGATGGCCACCAAATCGGATAACATGAAAAGGGGATTAGACAAATTCATGGAGGATAAGGCTATGAATGGCTATTTGCCCTGAGGTTATATGCTATCTCCAGTATCAGAAGCAGTATGCCAGTTGCTGGGGAACATGGGCGAGAGGGTGATGTTGCACTCATGTCCTGCTTGTGGGTTTCCCACAGGCAGCTGGTTGAACAGAGTGATGGACTAGATGGACTCTTGGTCTAACCCACCATGGACCTATGGAGGAGGCGGACCTTCCAGCAGGACCTCATTAATGATAGTTTGTTCCACAGTGCATATATCCTTTGTAAAAGCACAACGAATGTCATGAGAAACTGAGTAGAGAAGCAGTCCAGCTCAATTTTTATGAGTAAAATTGGGATGGGAAGCACAGGCCACAAATTTTGCTTACACCATTGTTTTCTGCTGCTGCTGCTGCTGCTGCTGCTTCTTGAATCTATTTTTATTTTATTTTTATAAATGAAATAAACACTAACAACAACATAATCAGAATCTTCAGTTTCCAGCATTACAGTATTCTAAGGAAAAGAAAAAAGGGAGGATAGCAAAAGAAGAAAGAGAGAAAAAGAAAAGAAAAAGAAAAAAAGGATTATATTAAACTTCAATAAGAACAAACCAAATATCCAAACAGTCTTATAGCAAAGGAATGGAAGCAAACAATCCATTTCCATTCGCCATTTGTTACCATTCAGTTAATGCATATTAATAAACATTAAAGGTTTAGCCAACAAAAAATAGTAATAATAATAATCCCACAATGATATTAATAATAATACTAATAAAAAGGGGGGGAAAGTTAAAGAA
Organism: Heloderma suspectum; assembly: GCF_057233095.1. NCBI lineage: Eukaryota > Metazoa > Chordata > Lepidosauria > Squamata > Helodermatidae > Heloderma > Heloderma suspectum. The sequence goes on from NC_139459.1 coordinate 298,174,287, forward strand.
AAAGATTTTAAAAAAGCAAATCATTTGTATATTTTAAGTAATATCATATCTAAAAATATATTTATATGTGGTGGGGTGCAAAGAACAGGGACGCAAATGGCATTTGTTGTTGTTGTTCAGTCGTTCAGTCGTGTCCGACTCTTCGTGACCCCATGGACCATAGCACGCCAGGCCTTCCTGTCCTGCGCTCTCTCCCGGAGCGTGCTCAAGTTCATATTCATTGCATCCGTGATGCTATCTAGCCATCTCATCCTCTGCCGTCCCCTTCTCCTTTTGCCTTCAGTCTTTCCCAGCATCAGGGTCTTTTCCAGGGAGTTTTCTCTTCGCATTAGGTGGCCAAAATATTGGAGCTTCAGCTTCATTATCTTTCCTTCCAATGAGCAGTCAGGGTTGATTTCCTTAAGGATGGACTGATTTGACCTCCTTGCAGTCCAGGGGACTCGTAAGAGTCTTCTCCAGCACCACAGTTCGAAAGCATCAATTCTTCGGCGCTCAGCCTTCCTTATAGTCCAGCTCTCACAGCCATACATTACTACTGGGAAAACCATAGCTTTGATTAGACGGACCTTTGTCGGCAAGGTGATGTCTCTGCTTCTTACTATGCTGTCTAGGTTTGCCATAGCTTTCCTCCCAAGGAGCAAGCGTCTTTTAATTTCATGGCTACAGTCACCGTCTGCGGTGATCTTGGAGCCCAAGAAAGTAAAATCTGTCACTGCTTCCATTTCTTCCCCTTCTATATGCCAGGAAGTGATAGGGCCAGATGACATGATCTTCGTTTTTTTAATGTTGTGTTTCAAACCAGCTTTTGCACTCTCCTCTTTCACCCTCAACAAGAGGCTCTTGAGATCCTCTTCGCTTTCTGCCATTAGGGTGGTATCGTCTGCATATCGGAGGTTGTTGATAATTCTTCCGGCAATCTTAATTCCAACCTCTGATTCATCCAACCCAGCATTTCTCATGATGTACTCTGCATATAAGTTAAATAAGCAGGGTGACAATATGCAGCCTTGTCGTACTCCTTTCCCAATTTTGAACCACTCGGTTGTTCCATGTCTGGTTCTGACTGTTGCTTCTTGACCCTCGTACAGGTTTCTCAGGAGACAGGTAAGGTGGTCTGGTACTCCCATCACTTTAAGAATTTGCCATAGTTTGTTGTGATCCACACAATCAAAGGCTTTAGCGTAGTCAATGAAGCAGAAATAGACGTTTTTCTGGAATTCTCTTGCTTTCTCCATGATGCAGCGAATGTTGGCAATTTGATCTCTAGTTCCTCTGCCTCTTCTAAACCCAGCTTGTACTTCCGGTAGTTCTCGGTTCGCATACTGCTGAAGCCTAGCTTGTAGGATTTTGAGCATCACCTTGCTGGCATGTGAAATGAGCGCAATTGTGCGGTAGTTTGAACACTCTTTGGCGTCGCCCTTCTTTGGAATTGGAATGTAAACTGACTGTTTCCAGTCTTGTGGCCACTGTTGAGTGTTCCAGATTTGTTGGCATATTGAATGCAGCACTTTAACAGCATCATCTTTTAGGATTTTAAATAGCTCAGCTGGAATACTGTCATCTCCGCTAGCTTTGTTGTTACTAATGCTTCCTAAGGCCCACTTGACTTCACTCTCTAGGATGTCCGGCTCAAGTTCAGTGACCGCACTATCATGGCTATCAGGGACATTCAGATCCTTCCTGTATAGTTCTTCTGTGTATTCTTGCCACCTCTTCTTAATCTCATCTGCTTCTGTTAGGTCCCTGCCTTCTTTGTCCTTTTTCATGCCCGTCTTTGCACAAAACGTTCCCTTGAGATCTCCAATTTTCTTGAAGAGATCTCTAGTCTTTCCCATTCTGTTGTTTTCCTCGATTTCTTTGCATTGTTCATTTAAGAAGGCCTTCTTGTCTCTCCTTGCTATTCTCTGGAACTCTGCATTCAGTTGGATATATCTTCCCCTTTCTCCCTTGCTTTTCGCTTCCCTTCTTTCCTCAGCTACTTGTAAAGCCTCATCAGACAGCCACTTGGCTTTCTTGCATTTCTTTTTCTTTGGGACGGATTTCGTTGCTGCCTCCTGAACAATGTTACGGACCTCCGTCCATAGTTCCTCAGGCACTCTGTCTATCAGGTCTAATCCCTGAAATCTATTCCTCACCTCCACTGTATATTCATCAGGGATATGATTTAGGTCATACCTGAACGGTTTAGTGGTTTTCCCGACGTTCTTCAATTTGAGCCGAAATTTTGCAAGAAGCAGCTCATGATCTGAGCCACAGTCAGCTCCAGGTCTTGTTTTTACTGACTGTATGGAGTTCTCCATCTTTGGCTGCAAAGGACATAATCAATCTGATTTCGATATTGACCATCTGGTGACGTCCATGTGTAGAGTCGCCTCTTGTGCTGTTGGAAAAGAGTGTTTGCTATGATCAGCATGTTCTCTTGGCAAAACTCTATTAGCTTTTGTCCTGCTTCATTTTGTACACCAAGGCCATGCCTGCCTGTTATCCCGGTGATTTCTTGACTTCCTACTTTAGCATTCCAATCCCCTATGATGAAGAGGACATCTTTTTTTGGTGTTAGTTCTAGAAGGTGTTGTAGGTCTTCATAGAACAGATCAACCGGGTGCCATTTGCATCCCTGCCGTTTGCCGTGATAGGCTACGTAAATCTTTACGTAGCCTTTCACGGCAAAGAACAGGGATGCAAATGACGTAAAGATTTACGAAGCCTATCATGGCAAATGAGGGGGACGCAAATGGCATCCGCTACACCAGACGCCATTCGCGTCTGAAGACAGGCAGGAGCAGGCAGGACAGGTGGCAATGGCCGGCCAGCAGAAGGTAGGATCCGGCCTCGCGCAGATTCCCCTGGGTGGCGGAGGTTAGTCTATCATTCCGCCATGGACTCATTGGAGTCCATGGCGGAATTCTCTGCCATCCCTAAGTTTTGTCCCCTTTCAACTGTGTCCCAAATTATAGCTCTTCTTAGTTTGGGCAGTGTCCAATTGGTGTTCCTCCTCTAGGGGAAGGCATCTGTCAGTGGAATAGGGAGGGAGGGTTTTTGATAAATTCCACCTCTCCACATTCAACCTCAACCTTTGGGAAGAGGAGTGGGGGGTGGCTGCAGAGGGAGGGAAAATCTCCAAAAATCACTTCCCTCCCCGTTACTCTGATGGAGGAGGGACACCAATTGGATACCACCCTTTGTCCTTTGTCCGTCATTTTAAACCACTGCCAGCTGATCCAGCTTTGATCTGCACTATCCCACCCTTCGTTCCATTTCTTTGACACAGCAATCTGAATGAACACTTAAGCATGACAGACATTGGACTTGCTGTTTATCCATATTTATATACCAGGTGGCCCAAAAGTAGGTATACAGTTGTTTATAATGTTGATGGGAGGGGGAGAGAATGTGTGAGTAGAAGATGTGTGGGTGGAGTCAGAATGACAGTTGGGAAGAGTGAGTGACAGGAAGTGACAGTTAAATCAGTTAAGTGTAGAGAATAAGGGGAGTGAGGCCCTTAAGTAGGTATACAGTTGTTTAGAAAGTTGATGGGAGGGGGAGAAAATGTGTGAATAGAAGATGTGTGGGTGGAGTCAGAATGACAGTTGGGAAGGGTGAGTGACAGGGAGTGACAGTTAATTCAGTGAAGTGTAGAGCGTGAGGGGATTGAGGCCCTTAAGTACGTATACAGTTGTTTAGTTGTTTAGTTATTTTTTTTACTGATATTGTGAATGATGGCAGTGAACTTGAGTCAAGAACAAAGAAAGTGGATTCTAAAGCAGTACTGGAAGACTGAAAATGCCGAGCGGGTGCGCACAGCGTGGCAAGAAGCATCTGACACTCTTCCACCAACACGTCTGACAATTTATCGTCTTAAGAGATACATTTGAAGCAACAGGTGCAGTGGCTAATGCATCGAAATTTGGACGTCCTAGGACGTCTATGACAGAGGAAAATGAGATGACAGTTGCTCTGACATTTGTGAATGGTCCGAAAAAGTCACACGACGTGCGTCTAAGCAGCTATCCATACCTAGAACGTCCTTGCAACACTTAATGCATAAACTGAAATTGAAGCTGTACCATCCAAGACTGTTACATGGTCTTCTGGAGGAAGACCCAGACCGTCGGTTGCAATTCTGTGAGATGATGCGTAACCAAATCTCTAATGAACCAGATCTTCTTGATAAGATCATCTGGTCAGATGAGGCTTCTTTCAAGTTGTCAGGCCACGTGAACAGGCATAACTGTGTGTATTGAGCAGATGAAAATCCTCATTCAACTATCACATCTCAACTGAACCAACCAGGTGTCACAGTGTGGGGTGCACTATCCAGCAAAGGTGTTCGTAGGACCGGTTTTCTTCAATACAACTGTGGATAGTAACAATTACCTAAACATGTTACGTGACATGGTAGTGCCACAACTCAGAACCAGGGCTAACTTTGCCGAACTGCTCTTCCAACAAGATGGGGCACCTCCTCATTATTCTTTTGCAGTAAGGGACTATCTTGACAACACCTTCCCACAGCATTGGATCGGATGACGTGGCAGCATTGAATGGCTGCCACGTTCACCCGACTTAACACCAATGGACTTCTTTTGGGGGGGGCGTAGTAAAGAATAAGGTTTTTGAGAGGAATCCCCAGACAGTGGACAAATTAAAAGAGTTTCATCTTGAAAGCATTTATGGACATTGATGCGGACCGGAATTTGTGTCGTACTGTGTGTCACAGTGTTCTGGACAGGTTCGAGGAATGTTGTAACATTGATGGAATACATTTCAAGCAGTTATAAGATTAAACAGTGTTAAACACATATAAATGTAATAAACAATGTAATAAAATGCAAATAAACTATACTGTATACCTACTTTTGGGCCACTCTGTACGTATCTCCGGTCACAGAAATAGGATGCAAAACAATACCTCACACATTTAAGCCCCACTCTTCACATACTCCCCAACGGCTCTCAGTTACTTAAAATACAGTGAAAAACATTCAGGAGCACCAATGCATCTAAATTCAGCAGCATGGCTGGCCCTCCCATGAGATCGGGTGAAGCTCTTGCCTCAGGCGGCAGAGTGGGAGGAGCGGCAAATTCTGCCACTTTCCCACCCCGTTCCAGGAGGGCCTACCACTGCAGCCCTCTTCCTCTGCCTACAGCGGAGAGCCTCATCAGCTGCTATCCCACTGTGGCATTTGCCACAGGGAGAGAGAGGCTGGCGGGGCTATCTGGAGCAGCTGCCCACCCTCTGTTTCACTCTGAGCTTGGGCAGGCTCCCGCAAGAGCTGGGCAGGCGGCTGCTTCTTTCAGCTGCGCAGCTCTCCACAGAGCCAACAAGGTGGTGGCAGTAGTAGGGCGAGGGAGAAGGGAGTGCACACAGTGCATGTGCAACAGGGGAAGGGGAGTGTGATGCGGTGGTGGGAAGCAGCGCGATGCAGCGACAGCACGTGTTCTCTCCCGCCTCACGGCTGTTCAGCAGTACTCTTTTATAGAGAGTTTTCCTAGTGCTCATGGCTGTGTAGTATTTTTAAACACTTTGGGGATATCTAAAAGCAGTTTGCTCATCTACTTAGCCGTTGATGAAATAAAGTCTCTCCCCCCTATAAAGACAACTGTCATTTGTTGGGAGAAAAAGGAGTAGGAAACCCTGCCCAGACAGTGCTGTCCATGGAAATGGCTTGCAGCTGTAGGCAAAGGTCTCTATTTCCCTGGCAGCTGTAAACCAAAGTCCCTCCTTTCCCTCTTGTAAACTTAAGTGGTTAAGATTATTATTTGGCCAGCTGTTGAGCATCAAGCAGAGGCTTTGGGCCTCCGAAGACATTCAGCAGGGAATAATGAACCTCCCACTGTCAGCTGCAAGGATGAAGCATCCCATAGCATTATCTTTCATTCAGGTTGCAACCCTAAACCCACTTTCTAGGTAAGTCCTAGAGAATTTAGTGTGGTTTAGGGTTATGCCGGATTTTGCACCTGAAGCAAAAGGGAAAAAGACATGACTCCATTTTTTTAAAGTAGCATGCAGATAGTGAGGGTTGAAGAAGGAAGTGACACACTTTCTAGAACAGGCCTGCAGAACTTGTCATCCACAAAGACCAAAGCAGCACAGCACTCGTATGCGGTGGCCAACCAGTATCTTGCTAAGTCTCCTATTTTTTTCCTGCCAGCCTGCAGCTGGCCTCAGGTGCCAAAATAACTTGACTGGGTTTGGGTATTATGCACCTTGACTGGAGGAGGCACCATTTGCTGTTCTGCCCAGGCAGCAAAATGTCTTGGACTGGCCCTGTGTTTAACCATGGTAAGTGATAACTATGGTTTGTTGCCTTGGAGTAAGAACCTAAACATACAGCAAACCTTTGCCTTAATTTTCTGAGTTAAAATTTGCCCCTTGGAGAGCTTGCAAAGGGGAACCTCTGCAGAGAAGCTGGAAAGATGGGGGAATTGCCGTAATAGTGGTTTGCTCTATGTACATGTAACACTTTTAATCATGATTAATGTAAACCTTAGTTTGCAAATTTAGTTTAACATCCTGGTTTCTGAGCCATCCCTGGCCAGGATTAGATTCATATCTTGGTTTCTGGGCAGTTAAGACTTAATGAACAGTTTGTGATCCTATACATGACTACTTAGAAGTAAGTCCCATTGAGTTCCATAGGACTCCATCTCAACCTAAGTACTGACGTCTGCTAAGGGTAATTGCAGCACTAATTCCAGAACTCTAGCCACAATACCACACTGGCTCTCACTTCATTGGAAACTCTACCTTTTGACTCTTTCATTCAGATTAGACTTGGATTGAAGCTGAAGTGTTGATGTCTGCAAAGGGTCATTGCATTGTCTCCTAGCTTCCACTTTGACTTTTAAGATAATTGTTCTATGACATGGGTGGATGACAATCTCCAAGTCTAATCTGAACAAAAGAGTCAAAAGTGTAGGGTGTCTAATGACAGCCTGTGTGGTTTTGTGGCTAGAGTGCTGGAATTAGACTGAGAAGACCTGAATTCAAATCCCTACTTAGACCCAAAGCTTACTGGGTGATTATCATTATCTCTCAGCCTAACCTAACAACACCATGAGACATAAGAAACAACTTCGTGGGGTGGGATACACGTGTGTACCACCCTGAGCTCCTTGGAGGAAGGGTGGGATTAAAATTAAATTTTAAAAAAATCTGTCCTTCTCAGCTGCTGTTCTCTCTTTTCAGAACATATTCCCAAATGTAGGAGCCAGACACCTAATTTATAAATGTGATTTATGATCTTTGAACCCTTTAGACCTGTAAGAGTAGCAAGTTAGCTGAAAAGATGTACATGGGATTTGGTCAGAAGGCTATGCAAATAAATCTGTCGTCTAATTTAAGACAAGCTGCAATAACAAAAATGGCTTGTGGAGAGAATGTTAAGTGGAAAAAAGTAAAACAACTGTTAATTATTTGAAGTTCTTGTAACACCAAAGCACTACAGGCCAGTAAAGGTTGCAGGGAACAGATATAGAAGTTGGAAAAATAGCAAATTTGGAGCTGAAACAAAGCAAGATTTTTGTTTGTTTGTTTTGGGGATTTTATGCAATATTTGCTTGTAGTCCAATATTTCAAAGTTACATAAAGCAGTGTTCACAACTGAAAACTAATATTTCTGCCTAAGCATACTTCCTCTCCCAGAGAGGACAATCTCTATGAGACACAGTAGGTTTTTAGGCCTCTTAGGCTTAAGGCTGAAAATAAAATAATTCATTTTTGGCTTCTTTCCCAAGCACCTGAGTTCCATATCTTTATAACACTGGGTCATGTGCTACACATGGCTGGGTAGATGGTGATTTTACACAGTCAGTTTAAGAGTACAGCTGTACTTCCTTTGCTTAACAAAAAGCAGTGGAGAACAAGGGTAACTGATCTCTCCGTAGCTTTGTATTAGAGATACTGGGCACGTTCACACAACATGCTAACCCATGATGGGTGACAAACTACGCACCGTGGGTTGTTTTGCGAACAACTCACAATGCATGGTTGGTGCACCCGACAAAAGACAGGGCATACTACCAACAGTGTGTAGCTTGTTCTCCCCCCCGCCCCTTGGTCCTCCAGCTGGCTTTGCCGAGCATCCGAGGAGACTTGGCAGTAGAACCCATCTTGTCCGCCGCCAAGCCTCCGTTCCTGCTCTGATCGCAATCCCAATCGGAGCCCTTTTTTCCCAGTGCCTGTTTCCCCTTGCCAACACCAGCCCCTCCAAAGTGCCCAAACAGGGGGCTTGGTGGGAACTGGGGGGGGGGGCAGCGGCAGTCCCTCTGAAGTGCCATTTGGGCACTTTGGAGGGGCTTCTACTAGGGAAGGAAAGGGGCACTGGAAGCAGCTTGGCTGCAGTCGTGAAAAGCAATTGCAGCCGTGCTCAGAAAGATCAGCAGGGGTTTCTCGCTGCCTGATTCCTTTTACCCACAATGGGTTGGTATGTGAACTTGAAGGCCTTTGTCTATCTTTAATTTTGCCCTCTTGTAAGTTCCTTTCCACTCCCGATAGTGAAACACCCCAACTTGCCATAACGGGTGTGGAGCCAGAGCAGCCTCCCCCAACCTGGAGCCTTCCAGATGTGTTGGACTACAACTCCCATCACTCACAGCCACCAGTCATTCATTTGCTGACTGGAGATGATTGGAGTTGCAGTCCAACACAACTTGAGCACACCAGGTTGGTGAAGGCTGAGATAGAAGATGGCCATAAAGCACAGTAAGGTCGCAATCCTATGCATGCTTAGACAGGCAAAAAAGTCCTACAGCTCCCATGGCCTGCTGGCTGAGGAACGCTGGGAGTTCCTCAGCTGGGAACTGTTGTAGGACAGTTGTAGGACTGTCCTACAACAGTCCTGTAGTCCTGTCCTGTAGGACTGTAGGACGCTGGGAGTTGCAGGACTTTTCTCTGTCTAAACACACCCCAAATGGCCCTGTTGGCATGCATCCCTTTACAAGAAGAAAAACTGTGGCTGAAGTTTTACTCAAACATAAGACAGAGGAAGCAACAGGTAAACAGAATAAAATAAAACAAGTTCTACAAAATGATGGGACATTCCTGGGGTAGTTAAGGAATTCTTGCTGCTATTTTCTACTTCAAACAAATATATGGGTAGATGTTCTAATTCTGGGATAATACAGAAGAATGTACTGCTGCTAAAGGATTTTTTTTTTTTTTTAAGTAGCTAGCTTCACAATATGGTGCAGGGTGGGGAAGCATGAGACGTGTCACTGCCCGCATCACAAACAGTATCCAGGAAGTGCTTCACTAAACAGATACAGTAGTAATGAATAGGATAAAGTATATTTTCTTAGGTACTAAATATTAAGGCATGTATTTTAATTGCACCCTTGCTGGCAGCGGAGAAACAAGCTATCCTGATAGAACTAATAAAATAGCTGCCCTTTTTTTATATAGAGATCTTCAATGCACATGTGTTAAAAGTTTATGACTTTCATTCAATTAAGTTTATTTGCTATTTTGGACTGCTGCCACATTAGTCCATCCCTCTCTCTCCTGTAGCTAAGTCTGTTCTCCTTTTATTAGGAACGTAGTCACAGTTTGATTATATGTAGCTTAAAAGAGCCCCTTAGTCATAAATCTCTGTGATTGATTCATTCTCCACTTAGAGTATATTTCAGCACATTCTTCCCAGAGATAAACATTGACAACGATTTATGTACCATTCTTTGGATATAAATCTGATGGTACTCTTTTCCTTTTATTTAGAGAGATTAAGCATTTTGTTTACTATAGCTGTGGTTGTGCTAGGTGAGCAATAGAACAGAAGAAAAACAAACGTGATGTTTTCAAGAAAACCCATCTGGAAGTCCTTCTGTGCCATGAACTCTCAGCCTTAGCCCTTCACCCTCAAATCTCCATTAGGAGGATAATAATATTAATCTAACTTATTCGTTTATTATTTATACAGACATTTCTATCTCATGTTTCCCTTCCAAGGGAGATGTTCAAAGTATCTAACACAGCATAGAAAAAATAAAAATAAAATAATAATCCCATCACTAAAACAACTAGATAAAAAACAACAACAACAACTCACAATCCAAGACTAAAAGCATTTAAAAAGCTCAGAGAGGTAGGGCTAGCAATTAATACAATTAAGCAGACTCAACAGCTTATTTAAAAAGAAAAGCCTTCAACTGCCAAGAGGACACAGAGAGAAAGATGTTCTAACCTCCTGGAGCAGAGAGTTTCCCATATGGGGCACTGAGACAGAGAAGGGCCCCTCACCTCTCCAGTGGAGCTTGCAGGGTGGGGATAGATTGCAGTAGCAATGAGAGGCAGGCAGGCCCCCCTTTTTTTCTTTCTTGTTATAGGCCACATGAAGATTAGGGTGGAAAGGAGGCGTAGCGCCCATTTGGCATGCAAGCAATGGCCGCCTCCCATGGACCCAAGGGAAAGAGGGAGGATCTCTCCCTAGCCCATAGGTTCAGGGTCTTCAAGTGACTCTCCTTCAAACGGGGATCAACTGCCTACTCAGCGCATAGGCCATTCTGCTGTTCTTTGCTTAGTCGCTGGTGACTAAGCATCTGAAAGAGTCATTAAGTTGTAAAAGGATTAAAGCCTTGAAAAGAATCCTTTCGTCTGTGTCTTGGGTTGGCTATTGGAGTCTACTGAAAGAGGCTGCTAGGGCACCTCCTGACAGTCTGTCTCTTTCTTGTCATCTGCAAAGGCCTCTCATATGTTGCCACGAGGGATGCGCTAATCAGCAAAATGCAAGCTCGTTGAAGTTCTCGGAGCTCATTCCGGCTTTGGTGCATAACATTGCTAGGTTTTCCCCCCTCCCATGAAGATCTCGATGTATTTCTATGTGCATTTTTAAAAACGCACCTTTTGATATTAACTAAAGTGTGTTTGTGCACATTTTTCAGATGTATGCACTTTTTCATGAGCTTTTTTTCAAACCTACATATCGTAAGAGCACATTTTTGTGTGTGTGCGCAAATCAGATCACAAACTCATTAATGTGCAGATGTCCAATCGCAAATTGGGTTTGGTTCTGGGAGGTACAAATTGGGTAAGTTTATATACATTTATAAATCCAATTAATTTCTTCCACATCCCTAGCTGCTGCCAACCAAGCCTCAGAAGGCAATGGCAAGCACAGCACACCCTCATCAGCTAATCTTAAAAGACAGGTTATATTTACAAAGTTACATTATAAAGATTACATGAAGTAGTTGGAGCACTCCTAAGTGCTAAATAAATGTGTATTATTATTATTATTATTATTAGCAGTAGTAGTAGTAGTTAAGTTGCTTTCGTTCATTTCAACTAGGCTTGTGTTGAATGTCTCTGGCCCCAACATGTTCAGCAGAACTTTCTCTTCCCCTGTATGCTTCGCCCTGCTAGTTTACTCAGTTAAACTTTGTGCTCATTAGGTAGTATGGAGATGATTTTACTTACCTCCTCAGTTTTCCAGGACCAGCTTAGGGCACTTGGGTTCCCTAGCCTTCACTGAACCTTTGGCACAGGAAAGGTGGAGGGAGAAGTAACAGTTTCTGAGAGCCAGGCATGCAAAGCGAATCAATGAAAGAGACCCTTCCCATTTTAAAACGGATTTTAAAAAGCTGTGAGAGGAAGGATGGATTTTGTTGACAATTTTGATAACAATAAACTTGTGGGGATGGAATGAATTAGCCAACCCTATTGCAGTGCATTGGCCTTCCTGGCGTGTCATACCGCGAAGTGCCTGAATCAACTCCCAGGCGCAGTGCTGTCAGTTTTTCTGTTAGGCCTTGCTGAAAGCAGAGAGCTGGCTCAGGGAGTTCCTGGTATGGCAAGCCAGGAGGGCCAATGCGGTACATCTGTATTATTGATTAAAGGTTGATGGTGAGTGGAAGTACAACTTCCATAGTATGAAATACATACACCATAGTATGTATTTTTTATGTATTTTTTTTTTGCTGTGACTTGCCTTGGGAGGGCTTCTGCCCTGAAAGGCGGCCAAGAATTTTTTAAAAATAAAATAAATAAAAATAGTGTTATTGTTTAAAATTTCACTTTTATTTTGAACTGAGTTTTGTATTGATTGTAATCATCATCATCGTGGCGATCACTCGTGACCGAGTAAGATTGTCTTCCAAGAGTAGAGTCTTAGCAGTGGGTCTGCAGGTGGCTGTGAAAGCCAATTCTGGATCCACACAGCCTCCCACAGTGAGGACATAGGTTTCCAGGTGGAAGGCGGTCACGGTGAGGGTTTGCTTGACGTGCCTTCCGCTGAGCTCGTTTCTCCCTTTCGCCCCGTACTCGTGCTTCTTCAAAGTCCATAGTGCCTTTAATATAGGCTGACCTCCAGTTGGAACGCTCATGGGTTAGAGCTTCCCAGTTCTCAATGCTTATGTTACATTTTTTTAGATTAGCTTTGAGAACATCTTTACATCTCTTTTGCTGTCCACTGATATTCCGTTTTCCCACTCACTCGCTGGATCGTCACCTTGTTGTGGTAAGTGGGCATGTGTGTTCCAATGAACGCTGTGAGCGAAGCCGTCGGGAGATATGTACTCTCAGCAGGGACACCCATGGCGGTAAGGTCAAGGGGAAGGAACGAGACAGAACGATCCAAGAAAGTCCTCAACTGCAGAACAGGCGGAAGATAACAAGATTGATTGTAAATCCTGCTCCTGGACAGCAGAAGCCTGGTCACAGTTATCCAAGCACTGGTAAACCATCCTTGTGGTGTACTGCAACGTGTGGTACAGAGGGCAGCCTTTGAAGGCTGCTCTGAAACTTCAGTTAGTGTAAAATACAGCTGCTAGCTCTTGCTCGGGCTGGGTGTGTGGAACATGTCTTGCCAGTCTTAAAACAACTGCATTGGCTCCCAGTCCATTTCTGGCATATTTCAAAGGTTGGACTGATAAATTGACTGATTAATTAGATTTATTAAATCTATATGACTGCCCATCAACATATGTTCTCTTGGAGGCTTACAGATCAAGACAATCAAAATGAAATGCTAAAAATGCAAAAGACAATAAAAATGCAGGATAGAAAATATTTCCCAGCAGTTCGAGACCCGAGTGCTGCATGATGGAGTGAGCTCCCATCTTCAGTCCCAGCTCCTGCCAACCTAGCAGTTAGAAAGCAAGAAATTGCAAGTAGATAAATAGGTACCGCCTCAGCGGGAAAGGTAACAGTGTTCCGTGCACCTCGGTGTTCAGTCATGCCAGCCACATGACCACGGAAGCGTCTTCGGACAGCACTGGCTCTTCGGCTTAGAAACGGGGATGAGCACCGCACCTTAGAGTCGGACACGACTGGTTGGGGACACCTTTACCTTTTACCTTTAATAAAAACAGCACAAAACTGTTAGCATCTCAGATTAAAAGCCATATTACAATAGTGCTGGTGTTAACCTTCAAAATTCTACCTGGCTTGGGACAAGGATATGTGAAAGGCAACTTTCTCCCACATGACTCTGCTTCAGAGCCAATTGCCTGATACAAAGGGCAAGATGGCACTCCCCTCCCATTTCCACGTACAGAAGCAAACGTGATTGACAATTGAATCCTACTCCAACACTGGCAATGGGACAAACACTGCACCTACAGCAGGCAGGCCACATGGTGTACACAGCCCTGTCTTCCAACACCTCACGGCTGCTTGCTCACCCCCAGCACCTGCTGCCTGAGGTGGGTGCCTCACTCTGTCTAATGATATGCTCAGCACTGATCTGCTTAGGCATTAAGATTATTTTCAGAGGCCCTTCTTCAGGTCACCCAGGTGAGGTAGGTGGTGACCTGAGGCAGGGCCTTTTTGGTTGTGGCAGGGTGCCTCAACTTTGGAATGTTCTCTCAATAGGGAAGCTCACAAAGGGCAAAAAGATGGACAAAAGAGGGACAGTGATTGTGCAGAGACACATAACAACCAGGGGTGTCATTAAAAGAGGCCCACCTGGGCACAGGCCCTGGATTTTTTTTTTAGCTGTGCCCCGGATCTTTTGAGCTGTCCAAATTAACTTTTCTTTTTTCTTTTTTTTTACATTTTCCCATTGACTTGCAATGGAAAACAGAAGCAGACATAACTTTTTAAAGTTTGTATGATAAATACATGACATTTTTGAGACCTTGTAGCCCCCATGGATGTGATAAAATACTCCCAATTTCAGGCAGTTAGGTCCAGTGGCTTTTGTGCTAGTCACAGGTAAAATTTTCTATTTTCAAGAAAATCTGTCAAAGCAAAGAGCTATAATTTTCTCATTCTTCCATATAAATACATGGAATTTGGGGACCTGACAGCCCCCATGGAGCTGATTGAACCTGCCAAATTTCAGACAGGTCCAGTGGATTTTGTGCTAGCTATGAATAAGGTTTCCTTTTCTCAAAAACTAAAGCAAAAAGTAAAAAACTGTCAAGCCATACAGAGGATTAGAGATCCTAATCAGAAGGTGTTTAAGGTGACCATTAGGAGATCACTATCCCTAATCTCTGGTGTAGGGTTTTTTGTTTTTGAGGTGCAAAAAATCTCTCTCCCCCTACTTTTCTTTTCTGCTCTTACATGCCACTGTTGGGAGCTTGCTTGCAATGAAATTCTGAAGAGGGAGAAGGAAGGGAAGAAAGAGCTCCATGTGAAATACTGGTGTTTCACGCAGCATCTGATTTTACCGCCCCAAACTGGAACCGTTGGCTTCTGCAGACGTTTAGTAGTTTCACTACAGCAATGAAATTCTGAAGAGGGAGAAGGAAGGGAAGAAAGAGCTCCATGTGAAATACTGGTGTTTCACACAGCATCTGATTTTACCGCCCCAAACTGGAACCTTTGGCTTCTGCAGACGTTTAGTAGTTTCAGTACAGCAAAGGATCCAATCAGCCTCCACAAACTTCTTTCTCCCCCTCCACTTTAATTTCTTCTAAATAGCTGTAGGACTCAACTTATTCCCAAAGGAGGGTTAGGACTATGTGGCGTCATGATCGAGGAACTGCTGAGGCTTTTAATTAGGTTCTATAGTTTTACAAAAGCTAGAAAAAGCCCTCAGCCACCTTACCTCATAGAGTTAAGTACGTGCAATCCTTACAAACCCTCCACAGCCTCCTAAATCCCTCTGAGGTACTACCTCTCTGAAAGGAGCCACTTGACTTGGGGAATTCTCTCTACCCACCCACCCTCACGCATTTCCAATCACCATTCTTCTTCTTCATTCCCCTGTCCTGTCCTGTCCTGTCCTGTCCTTTCTTTCTCTTCTTTATTCCACCCAGAGCATATCTTGGGGAATTCTGAAAGAGAATTCTCTAAAGTGGGCAAGGGAAATTCTGAACTGTATTTGACTGTATACAAACAGACAAGAGGGTTGGGTTTTCTCCTTCTCACTCGAGTCTTTGAGAAAAGTGGGTTCACATGGTTGCAGAGAAACAAATCTGGGGCTGTTTTGTTTGTCAGTTGCCATTATCCAGCCATAGGAAGGGCTGTAGCTCAGTGGTGGAGCACATGCTTGGCATGCAGAAGGTCCCAGGTTCAATCCCCAGCATCTCCAGGTAGGGCTAGGAAATAATCCTGCCTGCAACCCTGGAGAGCCGCTGCTGCCAGTCAGTGACAACAATACTGCGCTAGATGGACCCAGGGTCTGACTCAGTATAAGGCAGTTTCCTATGTTCCTATGAACAGAAAGCTTTAATTAAAATAGGAGTTTTTGGTTTGTTTTTTAAGTGGAGGGGAGATAAATACTGCTCATTTATACAATCCTATGTATGCCTCCCCAGAAGCCCCATTATCTTTAATGAGGCTTACCCTCAGGAAAGTTTGCATAGGATTCCAGCACAAGTTACTTTTGCAGGGAGGTTTGCACCCTGATGTTCTGCATATTTACTCAGAAATAAGTCCTGAGTTGTGAGCATGGTACTTCGGGCTTAATACAGTGCCTACACAATTCTGTCTAATGAATTGACTACCCTTTCAGCTCAGTCCTATGTATGTTTTCTCATGTGTGAGGTTTTTCCCCCCAATTTGCATTAACTGTAGCTTCATTAGTGAGAGAAAGGCACTTAGTACATGCTCAGAGCTTCTCTATAACTTAGCCCTAGTTTTGAAAACAGACTCATTGGCTGAATCCTTGGCACAAATGAAGTTATGGGGAGGAAGATACAATGAGAGCTTGTGCATAACAAGGAGGAGGTAGAGAGGAGTTGCGCAAAACAAGACACCTGTTTTTATGAAGAGTTGCTGGAGGATGGTAGGAGGAGGAGGGATGGTTGCATGGAGGGGAATAGAATTGGCAGGGGAAGAATGTAAGTGCTCAGTGGTGAAAGAAAAACATTCTGCACATGCCCAGAGGCACTCTCTATTTAAGAACATAAGAAGAGCCGTGCTGCATCAGACCAAGGCCTATCTAGCCCAGCATTCTGTTCACACAGTGGCCAACCAGATGCCCACAGGAAACCCACAAGCAGGGCATGAGTCCAATAGCATCTTCCCACCCATGTTCCTCTGCTGCTAACATTGGTGAAATGTAAATAAATTCTAGTAATTCTAAATTTGCATGCATGTATATCCTCAGAAACTGTGCAGGTTTCTTGCCTGGGGGACGCTTCTAATGACCTGTGCATTTTCATACAAATTTACCCAAAAACTATTGGGGAAGGGGTGAATCTAAGGGAAAGCAAATCACTCCCTCCCCCAGATTGGAGAACTCCCCTTCCACATGAATTGCTGCACATATCCTTCTGAAACTTTGCTGATTTCTTATTTAGGGACAACTCTAGGCTGTCTGTAATTTTCAGAACAATGGTTCACAGGGAACATAGGGAGAAAAGTATGACCTCTTTTGGAGACCTCAAAATGTCAAGGCCACCCCTGCACAAAAACCCCTGTGGCTATCATTATGAAATTTGGCAGACATCTCCTCTGAAGGGGCAATGAATCCTGAAAATTTTATCCAGTTCTTCCAAGTAATAAAAATGTTATTGGCAGTTCCCTTTAAAAGAAAATCAAAATATAACTCTGCACCTCTTTTTCTGACATTGGGCAGGTGTAATTCCCTTCTAGGTCCTCATACAAGGAGAGATGTTCTCTTAGGCACCCATATGCCTGAAATTATCATCCAGTTCTGACCAAGAGAAAAAAGTAACAGCTGTCTTCTAATTTCCCATGGTAGTCAACAGGGAGCATAAAGACTCATTTTTCCAAGCCTTGTCTCAGGTTTGGTGCTGAGCTGAAGTGGACTGACTACAAACTGGCCTGAGCAGAAGCAGGATGTTTTCCAAAATGCTGAATCGGGGTCTGAGTTGAAGTGGGGTGGGGGGGTCAGTGCACACTTCGTATGTATGTATGTATGTAATCTATACACACACGCAAGCACACCACCCGCACACCCCCCCCCACACACACACACACTAGAGGTGTGCTTAGACTCTGATATATATATATATATATATATATATATATATATATATATATATGCAAATTTGTGTTATGGGCCTGTGCCCTGGATCTTTTAATTTTAATTTTATTAAAATGTAATTTAATTTAATTTTAAGCAACAAAAATAGGAGCTGTACCTTGTAAATACGGACAGTTAAAGTGAAAGCTTTTCTTAAACTTCAAGTTGACCTTTGCAGTCTCAACTATGTTGAGTTTTCTCATATAAGTGGGTTTGGTGCAAGGCTGCAGCATATTTTTAGATAATTGTCTACCTCATGAACAGAGACCATATTGGACAGCTCTGCAATTTTTCTTTCCAGGATGAGGGGGGTGGGGAACACATTTGAAATCATGTATCCTTATTGTGGGAAGATTCATATTAATATATAACCTCACACATTTGAAAGACGGAGGCTTTGCCAATAGGTTGCCTCATGCTTCCACATCTGTAGCAATAATTTGTGTAATAATTAAATGTAAGGTTCAGACCAGAGCAGTTCTACTAAATTTGAACTATAGGACAGACCTCTGTATCATGTGACTTCAAGCTACACCTCAAAAGTGTTAACTTCTCATTTATGCTTGCTTATAGTTTTGGTAAAATTCCAGGTGGAGTATGTGTGTGTTTTACAAAAATCAACTGTGAGAAATCTTTTCATTAAACACTGACTGGAACATTCATAGCTCGCTAAACTCAGAAGAAAATTCCATTGAAATCAATGGGACATTTCCAGTAGAATGTGCTCAAGGTTAGACTGTAGTTTTGAACTTTTTCCTCCTTATAACTTGCTTAATTAATATTGATTAGTTTGGGTGAGGTATTTCCTTTAAATTCACATCCAAAGCGGTCTGTTTTTAATCTAGCATTTTTTTTTCAGGTACGCATTTTCACCTACCTGATAGGAAGAGAAGCTGCCTTTGCTGACAACCTCAAATGGATGGCTTGTGCCAACAAAGGTTGGTTGAATTTCTTTCGCAAAAAATGTCGCAAAAATTTGCTCCTTCCCTGACGGCTGTTCTTTCTCTCTGTCTGCTCTCATTCAACCCTACGCTGGTATCTTTAACACCTTTGCTTGCAGGGAGGTGGGACTGTGGTGAGAAACCCACTTGGCACTGGCAGGATGACACATGGACAATCAAGCTACCCCATGACAAGGGAGCTCATCCCCAGTATGGTTTGGTTACCTGTATGTGGAATCTGCCCCAAGGTGGGTGTGACAAGGTGGTAGTCCCAAACTATTCCTGGTAAAATTAACTAGGCCATCACCATGGTTCCCAGTAAAATGCAAAAATATGTTTTGAAGTTATACTTTTCTATTTTTTCCCTTGACTTGCAAAGTGAATTTTAGGGGAATTGGATTAATTTATGCCTAGTGAAGTTCATTCTACTCAGGACTAGCACAGATTGCTGTAGCCTCCATTTCTTTCTAGTTGAAGTGAGGAGGCAAGAACCTTCTCAGTCAACTCTCTGACAACTGCCCTGGCTATCAATTAGCTCCTGAGTATAAATTCAAGGTGCTGGGTTTTAACCCACTGAGTTTAAGAACAGCTTGGGTGCCTAAGAGAACATCTTTCCTTGTATGAGGACTGCAATATTATGCATATTTTCCTGGGAATATGTTCCATCAAGTAAACTTACACAGGATTGTCCTGTAGATCTGCCAGAAAGATCCTGCTGAGCCCTCCTTTCAGGAATCAAGATACTTGGGAGACAAAATTTGACTTTGTCTCTGTTGCGGTGCCAGCTCTGTGGAATATCTTACCCTAATGAAATATTCCTGAGCCAATCACCTTTTAGGATGGATTTCTAAAACGAGTTTTAGCTGATCTGGTTAATTCTAAGCTTTAAAACAATTTGTATTTTATTTGTTTTAATTTATATTTTATATGTTGTTATACATAACAAATAATTGGGGAAAAATAAAATCTAGCATCTGAGTGGAATAATGTAGCACTGGATATCCTAACACAGAGAGAAAGGTGATACCTTCTAAGACATACTTCCATGGGAAAATGGCAAACATGAAGTAACAGGTCTTGAACTGGCTTCTCTTCAGTAAGTAGACAGTGTTTGCAGTATGCATTTGGGGCATGTCTCTGGTTTTATTGTTTTAACCTACTTTAAATTGTTTTTGTAAGCCACCTTGAGTGCCATTTTTTGGTAGAAAGGCCAGGTATAAATTCAATGTAATCAATCAATCAATCAATATGGTGTCACATGGATAATAGGTAGGCTACAATGTCTTTTCCCCACTTGATGATTTTAAGATATAGCTATTATATTACTTCTAAATATAAATTGTAGATCACAATAAGCAATATGTGTCAGTGTCCCAGCAAGACATCTCCCTAGTCTCTGAGCCATAGTGAACATAAAATAAGTGATACGAAGTCAATCATACTAACTCATACTAAGTTCTAGCCTGAGTAGAACTTTCCCCTTCAGAGAAGAATGGAGTCTCAAGCTACTTAGAAATACTGGAATCCTGAACCAGGTCCCACACAGAAGGTGCCACTCTGCATGTTAGAGAGAAAAACCAAGGACCAAAGTCGATGTGGCATGGGAGATCTGTAACTGAGGTGTTACACTTTTTTAGTTGTTCTTGTTGTTTTGCTAATTAGCTGTACCATGCTGCTGCTTTGCCAAGAGATAATAGGAGCTGGGGGTGGGGGATTTTGTTTGGGGAAATGGTACACAAAAAAAAACGTTAAGCATCCTCTTCCCCTAGCACCACTTCATCAGTCTTCAGGGCAGCTTCGTGGGGTTCTCCTTGGTTAAAAAAAAATAGTGGGAAATTCTTGATCATGGATCTCCAGCATTGCATCTAGTTTGACTTCAAGGATATTAGACTCATATATGGAGGAATAGGAAAGTCCCTGTTTTGTTAAGAAGTCTTCATCAAAAGGCACGGGGAAGTACTTTCATTGTATGCTATATGTACTATAGCACATACGTCAAGTTGATAGTTGCCTAAACAAAAAACGATAAAACCCTGAACGCATAATGCTGTGCAGGGATAACATCTCCGGTTAAGCTACAGTTCTGTCTGTCATCACATTATGTACTGGTGTTTTCTCACTTTTGCGTGTGTGCGCACCACATGACATTCTAATGATTCACTTGAAGTACATCCGTTTAGTCATGGACTATTGCGTTAACCGCTGTCTGTGCCCATCTGATGGAAATTATTCCGTTTAAAGACTTGTCTTAATCGGCTAATATTGCACCAACATTTAGGCTTAGTCAGCGTATAAGAATCCTTTGAAGCAAGATTTTAACAGACAGTTTAGTCAACAACAAAGTATGTTAGCTTTTCAGACTGTACATTACCCATGCTTCACAAAGATCTAAGCACAGCCGTTCGGAAAATGTGACCGTGGGGAGGTAGCTTCCTTCCACGCTTGTTAATGTGGTATATACTAGCCCAGTCTTTAATAATGGAGAAATAAAGGCTTTTCTTTGTTGCAAGACCAAATAGCATATATGGCTCTGCATCATATTTTTGTGATCTTTGGAGAGAATCGTCTTGTTATCCTAATGGTATTTCTGTCATTTCCTTTTTAACCTTCTTGATGCTAAGAGCCCCAAAATAAGGTTCAAGGAGTGAACACTTAGCAATTGTAGGAAGCTATTTGAAATCCATCAGAAGGTTGCTAAGCAGCTGTCCCTGTATTTATTATTTGGACCCAGCAAAGTAGCCCTATCTGGTATTTTCAGAGCAATGTCTCCTGGGGGGCTTCTGTTCTGGGACCATGCAGTCAAGTATCCCGGTATGTGCTTTAGGCATCCCCCTGGCAGCTGTGGGCTGCTTGGTATATTAGCAGAGGGAGTAGTCGGTGATATTTTGTGGCTTCTTTGCATCCCATAGCACTGTGGTAAATGGAGGAGTCCCATGAGTGAGACCAGAGCAGAATCAAACCACTCTTTGTTTTAGATCATCAATATTTCTTTTTCTTCACCAGTTAAACCAAGGAGGTCTACATTTGATTATCTTTCTGTACCTGCATAAATGTGGATTATTTCTGCCAACATTAAAACATCAGATCCACTTGACTGATATAAGAATAAGTCAGCAGAACCTTTAATTGTTGGTTTCATTAATACATATGTAGCGACTTGCCTGAAGTGGCAAAAGGCTCATGAATGTCTCTGATACACTATGGCATGTTAATTGAACCGATCCCTATAGATGCTACAGCACAAGTTTATTTCACTCATGGAACTGTACTCTTAAGAAGTTGCCTTTATCAGCTGCAGCACTGCCAGGTTCTTTTTTCTGGGGGGAAATGGAGGATAATAGCTGCAAGAGAGAAGCAAGGCCTGGCAGCACTGATCTGCAGAGTCTCAGAAGTACTGCACTGCAGTCTAATTCCTGCATGGATGGGTAAGCCAAACCGTGTCACTGTCATAGAGGTCACTGGCCCTAGAATCAATTTTCCTTCTGGTGATTTTCCCCTTGGAAGCACAGCAGAGATGGAAGGTGTTTGAAAGGTTTCCAGCTGACTGAACTGTGGGTAGTGAAGTCCTTTCTCTGGAACTGGATCGCTGTGGAAATTCACACCACACTGCATGTGACCCCCACCTCCTCCTCCAGCTCCAGCATGTTTCTCTCATACATAAGTAGGCCGTATCTTGAGGGAGCCTGGGTTTAATGAGGCAAAGCGGCAGCCCATTTTAAATACATTAAAACAGTCAAGATCCTGAAGCTGCTACAGAGTAGCTTATGAAAGTTTACAATGATCTTGCCCAAAGTCTGTAGGAGAATGAGCCCAAAGGATGAAGAAACTGCAAATATTACCAAGAACTTCAGATGCACAAGTCACGTTTCCTAAAAGGCTCCCCATGCCAAATTTTAAGGGATTCAGCCACTGCCTCTCCCTCAGCAGTCAATTATAACTGAAAGTTTGCCAGCTGTAAAAACAAAGGCGGACTCTAATGTTTTAGTTCTCCACAAACAAAAGAGCCAGTATTAAGTGAGTCTTTAAGAAAATAGTCTACCTCACTGCAGCAATTTGACAGCCCCTTTTCTTTAATGTTAGTTTATCTAAGTATTAATTATGCTTCATGTGCCCAGCGCTTTACCGAACATGGAGGAAAGAGGTTGAGGAAATTGATCAATATACCAGCGTGGAATCTGGCTGGGGACAAAACAGTAACAAGAGGCAGTGTAATGTGATCAATAATAACTCATGCAACAGTTAGCTATTACATGACTAAGGTATAAGAATGGTATAAGACTGCCCAACTACACCCACAGTATCCCAAATTCTGGTGCCCTGAAGGGAATGGTTCACACATTACATTTGGGGGTGGCAGCATACTACACACAGATGCGTGTGACAGAAACTGGCACTGACTTTCTGAAAAGTAGTCTAGGGAGTGGTGAAATGTCAGGTTTAGGGCATGCAATCCTTTCCGCACTGTTTATCTGCTCCAAACTGTCCCCCTGCCCTGTTCCTTCCATTTCATTTATTTCTTTACTGACTAACATATTTACCACATTTTAAGGCAATCCTATAAGAAAAAGTTTCCCAGGCAGTTTACCATATATAATAAAGCAAGTTAAGAATTCTTTTGACAGTAAAATAAAAAGTAGCATATTCTGAACTAATTCCATGGGAGGAGTTCACCAGGACATTAATAACTGAAGCAAGGTTATTCCTGCCCAGGTAGGATTGTAGCTCTTCCTAAGTGAGTAAAGGACTACAGAGACTATTTGTTCCTTCAGTGACAAAGATGAATCAATGAGCACCTCCTGATTATGAATCTGGTCATTAGAATGAGTGCAGTCACCTCTAGAACAGGTTGATCACTACTTACCTGGGCAGATGAAGCACCCATTAATGGTACTTCTGTCTTGTCTAGATTGAGCTTCAGTTTATTGGCCCTCATCCAGCCCATAACTGTGTCCAGGCACTGACTAAGCACCACACTGATTACTGACTGCACTGGCTAACCAGGCACTAATGAATGAATCTGTCAATTTTAATTTCTATCAGTTTATCACTTTTTCAATCTTAAGTCCATTCCATCCTGTTTCTGCATCAGTTTTTTTTAAAACTCCACATGAGAATTCATACACATTTTTGCATGTATTCCCCCTAATATACACATTTTTGCCTAATGTGCACATGTTTTGCAAGCAATGTTGCCAAATATATTTTTGGATGCTGTTTTCCCTAACACATGGAGTTTTGTACGCACTTTCCCCTAATATACACATTTTTGTATGCAATTTTTGATTGGAGAACTGCATCACAAAATTTACAGAAATAGCAATGGGTAACTGCATTTCAGATTGTGTTCAGGAAGTGCAAATCAGGTAGATTTGCATTAAAATGTGAACTGAACAAATTTCTCCCACTGCCTCACCTGGGTTTGATGAAAAGGAGGAACAGAACTGGGTGTCATCTGCATATTGATCATATCTCAAGCCACTTTGTTCAGCATTCCAAGTGTGTGTTTGGAGAGACGAAGACACATTTGGAACCTTGCAGGAGGGAAAGTGGCTTGAGGAGTGATTTGGAGTGGAGAAAGAGGTGGACAAGGAAAAGATTAAGTACCCTTCCCTTTGCACCTATTCTCCATTCAAAATCTGCCTCCTGAAGCTACTTTTCCCTAGAAAAAGCAGCCATTTGATCTTCTTTGATACATGTCTGTGCCTTTGCTTGCCGCATACAGTTAGCCTTCAAGCTACACTAAGGGATGCCACAATAATGTCCTTAAGTGCTGTGCTTTACCTTTTCTCAGAGGAGTGAAACGCAGCCATTTCGTTCTGTGGAAGAAAATATAGACTTGAGAACCTAGTGTGATACTTGAATTTGTTAGAGATGCAGAACCTGGAACTGGCTTTTTAACGTCATGGCTTTTTATTGAGTATTTTTGCCACCCTAGTTTCATACCTAAATATTTCTAATAAAAAGCACTATTTCAGGCTCCTCCAACCTGGCACTCTAGATGTGTTGGACAGCAACTCCCATAATTCTTAGCCAGCACAGCTAATGGCCATGCTGGCTGGAAATTATAGGAGTTGCAATCCTACACATCTGAAGGTTGGGGAAAGCTGCACTGTTTGTAGCGATGGGCGAACTCACCTCAGCCTGCCTTGCGCACCACTTGCCCAACCCTGCTTGCTCTGTGTGATCTGCCAGGCGGTTTGTGGGTGGCCAGCGAGCAGTGAATGGTGTTCTGCTGCTCTGCCGAGCCGCCATTTTGTGGGAAATGGTGGCTTATCCTTTTCCGTAAAAGCCGATTTTACGTAAATGGTGGCCATAAAGAGGTCCATTTACGCAACATTACAGGCGTAAATAGTCTATAGACAATTTACCCCTGTAATGGTGTGAAAATGGGCCTCTTTACAGATGCCATTTACAGAAAAGGGCCCTTTGTGGAAAAGGACAAGCTGCCATTTTCCACGAAATGGCAGCTCAGCAGAGCAGCGGGGACCACCACTCTAGCCCGACTCAGCGCATGCTGAGTCAGGCAAGCGCAGGCGTCTGCTGACTGGCATCCAAGGGGCCGAGCCAGTGGAAAATCACTGAGCCTCATGCCCCAACCAGATGCCCGTGACTTCCCTAACTATTTGTCCTAGTTGTATAGGGAGCATGACTTCACAATCTGTGTCATGCAGTTTGTGAGATACTAGCACTATTCAGACTTTGTTCTGAATGTGTACAGGGGGATCATTCCCACTCATGTCCACTGGCCTTACCCTTGCCCCTCAACATATTTGGTATAATGTCTGAAACAGTCTATGTACATGCAAACTGTGCATACAAGCAGGAAAGCAGCGTGTTCCTGTGTCCCCAGTTCGTATGCATGTAGGCCCTGTAGACTGTACGCTGAACACACGTGGTAGGTGGGGTCAGCAATCCTACTCACCTAGCTACACATGTTCAGAGTAATGTCTGAACAGCCATTTTGCGTGTTAGTGCCTGCAAACATGTACACATATGTGCTTATGCATTTATGCACACATACGCACACACCGCATACCAACAGATGCATGCCTCTTGCAGGGAGAGCTCACGAACCACACATCCTGGTTAGTGATTTCACTAAAAGGATATCCAGCTGATTGGTTAGTGATTTGACAGGAAGTACAGCAACTCATGATTTTAGTAAATCATCAGAAGATAGCCACTGAGAAACATTCAGCCCAGTGATGCAGTCCACCGAGTCTCATTACTAAATGTTCCTTGAAGATTCCTTACTGCCTTAGTAGATGTGGTTCTTCCTGTGGATAGATGTTTATTACATCATATGTAGCATTAGGTCACTGTAATGGGAACTGATAGAAAGAAGAGATTATGGTAGTGGAACTCTGCATTCAGGTTTAGAACGAATAGAGCTAGAACAGGACTGAACTAGAAATTTCACTGTGCCAGCCTTATGTTTGTGATGCTGGGCATTTAGAAAGGATGTGAAAAGTAAAAAGACCCCTACCATTTCTAAAGCATTTACCTTTAAGAATAAACTCCCTCCACTTTTACTTTATCCTGAAGCTGAGAAATTCACTTGGAACCAACAAAAAGTAGGACAGGCTGTGCAATGGTGTATAACACTCTAAGGAATGGAACCTTTCAGGACTGACATATCATTTCACAGACTTGTGCTTTCACAAATTAATGCTTGACAGGACTTCTTTGGATTTTTCCCCCCTTCAATTTTTTCCTCCTTTCCCATTCCTTGTAGCACAAATAGGAGACAAGATGAATGTAATTATTATGCATATTCCACGCTCAGTTTTATCTGCATGGTCTCATTTTATCTGCTCTCTCCCTCCCCCTTTTCTCTTTTAAAATGTCTATAGGCTTTTTCACTCAAATCTCTACTCTTGCTGATGTGCAAGAAAATGTAATGGAATATCTCCATGTGCTTAGTCGACCCAAAGTGATTGATCAAGAACATGACGTGGTATGGACTGAAGCCTATGTTGACAGCACTGTAAGTCTGCAAGAGGCAACATTTAACACATCCTGTTTATTTGCAGAACACCAAAAGGTGGTGGTCTCATATTGCATTTAAGAATGCCCTGAGCTTTTGCTTTTTTGAATGTGGATTGTGCATGTACTGCTAAGATGAAGTTCAGTTTACATAAGTTGAATGAACTGATTTCAGCTGCAGCAGTTAATGGAAAGTCTTTCATTTGTAGAGAATGTAAGGCTTCCAGTTAGTAAAGCTGCATTTTGCTCATCAAGCACATAAAGTATGAATGTATGGAGTAAGCCTAAATCAGCTACTGCAAGTAAGACTTGTGCTTGATACCAAGAGGCCAAATGACAAGATAATAGTTCTGATGCTGTAAAGTAGAGGTGGGCAACTTGTTAATAACTGACAAGGACACCAAGTGTCTGTGAATGGCTACTAATCTACATATTTTACCTACATGCAATTAACTTCTTCTGCATACCATTTTTGAATGTGGTAACTGTCAAGGCAAATCTAATTGATATGTGATAGATCTAATCCAGAATCACTCACGCCTAATTCAGGGGTGGGTGGGAAACACCTCTGGTTAAATCCTCTTCAAAATAATAATCTCAGTGTGAGTTCTGAAACTGTATATAGACGCAGACAGACAGACCATAAGCTGGTATGTTGAGGATTCCAACAGGAAACCTTGCAAGAATGTCTTGGGAGTTTTTTGTATGTGTACAATATATTTAAGAATGTAGGATTACATTTTTAAAAGGGAGATGCCTTTCATGTTGAAATCTAGTAGATAACCTTTCTCCTTTTAGTGTTTGTAGTCTTAAGCATGATTGGTAGCAAACATTAGAACCTGTTTTGTTTTTCAGTGATGATATAATATTTACGTTTTGTGTTTGCTTTGTGTTCACATGTTTTTTATGGTAAGTAGTAGATTGTCTTGATCATTTGTAGAGTTTGTTTGCATTTTTAAAATAAGAATATATTTTTATACTGGGGATCATAGACCGTAGGACCACTCCATATAAACAAAGCTGTAGCAAATATACTTTGCTGAGTATGCATTGTTGTTGTTGTTCAGTTGTTCAGTCGTGTCCGACTCTTAGTTTCTAATATTTATTCTGATTGTCTGTGCAGAATTTTTTTAGTTCTTTTCTGTTTTTTTAACTTCTACCAGAACTAGGCAAAGCTCAGAGATCTTATCAGGTGAGCGCAATCTCACTTTAAAGAAATGTTTTCTACAAACCAGAAAATCAAACCTTTGCCAGGTTTATGAGCTTCATGCAATATTATGCTAGAAGAAACTTATCTTTCTAGAAACCTTTATTCAAATCCACTTTTAATACTGTGACAAATGAGCTGTACAAATTTAAACTGTCTTATTGTGACATATCGATGACATTGTATAGATTTTAATATGCTTCTTGGTTTTAATGTGGGTTGAATTATGGAATTCAGGTCTGGTATCGTGTCTTTCCAGTGCAACTCTCTAGTCCTCCCTGTTTGGGTTCTGTCTCCTCCTAAACACTGAAAAAATGAAATGAAAGGCTAGGAAGGAATCCTGCCTGAGACCCCGGAAGTCACTGCCAGTCAGAATAGACAATATTGGGCCAGATGGACAAATAGTCGGATCTGGTATAAGGGCAGCTTCCTATTAGTGATGCCAGTGAAGTTTTCCTGAGCCTGGCTTGGAACCAAACTTTAGAGTTCTTAAAAGGCTACCTCAAAGCATAGGTGCACTCTGAAGCCCTTCTCTGTCTTTCTCTGGCTTTGAGCAAAATCTGAGCAAGAGAAGGATTCCTAACTTCCCTCCCCCCTCCTCACCAATCCTACCTGCTTCCAGAAATCCACTCTGCCAGCCCCAATAACAAAGCATACTGAAGAGCAGGGATTGTGGTAGTAGCAGTGGTAGTGAGTGGAGAGTGGGAGGAGGAAAGGGTCCCCCCCACCCCCAGTCTCCTTTCTGTGGCTGTCACTCTGGGCAACAGAGGAAGGGGGGAAAAAACCTCCATCTTGCTGACTCTGAATTCACTGCTACTGTCACCATCCCCACTTGTTGATAAGTAAAGAGAAGAGTGGGGAGGATTCTCTGAGGAGGCTGGCAGGGAGAGGGGGCTTCTCATTTTCCAGGATCCTTGGATTGGCTCAGAAAATGAACACGTTTGTTCTGATTTGGGGAGAAAAGTAATAGGTTCATTTCTGAGTCATTGTCAATCCGAGGAGAACCAGGAGGTGTACACCCACATCTATTTCCTATGTTCATATGTAATATCTTGCCACTTCCTTTTAAAAAAAATACTGCTTTCTTTAATTTACAATTACATCTGATTTGCCATGAGGACTGCATCCATTTTCTTAAGACTGCCTTTCTGGTGTGTTCATGCTTTAAAGCAACTTCAGCATCACTGTTGCGAGTTGGTTATTTAAAGAGTTCTGAGTAGGAAAAGATTTTGGCTTGCCCGTAGATTCTGTTAATTTTTACCCACTGTATTTCCTGGGTCTAAAGAGAACTTCTGATGGTAGAAATGTTAGCCTTTGCCAGATTGAGAGACTGCACTCTTTTTGGCTGTTTGTTTAACTTTAAGAGCAGTTCTAAAGATACATGATGGCAGCTTCAAGATATATAGTCTTAACTTTGTGCAAGTCTCCTTTTTGTAATGTAAGTCACATCTACAATTGCAGTAGCATTTTTCATATTTTCTTTATCTATCTCTAAAACTGTTTTCTTGAAGGAGCATTGGAATTATGATGAGCTCACTTATCATCTGTCTTTCACGGCAACATTTGGTGTGACCATCAATAAGTGCTTACTACCTCAAATTTCATATGAAGCAAGAAGAGAGCTGATTAGGTTCTTTTGATTTCATCTCTCATTCTCACTTGATTTAAGGCACCGAGAGTGTTATTTTGTGCCTTGGAGTGGAGTGGTTAGTTGTGTGAAATGACTATTGTGTATCAGCTGTGCTGGATTCTGCCAGCTTATCATGTGTATGCAGCATGGAAGGCCAACGGAACATGATGAGCTTAGCATTTGGTAACTACCAACTCAACTGCTGGTCAAAAATGTTTTTAAGCCCTTTTCTTTTCCATTATTTTTGTATTTATTTCTGTATGAAAAACACTGCAATGTGATGCCTTACAGGTGAACTCTGAAATACAATTAAAGTGCTTTCTTTGCCAAATAACTAAATTTACAGCTTCTTTTCTGTTAATCTCTGCCTTTTGATTCTGTGAGCAAGAAACTTTAATAGAAGGCGCACAATCCAACCCAAAATAAGTACTTTTAAGCCACATCGATTTCACTGAGGAAGTTAAGCACTTGTTTAAATTGGTTAGAGCCATCTTTCCCTCAGAACTCCCTCTCTTCCACTACCGCTTAGGTCTGACCTTCTCCCACTTCCTGTTCTTTCCCTCATCCATTACTCTGCCTCTGGATTCACACTTCTATAGCTTATCAAGATCCTTAGTGTTCTTTCTTAGGCCCTGTGTAAGGTATTTCTCTCCATCAAACTGGCATTTTACAATCTTTTCTTAAATCAAATTTCACAAATCTGATTTTGACCCAAAACTCCACATGTATCTTTTGGAATCAAAATTTGACAATGGAAATTTGACTTTGTGAGGTTTTGTAACCTATCCGTGGGAACATATTTCTCAATTCAGGGGTGTCCAACTTTTTTGGTCAGTGGGCACATTAGACATTTGGAGAGAGTGTCACGGGCACTCTCACAAAATGGCTGCCATAGGCGGGAGGGTTGTTGATTGATAAAATGGCTGCCACAGTCACAAAACTTTTATTTCCCAGAAGGAAAACTGGTGGGACTAAAAGAAAAGTAACTTTCCCAAGAACCTAAGTACAAGGTAGAGGAGGGGTCTGAGCTCCAAAACACAAAAAAACACTCTTCTGAACTCAAGTAAAGATGATGCTGGAGAGCAGCCTTTCTCTTTGCAGCATGCCACTCTCCCAGTTAAAAAATAAATAATTTAATTAAAAACAATCTTAAGAAATAAAATAGAAGTCAGCAGGAGCAGGGAGCCTGGTGGGCCCCAAGAGGGTGTCCAAGGGCACCATGTTTGAGACCTTTGGTTTAAATGAAAACACAGATTACATTTGTGCAGTGGTCGTGCAAGCATGCAGTCAGATTCTTTCAGATGCAGTTCTACTGCAAAATTGTTGGATGTCAAATGCTGACATTATCAAATATTCACTTAATATCTGCACATCTGGAGAATATTTAGTGTCAAAATTCACAGGGGAGAATTTGGGGGCAAATTGTTTCAATTCCAGTCTTTGCATGAAATGTCCAATTTGTCAGCATTCTAATGCTGACAGGCTGGAATTGTGGCCTGCTGGTTGCAAGATCCGTAAGCACTGGAGGAATTATTCACATATCACATTCACAGTTTCTTTGCTGAACCAGGAGGCAAATGTGCTATTTACTGCTAAGCAACTGCAAGTCTTCTAAGCAGTGTTTAGAAATGACCTTGTGGCAGGTAAGAGCCAATATATGAAAATGAAATGTTATTCTGTCTGTATTATAATGGGAACTAAAAGTAATTTTACACAACATAGGTTCAGAAGAAACTTCATGGATAAGATCCAGCTAAAGTTTAAAAACTTCAAAATTCATTGATTTCAGTTGGAGGGTTAGTCATAGGTTTCATTCCCATTCAAAGCAATGGATCATTAAAGTGCTTAACCTTGGCTGGATCCTGCCCTGAAAAGGTTTTTCACTTACAAATGCCTCAGCAGTTTTGTTCATGCTCTGAAAAAGGGAAAGAATAAGTCTGGCAAATAAAACAGGTATCATGACACAGTCTCACAGAACATAGGCTTAACATAGAAAATAATGTTTGTTCTTTTTATGATATCAAATGTAATGCCACGCAAAGTATGCTTCATTGAACTTTATAAAGGTACTCCGCCTTAACCTGTCTTTAACAATGTTTACATTTATACTGTACACAGTAGAGGCCTTAAGCATTTCTGCATGTAAAGCACAAAGTCAAAATCATGTCCCTCCTCACCTTCTCTCACAGAATATAGGATCGTACAGTTAGAAGGGACTTCAAAGCCCTTGTGATTCAAGAAATCCACAACTACAGCACCCTGATCGATTGATGGCCTTCCGGCTCTGCTTTAGAAACTCTAATGAAGGAGTCTCTACCACTTTTTGAGGCAGTCTATTTCACTGTTGAACAGCTTGTACCTCCAGGACGTTATTCCGAATGTTTAGTCTAAATCCTTTTTCTTCTAATTTGAGCCCATTGGTTTAGGACATACCCTTCGGAGCCACAGAAAACACATTTGCTCCATCATCTATGTGACAGCTCGTCTGGTCTCTTCTCCAGGCTAAACATACTCAGCTCCTTCAGCTTTTCTTCATAGGACTTGGGCTGGATCTACACTTACTGCCTTTTTTCGCTTCCAATGAGGTTTCACTGCCTGCCTTTCACACTACGCAGTAGCCGCCTCGAATTGGAACCGGAATTTCCCACTTCCATGCTCCCGCTTTCAATATCCTAATATCCCGATATTTCCCCTTAACGTGCTCTGATTTTCAGCCTTCGCTACTGCATCAGGTCGTAGTCCCCTCCCCCGCCTGTCCATATGCGACGGTGTTTGTATTTCCCTCCTGTCCAATCACAGCTCTCAATGGCCCCATGTCTTCTTCCAGCTACCGATCGCATAGCTTCCTCCGCAGCCCCCATTTCCTCAGCAACCAGCAAAGGGCTGGATGTGCACGCACTTGTCTGATCTCGGAAGCTAAGCAGGGTCGGTCCCAGGCAGTGCTTGGATGGGATTCCACCTGGGAATCAGGCTTCCTGCACTGAGCAGGGGGTTGTTGTATCCCCTCAAATGAGACTAAGTTTTACCCCCTCCTATCTCCTGCTCTGGATGTGTGTGTTTTTAATTCAGGTGTTATCCTCGCAGAATCGGGGCTTCTCCGCGATGTTTTTTTTTCTAATTGAGGCACGATCTTCGAAGCTTCGAAGTTGTGAGATCAGACAAGCGTGTGCACATCCAGCCCTTTGCTGGTTGCTGAAGAAACAGGGGCTGCTGAGGAAGCTATGCGATCGGTAGCCGGAAGAAGACAAGAAGACATGCTTCGAAGCTTGCCTCAATTAGATCATGCCTCAATTAGGAAAAAAAAGATCGCAGAGAAGCCCTGATTCTGCGAGAATAACGCCTGAATTTTTTAAAAAAACATCTGGAGCGGGGGATAGGAGGGGGTAAAACTTAGTCTCATTTGAGGGGATACAACAACCCCCTGCTCAATGCAGGAAGCCTGATTCCCAGGCAGTCACCCATCCAACTACTGACCAGGGCCGACCCCGCTTAGCATCCGAGATCAGACAAGCGCACGCAGGAAAACAGCACAGCACTCGAGTGTGAACCGAGCTTGCGCATTCGATGAAGCACTGCAACAGGGAAAATGGGTGAGTGTGAATAATCATGTTTGAATGTGAGAGCGTTTAACCTGACGGGACACCAAATTCATTGCGACGGCGGGCACAATGTAGATCGGCCCTTGGTCTCCAGGCTCCTCACCATTTTTGTTGCCCTCCTTTTGATACGTTCCAGTTTTTTGTTTTTTCTTGTTTCTTAATATTTGTACATTATTTAAGTGCTTATTATACTGTATAAGCATCCACATTCAGTTTTGTAATGCCAGAGTTACTCTAGATAGAAAGAGTTGCACAAGGTATATATTAAAATCCTAAGACATCTCTTCAAAATGATCTTAGTGCTACTGGAGGTCTGAAGTCATTTTCTGTTTCATTAACAAAAGTAAAAAAAAACCGGAAACAATCACTTTATAAAACAATCTTGCTTGGTCAGCCCCCTAATCCATCTACTGTGATGAGTGAGCTTCTCAGCTAGTCCCACTTGCCAAATCCTGGTATGCCACCCTTGGACCATATATCCTGACTTGGTTTTCCACCCTTTTGCTACCTCTATATGCATGGCTGCCAATAATAGAGAGACTAATATCCTTCTGAAACTGCAGTGCCCCAAGGTGTATCTCCACCTCCAGCTCTCGGCTGAAGTTAATTTTTTTAAAAAAAGACACAGAAATGGAGACTGGGAAAATAAAAGAGCATCCCCACTCCCAAGTGACTGCTTCATCTTGCTTCATGGTGTGTGTGTATATATATATATATATATATACACACACACACACACACACACACATACACATACATACATACACATACATACATACATATACACAAACACACACACACACACACCTTAATCTTTTTGATATGTGCATATTTGTGCATTTAAGATGCAGTCTGTGCATATTAAAGCAAGGGTGGTGCCACATTTGAAGATGCTTCTAGAGAAAATGAAGGAAGATGCTCTGAGTGCATGAACATTTTGGGGGTCCACAAATTCAGTACTACTGGAACATGACCAAAATCTTGACATCAATAGAAACATGTTTGTTGTATGTATGTATGTATGGATGGATTTATTTATTTATTATACTTGTATACAACTTGATATAATAAAAACTCTAAGCAGTTTGCATGCTAAAATATTAACATCACCATTAAAATGCTCAATGAATAATTACTGGTACAACAAAAAGAAATAAATACCAGAACAACTTAAAACAATTTTTAAAACAACAATAAAAAACAATCAAATTGAGCAGCTTCACCGCAGCAGTTAGGAGCCAGGGAAAGCTAGCATAAGCAGATAACATGTTTAAAACACACCCCATTTTCTGCCTCCCAAATTGCACAGGTGAGGGAGTTCCGCAGGGTGTGTGCCGCTACTGAGTGTGCCCACTTTCTGGATGTCATATGGTGCCACCATGTTGGTCGTGGAATGACCAGCAAGGCCTCCTCTGAAGATCTGAATGGTTGGCTGGGTATATATAAGGGAAGGCAGGCTGCTAGGTATCCTGGTTCTGGGTTGTTTAGGGCTTTGTATGTCAACAACATAACCTTGAACGTGGCTGGGTAGCTAATAGGCAGTGAGTGCAGTTCTTTTAACACAGGTGTAATATGTATATGGCTGGGTGCCCCACTGTGTTCCCTAGTTGCTGAATTCTGCTGTAACTGCAGTTTGCAAACCAGACACAAGGGCGCCCCTGCAAAGAATGAAGTACAGTAGTCTAATTGTGAGGTTACCAGTGCATGAACCACAGGGCTAAGCTATCTTTAGGAGGAATGGGCATGGTTGTCATATCAGCTGAAATTGGTTATCTCTGTAATAATAGCTTCAGAATGCTGTAGTGCTGAATTATATATTTGCAGCAGCTAAGATTAGTTTCAGTGAAAGGGAGAATTCAAGGAGCATAAAGTTACAATTTACGAGGGAAAAGTACCGAGTCCACTAGCCTCCATAAGCTCTTCAGCTTACTCATAAATGATCTAGACTCTAGAGGAGTGAAGAATAAGGTTCCCAAGTTTGCAGATGGCATATGTTATTATGGATGGTAAAATCCTAATCAGACTTTTAAGAGCTCCACAAGGATCCTTTTAAACCTGGTGACGGGGCAACGGAATGGCAGATAAGGTACAATGCAAGTAATAGCAAAGTGATTCACATTACAGAATGTCCTAAATGCACACTTAAATGTTGATGAGATTTAAATTGACTATAACTACCCAGGAAAGATATCATGTGGTTTTGGTAAACTCCCTAAAAAGTATGCCTTGAAAGAAGTAAAAACAAAGAAAAGGGCAAAAGACAGTCAAAACCTCTTTCCACCAGGCATGGACGATTCTTAAAATGGGGACGCTCCTGCACATCTCCTTTATTCCCATCAAACCACCCACCTCTCTCTTTTGACTTAGAGCCCCTGCCCCCAGATTTGGCTGAACATTCTTCTTGGAGAATATTTGACCCAGCTTTAGGAGAAATACTTTTCCCCCCACCAGTACTACTGCCGTCACAGATCTATCTTGTGTTCAGTCGGGCTTGTGGATTTTCTGCTGCGAGCCCCAGCCGTGGCCTCTGGTGTCTCACCATTCCTGTTGCTGCAACTACAACTCCTCAGTATACTAAGAAGAAGAACAGACTCTGGCTTAGTTCAGCTCATGCTACTGGTGCAAGTGGCTCACCGAGCTTGTTCCTATGGGTGAACTACATCCAGAAGGCCTGGAATCTTAAAAACACACACACAAAAAAACAGATTTTATAAGTTTTAACAGCACAATCCTATTCATGTTTACTCAGAGGTAACGCCAACTGAATTCATTGAGGCTTAATCACAGGTAAGTATGCATAGAACTGCAGCCTAAGTTAATTCACTTTTCTTTAAAATGATATAGAAAACAGTTGTGTCTAACAGCTTTTAGGAAGAAATCAAGGTAAATTTGTATCTTCTTTCCGCTAGATGATTTTCCCAAAGATGGCATTGTGTTAATCATGCTATTATCATAAGTGGATGCAATTAGCATTTTTAGCACAGTAAAAGGTGCCCAGGGTCTCATATTTCCGGTGTATATTATGGATTGCTGCTCTGAAAAACTATTACAATATTTCACAGTTAGTTTGAAATGAACTTGCATGACTACAGCAAGTAAATATCAGTAATTGCGCTGAATGTACATTTCATTAAATAATATTTATAAACAGCTGAGAGAAGAAAATTTATATGAGTCACTTATTTATGCAGTGAATAATGAAATTTATTTTGTGCATACCCTACAAATATCTCACATAATCAAAATAAGTTTAAACTCTGCACTTTGTGGTATCATTTGCTATCAGTCTGTTGTACTTTCCTTTTCAGAAGTAGATTTCTTAGGTGAATATCTTATTATTTCACCCTTGCATTTTTCTCTCTAGGTAGCCAGTTCACCTTCAGAAATTTTCCATGTACAGAAGCCCTGGGAAATTTTCCATGTACAGAAGCCCTGTGGACACATTGGGCTGTATTCAATAGTGTTTTTACACCAGTGGAAGAGAACCAGTGGTGGAACGGACTTCCCCTTCACTCCTGCAGCCCCCTGCTTGCCCCAGATCTGCTCCAGAGGGTTGGGGGAACCTCTGGAGAAGATTTGGCACACACAAGGTGGGGGATGCACGGGGAAGGAGAGGACAGGGAAGCCCTACTGCACAAACAGACTTCTGCTCACACAAGGATTGGATCCAACCCCATTTTACCCTGCTGAAAAACATAATGTCTGACCTGACAGTTCTATGTTTATAGACATCGCTTCCAACATGAGGTGGTTGCATGAACACAGTGAAATATTTTAAAATGTTATACGTGCTATATAAAAATGCTAAAGTTGACTAAAGGGTCATATTAAGTAGTATTAACCAACTGTTAATAACAATGTGAATTTGGTGAAAATCTTGCAAACCAATATTATACCCTAGAGCTATGCTGATGTTTTCCTTTTTGATTTGCAAAGTGGAAATTGATTTTGGTGGGCTGAAATGTATCCCAGACATGCCTTTCCCCACCCCCAATGATGAGAACGGTCACCTCTCTTCGTGCCCATTTGTTGCCATTGTTTCCCTGATCTGCTACTTCTTTGGTGCCATTTTTATTCTTACAATTCTTGGGATATCTTTCTAAACATTGTCATATGGAAGGTCCCAACCAATCAGGATCATGTAGTGAACAGGATGAAATCACAGTATTCTATAGCTAATCAGATTTTGCGACATGCTGACTTTACAGATGGCAAAAACGCAGCCTTTAGGAAGCAATGTAGAGGTCAGTAGAAAGTGCTGTTTAGAACTTTTTCAGCTCCAAAATGAGGAACTTGCTGTATCGCCCCTGCAGTGGGCGTTGAACTCTTAGGTTAGAGGTGCCAAGATCATCAGATTCAAAGGTTTACTTACAAGGTAAATTGTCAGCAATAACCACGCCAGAGGTCCTGCACGCTGCTTCTTTTTAGCTGACCACTCCAGCTGCGGAGATTCTAATGCAGTTTCCAGACCCACTGGGGTGCAGTCCTCTTTGACCTCTGGCCATGCAATCGGGCCACTCAGGACCGCCAACTGCTTTGCGGCTGGACCCCACGGAGCCTCCTGTGGCCAGCCTGCAAGTCAGTTTAACACACCAACCTCCCAATCCTCCTTCCCTTTGAATCTGAACATAGCAGTATTCTTTGGCACCCTGCTCACTGCGCCAAATGTGTTGCCCTGGCCATAGGCTCTGAACTCGTAATTTAGAGGTGCCAAGATAGTGATACATCAGATTCAAAGGTTTACTTACAAGGAGTACTTTGTTGGGTAACTTACAGCACACAGGCGTACCCAATGGTTGGATCAGACAGCTTCTCTGAACCCAGAGCCATGGGGTACAATAGGTTTTATACTA
This sequence comes from Heloderma suspectum, assembly GCF_057233095.1. Taxonomy (NCBI): domain Eukaryota; kingdom Metazoa; phylum Chordata; class Lepidosauria; order Squamata; family Helodermatidae; genus Heloderma; species Heloderma suspectum. Next base: position 298,211,884 of record NC_139459.1, read on the forward strand.
TATATGTCAGCAATGAGGCAGCACAACACTAGCAAGAGCCCCTAGTGTTCATTCCCAGCGTAGGCTAGAAGTGTTTGGTTCTCAGGCACAGCTACCTGTAAACAGACTTCGCTTCCCAGGCAGAGTGCTTGATCAGGCTTTCTACTCATTAGTAAGGAATGCATTCAGAAGGCTGTTGTTGGCCTTTTAACTCATCTGCACATGCTCAGAGGCTCACTAGCATGGGAATTGCACCAGTAATGAACTTAAGCAAGCATTATGGATCTCTCGGCCTCTCTGACACTACAACTGACTTGGCTATGCTCCTGGGGCCAATACACTTGCAGGTGTCTGAAAGATTGAATAAAAGTATTCCTCCCACTCTTATCTTTCTCTGTCATTGCCTATTCATATAGTCCTGATGGTATTGGCATTCCCATTACCAGCAGTGGCAATGTCCATGCTCTCCGCTGCTAGTGGATGCCATTTTGATGAAAATCTCTTAAAAATAAAGAATGTTCTAGTATTTGGATTAATCAAAAGTTTCTACCTTTGTATTTGCTAAAGCTGAAGATTTTCGGAAGTGAAGTTTGTGGGAAATATATTTTAAACTCCAATATTATCCACAGGCCTGGGATAACTGACTCCAGTTTGGGGAATATCCACAGTCTTCTTCCAGATTCATATTCACTGAAGATTTTAAAAATGCTTTCTTAGGTTTAGTGAAAGTCTCATTGAAAAAACCAAAGTGGGTACATTTTGCCCTTCAGAGTTTTTCACATTTCTAGCTGGATTGATTGATTGATTGTATTTTTATCCTGCTCCTCAGCCAAAAAAGGCTCCTGGAGTGGCTTACAATCAATGAACAAAGAAGACAGTCCCTGCTCGCAGGCTTACAATCTAAAAAAGACACGTCACACAAGGAAAAGGCAATGGGGAGGGAAGAGGGAGAAAAAAGAATTAGGTAGACTGTCAGCAGGGCTGGTGGGATGGCCCTGTTCCCCCCTCTCATCTCCCAAAGGAGGGGCAGTCCAAATGGAGCAGGCCCTGATGTTCCCTTTGACTGCTCCCTCGCTCCTTCTTCTTCCCCACAGGGCCATGGATGGCAGTTAGCCCGGGGGCGGGGCGGAGTCCATCTGGAGCAGGCCCTGATGTAGATGAACTAGTACAAATCCATGTTTCATTTCCTGAGATCATTTGGAAAATGGTTAGAATTTAGATATACCATTACTTCTTTATTATTTCTGTGCTTCACACACATGCACACATGGGTGCTGGTTAGAACATTCTAGAGCTGAAGAACATTTTGGCAGGAATGTTCCTGCCAACTCCCCCCATCCATCATGCATTACCCTGGGTGTGGCTCCCGGTTTCCCCCAGTTCCTCTTTGACCATCGAAGCGGAGGCATTACTCCATGCCCTTCTCAGTCAGTAAAAAGCATTTATGTATAAGAGTAATATTAGAAATGAGTACACACACATTTCTCTTTATAGTTTGTTCCATTGTCACTAATTATATGGTATGAAATTTCTCCCCAAAGTTTTTTTCCTATGCAGTTTCCATATTTTTAATCTATCTGTATCATTCAGTTCCATTATCTTCTTGAACTTGCCTTCAGTAAATATAGCAAACAGATCACTGTATATAACAACCTTAACCTTATATCTCCAGTAAGTCTAGCAATCAAATTCCATTAATGTATTTTACTTACTATCTTTGTAAGTATATCCAAGACTGACTTGGATTCCTGCACTGAGCAGGGGGTTGGACTCGATGGCCTTGTAGGCCCCTTCCAACCCTACTATTCTATGATTCTATGATTCTAAGAGTACAGATTGTCCCTTATCTGAAATAATACAATTGCAGCATACATTGTAACAATTGTTTCCTATTCAGTGGCTCTGACTTTCCTCCTTTATAGCATTATCACACTGATTGCTCATTATGAATATGAGATCCTTCATAAATTTCAGCATTGTTAGCTGATAAGGAGAGCTAATGCAGTGTAATGACTAAGAGACCAAGCTACAAATCTGTAAGCCTCTGGTTCAAATCTTGGTCTGTCATGAACTTGTTAGAAGCCTTAGGCAAACCATTCTCTCGCAGGATAAAGAGAGGGGATCGAAGGACACCCCCCCATCTGTAATATGGGGTATAATAATAGTGACATGCATTACAGAGTTGTTGTAAGTATTATAACTAGATAATGCATGTGACGTGCTTTGAACACTTGAAAGCACTATACAAAATAATAATAATTTATTTAATTTATTTATTACAATTATATCCCACCTTTCTTACATTGTGGAACTCAAGATGGCTACATGTAGTTCCTAGGTAGTCTCCCGTCCAAGCACTGACCAGACCCAGACCTGCTTAGCTTCAGCAAGATGGCTGCCTCATCATCATCATCATCATCATCATCATCATCACTGTTTGTGGATAGATGGATGGATGGATGGATAGATAGACAGATAGATAGACAGATCAACAGACAAATCTCTTTACATTATATTGGGTATGTCTCATTAAATTATATTTATTTCATTATAGACATTTAATAAATAAATAAATAAATAATATAATATAAAGCTCCATTTTCAGTGTGAACCAGTGCCCCAGGATACATGGCTAATCAGTCATTTCTGGGAAACAAAACTTTATTTGCACACATCAGGATCTCCCATTGCATGCATATTATTATGTGAACTCAGATATTATTATGTGAGCTCAGGTATTTTTAATACAGAGGTAACTCATAAAGCTGATAAATAAAAGGAATGAAACATCCATGGGAGTTTGGATTGCAGTGGTTGTCTATACTGAAATTAATTTAAGTATTTTCAGCTCTGCTATCCAAGTACTCAGTATATTTTCATTTATAAACCTAAGGTCCTCCACATCTTTTATGAAAATGTTGAAAAGTACCAGAAACAAACATTTCCCAAAGAACTAGTATAGCTTTAAATGTTGGTAGTGAGGTTTGTTAACTTTAGATGTCAGTAATGTCTCTTCTCTGGGCATGAAGTGATTGATTGCATGCTCACCTAATGTTACTCCTCTGTTGGCCCATCTGTCTAATCCAAATGCTTATGAATAGGTCATAACCACTGTGAAATATCATGACGTTGTTCCAAAGAAATGTAAACCATGGTTCCCTCATAAATTAGGGATTGAAATGATGATTTAAAGGAGGTTTGCAAACCAAGATTACAAAGGAAACTAGTTTCCGTTAACCACGGCTTGTGTCAGTGGACATATAATGTGAACCATGGTTAATACCATCTGGAAAAAGAGGAGGAAACTGCTCTGGATAGAAGAGGGAGTCATGTTCATGCAGTTGTATCACATGTTTTCAAATTATGGTTGGTTGGAATCTGGCATAACATTTGCACTGGGATGTAGAAGTTGATGTAGGTTTCATGTCATCTTTGTCCTAGTGTACCATGATTTCCTCCCTCCCCCCCCCTTTTTTTTTTTACTCTTCACTGTGAACTTCAGCCATATGTAGCTTTGAATCAAATGGCAAATTATAGTGCAGGTGAATTTGTATTGTAAAAATGTACACAAAGAGTGTGAATGGCATCTGAATATGTTGTTGAGTAGCTCTCATCTTTGCCTATAGACGATGACCCTAGCAATTGTTGAAACATACTTTAGCTCTGGTGTTGGGCCACCATCCTCTACCACGCCTGAAGTCAGCAAGGCAGAGGCAAGGCAAGGCACCCATAACTCTGTCCTCCCAACACCTCAGTGCTTGTCCCCCTTGCCCCTCAGCATCTCCCAGCCTGAGGCAGCTGCCTCACTTTGCCTAATGTAGGGTCAGCCCACACACACACACACACACACACACACACACACACATCAAAAATATCCACTCACCATTTTGAAGAATAATCTAGCTCCAGAGTTCTAGCTGTTGTGGCCAAACATTCCACTTTTCCTCTATTTGCTTTATTGCTGAATGCTACAAAAATAAAGTAGTGCTAATGGCACCAATTACATTACATGTCAAAAAGACCCAATATGGCAATTGTGAGAACATAATGTGTCCCTGAGATGTCAAATGCTTATGTCTCTTGACTGAACAGAACTTAAGCTCAAAGTGTCATTAATGTGTGTTTTAACAAGCAGATGCACAGCCAAGATGACTAATCCTAAGCACTTGGGTGCTAATAAGAACAAACATATATGTGCTACTTCCGTAAGAGTATAAGAGCTGCGATTACTTCCAAATGGATAAGAAAGTTGTTGAGCTGCTTCACTCAATAAAACCACATATGGTTACTTGAAAAAGAGTGAGAGTACACGGGGACATGGAATTGTTCCAATTAATTGTATGATTTCCTTGCAGACACCTGATAGCTAAGACATTTAAGGCAATACACTGTTATGAATTAACTGAATTTTTACACATCTAGACTTTCACCTAGAATCTTTGACTATGTAAACGAACTCCTTTGTATTTGATAATTTGGATGTTTAGTTTTGTCTTAGCGTTAGACCTGGAACTTTAGTTATTGGGGTAATTTTCAATTATTATATTAGCTACAGGTATTACATCATTGAGCTAATTGCTGGTTGTCAAGACTGCTGGGTGGGTGGAAGAGCGTAATTCAATGACAGTATTTATTTTAATTAGTTAACCTTTGTTATGGAAGCATCATGGTATACCATATTTGTAAAACAAAACAAACAAAGAAATAGCACAGATAATAAAGATGTTCAGACCATCAAAACAAACAGAACAGACACATACACTGCCACACACACCCCTAAAGAAGACTATTAAAAAATGTATCTAGGCACATGAAATTGTGGAATACCATCTGTATTATATGGCACTGAGAAAACTGATTATGTTGGACCTCTATTTCGTAGCAGATGGGTTCATTAAATTTAATAGCCTCTAGAGCTTTTAGAAACAGTGTTAAAAACATGTGGAACATGCTGTGACACTTCACTTCTAGCCCCAGAGTCATTATAATTCTGGCGCACACTATAAATATTACAGTACTTTATTTCTATTGAAACAAATGACTACTCTAATTATTTTTGTTCATGTACAGTAACTTCAAAGATATCAAAGCCTGTCCTCATGTTTTAAATTTTTCTGCAGTACATTCCATTTTCTTTGAAGACATTTTTACTATAATTTAGATGCTTCTATCTCCATGTTAGATTCAGTTCTAATTTGTTATTTAACTTGCATGCTAACATCAGAAAGTAAAAAAGCAACCATGTGGATTACGAAAATTAACCACTTTACCCCCTGTGGTGGAAAGGAAGTCTGCAAATATGCTAAGCTTTATCTGGAAAACCAGATCTGAAGCATGTAGGGGTGTTACTTTCCTGGCTGCATTGTTTCTTTCCTGGCATTTAACAGGGTACTGTTTAGGCTTTCATCACTGATGCATAAAGAGGATCCAGACCTTGCATTTTAAGCTGTTGCAGGCTTATCTTGTAAAGCCAAGGTATAAACCAACTGCAAAAGGACCCCTCTAACTGGCAGGGTAGATATTATTTGCAATTTTCGCTTAACCAATTCTTTGAGCAGAATTTTTTTAAAAAAATACTGTATTGGGGATTACTTGGGATTCTGCATCCATATCCTCACAGCAATGCTGTGTACTATGTTCTAAACATAAATCCAAATTGCAGAATGTTAAGGGAAAGAAAATGGATTTTAGATTAACTACCGGACATGGAACAACCGATTGGTTCAAAATTGGGAAAGGAGTACAACAAGGCTGTATATTGTCACCCTGCTTATTTAATTCATATTAAATAAATACATGATGCAGAGTACATCATGAGAAACACTGGGTTGGATGAATCACAGGTCGGAATTAAGATTGCCAGGAGAATTATCAACTACCTCAGATACGCAGACAATACCACCCTAATGGCAGAAAGCGAAGAGGATCTAAAGAGCCTCTTGTTGAGGGTGAAAGTAGAGAGTGCAAAAGCTGGTTTGAAACTCAACATTAAAACAACTAAGATCATGGCATCTGGCCCCATCACTTCCTGGCATATAGAAGGGGAAGAAATGGAAGCAGTGACAGATTTTATTTTCTTGGGCTCCAAGATCACTGCAGACGGTGACTGTAGCCATGAAATTAAAAGACGCTTGCTCCTTGGGAGGAAAGCTATGGCAAACCTAGACAGCATAGTAAGAAGCAGAGACATCACCTTGCCGACAAAGATTCGTATAATCAAAGCTATGGTTTTCCCAGTAGCAACGTATGGCTGTGAGAGCTGGACTATAAGGAAGGCTGAGCGCCGAAGAATTGATGCGTTCGAACTGTGGTGCTGGAGAAGACTCTTACGAGTGCCCTGGACTGCAAGGAGGTCAAATCAGTCCATCCTAAAGGAAATCAACCCTGAGTGCTCATTGGAAGAACAGATACTGAAGCTGAAGCTCAAATATTTTGGCCACCTAATGCGAAGATAAAAGTCCCTGGAAAGGACCCTGATGCTGGGAAAGATTGAAGGCAAAAGGAGAAGGGGACGGCAGAGGATGAGATGGCTAGACAGCATCACTGATGCAATAAATATGGACTTGAGCACGCTCCACTACCTCTAGGCTTGATTTTCTCTTCTTCACCTCCTTTACCTCCTGTTCTTTCTTCAGAACTTTTGACACCTGGTCTACTCTGGTCATCAGCTTCCAAATTCCTGCAGTCACTTTCTCCTTCCTTCCCAGGCTACCAAGCCTTATGCAAAAGTGAGGGATGTTGAAGTTGTTCTTGTGTGATTAGCACATTCTTTTAAAATGTATTTTGGCAGCTCTACTATGGCTTAGTTTCATTGTATCTAAGCCCTGGCATGAGCTGCCATTTCAAACACAGTCTTTGATTTAAAAAGAGCTAAAGAATTCCAGAGCATTCTAACAGCTAAGTGAATGTGTTATTCTATTACTGGTGGTGTTGAAGGGTCTAATGGCATCAGCCCCTTAAAACCCTGCCAAAAATTATACACTTCTGGATTATTCCAGGTAATAAACCTTCTATATACTCTGATTACCCTCTAACCTAGGTGTTTTAGTAGTGAATTACTGCTTAGCTGCTAAGACAGTATTTATTATTTTTATTTATTTATTACATTTATATGGCACAATAGTAAAATTCAAATAAAAACAGGAATACAATTAAAACATAAAACAGATTAAAAACACAAAACTCATCAGTAAAACACATTTTTGAAAACCAGTAACAACACACAACTAGTTAAACACTACTCCAGTTGCAACCTAGCTTCAATACCAAAGGCCGGTCTGAATAAAAATGAGTGCTGTGCTGATAATGTCTCCCATATTTTTTGACAATTCTCATTCAATTTGATAGAAGAGAAATTGCTTTTGAAACAAAATTCAATGGTGAAGGAATTTCAGAGAAATCCTCATGGGTTGGGGTTGGGTTTCTTGGGTTTACCTTACTTAGGAGGTGGCTGAGGAGTGAGCACAAGTGTCCTGTTTTTCATTGTACAATCATCTCTCTGGCCGCCTGTAGCCTCCTCAGCTTCCTACACTTCAATTAAAGCTCAGTTTAAGGAACCATGAGGTAATTCCTCCCATAGGGCTTTTTCTGATCAGGATGTGCAGGCAGCCTGGGAGGCTAGCTGTGATTAGGTGAGCTCAAAAACACTACAAAAATAATTTATAAAATATCCTGAATGAGGCAGAACGATGGAAGCCTCTTTCATGGGGGTGGTGGAGGGAGAAAACTTTCAGGAAATTGGAGGACAGATCTTGGCAGAGAACTGCTCCACCTCATCCCTAGAGCTAAACACAACAATGCCCCCACCTGCGCTACAGTGGATGCAAACTGGGGAGCGGGCTTGCCAAGACAGTTGATGCTGTTGCAGCACGAAAAAACCCAAAACCCCTTAGGAAAAAAAGACAGAAGCTTTGCTACAAGCCCTGCTAATGGGGAGGCCTACCTGGGAGAAACTGTCGAGGATTTCTCCTCCCCCTAGAGAAATTCGGTGAAATTGTCTCCCAAATTTCTCTGCCCATGTTGAAGGTGGAGAATTTCAAGAGGCCATTTGTGCACAGCTCTAATAAAAATGTATTTGTTGCCAGTGGAAGGACAATGGAGAGGTAGCCAGCCCAGCCTCTCTCAGCAGAGTTCCAGAGCCAGGGAGCAGACATTGAGAAGGCCCTCTCTCGATTCCTCACCAAACATGCCTCCTATGGTGGTGGGCTCAAGAGAAGGGTCTCCTCCAAAGATGTGAAATCCCTGCAGGCTCAAATGGGAGAATAAGTTCTTTCGAATAGCCCAGTCCCAAGTTGTATCTTTTGTAATGCTCTTCGTTGGTGTTCAGATGTTTTACCCTTTACCTAACACCTTTCTGCTATGGGTTATTATCTTCATAAATCATAGGCAGCAGGCTTGGTGTTCAGCTTTGATTTACCAGAATATTTCACTGGGAACTCTTCACTACATATGTCTTCCACACCTGTGTATTGGAGATATAGCAGGAGAGGGTATTTTTCAACTTGTCATTGATGTACAGTCCCTTTCTCTGAGAGGACAAAGAATGCCTTTAAATTTCTCTGCTCTGCTTGTACTGGAATTTTTCTGTTCCTGTCATGTCCAAACTGGAAAATCAAAAGGCAACAGATCACTAAATGAAGGAAAAATCTGATTTGAAATGAACAGTTATATTACATCAAACAAGAAAAAAAAACACACATTGGTTAAAAAAATATTTATACAAAATGCTCCTTTAAAAAATAAATAAATGGTAAAATATGAAAACATTCTAATTTCCATAGAAAATTTTTCCTTGGATTGATCTCATGATTTCTGTAGTTCCCATTAAGTCTTTACAGAGTTGCTTCCAGTATGAAAAAGGACAGAATATAATCTTTGCAAAGCTATGAAATCCTTCTATAACCTACCTGGTTATTTTCAACACGCAGCATGAAAAATGTAAAATTGCCTAGAACACTTTATTCATAAACTGTAGCTTTTAAGGTGGGTAGTGACGTTTGTTAACTTCAGGCTTATTAACAGATCGTATACAGCCAATGCTCACAGTAAAGCTCATGATCAATAAACTGAGGGTGTCATCATCAGTGTTCATGTCAGGGACACTAGACGTAATTGCACTTTTCACAAATGAGTGGGAAAACTATTGGAAAATACAGATGAAAAACTATGGTTGAGACAGATGCAGCATTCCAGAAGAATAGGCATATTTGTCTTTTGTAGCAATAAGTTCTGCTTGTGGCACCTCAAAAGTCTAATGAATTTATTGTTTCATAAGCTTTTGTAAGTTATAGCCTACTTTGGCAGATGTGCCACCTCGTTGCTCTTGTGCAAGGCTGCAGTCCTGTGCATGCTACAGGGAAGTATGCTCCAAGAGATATAGTGGGACTTCTCAGTAAACATGCACAGGATTGGGTTCATGGTACTTTACTAGGTTTGTATTCTGGCGATTTAGTGCATTGTTGCTATTTTCTGGTCCTAAGTGCAAGTGTTTCTTTTCGGTTACTGTTACAATTTCTGACTGTATAAAGCAGGGGTAGGCAACGCTTGGCCCTCCAGATGTTTTGGCCTACAATTCCCATAATTTATTTATTTATTTTCTTATTTATTTATTTAAAATATTTCTTGGCTGCCTTTCAGGGCAGAAGCCCTCCCAAGATGGCGTACAGCAATAAAATACATAAAGTACATTAAAAAAATACATAAATACATTTTAAAAAATTATGTCTCACCATTGTCTATGCGGGCTGATGGGAGATTTAGGTTTAAACACCTGGAGAGCCACAGATTGCCCAGCCCTGGTCTAAAGTTTGTGGCATCATCCTCAAGGTGCATAATCATTTTAAGTCATTTATTTGCACATGGTTCTATAAACCCACAAATGTTTTTTTCTTTGCTTGGCATAAGCATAGACAGATAATGAGATTAAAGTGATTTCCCCCACCAACAAGATCATGTTAGGTGGCCTTGTGAACGTCCATTCTTGTCCTATTTGTTCAATAGCCTTTCCACTCCTACTCCCTCTCTTGAATGAATAATTAATTTCTGAATGCTTATATTCAGTCACCCATCTCTGTGCTGGCCTTATGCAGTGTCATACTTGGAATAGAAAGTCAAAATGGACCCTCACTCTGCTCTGGAATGAAACTTTTTAAAAATAAAATAAAATCATACATTGAACTAGAGACTGGAGAGCATGTAATGGTACATTGACTTGGTTCGCACAGCACACCATGGCTCATTTTGGGTTATTTAACCTGTGATGAGCTGCGGAGCCCACAGGCACCATTTGAAATATGCAACCTTGCTTGAGGGTTGTCATGTCATGCGAACCTGAACACTGTGGTGTTATGCGAGGGTTAAACAACCCTTGCATAACCTATGGTCCATTGTAGGGTTATGTGGGGGTTAAAGAACTCTCACATTACCCATGGTCAGTTGTTGTTTAACCCTCGCATAACCCACAACATGATAACCCCTGGTGAGAGGTTGAATATACAAAATGGCCCACAGGCATCACAACTCATCATGGCTTAAATAACCCAGGAGGAGCGAGTGTCATGCGAACAGGCACATTGGCTAGCATTTGGCTAGATATGCTAACATAGAATGGAGCTACTGCGTATATGCTTTGGATTACAACCTCATTGGGTTTCTTTCTGATTTTGGCATTATTAGAGGATATATGATCATCAAATCTTAAGTTAGAAAACAATAGCCATTGAGATTTCAAGAGCTGTGTTAAAATTAGGTACGTCTTTGCTTTCTTTTATTAAGCCCTGCAAATGGAACACCAGCTGGACAAGACAAATAAGTATTGGTCTTACAATGAAACATTAGACATCACAGCGGGGCACAATCATTTCAAAGGAAGCATCACCCAATTGCAGTTCCTCCCTTTTGTTAGCATATACTTCACAGTTTAGTTAACAGTTTTAGACATGCTGGCTTAAGTCCAAAGTAGCTGTGCAGGTGAAAGGCATGCTAATTTGCATGTGTGGGGGTAGTCCCAATTTTAATTGATCCCTCATTCCTGCTGCTGACTGTTGTGTCACATACCGTTTTGTCCCAGAGATTCCCCAAACCTGGGCTGTGGAACAAAATCTTTTTCCTGGAAGCAAGTATATACAGAGCCTTTCAGAGAAGTGGAGAAATGTTTCAGAGAAACATTGAGTCCAATGACCTCACGTTTGCTTCTCCTTCTCTCCTTTGCCCTCTCTGCCTTCACTCATCCCTTGCCCCTCTCTTCCCCTCCCACCCCCTTTGCCAGTTACTTCTGCCTAGCCATATACCCTTCCTTCCTTCCTTCCTTCCTTCCTTCCTTCCTTCCTTCCTCTCGCTCTCTCTCTCTTTCTCTGTCTGTGCATGTGTGTGTGCGTGTTCTGTGTTTCTATACATGTGTATTTCGGAGAGATTCCTGTCACCGTAGTGTCAGGTGCTCCTGTATGTAAGTGAAAAAAGATCATATTGTTGTCTTTCACCTTCCCATCAATCTTCATAAATGACTCATTTAAAAATAATTAGAGTTGGCAGTAATTAAAATTATACTGTCTCCCTTGCAAGCATCTTTGATGAGCAGCCAATAAGTGCTAATAGCAAGTGTACTGGCAAGAAAAGAAATCACAGCTAAGCCATGTATTTTACTTTGGAAAATGTATCATTTTTACATACATTGTGCTTGTTGGAGGTTGGATGTAATGGAGTATTTCACCAAAAGAACTGGGAAGTGACATCAATTTCTAATATATAAAAATATCTACTTAGCAAGATCAAAAATGAATAAATAATCCAAACTAAAGACAGAGAGAGACTATTTTGCAGGAGATACTGTCAAATACATTTGTAACATTTCAAAACAGTGTTATAAGCTGGGATATATAGGTTTTGATCCAGATTTAGGCATATCCAATGGGACTGGTGGAAGTGGACTTTCCCTCCGATCTATGGTAGCCCCTCCAACCCCGCTGAAAATACTATATGGAGAGTTGGGCTATCCTGTTCAGTGGGCTATGCCAGGGATGGGAAACCTCCAGCCAGTGGGTCTAATCTGGCCTGCAGAGGTTCCACATCTGGCCTGTGGAGGCTTGGACTCCCTTCGTGCACCCCTCCATTCCCCGTGTTCCACCCCCTGAAGGCTATTGGGGACTTGGGGAGGAGGCAGGGAGATGAATCCCCGGTGTGTGTGTGTGTGTGTGTGTGTGTGAGAGAGAGAGTGTTCCAGAGAAAACAGTGAGGATTCCTCTGTGTGCTGCTCTCCCTTCCAATTGGGAGGTTGGGTGGTGTAGCGGGGATCCCTGCTGTTATCTCTTACCACAGTTCAGAGATAACAGTAGGATTGCCCTTACTTGGGGCACCCCACATCCTTCCCAATGGGGGAAGGGATGGGGCAGGCGAAGATAACCAACCAAGGTGTGGGGTGGAGGATTTCTCCATTGAATGTGCCTAAATCTAGATCAAACAGATAGAAATTGATTTCAAAAGGTGATAAATTATGTCTCCTCTGCAATTAAGCATGGGGGGTAGAACATACAAAATCTTCTGTCTCTGATGTGTCCCAGTTTGCTGCAGATACAAGACAGCCAGGGCTAGGGGAGTATCTCCATGACAACAGAAGGAGAAGCAAACAGTGGCTTACCCAGATTTTTTAAGGAAGCAGCTTTGGTCCGTGCAGGGCTCCACGAATGAGTGCACTGCACCATTCCAAGTCACTTCTCAGGAACATACTTCTGGGTGGGGTGGGGGGATTGGCAAACAGTAAATAAATCCAGCATCAATATTTAGGGAACAGACCTCATTGACCACAATGGGAGTTACTTCCTTACTTTTAGTTACAATCAGACTAAAAGTAGTCTCAGAAGAACCATTCTTTCGGCACGAAACTCCATCATGGCTGCCTGCGAGATGGCTACGACGTCATGTGCCCCCAACGACCTCTGAACACAGCAACCTTGCAACCTTGCTCTTGGAGACACGACACCTCCTAGGGGTGCTTCCGAAATTCTCTTTCCAAATGTCATCCCAGATTGTTCTGAATTACCTGGCCCTAGTCACAGAGTAGCACCAATGAATTTGCTTTCTGCTATTCTTTCAACTTTGATTTTTGAACTGTGTGAAGACATTTGCCACAGCTTTCCATTTCCACCATTCATTGATGTTAATTTCTTTTCAGAGGGCACACACAGAGTCAGAGACTGTCAGAGGGCACAAATAGCTGCAGGGGAATGGAGGAAATGGCTACGGTCACCTCCCCACTTTCCACCAGCGGGATCCCTCCTCTGCATCAAATGCCTTCTCTGGATGGAAGGAGCCTTTCCACTCCTGGAATGCAAAGTCTGGATCCAACCCAATGTCTTTTATGGGCAAAAGAGTGTCCTTGCATCAGCCAAATATAGATTCACTTTTGGCTGATTAAACAAGTATTTAATATCCATTCAGCAAATGTGTTGAGATCTTAGTTGCGTAACTGACAGGTAGAGGGGATTTGCTTATGGAAAAATTAGGACTGAATGCACAAATCCCTCACGCAGATATGATGCAAATAAACAGCTTATATATCTCAAAGCAGTCAGGTGTTTGATTGCATTGGGGTTGATTTTGGCCAGGCAAAATGATCCAAAAGTGATATAAGGAGAAATCTTGACTCCAGTGATGCTATCACAGAAATTTCATTTCAGATGTAAAATCCAATAGCTTTCTGTATAGTGGTCTGCTGGAAGTTTCATTGGATAAGTTTGAAGTGGCCTCTTGTGAATCTGAAGAGAGGGAGATAACTTGCTTTCACTAAACTAAATGTAGATATTGCAGCTAGATTTTCTGGGCATGGGGGAGGGGGGAAGAGGGAGCTCCAGGGAGCTGGATGAAACTACTGGCAACATTTATAAAGGCAAAAATGTTTCATTAGAAGGAGAAGCCTCATTAAATGTAATGATGCAGATGCTCTCAGATTCTGTAGCCTCATTTTAACTCTGAAATAAAGCTGCTCAGCTCAAACAGCTAATTATTTGAGCTTCATGACATCTTTTTTGTTCTTAAAGTGGTACAAAATGATATCGCATTCTTGGCGCTATATTTCAAGATGAACTAATAGCTTATGGGCTAAACTGTGTTTAAAGTAGAGTATATAAAATAATAATTTTATTAGATGCTATACAATAAATGTATAATGTCCTGCCTGTTACAGATTACAATCTAATTCTATGGAAGGTGTTATGTTTTTGTTCCTAGTACCCTTCAAGGAATAGCGAGTATGGATAAAACTAGATTTAGCACGTGTTCCATATTCTAAAAAAATAATATGGTACATTACAGTACATTGTTTCACAGAGGGAATGATAACAGCCTTGTGTTGTGAGGCAATAAATAAAGTTCTTCTGAAGAAAAACTCTGCAGTGTTTTATTGAAGGAGGAAATATCATGACTTAGCAACATCTTAAAGAGATGTTTGACTTTTGTGTCCAGGTTTTCAGATATGATTAGCCTCTTGGATAACTGAAACATCCATTTTTATGTACAGGATATTCCATTAATACTGATGACATTATCAGACTTCATGATTTTTACATGTGTACCCTATGATTTCTTGCTGTTTTCCACCTCAGGGAGAGATCATACAATCATAGATTTGGAAGGTACTTTGGAGGTCATCTACTCCAGCCTTCCCTACCTGGTGTCATCTAGATGTTTTGAACTTCAGATCCCATCAGCCCCAGCCAGCATGGCCAATGGTCAGGAATGCTGGGAGTTGTAGCCCAAAACTTTTGGAGGGCACCAGGTTGGAATGTAGTCCAATCCCTTGCTCAATGATGATTTGCAATTCAGGATGCAACTACAGCATCCCTGACAGATGGCCATTTAGTCCCTGCTTAAATACCTCCAGTAAAGGAGAACCCACCATGTACCAAGGCAGTCTGTCAAACTGCTATTCCTGTTTGGACATTACTCCTAATGTTTAGCTGAAATCTGCTTCCCTGTAATTTCCACCAGTTGGTTCTAGTATGGCCCTCCAGAGAATAGAGAACAATGGGCAGAATCTAACAGGGTTCTTACACCCCCACCGATTCTCTTACGTCCCACCAATTTTGTTGCACAAGCGGCCCCCACTGCTTGTGCAACAGCAATTTAGCACTTCCCAGGCAACCCAAAACTAGAGTTTCTGCTTGTTTCAGGGCTTCTTCTAGGAAGCACTAAATCTCCCTTGTGTAAGTGGTGGGTTTGTGCAACAGGATCAGCTGGACCCACTGCTTGTGGAAGGGAATTGGCAGGGCAGAAGGGAATCAGTGGGGACGTAAGTGCCCCACTGGATTCTGCCCAATTCTGCTGAATTTTCTGAATAACGGCACTTCAGATATTTGATGACCACTATCATGCTCTTCCTAATCTTCTCTTCTAACCATTCCTCACATAACTTAGTTTCCAGACAGCTTACAATTGTAGTCACCGTCCTCTGGACAGAGTCCAGTTTGCCTATGCCCTTCTTAAAATGTGGCACCCAGAACTTCTGATTTTAAGGCACACAGGAGAAAACACGACAACATGAACAAGCAGCCACAAATTCTTAGCTACTTAACTTGAAAACATTCAATACATTTAGACTGAATTTTGAAAAACAAACAAATCCTGACTAACCTTTGCATTTGTACTTTAAAGAAGATGCTGACACACATTACAGTAAACATGTATTTAGAATATGTATAGATCATTTCTCAATGTAAAGTAAACAATAGCATCTGGTTTTAGTTATGGCATATGAGTATTGTTTTATTTTGTCTTCATTAACATAGCTCTCCTCTTTTCCTCATTTTAATACACTTTAGAAACTTATGTTTAGGAATGGAAATTTTGATATTTGATCCCACGTTGTCTTTACAGCTCTTTCCCATAGCAACCGTATTATTTCCTGTTGAAAGGAATACATTAAAAAGGGAATTTGATTTGAAAAGGAAAAATAAATTTATTCACATCCTAATACATTCCTGGCTAGAAAACAGGTATTGTGAAATAGACAGTGTTGCCTTAAACAACTCTCTCTCTCTCTCTCTCTCTCTCTCTCTCATGTATATGATTCCTAAATGAACAATTAAATGTAGTAATCTATAAAACTTGTGAAGTAGGAGCAATACTGTTTTTTTAACCAGTGTTTTAGCTATACTGTTGATAAGCAAATCAATAACTGTGTTTTATAGGTCACGGAGGGAGCAATCCTATGTGGATCCACGGTTGCATCTGACCCCAGGGTGACCGCCTATCCAGTTCAGGGGAGGAGGAGTGGTGAGGAGCAGATCTCCTCCTTACTCCCCCAACCCTGGTTTCGCAGCTAGACAGCCGATTTTGGCTGTCTAGCCGTGGGACCTTGGAGCACGGGAAGCGGCAGCCAGACGACACATAGGATGTGTCGTACCGGCATTTCTTACCTCCCCACCCTGCCCCACCCCCAGGAACGCCCCATTTTCACCGCTCCGTGCTGCTCTTATGAATGCGGAGCACAGGGCCAATCCGCACTGCCCATGAGGCAGCATGGGAGTGGGTGGGAGTCGGTTCTCTGGGAACCGACCTCGGAGTGGGGGCTCTGAGGTCAGTTCCCAGGAACTGACCTATCCTATGGCCATCTAGCTGCTGACTAGCGGCCATAGGATTGTGCCCTTAGCCTTTCACAAAATTGTTGGGAATATCAGGTGATTGTGCTCAGGATACTGGGAACTGAAAGTTCTCAAGATCCTTTTCAAAGAATTTGTTTGGACTTGGAAGCTAAAGTAGATAGACCACAGTGAGGTTAGAAATCATGATAAAAACCTGACCATGAGAGGTTTAATTCATATGTTCTATAAAGGTTCTTGGTTCGATGTCATGTCATATATAATCACAAGTGAAATATGTGACTTGTCATGGAGGGGAATAAATGCTAATGGGAAGTATAAAGACAAAAAGGCTACTCTCTGTGAGTTCATCTCCCCATGTGGTACTTCTGGATAATGGCAATGTGTGAATACCCAGGTGACATTGCAAGGCTTCTCTGAACGTAAGTATCTCTACCTCAAACACTATCATCTGTGATTGCTGAAAAGGCTTTTCCAGGGCTGCACCAGGCCTTCTCTCCATGCATTTCTGTGCCAGGTGATAGCTTTGGGCAAAATCCAACACTGCATGAGTGGACATTGACTTATGAAGTGGGACTTCCCCCTCCTTCCTTCCCCTTCCTGCTTTAGCCCCTCATCCCCCACCCCAAATCTGCTCTGGAGGTTCCCTAATTCTCCAGAGCAGATTGTGAGGCTGTGCCAGGGGGAGGGGGAAATCTCCTTCCCTCCCCATTCCACTGACAGAAGCAGGACAGGTGATACTTTTGTCACCAAGCTGTGCTGTGAGTCATGTAGGGATGTACGAAAGTCACTTACCTTTCTGTGGATTATGTTTATGGGGGGGGAGGCATTCCGTCCCTCCCCCTGGAATCCTCGACGCAGGGGAGGCGCGCTGTTCCTCCCCCCCAGAATCCTCGGCCGGCCGGTAGGGATGGATGAAAGTCCCTTACCTGATCCCGAAGCTTGCTTCGCGGTGGGGGGGAGGCGCTCCGTCCCTCCCCCCGAAATTCCGGCCGCGAAACCTCTTCTCCTGCCAGGATGCGAATGGCGGCTGCTGTAGCCGCCGCCATTTGCGTCCCTGCAGTCAGCTGTGATAGGCTACGTAAATGTTTACGTAGCCCATCACGGCTGACTTTGAGGGGAAAAAAAAAGCGCGTACGCAAATGGCGGCATCCATGGGCGCCGCTATTTGCGTACGAGCTTTTTTTTTTTTCCAAAGTCAGCCATGATAGGCTACGTAAACATTTACGTAGCCTATCATGGTGTTTTTTAAAAATCTAGCCGAGATAGGCTACGTAAATCTTTACGTAGCCTATCACGTTTGTTTGTTGTTGTTGTTTTTTTACTTGGAAATGGTGGCGGTGGCAGCCAGTCGGAAGACCGGTCGCCACAGCTGCCGCCGCCGAACCACCGCCAAAGCCGCCGCTGCCAGGGACATTCGAACAAGGTAAGTCCCGTCCCGGAGGGGCGGGGGGGCAGACCGTTTCTCCACCAATTTCGGGGGCCCAAATGCGCTCCTTATTTTTGGCCGTCTTAGTCTACGTAAATATTTACGTAGACTATTACGGCGAAAAGAAAGGGGAACGCAAATAGCACCAGCTACGCTATTTGCATTCCCCTTTGTTTTCGCCGTAATAGTCTACGTAAATATTTACGTAGACTAAGACTGCCAAAAATAAGGAATGCAAATGGTGGCGGCTGTAGCCGCCGCCATTTGCGTACACTTTTTTTTTTAGCCTGCTGTGATAGGCTACACGGCCTACGCAGGGACGCAAAAGGCGTCCCTGCGTTAGCCATGATAGGCTATGTATGCATTTACGTAGCCTATCACGGCATGAAAGAAGAAGCGAATGGCGGCCACAGGGCGGCCGCCATTCGCAAGTCGGTGCCGACGGGAGCAGGTAAGTGCTCCGTTTCGTGCGATTTTCGTGGGGTGGGGTGGGGGCTTCGTGCCGCCTGACTTTCATGGGTTGGGGGAGGCAGGGGCTTCGTTCCGCGATGGATTTCGGGGGGCCAAATGCACTTGCATTTGGCCTCACCAAGATCTGTCACGGAATTCTCTGACATCCCTAGAGTCATGTCCTTCCATGAGCACAGCCATCTTTGCATTCTCTCCTACAAACCTGTTTATTAATTATAGAGTTTTTACGAAGTTTCTCTTTCTTTTGCAGGTGTAGCAACAGTACATTTAACTGGGCTTTAGTTAAAGTATCACAGTTAATAGCTTCCAAACCATTATAGGCAAACTGTTGAAAATAGTGTCCCTTTACCTTCCACATGTCTCATTTTAGAATGA
Source organism: Heloderma suspectum (assembly GCF_057233095.1). Classification (NCBI taxonomy): domain Eukaryota; kingdom Metazoa; phylum Chordata; class Lepidosauria; order Squamata; family Helodermatidae; genus Heloderma; species Heloderma suspectum. The sequence continues at coordinate 298,230,727 of NC_139459.1, forward strand.
GGTCTCTAACTATACAGCTTATTAGGCTTTCCCTAGCACATCATCCAAAAACACTTCATAACCACACTAGAGAATTTAGACTAATATTCCTCCTTTAGTCAGGAAGCATGAGCCTTGCCTTCCTGCATGGCAGAAGACTTCTGAGCCTGGGAACTCCTCATTTGATTTCTCTCTTTTCAGAGTTTAAATCTTAGTGGTCCCTGTTTAGCTGATCATCAAATCCAGTGAAGAGATTCAGAATTGCCAATCATTTAAAAAGAAAAACATTCAAATTTAACAATGCAGAGTAATGCACATGCTAGATGGGTTGGAAAATTGGGTATTTATTATAATGCTAATTGCTTATAATGACATTTTACAATGTTGCATTATGCCAGAAATCATTACTTTACAAATACAATGGAGAAGAGTAACCAGAAATAAATTAATTGCTTAGCAGGTAAAGGTGTAAGACCAGGGCCAAGTTGAGGCCTTTAGGTGCACTCCTATGGGCTGTGCCCTTGATGATCATAAGCCCCCAAATTCAGAGGCTTACGAGTATCTCATGCAGGGTGGGAGGAGCGGCGGAGACAATCTTCACCGCCCCATCCTCCCACTCTGTATTTTTCGCTAGACAGGCTTTTTTGCCTATCTAGCAACTGTGCTTCGGAGGGGGAGAGAAGGAGGCTGGCAGAGGCTCAGGGTAGCTCATATCTTGGCCTCCTCTCCCCTCTCCACCCACTGAAACACCCCCTTTCCCCCTCTCTGAGGTTGATATTTGAACTTGGAGGCCAGCCAGCACAGTTCTTTCCACACTGGCTGTGAGGGGGTGGGTGGGAGTGGATTGCTGATTTCCCCCTCTAATGTTGGAATGTTCCTCTATGTCCAGGGGCCATAGGTTTGCTCCCTCTCCTTGTTGCAATTATCTAATATTCTCCAATAATGAAGAATGACCTCTCTTTTGAGCTATTTAATATCCATCTAGTGCTCAAAACATTCAGCTGTGCATGCTTTTCCTATGAATATTTGTCTTCTTGAAATTTACTTGAGCCACAGTACTAAGCATGCTTACAAGTCCCTTTCAACTCAGTAGGACTTCCAAGTGGACATTGTTTAGGGTCAGCCCTATAAGTCAGCTTTGTCGAATCTTTTTAAATTTTAACAAAACAACAACAACAACAACAACAACATATGGAAGACACAAAAAAGGGTCAAAGCTGTATCATATTTATTTGTACTGCAGAATATCCTTTACATAAGATGATAAATGTGAACCATATATTTTAGAAAGCTGGATTAAAAAATGCTGGCACTGAAAAGAGAAACAGATGATATGTAATACTTTGGGCTTGGATAAAAGCATGAAAAAAGTGTAATTTCCACTGGATGCAAGAAAACGAACTGCTACATTATTCTTTTGAGGATTAATGGAAAGTGTTGTATTCTTTAAAAGAAAAAAAAAAAGAACACTTATCTTGGCAAGGTCTGAGGAAACCACTGGAGTCAATAGTACCCACTAGGTTTTTCAGAGATAAGCAATTTTTATGGCTCTGCCTAGAAGTCTTGCTTTTATTGTTTATTGTTAGGAAAATTATCTGTTTCCTGTGGCCTCTCAGAAGGAAGAGCATCAGTCACAGCAGCACAATAATTTCAAATAAATTCTAACCTGGTCGAACATGAGTTGCTCATGCTTCCAACACTAAATAAGCCAGCATCCGAATGAAGAGTTATCCCACAAGTCTAGTAGCTCAGGGAGATGATCTTGAACTTACAGATGCTAGCAGCTAGAGGAACGATGACAAAATACCCATCTGCAAACTGTAATGGACCCTCACAAATGTTGACCCTGATACTTTTAAGCCATGATTTGTTTCCCACCCTGATCCAGCAAATACCCCAAATACCTAAATTAAACTGTTCCTTTGTATCCAACAAGACCACCTTAAACAAGAACAGATAAACCCTATTTAAGCTTTGGAAGTGCCAATGGAGGCCCTGATTCTACAAAGCATTTGTATAGCACAAGGTTCTTGCTTCATAGAGCAGTCACAATGAACATATAAGGTAATAGTCTCAAGTAGTTCTGTAAAGCCATTTTAGGGAGCAATCCTATGGCGGCTAGTCAGCGGCTAGACAGCCATAAGATATGTCAGTTTCTGGAAACTGACCTCGGAGCCAACACTCTGAGGTCGGTTCCCTGGAGAACTGACCTTGCCCCCCCATGCTGCCTCGCAGGCAGCTCGGAACGGCCCCACACTCCGCAGTTGGAAGAGGAGCGCGGACTGGCAAAAATGGGGCATTCTGGGGGGCGTTCCGGGGCAGGGAAGGCGGAAATACCAGTATGACACATCCTATGTGTCATCTGGCAGCCACTTCCCCCGCTCCGCCTTCCCGCAGATACCCGAAATCGGCCGTCTAGCCACAAATGCAGGGTGGCTGAAGCGTGGAGGGGACGATCCCCTCTGTGCTTCTCCTGCTCTGCATTGGATAGGCGGTCGCCTCCGAGTTTGGAGGCAGCCGCCTATCTCCATAGAATTGTGATCTTAATCTATCCTGGCTTCTTTTCCACATTTGTGGAATCCATATCAGCATAACTACTGTATATGGCCAAAGTCCTGACTACCAAAGTTCAAGAGAAGTAGAAGAAAGTAAAATTGTAGAATTTTATTGTTTTAAACTGTTTTATTGTATGTTGTACATCGCCCAGAGTGGCTGGGTGACCAGCCAGATGGGCGATTAATAAATTTAATAACAAAATAAAATAAATAAAAATAAAAAGTTAAAGCTTATGTGCACTTTCCTGGGAGTGTAGCCCACTCAACATAGTGGGACCTACTTCTGAATAAACATGCATAGGATTTCATTTCATGGCAACATGGTAAAATCTTAAAGTATTTTTCCTTGGAGTTCCTATATTAATAATGTAAAGTAATAAAAAGTGCACACATATCCACACAGTGCTTAACAATCGCATTGGCATTCTCAGCTGTTTTTTTTTTTTACTTGAGCATTACCTTTAGATACAATATATATTCATCTAGGCTTTGAGTATTTAATTTCCAACTCTCTATGTCCTGCAAGTCAAACCCTTTGGGAGTTCTAATAATGACTAATCAGCATTGTATTAGGATGTGAAGGCATCCATTATGATATCAAGTATTTGCATGTTTGTATATGCAGTTACTATGACAATATTTATTATGACTGTTAATAATCTTTACTGTGACAGTATTTCAGAACTAAATTCTGAAGGTATACATTCAACTAAAAGCCATGCATTAATACTGGTATTAAACTTCGTTGTAATTATTAGGAATATGGTCTTTCTAAAGAAGCCTTACCTTATAAAGGTAAAAATAAAGAAGTCAGATCAGTTCAATAACATATATGCTCTTCATTATAAAGGAGAGCATGAAATGACCAAACATGATATAGCCACAAACTGTGTATTCAGAATGATTAATAAGAGATAGACTTGATGAATGTTCTGCAGTGTACAAGGTTTTGCCAGTTTTTGTTGGTTCTATTGGATTTCAGTCCTGTACTCTTGCTAAAGTTTGCCAAACATCTAGAATTTCCATAAGAATTGTTTCATCTTTATCATACCTAAATTAATCTTCTTAAATACAAGTGCTGAGCCAAGTGTTAATTAATTTCAGGTTTTGCATTGAGATTTGCATGGCTGATAAGTGAGAAATGTTAGTCCAGCACCTAAGCAAATTGCACTAACATCAAATGTGCTTTTCTACTTTTTGTTAAAGTCCTGGACACAAAGGCTTGTTCTTAAAGCTCATGGGAACTGTGTAGTGCCTATGCTAGGCCTCATGGAACAGTTTTGAAAAACTCCCAAGCCTAGGGAACAAAGGGAACTGTACAACTCTTGCTGTCATCCAGTGAACTGTCTGCAAATCATCCAGTCATCTAGTGGTAGATCCCAGTCTACCTTCTTCCCAACCCTGTTTTAAAGCCTTCATTGGATGAGGGCTGGTAATCTTTTTTACCACTCAGAAAAGCTCCTCTGGATGAGACCACACAAATGCAGTGGTAGTGAATAAAAAGACCTCTTTGCTGCCATCACCATGACCAACTATACTAGCAAATGGGTCCGTCTTCCATGTTTGGTCAGATTCACCACTGGTTTTTCTCTGTGTATACCTTAGCCATCCTCCATGCTGTTCCATTGCACCCATTTCCCCAGTAAACAGGGAAGGTGCATGGGCACCTAGGACTTATTTTTGTCAGTTACCTGAGTGAATTCCTATTCTAAGAGTCCACTAGAACATTGACAAAGGAATTAGTAGAGTCAGCCAAATATTTCCCTATGGCCATCTCAAAACTATCTGGATCTACCATTAGACTTTTGGAGGAGACTATCGTAACTGGTACCACTTAGAGTGAACTATAACTTCGACTGTAACAGGTAACAATTTTCAGAGGGGTAGCCATGTTAGTCTGTTGCAGTAAAACCAGTGAAGAGTTTTGTGGCACCTTAAAAGACTAACACATTTATTATGGTACAAGGTTTCATGGACTTCAGCCCACTTCATCAGATGCATCAGATACTTGGAGATCCAGAGCTCCAAGTGTATGTGTACACCTGGTTGGAAGGAAGGGGGAATTGTAAACAGTGAAGTCAGTGGGAATTGAAATGTGAAAAATACAGACAAAGATAATTATCTTATTTACTGTGACAATTCACAAAACAGTTGTTGGGTGATAACACAGACATCCCTGCTTTGTTGAGCTGAATAGCACATGTAATGTGATAATAAAAGCAAACATTTGTCCCTATTCACACCACCGGAGATGAAAAAAATTCTGGATTATTTTGAAGTACATCAATATCCTTGAATGATTTTTAATCTTTTCTGCTGAACTGTTCTTGTTCCTAAGAGCCCTAAGATGGTAAATCTCATGATGTAGCGTGAGTGAAAAATCCATGCTTGAATGGATATGGACCCTCTTTTAATTGAAATGAGCAGCTGACAATATTGGAGGCATGGCAGATGGCACTAGAAACAACACTAGATAAAATTCAAATGGTCAGTTTTTCCTTAGAAAACTCAGGAAATCTAATGGTCCAGTAACTTAGAATTTCTCCCTATATGTTTTGCATATCTGTGTTAGAAACCTTCAGTATCTTCTGTACACCATGTTTATCAAGGCATTGCCTGAATTTCTTATTGTTGCTTACAGTCAGCTGACATTTCTCATGGAAGTGTTTGCAACTGATATTGAACTATTTCTTGTGGAATCAGTTCAAGATGGGCATTTCATGGCTGGAAATCAATTAAGTCTGAGGGAAATTAGCAAAGGGTTAGGGATGGGGGTTGGAAATAATTGACTCAATTGGTTAATGCTCAACTCTGTTGAATAGATACATATACCAGACATAGTGTTATTTTTTCACATGGTACTATGAAATGTAATAGTAGTTTTAGTTTAGCTAGTAATGAGTATGGTGTGAAGTTGGAGGACCCAATTTTTGTCTTATTCATCTGATTATTCACTCAGCTCATGGTATGCTGAGTGAGTATATCTATGGGAGTGGGGTTACAGGACATGATCTAGCCAGAGTTAAGTAGGTCTGCGGTCCAGTGATTTCTAGCAAAGGATCACATACTTTTTCAGTTCTCCTACTAAAGTATCTGCTTAACTACCTCACCGATTTCAGAGATGACAGTGACTTGGTTCACACAATTACTGCAGCCCACCATAGCTTATTTTAGCCATGGTGCTTTGTGGTGCATGGCAGCGGCCATTTTTTTATATTCAAGCCATGGTGGGCGGTCGTTGTGGCTTATCATGTCACCTAAACCCGGTGAGAGTGGGTTGTTGCTGTGGTTAGCCCATGAGTTGTGGGTAAGTTGTTAACCATGCCAAGAACCCACCCTCACTGGGTTTAGGTGACATGATAAGCCATGGTGACCGACTGCCATGGCTTGAATATTCAAAATGGCCCCCAGCATGCACCATCCATCATGGCTTAAATAAGCAATGGTAGGCTATGGCGATCATGCAAACCGGCCCAGTGTATAACTTTTCACTGAATCATGCTTTGATTTAGATATCATTAGAAACTGTGATCATGTCAGAAGAAGGAATTACAAACAGCACAGGTTGCTTGCAATTCAGCTCCAAAATAATAATGAAAATTTCCACTGTAAAAATAGGATGCTGCTGTTTAGTATGAAGCTTCCATTTACAAAATCATAATTGTGTGATATATGCAGGCACTTGTAAGCAGCTCGTGTTTGTCTTTAAATATGCACACACAATTATGGATGAATAATTTAAAACATTCGTTGATCAGACTGGATCTTGATAATAAGAGGGGCCTTAGAGATTAGTAAACGACTGGTTCAAAAGGATCCACATTGAATTATATTTGTGTACAGGAAGATGGAACTTCACAATTCAAGTGTGATATCATATCCTTGGGGGAATCATCTCTTTCCTTTAGCCCTGCAGCATTTTAACAAATTGCATGGTGCTAGTGATATTCAGCAGACAAGCTGTCCCTTAGTTCCTGTAGTCCTGTGTTATGCAGCAGATTGAATTAACTGGAAATATTTCTCCTATTACTTCCTCTCTTTTTTATTACCTTGGTGATTTTTTACATTAATAAAACAACTAAACTCGCTTTAATATATCACATCAAGTATATAATGATGGCTTGTTCTATTCTGTTCTTGTTTTTTTCCAGCTTCCTCAGGCTCAAAAGGTAAACTATTTTCAATCAATACTTATTCAAAGAAATCACCAACTCTTCATGTTTCCACAGTGTCATGAATATGGTACAATGGTGATCAGTGAAATTCTTTACAATGTCACAGCTGTAATGAACTGGAGAACATGACATTGCTTAAATCAAAGCAAGACATTGTGTGCAGTCAAGTCACCCACTGAGTTACAATTCAGACACAATGTGAGAGCTATTTGAACCAAAATGAAGAAGGAGTGGACTGCTGCTTCGTAAAATAAAGGATCCATTTTGTTATCATGTTGAAAATAATAGGCAGCCATTGAATGGACATGGCAGTTACAAAGAAGCTATCCATAGGTCTTTGGATTCCCCAACAGAGGAACAATGGAACTCAGGCTATGGCTACATGCTTTCACTGGTCCCTATTGTATTGTCTTATCAAAAGCCTTGCAGCACATCTAACATACGTTTTGTCCAAAGAGGTTTCCATGCAATGTGCTGTTATTGTTGTACAGCTTCTGCTTTGATATGGTATGATCCAGAGCTACCCCATTGCATTTCATGATCTATCACAAATGATAATTGTAGCCAGTACAACATATCACTTGATGTCCGTTGCATCATTCTTGTATAATTCACAAATATAATTGGGAAGAAAACACACAAGAATCGCCACTGTTTAGAATGCCATTATATGATGAGGAGTGCAATTTTATAACTTACAAGAATTCCTGTATGATTACAGCAAAATGGCATGTTCCCCTGCACATTTAATTTTTTGGGGGAGAGGTGTAATTATTCTTAGACCAGCAGACTTATTTATTTATTTATTATTGCATTTATATCCCGCCCTTATTCCTCTTGCAAGGAACCCAAGGCGGCTTACATTATCCTCCTCCTCCTCTCTGTTGTATCCTCACAACAACAACCCTGTGAGGTGGGTTGGGCTGAGAGCCTGTGACTGGCCCAAACTCACCCAGTGAGCTTCCATGGCCAAGTGCGGACTAGAACCCGGATCTCCCAGCTCCCAGTCCGTCACTCTCACCACTACACTACACTGGCTGTCTTGGATTGAAATGCCTGAGAGACCCCTTGTCTGTGCTCATAGCTGGACTCTTCTTGCCATATTTGAACAGCAGCCAGCCCAGGCTACCGTTCTCTTCTGATCCATGCGGATGCACAGTCTGCTTAGTGTTCATGAATCTGGACATAAAAGAGAAAAAAAATACTTTCTGCATGGGCAGACCGAGCAGGACAGGTCTCGGTGGACTCAGTGAGACACAAGCAGGAAGCAAATGACTTTTGCCTTATTGTTTTTACTTTAATGCAGCTGAAGGGGGGTGGGGATGGGCTCACATTTGATCAGAGCAGTGTTTAATCTTTTCCCTGCTGGCTGTTTTTCTGATCAAAGGGAAAAAGATACAAGTGATCAAAGGGAAAAAGATACAAGTGCCAACTATCTTTTCTGAAACAGGTGAGAAGCTGGAGGAGGCTTTCAGAAGAATGGCTTACAGGGAAAGAGTTAAGCATCTATTTTGGTCCCGAGTCACACGAATGTATAATTTAGAAGGTCCAATTGCAAGCATAGGATCACACTTGTCTGGAGATCCTCCTGTTGGGTTTCCATAGGCATATTGAATATTTCCCATAGAAGTGGATGGTTTAGTTCTGTGGATGCCAAATAATGGTCATTGAGTAATCAAATGGTTATCAAGACCATCACTTTTACATATAACATTCAGGACAAGAACTTTTAATAGCAATCTTTTTCCAGAAATTGTCATCAATTCTAACCCAATGATAAATGCAAAATGAATTAAACATGGTAATTATGGTATGTTGGTTTCTAGTTTCCAGAATAAGCAAATTATTCAAGGTGTTGGTTTTGACCTTTAAAACCCTATATGGTTCCGGCCCAGGCTATCTCAAGGAGCGCCTCCAGCAACACCAGACAGGCCACTCAACAAGATCAGCCTCGGATGGCCTTCTCCCTGTCCCATCAGCCAGGACAGCTAGGCTGGTGATGACGAGGGAGAGGGCCTTCTCTGTGGTGGCCCCCACTCTGTGGAACTCCCTCCCTAGGGAACTCCACCACACCCCCTCTTTAATGAGTTTCTGCCACACGTTGAAAACTTGGTTGTTCAGGCAGGCATTCGGGGTGGGCTAGGGTATTTCTAAAAATACAATGTTTTAATGTGGAATTTTATTGTTTTAAACTTTCGTATTATCGTACATCGCCCAGAGTGGCCGGGTGACCAGCCAGATGGGCGATTAAGAAATTTAATAAATAAATAAATTTATTATCAAAATGCTTAAGGCTGTGATCCTAAACTCACTTACTAGAAAGTAAGCGCCAGTGCACACAGTGGGACTTACTTCTGAGTAAACATGCACAGGATTGCACTGGACATCATCTTTGTAAAATTCCAAAGCACATTTGTTCATAGCCTTTTTCTTAGCAAAATTTAGCTGTACTGAAATTTGTCTTCATGATCCTTCCATATTATTTAGCAATGCTCTTTTTCATTAAACTTATGTTAAGGGGATTGACCCCTTTTTAGTCATCCATTCCATGTAGAATGATAATGCACTGATGGTGGGGGAGGCTTTCTTCTTGAACTGCACATGTGAATTAGTCTGCACAGCTGTTCAGGGATAGAGCCTGCTGCTGCTGTGCTTCCACACAAAGTGTGCGTATTCTACATGGAAATGTAGTCATGAGTGGTCCTAGTGGAAGCCTCATTCACATTCATCTAATTGGGCAGAGTCCTGTGCCAGTGACTTGCTGTGAATATAAATAGACTAGAGATAAAACAGAGGTAAGCTTTGGCTAATATACTCTAACTTTGGCAGAATCTCTCATGCACCAAGTCAATTATGTGTCTTGATCATGGTGTCCAAATAGTAGCAGTAGTAGTAGAAGATGATGATGAAGAAGAAGATCAGGTGGTGATGCCTGGTATAGCCATGTAGTTCATCCATTACGAAGCTCTTGGACACATAGAACGTGTTATCCATCATTATAGTTTTACAAGGGTTTTATAAGTTCTTAAGCATGGAGTTACCAGTTCTGGCATTCAAAGACAGATTCAGTGGTTTATTAGTATCTTGAAAAGCCAAGGGATAAAATCATTTCCTTCAGGTGTCCCCATAGCTCAATCCTTGGATCTCTTTTGAATGCCAGGATCAGCCCTGGAAAATGTGAAGTAATCTTTAAGCACATGCATAGCCCCTTTTCCAAAACATTGGGGAATTCTAATGGTAGTTCATCCTGCCATTATTAGGAAAATTACTTCCAAGTCACTGGGTATAATTTCCAGGCAGGCTTGAGCCTTATGTTGGGGAATAAATAAGAAAATAAAGGCGGGGGGAGAATATGAAAAGTGAAATGTATAAAATAATAGTAGGTGCTGAGAAATTTTGCTGCAATGTGTCCTTGCCCCTCCATATTTGACTTGGAACAGCCTTCAGAAGCCCAGTCCCCCTTGAATAATTGCAAAACGTTAAGGGATTCCATATTGTAATGATTCCTTCCACATCAGTGAAATTTCTTTTCGTCATCCTATTTTAGTCTCTAGAAGAGCATCACAGTTGTTCTTCCAGTTTCTTTTGCAAATCTCATATTTAGTTTTCAGCACACCATTTTTATTCATATTGTAATATTAATGCTGCTTGTTCCTAGGCCGTCTTTATGCTTAGCAGATGCTGGACACAACTGTAGTATTTTAGTGCTCCCATTCTAATTTATGTACATTTGTCAAGGTACTAATATCCTCCTCCTCCACTCATTAGTAGAAATAGGCCTTTGACAGAATAAGCAACTGCCAGCATTAAGCAAATACAGTTTAAATGGAATGCACATTATATGTGTGCATATCCAATGGATTATTTGGCTCATGGAGTCAACAGGCAGTCCTCAAATAGAAACATTTATAGAGCTACATTGTATAATGCAATAAGTAGTTGTTGGATAGCTAACATGAACCTGGTATGACATTCTGAGTGGAAATAGAACTTTGTTGGGTACTACTCATTAGTTTCCCCCATGTTGAATAACCTGGAAATGTATAATGTCCGGACTTTTCCCCAACAAACTGGGGAAAGCTTCATGAGCAGCTTTCAAACCCATTTGGCATTTGTTTGTTTGAGGAAGAACAGTGCAGGACTGATGCTTGTCTTTATGAATGGCTTAAGTCAATGCTAGTGTACATTTTGCCATATGGTGTCTGAACTTGTACTGTGTTTTTGTTGGAATCTGTATCATCTATAAATGTTTTTGTATAAACATTTTAAATGGTCATGCCTCTATAAACATGCTCACTTTAATTGTCATATGAATCTAGAATAAGAATGTTACTGTCCATGTTTACTTCTTCAATTTTCTATCTGCTAGAAAACTCATATCTTTTAAGGATTGTGTGTGGCACAGTTATTCTGTGTACATGTAAATTACTAATTTGGCAACAAGCAATAGATTATCTCTTTATACCATTACTAGCAATAGATTTTAAAGCCCTTGGTCTTGCAGTTGAATACATACAGAAAAATGTTTTAAGGAAGCTATATTTTCCAACATGGAGCTAAACATTATAAATTCATACGGAAGAAAAAAAATTATTCATTTATTACATTTTTAATTGCCCAATAACTGTAGTTGTCTGGGTGGTGTACAAATTAAAAACTTTAAATTGTTGTTGTTGTTCAGTCGTTCAGTCGTGTCCGACTCTTTGTGACCCCATGGACCATAGCACGCCAGGCCTTCCTGTCCTGCACTCTCTCCCGGAGTGTGCTCAAGTTCATATTCATTGCATCGGTGATGCTATCTAGCCATCTCATCCTCTGTCGTCCCCTTCTCCTTTTGCCTTCAGTCTTTCCCAGCATCAGGGTCTTTTCCAGAGAGTTTTCTCTTCGCATTGGGTGGCCAAAATATTTGAGCTTCAGCTTCAGTATCTGTCCTTCCAATGAGCAGTCAGGGTTGATTTCCTTTAGGATGGACTGATTTGACCTCCTTGCAGTCCAGGGGACTCATAAGAGTCTTCTACAGCACCACAGTTCGAAAGCATCAATTCTTCGGCGCTCAGCCTTCCTTATAGTCCAGCTCTCACAGCCATACATTACTACTGGGAAAACCATAGCTTTGATTAGACGGACCTTTGTCGGCAAGGTGATGTCTCTGCTTCTTACTATGCTGTCTAGGTTTGCCATAGCTTTCCTCCCAAGGAGCAAGCGTCTTTTAATTTCATGGCTACAGTCACCGTCTGCGGTGATCCTGGAGCCCAAGAAAGTAAAATCTGTCACTGCTTCCATTTCTTACCCTTCTATATGCCAGGAAGTGACGGAGCCAGATGCCATGATCTTAGTTTTTTTAATGTGGAGTTTCAAACCAGCTTTTGCACTCTCCTCTTTCACCCTCAACAAGAGGCTCTTGAGATCCTCTTCACTTTCTGCCATTAGGGTGGTATCGTCTGCATATCGGAGGTTGTTGATAATTCTCCCGGCAATCTTAATTCCGACCTGTGATTCATCCAACCCGGCGTTTCTCATGATGTACTCTGCATATAAGTTAAATAAGCAGGGTGACAATATGCAGCCTTGTCGTACTCCTTTCCCAATTTTGAACCACTCGGTTGTTCCATGTCTGGTTCTTACTGTTGCTTCTTGACCCTCGTACAGGTTTCTCAGGAGACAGGTAAGGTGGTCTGGTACTCCCATCACTTTAACAATTTGCCACAGTTTGTTGTGATGCACACAATCAAAGGCTTTAGCGTAGTCAATGAAGCAGAAATAGACATTTTTCTGGAATTCTCTTGCTTTCTCCATGATCCAGCGAACATTGGCGATTTGATCTCTAGTTCCTCTGCCTCTTCGAAACCCAGCTTGTACTTCTGGTAGTTCTCGGTTTGCATACTGCTGAAGCCTAGCTTGTAGGATTTTGAGCATCACCTTGCTGGCATGTGAAATGTGCGCAATTGTGCGGTAGTTTGAACACTCTTTGGCATTGCCCTTCTTTGGAATTGGAATGTAAACTGACCTTTTCCAGTCTTGTGGCCACCGTTGAGTGTTCCAGATTTGTTGGCATATTGAATGCAGCACTTTAACAGCATCATCTTTTAGGATTTTAAATAGCTCAGCTGGAATACTGTCACCTCCACTAGCTTTGTTGTTACTAATGCTTCCTAAGTAGGAGTGCACGAAAGCCACTTACCTGGTCTCACAGCTTGCTTCGTGGTGGGGGGGAGGCGCTTCGCTGCTCCCCCCGAAGTTCAGGCCGGGGGGGGGAGGCTTCCCGCCTCGCCCGGCCGAAATTCAGGCCGGGGGGGAGGCTTCCCACCTCGCCCAGCCGAAATTCAGGCCGGGGAGGAGGCGCCTCGCCTCGCCCGGCCACGAAATAAAAAGTAAAAAAAAAACAACGCCCCCGTGATAGGCTACGTGACAATTAACGTAGCCTATCACGGCTAGATCTGCAAAGTCAGCCGTGATAGGCTACGTTAATCGTCACGTAGCCTATCACGGGTGACTTAAAAAAAAAAAAAAGCGCGTACGCAAATGGCGGCCCCCATAGGGAGCCGCCATTCACGTTCCTTATTTGGTCGCTGTAGTCTACGTAAATCTTTACGTAGACTACGGCAACCAAATAAGGAACGTGAATGGCGGCTCCCTATGGGGGCCGCCATTTGCGTACGCGCTTTTTTTTTTTTAAGTTACCCGTGATAGGCTACGTGACGATTAACATAGCCTATCACGGCTGACTTTGCAGATCTAGCCGTGATAGGCTACGTTAATCGTCACGTAGCCTATCACGGGGGTGTTTTGTTTTTACTTTTATTGGAATGGCGGCGGCGGCAGCCGGTCAAAAGACCGGCTGCCGCCTCTGCCCCTGTCGAAGACCTGACAAACCGCCGCCGGGACCCGCCGCTGGGAGGGACATTCGGGAAAGGTAAGTCCCGTCCCGGGGGGGGTGCGGGGTGCGGGGGGGTGCGGAGAATTTCTCCCCGAAACTACTTCGGGGGGCCGAACACGTTGGCAATCGGCCAATCGGCCCCCCGAAGTTTTGGGGAGAAATTCTCCCCCATCCCTATTCCTAAGGCCCACTTGACTTCACTCTTGAGGATGTCCGGCTCAAGTTCAGTGACCGCACTATCATGGCTATCAGGGACATTAAGATCTTTCCTGTATAGTTCTTCTGTGTATTCTTTCCACCTCTTCTTAATCTCATCTGCTTCTGTTAGGTCCCTGCCTTCTTTGTCCTTTGTCATGCCTGTCTTTGCACAAAACGTTCCCTTGAGATCTCCAATTTTCTTGAAGAGATCTCTAGTCTTTCCCATTCTGTTGTTTTCCTCGATTTCTTTGCATTGTTCATTTAAGAAGGCCTTCTTGTCTCTCCTTGCTATTCTCTGGAACTCTGCATTCAGTTGGATATATCTTCCCCTTTCTCCCTTGCTTTTTGCTTCCCTTCTTTCTTCAGCTACTTGTAAAGCCTCATCAGACAGCCACTTGGCTTTCTTGCATTTCTTTTTCTTTGGGATGGATTTCGTTGCTGCCTCCTGAACAATGTTACAGACCTCTGTCCATAGTTCCTCAGGCACTCTGTCTATCAGGTCTAATCCCTGAAATCTATTCCTCACCTCCACTGTATATTCATAAGGGATATGATTTAGGTCATACCTGAATGGTTTAGTGGTTTTCCCTACGTTCTACAATTTAAGCTGAAATTTTGCAACAAGAAGCTCATGATCTGAGCCACAGTCAGCTCCAGGTCTTGTTTTTACTGACAGTATAGAGCTTCTCCATCTTTGGCTGCAAAGGACATAATCAATCTGGTTTCGATATTGACCATCTGGTGATGTACATGTGTAGAGTCGTCTCTTGTGCTGTTGGAAAAGAGTGTTTGCTATGATCACCGTGTTCTCTTGGCAAAACTCTACTAGCTTTTGTCCTGCTTCATTTTGTACACCAAGGCCATGCCTGCCTTGGTGATTTCTTGACTTTCTACTTTAGCATTCCAATCCCCTATGATGAAGACATCTTTTTTTGGTGTTAGTTCTAGAAGGTGTTGTAGGTCTTCATAGAACCGATCAACCTCAGCTTCTTCGACATCAGTGGTTGGGGCATAGACCTGAACTACTGTGATGTTGAATGGTTTGCCTTGGATTCGTACTGAGATCATTCTGCCATTTCTAAGATTGCACCCCAGTACTGCTTTTCCCACCCTTTTGTTGACTATGAGTGCTACTCCATTTCTTCTAAGGGATTCTTGCCCACAGTAGTAGATATGATGGTCACCTGAATTAAATTCGCCCATGCATGTCCATTTTAGTTCGCTGATTCCCAAGATGTCTATGTTCAATCTTGCCATCTCATGTTTGACCACCTCCAGCTTACCTTGATTCATTGATCTGACATTCCAGGTTCCTAAACAATATTGTTCTTTACACCATCGGATTTTCTTTTCACCACCAGACACATCCACAGCTGAGTGTCCTTTCGGGTTTGGCCCAGCCGCTTCAGTCTTTCTGGCGCTACTTGGAAATACCATCTGCTCTTCCCCAGTAGTATACAACGTAATAATTAAACAAGAATAAAACACGAACAAAACAGGCCAGGTAAAAGCAAGATAAAACCAGCAGTACCACATAAGAAAATGAAGAGTAAAACCAGGAGCAGGAATAAAACTGTAAAAGCACTAAAATAGTTGCTGAAATGCCTGGGAAGATAAAAAGGGGGTTGTCTGCCACTGAAAAGACCATAATGTAGGTGCCAGGTGAGCCTCTCTGGTGAAGGCATTTCACAGGTAGGGCACCAACACTGAAAAGGCCTTCTATCTTGTAGCCATCCTCCTCACTTTATTTGGCATCTTCCTCGTAACCATCTGAAGCACCCGGAGGAGGGCATCAGATGATGACATTAGGGACCACATAGGTTAATATGGGAAGGAAAGCTTCTTCAGGTAACCTGGCCCAAGCCATTTAGCACTTTAACGGTTAAAACCAGCACTTTAAATTGGGCCCGGAAATGGACTGGCAGCCAGTGCAGAAGGCAACTTGCTGACATAATGTGATCGTATTGGGCAGGCCCCATTAACAATCTAACCACCCTGGTTTTGACTAGCAAAAGTTTCCTGATCATTTTCAGAGGCAACCCCATGCAGTAGACACATTGCAATGATCTAAATGGGAGGTTACCAGGGCATGTACAACTGTTGCAAAGCTATCGCTCTTTCCAGGTAAAGTTGTAATTGGTACATCTCCAGCCTAAGTTGATGAAAAGTGCTCTGAGCCACCAAGGCCACCTGTGCCTCTAGTGACAATGATGGATCCAAGAGCACCCTGAAACTACACACCTGATCTTTTAGAAATGTCACTCAAACAGACAGACAAACCATCCACAAACAATATCTTGGTCTTGTCTGGACTTGGTATCCATTTATTGGTCCTCATCCTGTCCATTACCTTGTCCATTCAGGACATCAACTGCCTCACCTGTATGAGATGAAAAGGAGTGGTGGAGCAGGTGGCTGCTCCAGAGAGCCCCACTAGCTGCTCTCCTGCTATGGCATTTTCAGAATCAGGAGGGCGGGACCAGCGGGGCTCTCCAGAGCTGCCATCCCACCCGGCAGCACTACAACAGGTGCTTCAGATAGGTGGCAGCTCCTGAAAGCCCTGCCAGCCCCACTCTTTCAGGGTAGCAAATGCTAGCGGGGCATTCTGAAGCACCTGGCAGTGGGGGGCAATCCTGGTGGGTGAGGGAACTAGGCAATTTGCTACTCCCCCACACTGCTGCCTGAGGTAGGGGATTCACTGACCTTGCGTAAGGTCAAACTTCACAGCATGCCACTGAGGGTACAATATATAATATATTAGGGCAAAAGCTAGAAATTCAGTATATGTTGACATCTACCAGTAAGTTTTTTAGGTAGCCAGTGGGAAATAACAGAAAAGTCTGACATTTATCACTGAATATTTTTGTGAACTGCCCAGAGAGCTTTGGCTATTTGGCGGTATAGAAATGTAATAAATAAATACACAAATAAATAAATAACATTTCCTTCAGCAAATCACTAAATGTCATGAACATTTCCAAAATTTATTGGTAAAGACGAAAATTTTCCATGCCCAGGTATAAATGGCAAAAGCAACCTCATGACTTGGTCTTTTCCGTCATTCAACAGAAAATCTAAGAAATAACAAAATGTCTTCAATAAATACCCATTTTCACACATTTCCATGATTTACTAGAAATTTCAACATTTCTCAAATTTATTTCCACTTCAAAAATCTTTGTTACAGTTTGTATAATTTTGTATCAATTGCCATACTTTCTGAGACATTTCATATACTGATGGCTGAAAATACTCTAGGATCATCTAAAGGTAGGGATGTACGAATCCCTTATCTTGCTCCGCTGAGGGGCATCCGCGGTAGGGGGGAGGCGATCTGCCCCTCCCCCCGGAATCCTGCCTGGCCGGCTCCGCTCCATGGCAAGGCCGCAGAGCCACCGGCCAGGGCTGGCCACAGCCGGACTTCCGGCCACTGCCGGGCTGCGACTGCAAATGGCGGCCGCTATGCCGGCCGCAAATGGCAGCCACCATATCTACGTATATCTATCATGGCAAAAGGCAGGGACGCAAATGGTGGCTGCTACGCCATTTACGTCCCTGTCTTTTGCCATGATAGGCTACATAGATACTTACCTAGCCTATCATGGCTTGGCAGGGACACAAATGGTGGCCGGCGTAGTGGCCACCATTTGCGGTCACAGCCCGGCAGTGGCCGGAAGACAACCCGGAGCCGCCATCACCAGAGCCAGGTAGGCTTTGTCCCAGGGGGATTCCGTGGGGTGGCAGGGGGGATTGCTCCATTCTGCCATGGACTCCAGGGGGCCGGATTCTAAAGAATCCGGCCTAACTGGAGTCCATGGCAGAATTCTCCAACATCCCTATCTAAAGGTTAAAGAGAAAAATGGCAAAACTATGGTAACAGTGTAATCCTATGTCCCCACCACATTGAAGTTGAAAGGAAACACACCCAGATGGGAGCGAAGTCAGGACTTTTAGCTGTAATTCAAGGGGTTTGACAAAAGTGGGGCAGTAACCATTCAGGAAGTACAGCCAGTGGCATACACACACACCCATCGTTGGTGGCTCATAAGTAATGGAACAAACCAACAGCATTTCAAACTTAAGACTCGCCTTTAATACTTGGATGAAAATCCTTTGCAATCAATGACTGCCTGAAGTCTGGAACCCATGGGCGTGACCAAATGCTGAGTTTCCTCCCTCGAGATGCTTTGCCAGGCCTTTACTGCATCTGCCTTCAGCTGCTGCTTGTTTATGGGTCTTTCTGCCTTCAGTCTTGTCTTCAGGAAATGAAAAGCATGCTGTATTGGGTTGAGATCAGGAGACTGACTTGGCCATTGGAGAACATCCCACTTCTTTGCCTTCAGAAACTCTGGGCTAGCTTTTGCTGTATGTTTTGGGTCATTATCCATCTGCAATGTGAAGCAACGTCCTATCAGTTTGGCAGCATTCAGCTGAATCTGAGCAGAAGGTATAGTCCTATACACTTTAGAATTCATCCTGCTGCTTTTATCAGCAGTCAGGTCATCAATAAATACCAGTGAGCCGGTTCCATTAGCAGCCATACATGCCCATGCCATAACACTGCCTCCACCATGTTGGACAGATGACGCTTCGGATCATGAGCTGTTCCTTTCCTTCTCCATACTTTTCCCATCATACTGGCACAAGTTAATCTTGGTTTCATCAGTCCAAAGGATCTTATGCCAGAACTGGGCAGGCTTTTTTAGGTGTTTGCTGGCAAAGGCTAATCTGGCCTTTCTGTTCTTGAGTGTTACCAGTGGTTTGCACCTTGTTGTAAAGCCTCTGTATTTACATTCCTAAAGCCGTCTCTTGACTGTAGATGTTGATAATGACATGCCTGCCTCCGCAAGAGCATTCTTGACCTGGCTAGATGTTGTGACTGGGTTCCTCTTCACCATGAGCAGAATTCGGCGGTCATCCACTTTAGTTGTCTTCCGTGGTCTTCCAGGCCCTTTGCAGTTGCTGAGCTAGCTTGCCAGTTAATTCCTTCTTTTTCAGGATGTTCCAAACTGTTGTGTTGGCCACTCCCACTGTTTTTGCTATCTCTCTGATGGGTTTATTTTGTTTCCTCAGCTTAATGATGGCCTCCTTCACTCACATGGACACCTCTTTGAGCCACATGTTGGGAGTTCCAGTGAACAGCTACCAAATGCAAATGTAACACTCAGAACCACCTCCAGGCCTTTTATCTGCTTGATTGGTCATGGGGTGCCCAGGAAACAGGCCACACCTGGCCATGCAGCTGCTTGTCAGCCATTCGTTCCATTACTTATGGGCCACCAATGATGGGTATGTGTGTATGCCACTGGCTGTCCTTCCTGAATGGTTAGTGCCCCACTTCTGTCAAACCCCTTGAATTTAGGGATGTTAGAGAATTTTGCCACAGATCCCAAGGAGGTCGAATTCCAACCCGCCCCACCACCCTGCAAAAGCCCCACGAAACAGAGCCTACCTGGCTGTGGCTCCGGTGGCTCCAGCGGCAGATGAAGTGGCAGTGGCAGCGACGGTGGCGGCTCCAGCCGCTGTCAGGCTGCTGCGGCCGCAAATGGTGGCCATCATAGCGGCTGCCATTTGCATCCCTATGCCGGCCCGTGATAGACTACGTATATATTTACGTAGCCTATCACGGCTAAAGCAGGGATGCAAATGGCGTCCCCTACGCTATTTGTGTTCCTGCTTTAGCCGTGATAGGCTGCATAAATATTTATGTTTACGCTATGCAGGATGCCATTGCGGCCGCAGCAGCCCGGCTGCGGCTGGAGGCCCTGCTGCGGGTTGGCCCGGCCAGCAGCTCCGCAGACTGGCCGTGGAGCGGAGCCGGCCGGGCAGGATTCCGGGGGGGAGGAACGGATCACCTCCCCCCCTTGTCAAGGATTCCAGGGGGAGGAACGGATCGCCTCCCCCCATCTGCAGACCCCAGCGGAGCCAGGTAAGCAGGGTTTCGTACACCCCTACTTGAATTACAGCTGACTTCGCTCCCATCTGGGTGTGTTTCCTTTCAACTTCAATGTGGTGGTGTACAGAGGACAACTGCCAAAACAGTTATCTTTGTTCCAATATTTCTGGCCCTGACTGTAAGTGGGTATAGGATTGTAGCATGAGAGATGGAGCTGTTACTTTTTAAAATTATGTCTGCCATAAAAAGAATAGGAGACAAAGCTAGATAGCAACTCACAATCATTACATGAACTTAACAGTATGGGGCACACTTCCAACTTGTAGCTATCTGTGATGGTCTGTGTGATATTTTGCTCAGGCTACATTTAACAGTTGAGATTTTCTATAAGATACAATGCAGACACCAGTTCTACAAATGCATATGATTAACTGTATTGCTTGAAATGTGTGCAGGAATATAGAGTTAAATGTTGCAAAGCGATTTTGTACATAGGGAGAATGACCGGTGTGGTTGGCCATGCCATACGAGAAGGTGCTTCACATAGTTTCCCATGTGGAATGGCACCCATGGTTTGAAGTGGTACGAGTACCACTAGTGAAACATAAGAACTGGGAATGAGTTTCAGATCACTGTGAAGGAGAGGGGTGATGATATAGGATCTAGATTTGTTGAAAGTACTTGGTCTGGATAAACTTTTGTTTCCTTCCAGGCTTATTTATTTATTTGATTTGATTTGTAACCCACCTTTCTACCAAGAAAAATGGCACTCAGTGCAGTTATGATTCCATTAAATGCCCCCGAATACTTAGTTCAGTGTAACAGTTTATTCTGGACTTTGAATCTCTGTATTAAGCACTCCTGATCTCTATCCTATCCAGTCCCTCAGGCTTAAGATATTCCTATGTAACAGCCCACTGGGGTATTGTTTGACTTGCTTTATTGAAACAGCAGGTTTCAAGATGTGTTAGCTTATTCCTGTTGTGAGGTATTTTGTGCTGAAACTGTTTGAAACAGGAGAGACTATATATTAGCCATATTAATGAAAGAGAGCCTGATTTTAAAATAATAATTTTGCTTTATTGAAAATATTGTTTTTTCTTTTTAAAAATGTTTTTAGAACATGGCTTTGGCAATACCTGTTCCCCTAAAGTTTTGCAGCAGCTTCCTTTCTCTTTGAGCCTTAACTTATTTGAGCAAGGTTTGCTGTCCTTTTATCCTGACAGTTCTGTTTCAGAAAACTAGACATGTCATTTATCATTCTTTGCTTCATTTACCTTTTCATACTTCAAGGTGTTGAATTACAAGGAGAGTGGAAAATTTGCAATCCTGATATTGTCATGGAAACACATCAGCAGAAATTTTAGCATTTTTATTAAAGTTATCTAAAAAGTTAAATTGAACCAAATGAAGTACAGAAGGACAATAAAATGGTACAGTAACTATGTTTTTTCTTCCTTTCCTGGAGTGGCGCTTATTTATTTTTCTTTGTTGTTCACGAAGGCTTTTTTTAAAGCTAATATTTGTGTGTGGAGCAGAGCATCAGGATCACAGCTGCTAAACCCACACTGACTTCCACATGTTGATCATAACATCTGCATATGTAGACCCCAACACATAGCTCCACACTGGCTTCACCACAAAACTGCACTGTACAAATTGTATAATTATACCTAAGAGTTCTACACATGTAGGCCCCTATGCAGATTTTATATGGTTGTCATATGGATGTAGGATGCAAGGGGGCAGACCTAGCAGACATCATCACCATCTCCCTCGCCACATAGCCTGAATTTATTTATTTACAATACTTATATGCCGCTCCACATCCAAACGATTTCGTAGCAGTGAACAGCAGATAGAATAAAAGAATAAAAACACCATATTACAATAATTGCTATTTTAAAAAGAAACAGAGTTCTGATATACACACTTATCCTAATGTTTCCATCCTATAGGCAAGGCTGAGGTTTTGGTTTCTAGAAAAGTTTAGAGTGTAACCAGTTTTAATCCTACTTTTGGTTAATTGTAAGTTTTTGAGTGCTGTCCCACCATCCAATGCAAACAAATTAATGCTATGGCTATGACATTCATTTTTAAATGTTCCCGGGTCTTATCTCATAATAGGTATCACACTACTGCAGTATGTTAAAGGTAGTTTAGTATCCTGCCAGGTTTGAATTGGGACTCTTAATAGTTAGCTCTTTCATCCCTTGACCACTTTGCCTGACAAGCAGAGACCACCAGGGAAACTATTTATATGAAAGGTCTGGGTGAGATTATGTTCCTGACCTCTCCCATTGGCTCCGGTTGATTTGAAAGTACCTATAAAAGTGTCTAAGTCCCCTCAGTATTTCCTGTCACTTGTACCGTTCAACTTCACCCTTTCCTCCCTATTCCTTGGATCATCTTTCTGTCTTCTCCTGTTCCTGCTTCTTTTCTACCTCTAAGCTCTGCTTCTCAATATTCTAGATTCCCTAGATTCTGGCTTTGGCTTTATTTCTTGCTAATCTTGGTTTAACTTGTTGATAGGTCTGGACTTCTTGGTTATAGCCATCTCCGTCTTTCTCCACTATGGTTGTGCTGATGCACATGGCCTATCTTGCTATGACATCTTGCATCCAAAACCTGACAGATGTGCATGTTTGGCCATTTCCTGACTTCCCCTACACACGTTTTCAAATTTCAGTTGGGGAATTAATATCAAAGAGGTGTAAATGAAACACTGCTACAAAAGAACATAGAAAACCCTGACATTGATGCTGGTGCCAGCTGGGCTTCTTGCAACATCATTACACTTTGAGCCTTTAATGACAATCTCCTGTTCTATGTACTTTATTTTCTTTATGCCCTGTGGTTATTCCAGATTACTCCAGAGGAAGCCAGAGAAGGCACAGCTTCTCTGGCTTCCTCTAGATGCAGAGGAAGGAGATGCATGAAATACTGCCTTGTCCAGCAGATGGGTTAGGAAGCTCTGCAGATAGAAGCTCTGCAGTCCCCAAGAATGAGGCCAGGTGGTGGGGGTTGCAGGGCTTCCATGGCCATCAGCTTTCTAATGAGAAGCTAGGGAAGATGCTAGCTGCACTGCCTCAGGACAGGATAGTGGTTCAGCAGGGGTGGACAACCTGTGGCTCTCCAGATGCCTTGGCCTACTCCCATCAGTCCTAGCAGTATAGCCAGTGGTGAGGGATGATGGGACTTGAGGGCCAAAACATCTGGAGGCCCACAAGTTGCCCATTCTTGTGGTATAGGGAATAGTCTACCTGCTCTACAAATGCAAATGTAGAGCAGTGTGTGTGTGTGTGTGTGTCTCTCTCTCTGTGTTACAATTAATGTGACCAGAGAAAGCACAGAGGTGAAATTTAATATTTTCTTCCTCTGCTGTGGTCTTAAGGAAAATCCCTCTTCTGCATTGGCAGGGGCATGGGGAGGGATTGCTTTGGCAGAGAGGGAAGTACCAATGGGGGATTTCCCCCCAAATCAAAAGTAGTTTCACAAGAAGGTTTTTACTTAAGATTTCAGAAGGAAAGAAAGGATTACATCCCCCTTCACACCTGCTCTTATCCTATTGATTATCAGCTGACCTCCTACGTTTTAAATTGTCATTTAAAAATCTCTGTATGCGTGACAGAAAGATACATTACATGTTCTGAGTAGTTTGGCCCTGGGACCCGTTTGATGACAGCTCTCTCCAGGGTGCTCAAGGTCAGGCTGTCCCTAAAACTGATGGTGTACTTTAGCAAAAGAAAAAGATGCATTCTAATGTACAGATATTACTGTAACATGCACTGGATCCTGAAGATCTTCCATTGAAGTCTTGCCATTCTGTAGAGTTTGACTATCCTAGTATGTTAAACGTTGCTTTTATCTGTTGAAATGTTTAGATAGATAGATGGATGGATGGAGCTATAACAAGCTCAAAAGGAGAGTCATAGTACAAAACTCAAAATTCTATTTTTTGGAAACCTCTGTTGCTTTTTTCTTTTTTGCAAAAATCATTATCTCTTTAGACGTTTCCACCCATTTAAATGTTGTGTGTATCATTTACAATTAGGAAATGCTGATGTCTCATGAAATGTAAAAATATCCTTTTGTAATAGCACTTTAAACAAAACAGCAATGTGTTTGACTTTAACAATCAAAGCACTGGGGGTGGGAGAATCTGGACTTTGTTATTGGGTTTAATTTAATTATTCTTGCATTTAAAAGGACAAACACACACCCATTTGGAGTTGGAATGCTGAAGACCTTAAAAATAAATCCCATTACACAAAAAACAAGAATACGTTTGGTATTAACAATGATAGAAACAGTGTTTTATTTTTATTTTTTAATATTAGAATTTTAGACAAAACAATGTACACTTACCCAGTGATACACATTCACTAGAAAAGTCAACCTTTAGGGCGAGTTTACCCAACACAATTTGCAGACACAGGTCTTGTGAGTGATTTCTGTGTCTATATTCATCTGAAAATAATAATAATATAATATAATTTATTACTACATTTATATCCTGCCTTTTTTCCTCTTACAAATGACCATAAATATTGCACACAGTGGGGCTGTTCACATGACACAACAGCCCACTGTGGGTTACTTAACCCATGATGAGGCTGTGGCATGTGTGGGGTGTGTGCAGCCGCCATTTTGAATATTGGGGGTTGGTGTGTTGTGCGAACCCGGTGAGTGTGGGTTATGCAAGGGTTAAACAACCCTTGCATAACCCTAAAACAGACCATGTTTAAATTTCTAAAGGATGTGGTGTACTGTCTGAGAGTTGAGCTATTCTTCATGGAACAGAAATCCATAGTTTGCTCTCGTAATCATGGCTATGGTATGAGGTGATTGGGTAGTAATTTAATTAGAATGTTCCCCATTCTGAAGTCCATGGGGAAAAAATTCATCCCCAACTAAGATCAGTGGTAAAACATATTGACTATGTTTGGATATTTAACCCATGACAAGTTGCGATGCTGCAAGCACCAAGTTGCATATGCAGCCCCCACTCAGGGGTTGTCATGTCATGCGAACCTGGTGAGTGTGGGTTATGCAAGGGTTAAACAACCCTTGCATAACCCTAAAACAGACCATGTTTAACCCTCGCATAACCCACACTCACCAGGTTCGCATGACATGACAACCCCTGAGTGGGGGCTGCATATGCAACTTGGTGCTTGCAGCATCGCAACTTGTCATGGGTTAAATATCCAAACATAGTCAATATGTTTTACCACTGATCTTAGTTGGGGATGAATTTTTTCCCCATGGACTTCAGAATGGGGAACATTCTAATTAAATTACTACCCAATCACCTCATACCATAGCCATGATTACGAGAGCAAACTATGGATTTCTGTTCCATGAAGAATAGCTCAACTCTCAGACAGTACACCACATCCTTTAGAAATTCAGAGCAGTTTGCAGTGCAGCATGGGAGGCCTGCTTGTTTTTTTTAAAAAACCTTTTTTTAAAAAAATGGCAGAAGTCCTACTGGGTGTATGCCAGTCTTTAGCCCAAATCCAAGGTAAGAGGGTCCCTGGATGTTTCCAACCTATTAGGTTGTATCCAATATTAGTCTAGTTTAAGTCCCATTCATTTCATTTCAATGAGTCTACTCTAAGTAGGGCTAACATTGGAGAGAACCCGTTGTTCATAAGATTAAGGGTTGGACTTGATGACCTCTAGGAACACCTTCTAACTTGTACCCACTCTAATTCAGTAATTGTAAATAGATTATTGCTGAAGTGGTAAACCTAGTTTAGTCAAGTCTAATGTAGAAGATCATAGTTAGAGAGATTGGGCTGATGACTCTCAATAGCTGACCTTAACAATGGCTAATACCTGAAAAGATTATGCCTGTACACGCCATTCCCCATGAATGAATGTTGTAATCCAACGTCCATGAAGAAAGCAAAGGGTTCAGCTTGATGTTCTGAAGGCAGACTAAGGAGAGAGCTGGGTTTTGCGAGGCTGGGGGTGGGGCTCTCTGAAGCATCTTGGGGATGCTGGGCTGTTACCAAGAAGACCTGATGTGGCTTTTGGCTGTGTGTTGGAGTGTTTAAACTGGGCCTCCACCTATGCACACCCTTTATATTTGCAAATAATTGCTAATATTACGAAATGCCATAAAGTTCCAGTGACGTCTTTCCAAAGGAGACCGAACCTGGGTAAGTGCTGGACCACTGAAACTTCCCATCACAGAGAATTGGGGTGCTTGTATACAGAACATGTCTTCTCAGAGCAATTTGAAATGTTTAGCGTATCTCAAAGTAGAGGGGGGCATTCCAAACCATCTTTTGCCAAATATCACTAAATGGAACCAAGAGGATACATTTCCTTGCAAAATTAAGTTTGGGTATCATCACTCCATCTGCTCTTTTGCTGCCCCCTCCTCCCATCTACTGTCATCTGTGACTTCTATCAAGGGAATAGAAACTAACCACCTTGTGTACAGTTCACAAGATCCAGATGGTATATATTCAGATTCTTCTTGCCTTGTATTTTTCCTTATTTTTTTTTAATAAACCCTGTGTGTTTAAAATTGTTTGCCTGGATGTCTTGCTCTTTTAGTCCGTTGGGCTTCCCCAAGAATGGTGCTCCCACTCTACAGAGTTCTGAGGAGCAATACTTCCCTACTGCTGGGTGTATGGAGGGAAAAGATATCTCTGGGCCATGGTGAATCTTGAAGTCTCCATTCTCACAGCCTCCTCTCCCAGAACTTGTTTGCTTGTTTTAAATAGCTTGCCTGCATCCCAGTTGCTAGCTCAGGCTGTTGGAGAAATGGGCTCTCAAGGAAACAACACTCCCACTCTTGGGAATTCCTAGGAGTGACACCTGCCTACCATGGTGGAAGATGGAAGGGACATCCATGGAGGAGGAGGCCTCTTTTTCCCTCTCTGCTAGCCTCCACGCCCTCCCCTGCCTTCTTTTTCTGTGCTGTCGCCTTATCCATGTATATCAGGTGAGAGACTCAGTAAGAAGGCTAGGTAGCTGCAGTTTCCCCCATTCTATCCCTAACTGTCATACCTTCCCTCAGATCTCCTGTGCATGCTTTGAGGACCCCTACTCTGGAAAACCTTGCTCTAGAGGGAAGCATACTTTATTAGATAAAGCCTTCTGCGATATTAGAATTCTGCCTAAAACTGGTATTTTATACAACTTCAGTGCTACAGTAGAGTCACTTCTATTGTGGAATTAATATGCCAGGAATATGTAGCGATATTAACTCTCTGGTTTGGTCACCAACACATGGTTTTAAGTTCTGTTGAGAAAAGTGACTCAGACTCTGCTCACCCATTTATGTAACAAGAAACATTCAGAAAGCTTGATGCAATGTCTGGATGACCTTGCTCTGGCTGTCCATTTCAATTGCTCCTACTTTGTGGCTTCCTGTTTCTTAGATGAAATTTTGATGTATTCTTTAATATGACAATTAGCTTTCAGATAGTAAATTTCAGAACAGAGACCATGTTAGTCGTATGGTACCTTAAGGACTAAGGGCAATAATCAACGGTGATATCCCACAAACGGTGACATCCCACAAAGCGCTAGCAAAACTCCATTGAGTCTTGATGTTGCGCAAGCAGTTGTCCATTATGCTTATGCAACTAGTTGTTTGACCAGTTGTGCAACTGGTTTCACAATGTGTTCCGCCCAGAGAGCTTCGGCTATTGGGCGGTATAGAAATGAAATAAATAAATAAATAAATAAATAAAGCAATTGCATAACTGGGTGCACAGTGAGAATGCACAATGCACTGCACAAGAGTCATGCAAAACCATTTACTAACTACACTTGCGCAAATGTAACTTTAGTTGGCTTCTTCTCTTGTGCATAGTTCAGAACCTAATTTCTGCTAACACAATTTCATTATCACTAACAGAATTACACACCTGGATACTGCCCTAGGATTGGATCTAGGATCTGCCTTCTGTGAATGGAAGGGCTCCACCCATGGAAGATGGCTCCACCCAATTTTCAGCAATCTCTCCTCACTCATGCACCACTGCTTAGCCCATTCAGAAGGGTCTCCTGACCCTCTGCAGTTTCAGGGTGCTGCCTGGAGGTGCTGCTGTGTGGAGGAGGAGGCCGGGGAGTCTGCTTCCGCCGGCCCAGTTACATGTGCCTAAATTTGGATCCAATGCTAACAGATTTGGTGTGGCATTTTGTTTAGACTAGTGCCCAATTTGTCAGATATATGAAGTGTTACCTTCAGATCAGAGTTTTATACATGGGTATTCATGATAAGAACTGAATGACAACAGCATTCCCTGATGATAACACTATCATTCTAACTATGTTATACAAGTTTAACACCCGTAGTGGGAAAGAAACACACAGCCCCACTTCGATCCAAATCAAATAGAACTGAATTTGCCTACTGAGCACCCATCCCCTTGGAGGACTTACAATGAGACAATTGATCCTAACTGCTGACTGAAGGACGGGGGGCAGACTAGAAAGTAAACAAATTAGGATGACCTCTGGGAGACCTAGGGAACAAGAATTGCCAGCAATATTTCCCTTTTTGCATTGAAGATGGAAACATAGTTTCCTGTGTTCAATCTTCAGTGCAAAAAGGAAATGTCTTACTCTTTACCTCTTTACCATATTAATCTTAATTCATTAATTTGCCTACTCCCTCTTACCTTTATCTGATCTGTTTCTGTTACTAGAGGAAACAATGGGTTTCAAAGGAAACAAATGAAGAGTAAGAGAATATATGACATTTGGAACTTGCTTAAGGCTCTGGCATTTGCTTCTGTAATATCAACAAATGATACCCATTCATTTCAATTTCAAAATGAATGCAGACCTTAGTGTGCCAACTGAAGGTAACTCTTCATGCATTTCATGAAATGGGCTCTAGACTCCAAAGTTTAGGCTACAATAAATCTGAGTTCATAATCAGATTACTATCTCTGACCAAAAGCAGCATGTTTTCTTGTTGTGTTTTGCTTGGTTGGGTTTTTTTTTTTAAACTCCAGGGTGATTGTAAATATGGTAGATTCCTAGAAATATTATCCAGTATGTTAGTGGGGTAGAATGTGAACAGGTGACCCGCGTGCCAGCTCGGTCTGCTGTCCAGGTGTGTACTGCTAATGGGCAATTTCAAGGCCCCTGTTCTCCCTTCTTAAGGTTCTTTAAACCTTAAGAAGTCCAGACTTGGACTGGACAATCCTTCAAACAGAAGATGCCTTCAGCTTGAGGACTGCCGTAAAGTAGGACATATGACCAGCCTATCCATAGTTCTATAGTTCAATGACTGACAATATAGCTTTTAATACAACATTTTGAAGACAATGGGCAGCTTTATGTGGCCTATTTATTTATTTATTTATTTTATTTCTATACCGCCCAACTGCCGAAGCTCTCAATAGCCTATAATTGCTCCTCTATCATTTATGTTTGCAAATACAAGACTCTTCTTTAAAAAAAAAGGGGGGGTGATTGTGCATTCTTTTTACAATGTGTTATCCAGTTCAGAAAATAATAGTAATATTTTGCTCCTCTAAAAACAATCAGATGAATTAGTCATTTGGAAGTTTTACATTTTTCATCCCACTTCCCTGGTTACACAATTTTTTTAACAAATATGATTTGAGAACCCATTAGGATTTCTGGCTTATACCTACCTTTGGAAAGCTTGTTGTTTTCAACCTGGTTTATCCTTTAAGTTTTAAAAATATTATTTTTAAACATAAATTTACACGTATCAATAACTACGTTATTTCCAGATAGCACAATTTCAGAATGGTTACATTCCAGTGAAACATTCTGATTAAAGCATTTATTCAAATGGAAAACAAATGCCTCTAGCTTCTAACATGTCTTGACTTCGTTGCTTAATTTTGTCAAGGTTCCTTTTAATAAAATGTTTTTCTAATGCATTTGAGCACATAACCTCTCTGTACTTCTTATCTCTTCAGCAAAGGAGATCGTTACCTTGTCGTGGTGCTGGAGCTTGAGCACCTCAATGACGTCATGAGCTAAACCGTGAAGGGACATCCAAGACGGGATGGTCATGGCAGAGAGGTCAGACTAAATACGATCCCTGGGGAAGGAAACGGCAACCAACCCCAGTATTCTTGCCATGAAAACTAAATGGATCAATACAACCAGAGATATGTCGGTATACCATCGGAAGATGGGACACCATAGGAACCTGGAATGTAAGATCTATGAGCCAGGGCAAATTGGATGTGGTTACTGGGGAGATGTCAAGATTAAATATAGACATTTTGGGTGTCAGTGAACTGAAATGGACTGGAATGGGCCACTTCACATCAAATGACCACCAGATCTACTACTGTGGACAAGAGGACCACAGAAGAAATGGAGTAGCCTTCATAATTAATAATAAAGTGGCTAAAGCAGTGCTTGGATACAATCCAAAAAATGACAGAATGATCTCAGTTCGAATTCAGGGTAAGCCATTTAACATCACAGTGATCCAAATGTACGCCCCAACCACAGATGATGAAGAAGCAGAAGTAGATCAGTTCTATGAGGATCTGCAGCACCTACTGGATAGTACGCCAAAACAAGATGTTATTTTCATTACAGGAGACTGGAATGCTAAGGTGGGTAGTCAAACGACACCTGGAATTACAGGCAAGCATGGTCTGGGAGAACAAAATGAAGCAGGACATAGGCTGATAGAATTTTGCCAAGACAACTCACTGTGCATAACAAACACTCTCTTCCAACAACCTAAGAGACGACTTTATACATGGACTTCACCAGACGATCGACACCGAAATCAGATTGACTACATCCTTTGTAGCCAAAGGTGGCGGACATCTATGCAGTTGGTAAAAACAAGACCTGGAGCTGATTGTAGTTCAGATCACGAACTTCTTATTGCACAATTTAGAATCAGACTAAAGCAAATAAGGAAGACCCACAGATGAGTTAGATATGAGCTCACGAATATTCCTCATGAATATGCAGTGGAGGTGAAGAATAGATTTAAGGGACTAAATTTAATAGATAGGGTCCCGGAAGAACTACGGACAGACATTCGTGACATTGTTCAGGAGGCGGCAACAAAAAACGTCCCAAAGAAAAAGAAAACCACGAAGGCAAGATGGCTGTCTGCTGAGACACTGGAAGCAGCCCAAGAAAGAAGGAAAGCAAAAGGCAATAGTGATCGGGGGAGATATGCCCAATTCAATGCAAAATTCCAGAGGTTAGCCAGAAGAGATAAGGAATTATTTTTAAACAAGCAATGCGTGGAAGCGGAAGAAGATAATAGAATAGGAAGGACAAGAGACGTCTTCCAGAAAATTAGAAACATCGGAGGTAAATTCCAGGCAAAAATGGGTATGATCAAAAACAAAGATGGCAAGGACCTAACAGAAGCAGAAGAGATCAAGAAAAGGTGGCAAGAATATACAGAAGATCTGTATAGGAAGGATAATAATATCGGGGATAGATTTGGCAGTGTGATCAGTGAGCTAGAGCCAGACATCCTGAAGAGTGAGGTTGAATGGGCCTTAAGAAGCATTGCTAATAACAAGGCAGCAGGAGATGACGGTATCCCAGCTGAACTGTTTAAAATCTTGCAAGATGATGCTGTCAAGGTGATGCATGCCATATGCCAGCAGATTTGGAAAACACAAGAATGGCCAACAGATTGGAAAAAATCAACTTATATCCCCATACCAAAAAAGGGAAGCACCAAAGAATGTTCAAACTATCGAACAGTGGCACTTCTTTCACATGCCAGTAAGGTAATGCTCAAGATCTTGCAAGGTAGACTCCAGCAATTCATGGAACGAGAATTGCCAGATGTACAAGCTGGGTTTAGAAAAGGCAGAGGAACTCGAGACCAAATTGCCAATATCCGCTGGATAATAGAGAAAGCCAGGGAGTTTCAGAAAAACATCTATTTCTGTTTTATTGACTATTCTAAAGCCTTTGACTGTGTGGATCGTAACACATTGTGGCAAGTTCTTGGTGGTATGGGCATACCAAGTCATCTTGTCTGCCTCCTGAGGAATCTGTATAACGACCAAGTAGCAACGGTAAGAACAGACCATGGAAGAACAGACTGGTTTAAGATTGGGAAAGGAGTACGGCAGGGTTGTATACTCTCAGCCTACCTATTCAACCTGTACGCAGAACACATCATGCGACATGCTGGGCTTGATGAAGCCAAGGCTGGAGTTAAAATCGCTGGAAGAAACATTAACCATCTCCGATATGCAGATGATACCACTTTGATGGCTGAAAGCGAGGAGAAGCTGAGGAACCTCATGACGAAGGTGAAAGAAGAAAGTGCAAAAGCTGGGTTGCAGTTAAACCTCAAAAAAACCAAGATTATGGCAACCAGCTTGATTGATAACTGGCAAATAGAGGGAGAATATGTGGAGGCAGTCTTTGTCTTTCTAGGCGCAAAGATTACTGCAGACGCTGACCGCAGCCAGGAAATCAGAAGACGTTTACTTCTTGGGAGGAGAGCAATGACCAATCTTGATAAAATAGTGAAGAGCAGAGACATCACACTGACAACAAAGGCCCGCATAGTGAAAGCAATGGTATTCCCCATAGTAACCTATGGCTGCGAGAGCTGGACCATAAGGAAGGCTGAGCGAAGGAAGATAGATGCTTTTGAACTGTGGTGCTGGAGGAAAATTCTGAGAGTGCCTTGGACTGCAAGAAGATCAAACCAGTCCATACTCCAGGAAAGAAAGCCAGACTGCTCACTTGAGGGAATGATATGAAAGGCAAAACTGAAGTACTTTGGCCACATCATGAGAAGACAGGGTACCCTGGAGAAGATGCTGATGCTAGGGAAGGTGGAAGGCAAAAGGAAGAGGGGCTGACCAAGGGCAAGGTGGATGGATGATATTCTGGAGGTGACGGACTCAACCTTGGGGGAGCTGGGGGTGGCGATGGCCGACAGGAAGCTCTGGCGTGGGCTGGTCCATGAAGTCACAAAGAGTCGGAAGCGACTGACTGAATAAACAACAACAACAACAACTTCTTATCCATCAACATAACATTAAGTAGTTCACCACACTAGTTAAATATACATCTTTCTGAATTTCTGACATTGTTTTATTCTTGAGTTTCTGTAATACTTTGAGGAGTGGCATCCTCATAGTGGCATGAGGCTGGTTAAACAGTTGTTCCTTTGTGAGTAATGGCAAAGCGATTGACAAGTTCTCTGTATGTACCTGTAAACCATCCATGCAAGTATATATAGATATAGATGCAGATATACTGTATGTAAGATGTGAAAGCTCCTCATCAACAACAGTGCTGTACTGCACAACATTGGAGGACACTGTTCACTAACACACATTTACATACCCGCATAAATGTGTCTTGTTCTGGGGTCCCTTGGGGCTCACAGAGGAAGCTGCTAGTAAGTTCAAGGCAGGATGAAAGTAGGAACCTGGATAGCTCCAAGAGTGTCTCAGGAAGTAGCTAGACCAACTAAAGCCTTAGGTAGGCTGAAAAGACCTGTAGTGTGGTCAGCTCTGCCCCTTCTAGATGAGCTGACTGAATTGTTAATGGACCCTTGCCTGATTTGCAGCCTGAGACTTCTGCAAGGCTGTGGGGAGATGAGTTTCTACTGGTAACTCATCCTCTGAGCCAGAAGATGATGTTACGACTGTGTCCTCTGGCCAGGAGGACCTGAATAATGCACTGACTGTCCTATCACCAAGGAAGTAGCCTGTTCTTCATCATCATCAGAATCTTCTGCTGCACACTGGAAGGTCCAAGGGCTTGGTGTCATGACAACACACGCGCGCGCGTACACACACACACACACACACACTTTGGTTGTTTTACCAACTGCAAACCTCAGCTTTATTGGCTAGACACATTGTTGTGATGTCACTCTGGTTGGGAAGAAAACTTTCAACCACACCTGGCTGGGACCCACTGCTCCATTAAGGTGGTTGTGTCTCCTACTTTACTATGGACAGTCCTCTGAAGGCATCCTCTATTTGAAGGGCTGTCCACTTCAGTCTGGTTTAAAGGTAAATAACCATAAGAAGGGAGAGCAGGAGCCTGGAGGTTATCCATCAGGAGTTAGCACCTGGACAGCAGACTGAGCAAGCATATAGGTTGCCTGGGTACAATCTTCCCCACAATGATTCAGTAATAATTTCTGAATCTGCACCTTTACATAGAAATCATCATATGCAAATGTTATGCAAATCTGTGCTCTCTTTTTGTCCTCTTTTTTGGTGATTCATTTCCTCTTTTTTTGCCATCTGTAAGTGGTCAATATGTGCTCCGAGCTGGGCTCTCTTGCAAAGGTTGCATTTTGCCATATTTAGCTGCTGAGGAGAAGATAAGAGGAGCACTAGAGCAGAATGAAGTACCTGCAGAGGAAATGTTGACATGTGCACAAATTGTTTGGGAAGGAGGCTCCGGAATATAAAATAATCCCAGACAAATGATTTCCCCCATCCAGTTTTTGTGCATGTGTGTGTCTATGACTTATATATCCTGCCAAAGTATTAATCTATTATGAACAATACCTAAGATAAGAGTAATTTTCCTTGTAGATGTGCTTTGTGAGTAATAGTATATTGAATAGTAATCCATATAAAGCAATTCTTTATATGTGTACTTAGTTCATAAGAATATAAGAGTTCACATTTGCAATACATGAAAGGCTATCATATATTTACTACTAAGACCACAACTCCCATTGACTGGCAAATCCACATGATACCAGCATTCGAGTATACATTTTGAGACATGAATCCCAGAGGTTGGTATGGGACATCATTCAAATGCTCCATTTTAATTTCTAGAAATAATTTCCCAAACAGTAAAAATTGGCTCTGGATTAGTCCAGCACAGATCTGTGTGGGAAAAAATGTCCCCATTTTTTCTGTTATCTAGTCACAGTCTTAGTATGTGGTTGCCACCGGTTTAATGAAAACATGATTTGGATTGGTCCAATCGTTGGGGCTGACTTTGGCTATGGGACAGCCAGGTAGGAATTAGAAGATTGGGTTCAGTAACTACATAGGGATGCTTATTCACTCACAGGGAATTTGTCTGGCATCTGTGTTTTATGAACAATGAAGTCTGTGAGCCAGCAGTTCACAGAGGTCAGCAACATCTTCCATGACCTCTAATGCAGTTTCCGAGGTTATGGAAATAACTATGGCTGAAATCCATAAACTTGCAGCTCATGCATTACCATGGTGGCATGAAGGCATTTAAAAAGCAGCTCAGTGGAGTGTAGAAACCAGCCCAGAAGCTAATATTGTGTATCATAGTGTTGGTCCTGCAAAGGTTCAGACAGAGAAAAAATGTGGTTTCCATAAGAAGCCAAAATGTCTGGAAAATTAAGGCAGATTTATCTGAGGGACATATGAGGGATTAGTTTCAGTATATTTTTGGCCAGAATTTAGCCAGTTTGCACCTTCCAGAACCGAACGTGGAAACAAGCACAATCTGTGGTCAGAGTCCATACATTTCTGAACTTGAAGTAGAAACAAAAACAATGTTTTTGAAAATGTGTGCACTTAAAAAATGTACATGAAAAAAATGTGTACTTTTGAAAAATGTGCACAAAAGCACTTTAATCAATGGGGGGGGGGGCAGAATGCATACATTTAAAAAATGCACATAACTGATGCATACGTTTGGAAAAATGCATGCAGAAATACTCACAAATTTTTGTATGAAAAGAAAAACAAACAAAGCTCGCAGTCTGAAACAGACAGGTAGAATGAGCTTTGACATGGAATCCAATGAGCTTGCATTTTGCTGATGCGCACTAATCCGAATAAGAGCTTTTTCAATACATATCCAACAGATGAGTAAAATGTCACAGGAACATGTTTCTCTTCCTTTAAACTAAAGATTCTTTAAAATAACAACACCTTTCTATAGACACAACCCATGCTTGGACTGAGATGTTATGAGATCTTAAATAGCATCATTTCCATTAATCAGAAAATAACTTGTTTAGATGGTTTCATAATTGTGATCTGATAGTGGTCTCAGGTTGCTCTGTATTAATTTCTCATCTTATTTTTTTAAAAATATAGCTTGCTGACGATCAGGGATTGGTTTTGATGACCACTGTTGCCATGCCAGTATTTAGTAAGCAAAATGAGACTGTAAGTACTCACACTTTCAGCCATGTGCTACAAAATGGAGTTTTAAAGTAGTACAAATGTGAACCTCTTGAGGAACTTACATGTTTCTTGACTGTTAGGCTCTGCCATTTCCCCATAAAGACACATTTCCTGTTAAAATAAACACAATAACACTTATTTTCTTTAAAATTCTTTAGATTTAAGTGATTCTTAAAATAAAAAAGGTAAAAAAAGAGGTTAAAATGTTTTACGTTCAGGAAAGAAGCAGAAATTAAAAGGATGAATATCAAGCTAATTTTATGTTTACCATAGTTTTTTTCATACATCAAATAAGATGCAATCCTGGGAAAGCTATGTATACTTATATATGCTTGAAAAGTATTGATTTCAGTAAACACACTAATGCTGATTTCAGTAAGCACACTAATCTTCCCCTAGATTGTTCAGATATACCCCCAATATCTTGTACTCGATGTACATAAACCTACTCTGCAGGGACAGGAGACAGCAGATGGCAATATAGTAAAACATGTGAAATTGTAGCTGATAATTACCAAAGGAATCCCCTGCAACAACCTGTGCACATATTTGCACACTGTCATCCATGTCCTCAGAAACATGCCTGCACATTTTTGCTGTTCCTGTGGTTTTCTGGATTAGAACAAATGTTTGTACTTATTTTTCCCGTAGACTAGTGCTAGTATATAGAGCCAGCACAAATTCGACATAATTCTATAGTGGTATGTGTTGGATCTGGGTTGTTTTTTTGTGTTTTTTTAACACATTGTGCTACATTTCCAAAGGTATTTAAATTTACATTGCCATTCACATTAATTCTTGCCTTCTGGGCATCAGCTAGCAAGATATTTGGAAAAGAAGATGCGTTGCATTTTTATATGTGACATTTTGCCTAGATGATGCTTCTTTAGTCAAAGTATTTAATTGAAAGCATCCTTATCAGCTGAAACTTTGCACACCACCTTTGATTTTATTTCCAGGGTAAGAAAAAGAACACAACTATTGATTTTGTGTGTGTGTG
Source organism: Heloderma suspectum (assembly GCF_057233095.1). NCBI lineage: Eukaryota > Metazoa > Chordata > Lepidosauria > Squamata > Helodermatidae > Heloderma > Heloderma suspectum. Next base: position 298,267,534 of record NC_139459.1, read on the forward strand.
TGTGCGTGCGCACGCATGCGTGCATGCATATTCAGCCAGATTAGCTCCCGTCACCCATAATAGCTTTTCAAATAGTGGGAAGAATTAGCTAGTTATCTGCACTGCTCAGTGCAGTTTTAATCCATGTGGGAAATAATTATTGACTGAATACTTTTCTCTGACTCTAATTGTTTGTTGTTCCAACTAATCTGTGTATTTTTTTAAAAACTTTTATAATAGAGATCGAAAGGCATTCTTCTGGGAGTTGTGGGCACAGATGTTCCAGTGAAAGAACTTTTAAAGGCTATTCCAAAATACAAGGTAAATAAAACTTTGCCAACCAGTTCACTATATTGAAATGAGAGCAAATTACATTTATGTAATGCAAAATTATCTAGGGTTGCATTGAGAGACACCCTTCCACAAGCAGAAGGCCTGCTTGTTTAGCTGAATGGTAGGATAGAAATGCATAAAGGGTGCAATCCTATCCAGATGCCCATCAGCCTCTGAACTTGGAGGCTGATGGGCATTCTGTACAGAGTGGGAGGAGTGCAGAGGCAGTCTTTGCCTCCATGTTCCTCCCTCTCTGTATTTCACCTGGATGGGCTTTTTCATCTGTCTAGCAGACTCTGGGAAGGGGAGGGAAGGAGACCGGGGAGGCTGTAGGATTCCTCCTAAGCCAGACTCCCCAGTCTCCTCTGCTCCCATGGGAACACCCCCTTTGCCTTCCTGCCGAGGTCACTTTTGTGACCTCAGAGAGGCAGTTGCTGCCGTTCTCTCCGTGCTGGCTGCGAGGGGAAGGGGGAGGGGAGCTCGGACTCCTGAGTCTGAGATCAGAACACTGATTCTGACCTCAGATCCAGGAATCCAAAGTATCCTATCCCCCCCACCCCCCGATGCTGTCTAGGGGCCATAGGACTGCTCTCAGACAAACAAACAAACAAACAAACAAATAACAAAAGCGATAAGGACAGCAGTCAACCTCTTTGTGCCATCATTAGATTTATAAATACAGGATTGGATTCAAAGGTGTGTTGCATGAGGAGAAAGACATTTCCTCTTCGTTAATGTGGCCCCTTGATTCCATCTTCCATGGTAGCCTCCCATGCCCTATGCTGTACTATTCTAGAGGGTCCCCCTACCCTCAAGAGCAGATTTTCTGGAGCACAGGGGGAAGCAGTGGGGAGGAAGGGACAGGAAAGCCAGGCTGAGAAAGCAGTGCCCTGCTTGCTCTTCCTGAATCCAAGCCAGAGATTCCCTGGAGTTGTATATAACTGACTTGCCATACTGGAATGCGCCTTGTCTGGAAAGGGAGGGCTTTCTTTTAAAACAATCTGACATTTAAGCTAGAAAATGTCTCAAAAACTGTTTATGAGAATTCAGAAAATTTTAGAAATGATAATTCACAGCAAACCAAACAAAAAACAGCAGGTTTTAGACTATTTTTGTATTTGATCTGTCTTCCCAATTGTAATACCGTGTTGTGCAGAACATCTGCCAAAGCTATCAACAGCGGGTTTTTCACTAAGGGATATTTTAATGACTACACATCAGTGATTTGAAGGTACATTTATTGCAATCAGTGAGTGCAGTCAGCTGTGTAACAGAAGCATTGTCAATAGGAGCAGGATTGTTATTGAAGTGAGCGCACTGCTAAATTTGATTATGCGTGTACTTTAGGCCTAACACAACTCTACATTGCACTCAGATTATTTCCCATAGATCTCTTAGATCCAGAACTGGAAAGTGTATGAGGCTCTGAATTAGAAAGAGTCCCCTTTTAAACATATAGAATTATATTCATGTAATGTGGACATGAAAAAGCATGAATTCCCACCTGTGCTTTACGGTGTTCCAAAGGGAAGATTACATCCCACTTCCCCAAAAATACAACCAAGTAAATTCATGGCCTGTTTCTGTGGCCCACTTCATCCACATGTATCGGCATACAGCAGAACTCCGCTGGTAGCTTGGGATGTTGCAGATCTATTTTTCGGACATCTGCGAAGATTTTGTATTGGATCGGACCGCAAGTACTGTCTTTCTACAGCTGGAAGAGATTTCTTTACTTCCCTGAACTGTTTTTAAATTTCTGGTCATATTTACAATGCATATTCTTAAAAATTCAATCCAGCCAGATGTAAGCGCTTTTTAGCACCACTGAATTAAACAGGAAAGATTTAAGCACTGAAATCAGTTTAGATAGTTCATTTAAAGTCAGTCTACAGGTCATTTTCATTTTTTACAACTACAAAAAAAAAAAAGCACACACAGACAAAAGTATGTGCTTATAAAAGTATAGGGACAACAATTGCATACATTTAGGGTGCAATCCTCTGCATGCTGTCTGGAGCATGCCTGGAGTTGTAGGACTTTTTCTGTCTAAACATGCGAAGGATTGTGTCCTTGATGTTAAATCAAGGATCAGATTTGCAAGCATCTTTGGTCTAATCTTTAGAACTATATTGCTGAAAAAGTGTGATTTAAGGATTTTGTTCCATTCCCACAGTATATAATGTATTTGCCTAAAAACAATATTTGTGTTCTGCTTGTCATTGTTTTCCTTTATCAGTATATCTATATTGCAAACATATATTGGGTTTATACCAATATAAGACCTTGCATTCTCAAACCTGGAACTTTGGCAACAGCTACTTGGTTACAGCGAATAAAGTGCCTGAGTCCCAGTTCCACAGTCCTCTGTTAAAGGCCCTGGTTCCTTCCAGTAATAAAACCCATGCAGGTTTTTCCTTGTCACAAGAACTTAAAAGCGATGTCTCCCCATAGAAATGAAAGAGAAACATATTTTCCAAGTCACGTATCTATTGCTATTATTTTTGAATACCCTCCCTTTTGCTAAATCCTGGTGCCCAGTTCAATAGGAACAAACTTGGGATAGAGTGGGAGAGGTTTTTCATTTTGATCTCCCCTTCTGTGCAGCCAAAAGAAAATGGATACCCTGTCCCTGTACATAGGATTAGACAATGGGTTGCTTTTTTCCCTGTCCAAATACCAGTGAATGGTAAGCCCTGTTGTCCCATCCAGGATATTTTCTTCTTAAAATTCTGAGGAGCTCTGAGCAGACATATTTGAATTTTGTTTCGTCATTTTAATTCAAAATCTTTGAAACAACTGAATTTTCCTCAAAGCACAGAAGTTGAGATTTTGCATGGCAACTGGGCCCCTCCGTCTGGGTGGGGAAGGTTGCATTTGGGGGCTTTCTGGTCCATAGGAACCACAAACATTAGAATAAACTTACCCTAGACATATATGCTTCTAAGAATGGTTGTGGAGCTTTGCTCATAATATGGATGGATGAATCTGTTAATCTTGGTCTTATTAAGGTTGTCATTTTTTTTTAGGTCAAGCTGTTCCGTACGTTTCTGCATGAGCTTCTGACTTAAAAAAAAATCTGTACAGAAATCCATACATTTTGTGTGCATTTTTCGTAATATATGCACTTTTGTGCCACGTTTTTAAACATACACATGTCCCCCCAGTACTTCACATTGCTGACATGAAATTTTGGTTGCGCTTTTGTAAAATATATGCACATTGTGTGCACTTTTCCATAACAGGCACATTTCTTTGTATTTTCCGAGGGATGAGCTGCATTGGAAAGCTCGCAAAAATGCAGATTTTGGAATGCAGCTCTGTCTTGGCTCACTTAGGAGGTGCAAACTGGGTAAATTTGTAAAAAACAAACAAACAAAAAGCCCTGAATGGGGCAAATTTCTCGCCCATCCCTACCTAGTAAGCAGGGCCTGGTTAAGCGTCTTTCTCTCTCTCTCTCTCTCTTTCCTGGGAAGGGGAAGCGTGTGACTGTATGAGGGAAACTAGAGTAGGGGGCTGGGACAGAGTGGAAAATTAAACTCTATTACGGCACAATCCTATGCATATTTAGACAGAGAAAAGGCCTACAACTCCCAGCATGCATAGGATGGCTGGGTGGAGCATGCTGGGAGTTATAGGCCTTTTCACTGTCTAAACATGCATCGGATTGTGCCCTTATAGGTATTTATTTTGACAAAATGTCAAAGAACCAGCACTTCACATGAATTTCAATGAGCCATTTATTGATACAAATCTTAATTTTTTTAGATCTTATTGCTGTATTTTAATTGTTTTCAATATCGTTGAAAACAATAAAACCAATATTTTATTATTTTGCTGTTACATTTGATTTTGTATATCACTTGGAGAATATGTTTTGCAATGTAACTAAGAAATATAATAAATCAATCAATGCCAGTCTTGGGGTGCAAAAGATAAGAGCACAATCCATCAGAAAGTTCTCCCACACACACCCCCGTTGAAATTAATGGTAGTGCTCCTGTGGAGATCTGATTTTTTTTAAAATGGGTCTTGTGCAAGAGAACTTCCTGGTGGGCTGTGCCCCAAATGTTTACCTGTTATTTTGGGAATGCCATACTCATTCTTCTCTCCTGTACCCTTGCAGTTAGGTATTCATGGATATGCATTCGCAATCACAAACAATGGATATATTCTGACGCATCCAGAACTCAGGCCTCTGGTAAGATAAAGAATATGCTGGCTGATTTTGTACATGCTGTGATGGAAGTGTATCCATTTTTTTCTTAACCTATGCAAAATGTAGTGTTTATAATAAAATAACAAATCATAATGGCTCCTAAGGGAGACTATTTAAAAATGAGAGTATTTAACATAAATATTGCAGACATTTTCCAATAAGATCCAATACAAATGATAACATAAGTTGTTTGGTGAGATAGACACATAGAAGTTGTACAGTGCAGAAAGGCAAAGCCATAAATTGCTGCAATTATGTACACTTACATTGAAATGGAATGCTGTATTCCTAACTAATAGCCCCTATTTGTCATGTTTAAGTGGACTCCAATTTAAAAACTGTGTAGAAATTTTATACAAGCCTTCTCACCCCCCCTTTTTTTTAATAGAGAGGAGGCACACGGATATTTCCCAGCTTTAAAAAAGAAGCAAATTTCACTTTCACTACCCTTATCACCATCTTTTTATTAACCAAAATAAGAAAAAAAAAGTTTGATGTGTCTATTATATTAAAGTTTATTGAAAAGAGCATAGGCTGTAGCATCATTTTCTTGATTTTATAGGAACACTTTACCTAAGAGTTTCATCACCATTGAATCATACTAAAAGAGTGGCATTAATGAATTCACTATAATATAATGTGGATGCCATTTCTCAGGTAGGCACTTAACATAATATCAGAATTCAACAATGTGTTAGGAGACAGCAGCAATATTTATCAGAAAGGTATTTGCATATTAGACAATTTTAAATTATTGTACAGAATGATTTATGAATCTATGGTTGTAATTTGTACACTTATCCCTCTAATGTTTGGATTAGGCATTGCAGTTGATTAATATTTACATATGAGCAGATTCAGTGAGTACATGAAACAAAATTATTTGGACACCAACATTTTATTACTGGAATTTTTCTCCCCAATCGGTTTCATTTTCAAATGAGGAACAACAATGCAGAAAAATAGTGGAATTTTCTTTTGTATCAAACTGTTGTAAAGGATACCCTGAATTTAGAATGATTCTTCTGCCAGTAAAAAGTATTTGGCCGTTTTGGGTGTGGACTGTCATGAGATCAATAGTGTAAAACTGAGTCAGCCCCCTGAAACAATAAGGCCCATGCTGCTAGTCTGTGTAAATTGCCATGTCTTGTCTCTCTAGCCTGCTGTTGCATTAATAAACTACTGAATAGACCCAACTTCGTACTGGTTGAAATAGCCCTGAATTTGATACATTGAAGCCTTCAAGGAACATTACACAGCGGTCAAAGTTGGACACATTCTGCCCACCCCATCTGAGTTAAGCCACACCGGCTGGCACCCCTAGGCACAGCCTCTGCCATGGTACACCCCTGTAGCACTGAGGATGAGGTCTGCCCACTCCGTTTCCTGGAGACAGGGGTTTCCCCACAGCAGGTGGGAGGGAGCAGCTGTATAACTGTCTCCTTGGACTACTCCCCCCGGCTTAGAACTATCTCAACTGTCTGCAAAACTATGCACGGATTAGGGAAGTCTGCCACCTAGTGACTGAAGATGGCACTGTAGGCTTCAAAGACACAGATACATTAAAATTAATTAATGTGTTTTAAAAACCATAGCCCCAATTGCACACCCCTGGGTTTAGTATTCCATTTAGGATTCATACCACATTTCAGGTGTCTAGATTTGGTACTATGCTGCTGACAGACATACAGACAACCTCTTTTATTATTATAGATCAATATTAAATAAATATATCCTGCTATCCTGCTCTCAGTGCAGCTGTGTCTAATATACAGGCCTGTAGTGCAGTGTGTACTAGTGATCCAGTAAGGGTAATATATTTCATGCCTACTCAAAAGTAAGCCCTATTGAGTTAAATAGTACTTATTCCCAGGTAGGTGTGTATAGGATTGCAGCCTTAAACCATGGTCTAGGGTTTCAGAGTGAATTTTCTGATGGTTCCCAAGACCATTGGAAAGTGCTGATGGATGTTCCCCTAGGCAAAACACTGACAAACACCAAATTAAAATGCAACTCTCTTTTATTTCATGTAATTATTAATTCAAATCCTATCTTTCCACCATAAAGGCTCAAATGGTGGTATAGAGCAACCCCCCCATTTAAAAAACAACAGTAAAATCTTAACATCAAATTGTGACTATGTACAATCAAGAGAAAGCATGCTAACATAATAAAAACAATACAGAGAGCATCAGTAATATTCTCAAAAAGCTTGTTGGAGCTGGCAGGCTTTAGTTCACTTCCTGAATATTGCCATGGAAGTCTACCCAGTGACTTCAAGGGGAGGAGAACATTAACAAGGCAGGTGCCACTGCTGAGGAGGCCCTGCATCTTTCTATGTTTCACTGCAGCTGTACCAAGCACATGAGGTGAATGGAAAAGGGGAACATTTCTAGTTAGCAAGCAAACATTGCTAGGTTTGCATAATACCTTCTTAAATCGGCCGGAATAGTACTATTATGGATGACAAATGTGTCAAGACTAATGCAAACATACAGAAATATCACGTTAAACAGAACTTCTTGGACTGGACCACTTCACACTGAGGGTTGCTGATTGCAGTATTTGAATTCCCCACCCCCAACACCTCCCTGGATGTTCTTGGAAGGCTTGGACATCAAGGAGAAGAGTAGACTAAAACTCATTTTCTTTGCCATACTAACTTTCAATGTGCAAGGGATTTTTAAGGGACAGGATCTTCTTGGTTGCAGCATTCTAGCTGTGGAACTCCCTCTCAGGAGAGGTTAAATTGGCCTCTTCATTTTTTTTTTGAAGCAGGTGGTTAAGATGCCAGGCCTTTCTTTCAATACCCACTTCTGAATGTGTTGTACTGGCTGCTTTTAATGTTGGTGGGCAACTTGTAGAGCCTCAAGGGCCACATGGGGATTAGGTGGGTGGCCAAGGGCTGTACGCACACATGCAAACGTGCACATATGCACACACATATGCACACACCTAAGCATATACACACAGAGACACTCAGGCATGCAAGATCACTGCTGAAGATCACTGTATCCGGGAGGAGACTTTAGACATATCAGCAATCTTACTGGGAAAAGAAGACATGCAGGGATTACTCTCCTTGTGCACCCTCGTTCTCAGCACTCCCAGTTCTGCTGGATACAGGACCCCACATGAAGGGAGTCATCCTATTTCCCAGCAAACATGACCTTCCTCATGCATCCTTTGTGGTGTGTTTGGGGGGGAAGAATTGGGGTGCCAGGGGGTGAGTTCGTGGGCCAGCACACAAGCGGACTTTGGGGGCTGCATGTTGCCCACCTCTGTTTTATCGTTTAATTATTTAATTTGATAGTTTGTTTTAATGGAGCCTCATGTGGTGCAGAGTGGTAGGCGGCAGTACTGCAGCCGAAACTCTCCCCACGACCTGAGTTTGATCCCAGCGGAAGCCGGGTCTCGGGTAGCCGGCTCAGGTCGACTCAGTCTTCCATCCTTCTGAGGTCAGTAAAATGAGTACCCAGCTTGCTGGGGGAAAGGTAGTCACGACTGGGGAAGGCAATGGCAAACCACCCCGCTATAGTCTGCCATGAAAACGCCAGCGAATGCAGCGTCCCCCTAGGGGTCAGCAATGACTCGGTGCTTGCACAGGAGGAACCTTTCCTTTCCTTTCCTTTCCTTTCCTTTCCTTTCCTTTCCTTTCCTTTCCTTTCCTTTCCTTTCCTTTCCTTTCCTTTCCTTGTTTTAATGCTGTAAATTTCCTTGGGGCCCTTTTGAGGGCCAAAATGCAGTATATCAATAAAACACATGGGAGAGTATACAAGAACACATTCAAACGTGTGAATATGTAGAGAGTGTTCAAACATGCGAACAACCTGAGTTGGAGGTGGGACAAGCAGACAGGACTCTGAGCCTCCTCCATACATTCAGTTATGCCCTAATGAATAACTGAATAGGGATGGAGAAGGAAGCACGTTTTGATTCAGAAGCCTTTCCCAGATGGAAGCCTTAATGCAGGAAAACGTCAGTGAAAAAAAATGTGAGCCACAATACAACAAAGTTTAAGCATCACTTTTGTATCCTCATACAATATAATATATTACAATATAATAAATGAAATGAAATATGCAAAATCATAGAATCGCATTGTTGGAAGGGCCCTTGGAAATCATGGACAGCATCAAACGAGGCGGCTACATCTCTGGTGGTTCTGTTGCACTCATGGGCCCCACTACTTGTGCAACCGGGCTTTGGCGCTTCTAACCCTAACCCTGGAAACTAGAGGAAATGCTTGTTTCCGGATTGGAACAGATCAGCAGAGCTCTGAGTGCAACTGACCTGCCCCATTCCAGAAACTCATATTTCCACTAATTTCTGGTTATTTTTAGAAGCTCCAGGCTCCCGTTGCATGAGTGGTGGGTCCTGCAAGTACACAGGCACAATAGGATACTACCCAGTTTATCCAACTCTCTGCTCCATGTAGTTCTCTGCAAGGCTAGGTGCTGCTACAGCATCCCTGACTAATGACCATCCAGCCTCTGCTTAAATACCTCCAGCAAAGGAGAGCCCACCACCTCCTCAGGCAATCTGTTCCACTGCTGAATTGCTTTACAGTTAGGAAGCTTCTCCCAAAACTTAGCTGAAACCTGCTTCCTTGCAACTTTCCCCCTTTGGTTCTAATCCTGCCCTCCGGAGCAACCAAGAACAACACTGATCAATTTTCTGCCTTTCAGCTCTTTGAAGACCTCTGTGATTGCCTTCCCCTCCTGATGCCCTTGAACTCTCACCAGCTCCAGCTAGCATGGCCAATGGTCAGGAATGCTGGGAGTTGTACTGCAAAATACTGGGGGCAGAAGGTTGGGGAAGACTTCCCTACCATGCCTCCACTTAAAGTTCTCTTCTCCGGGCTCAACATACCCAGCTCTTCCAGCCATTCTTCATAGGTCTTGGTGTCCAGCTCCCTCACCATCCTGATCGTTCTTAGGAAGCTACCTCACACCAAGTCAGGCCATTGGTGCATCTAGCTTGGTATTGTCAACATTGACTGTCACAGAGAGGGAGGCCAGGATCTCTTCTCGATCAGCCCAGAGTGCAGGTCACGGAATAATGGGCTCAAGTGACAGGAAGCCAGATTCCGGCTGAACATCAGGAAACACTTCCTGACTGTAAGAGCAATACGACAATGGAACCAATGACCTGGGGAGGTGGTGGGCTCTCCCACACCGGAGTAGGGATGTCGGAGAATTTCTCCACGAATCTCCGGGAGGCCAAATGCCAACGCATTCGGCCCCCCGAAATTGGTGGAGAAATGGTCCGCCCCCCCCAGGATGGGACTTACCTTGCGCGAATGTCCCTGGCGCTGGAGGCTCCCGGCGGCGGTTCGGCGGCTGGTCTTCCGACCGGCTGCCGCCGCCGCCATTTCCCAGTAAAAAAAACACAACAACAACAAACGTGACAGGCTACGTAAAGATTTACGTAGCCTATCATGGCTAGATTTTCAAAAAACACCGTGATAGGCTACGTAAATCCTTACGTAGCCTATCATGGCTGACTGCAGGGACGCAAACGGCGGCGGCTACGGCCGCCGCCGTTTGTGTCCCGGCAGGAGACGGGATTCGCGGCCAGAGGGACGGGGTGCCTCCCCCCCGGCCAGAATTTTGGCGGGGAGGGATGGGGCACCTCCCACCCCACCCAGAATTTCAGGGGGAGGGACGGAGCGCCTCCCCCCCACCGCGAAGCAAGCTGCGGGATAAGGTAAGGGACTTTCGTCCATCCCTACACCGGAGGCATTCAAGATGAAGCTGGACAGCCATCTGTCGGGGATGCTTGCATGGATTCCTGCATTGAGCAGGGGTTTGGACTCGATGGTCTTGTAGGCCCCTTCGAACACTACTATTTTATGATTCTTTGACTGGCAGCGGCAGTCCTGGGTTTCAGACTGGAGCTTTTCCAGCCCAACCTGGGTATTGCAGGAATTAAACCTGGGACCTTCTGAATGCAAAGTAGGTGCTATATCATTGAGCCACTTCCCCTCCAGAGTTCTTTTCTGGGCTTGTTCCAGTTTGCCAATGTCCTTCTTACAATGTGGCACCAAAACTTGATATGGCCATCCATATGCCTTTTCTTTATTAATCTGTAATAATCTGGTTATGCACTCACAATCACCAGCATGGAACAGAATACTCTTTTCACTGATAAATATACTTCGTATTAAAAGTATTAAAACTTTTACAGCACAGTCCTATATAGTTCTACTCTAAAGTAAGTCTCACTCAGTTCAGTTGAGACTTACCCTCAGTTAACTGTGTATAGAATTGAAGCCTTAGCATTCTTTAACCAACCTGGAGCAGAACTGTGCGAACAAAGGGTGTTAAGAGGTAACCAATCTTTTTTGTGTCAGCGAGTATCTCCAGTTATTGTACAAAGTGAATCTGGAATCACTATGTTTTCCAGTTTTCAGTCCAGCTTCCCAGTGCCTTTTTCCAACTTCACACTCTGTAAAGTTTAAATGTTATGTTCATTAATGTAGGGGGCTCTACTTCCTAAAACATTGAAAGATAAGACCTTTCTTAAAATGTGTCCATGGAATGAAAGAGATAGTTTGTATCTACTTTTCCCTTTTACCATGTACCAAGAATGACTAAGTTCTAATCAGTTTACTTAATTTGGGCATTATTATAGGCTTTTTTTCTTTAAAGCAGTTCTTTAATCAATCTCTCCAGTGTCATTTGGATAAATAGGATTTCTTACATCCTGTATGATTTCCTTCCCCACCTGCTCTAAGTTAACCATAAAATGGGACAAATATGTCACCATGTCTTATTTTCAGAAGTCAAATTTAACTAGAAAAGCTACTGTAAAGATTAAGTACATTTCTAGTTTATCACTGTTTTATGGAACATACACACGCAGCAAATATTTTTTGTTCTAGTTTAGTGTAGTAGCTTTCTGTGAGTGTTTGGCTTTTGTTCAATACTTTTTAAACTGAAGTGTAGGTCCAGGTGCTGTATATTCCTTTGTATATACGTTACTATATATAATTATATAATAAGTCATAGTAGAGCCCATCTCCTTTTACCAATTTGTGCACTATTGCACTGTAAGAGCATTATAAGAAGAAAGATACATTCCGGTCTTTGTTAGATAGTCTGAAGTCTAAACCATTTTAATTGGACTGGATTGAGATTAATGTTTTAAGAAGTAGATCATTAATTGGTATGTCCTGTGCTCTAACAGCTTTGCCAGATGTATCTCTCAATGCTACCGGATTTTTTCATGCATAGGATCAAAATGTCAAAGGAGGCCATTTATATTAATGGAGTCTTTCAGAAACCTCCTGCCCTGCCTCCTCCTTGCCAGTACTTCCATTTTCTGTTTTATTGACATTACCAGCATGCTGAACAAAGATAACCAAGTGAGTAGATTGGTTATAAAGTCTTTCGCATCCATGTCACCCACCATTATCTTGATGATAAGGGGCTCTATCCAATGTAATGCAAGCAGTCTTCCACTTATACGATGGGACTTCCCCTTCCTCCTCTACCGCATGCTGGGTGGGGGAGGGGAGAATCCATTCCACCAGTAGTGTCTGTTCCACTGACAGATGGGCACCACTGGATACAAACCCATGTTTTTCTTAGGTCCCTTTTCCTTTCATAGCCTATTTCCAATCTTATAATTTAAGGGACACAGAAAGATTCATATATACTGCACTCATGTATATACTACATATATAGTACTCTCATATATACTGCATACACACACTAAGAATAGTTAACTGCCACCAATCTGAATTGGTCTCGACACCTAGGGCCCCAATACAGTTACAAAGTGGAAGCTCCAGTGCATACACTGAACTCCAGTAGCACATACTTCTCTATTCTTCAATTTAAATCAGGGTTCCATAGCCTTTTCAGCCCTGAGGGCCACACATGATACAGGCTCGGGGGTCAGGCTTCACACACACATGAACACACATGTATACGCATGCATGCAAGCGCACAAACATGCCAGCAATCTGTATGAGGATCTCTGGGGGAGGGAGTAGTGACAGTTCCTTCCACTCCCTCTCCCAGTGATTATGATACCGATCGCTCTTTCTTCCTTGCTAGCAGCAGCAAGAAAAGTGATCTGTATGAGGTCCCTGGCAGAGGGGATGGAGAACACAAGTGTTGGGTAATTGCAGGGTGCGGAGGTCAGGGCACCCTAAAGGGGCCATGGGTTGTGCGCCCCTGATTTAAATGAATGGGCATTCCATTTCTGCAATACACCGGCTGTGACTACACAAATGTGCATTCTTCTCGCTGAACATGGATGCAGGGAGTTCTGTATTGGTATTCAGTTGTGTTATGCAATGAGAGTATTTGTATTTATTTATGATGAACTGTTTGTCAACTTATTTTGACTTGCGGGCATAACATGGGGTGCATTTCTGAGTATCGACATGTAAATGAGTTTCTTTGTGATGGCATTAGGAGAAAGGAAATGTTCTGAAACATTTTTAACATATTTCAGCATAGTTTCTCATAGCCTTGATGAAAACATTGCATACAGCTTAGCATGACATCATTGATACTTCTTTATTTTAAGTGCACCATAGCATTTTCATGCTAGGTATCAAGCAACTTTTGCTCCTTTATTTGACCAGGAGGCCAAACTTCATCAAATATGTTATTAAAAATAGTGAGAGAAATGGAGGAAGCAATTTGAAGCAGGGAAGTTATTTTGTTTCATAAAATTGCTTAAACTTCTGCCAAGGGTGATCTTTCAATTTTAAAGATATTTCTGCTCCTATATATTTTGAACGAGCAGCATAAACTGTAGAGATAGACTGAGAGGTACTAATGAAGGCTGCAGTCCAACACAGGGTTACATGTGTTTAAGGTTATTGAAGTCTGAAGGATCATGTATATTTAACTCTGCATAGGATTGTAGTCGTGCTGTATGAGACTTACAACTAACATGGCGATTCCCACCCTGTCTTCTTCCTCTCTTGAATTATGAGTTTGCTATTTTATAAACTAAAGATGTGATCCTATACATCCTAGCTGGGCAATGCTGGGAATTGTAGGACTTTTCTATGTCTAAACATGCATCGGATTGTTGTACCTGAAATCTTATACATTCCTTGCTTAAGAGGGAAATACGAATTCCAGCAACTATAAAAGATACATGACAGATTGGCAAATGATGTAATCTTCCTTCCTTGTTTTTGTTAACGACAGCAGTTTTTTAATGGGAAAAAGTGGATTTGTTTCCCTTCCTCACATCACTCCACATCTCTGGCTCATTACCATACACAATCGTTCCAATGGTAAGTGCGTGGATAAATAAAGCGGTGAGCCCAGGGAGCTCGCTACATTATAGCCATTCTGTGTGGGATTTTACAAAAAGAAAATCTGGATCCTTTAGCACAAAATCATATTACCATAGCAATAGAGGCAATCCAAAAAGCCATCTGCATTGGCTCACATAGACTGGCTCATGCGTTTGAAGAATACAGACTATGGACATGCATCCTGATGAGAATGTGTATGTTATGCAGGTCAAAGGTGACTGTGAGATGAATAGAAGCTTCAGTGAAATAAACCCAAATGATCAACCAAAAAGCAGTAGTAACTAGTGATGCAAGATTCCCATTTGATGACCAAATGTTGTTTTTAAGTAGTGCAGTAATTGCTAGGGGTTGGGTCCAGGATCTGCCTTCTGCAAGGTGAAGGGGCCTTCTGCTTTGCTCGTGGAAAGTCTCTCTGCCCACACATCACAGTTCACCTGCATTCGGCAGGGTCTCCTGACTCTCTGTGTAGCATTTTCAGAGGGCTGGGGGGGCTGCTGTGGCTCTGGGTGGGGGGGCACAGTTGCTCATGCTTGAATCTGGATCGAACCCTGGAATTGTTTACTTCAGTGGGAAGACTGAAATATCTGTGGACCAGAAGACATCGTGCATATGAAGTAATACATCACAAAATTGCCCTGATATCATTCCAGTCACTGGGATGAGAGTCATAGAATCATAGAATAGTAGGGTTGGAAGGGGCCTACAAGACCATCGAGTCCAACCCCCTACTCAGTGCAGGAATCCAAGTCAGAGCATCCCTGACAGATAGCTGTCCAGCCTCATCTTGAACGCCTCCAGTGTGGGAGAGCCCACCACCTCCCTAGGTCATTGGTTCCATTGTCGTATTGGTCTAACAGTCAGGATGTTTTTCCTGATGTTCAGCTGGAATCTGGCTTCCTGTAACTTGAGCCCATTATTCAGTGTCCTGCACTCTGGGATGATTGAGAAGAGATCCTGGCCTTCCTCTCTGTGACAACCTTTCAAGTACTTGAAGAGCGCTATCATATCTCCCCTCAGTCTTCTCTTCTCAAAGCTAAACATGCCCAGTTCTTTCAGTCTCTCTTCATAGAGCTTTGTTTCCAGTCCCATGATCATCTTTGTTGCCCTCCTCTAGGGATGTCAGAGAATTCCGCCACGGATCTCGGTGAGGCTGAATGCCAGTGCATTCAGCCCCCCCCAAAATCTGTGGCAGAACGGCCTGCCCCCGCCCCCCCACGGATCCCCCCCAGGACGAGACTTACCTGGGGCGGATGTTCCGGGCGGCGGCAGCTCCGGCGGCTGGTTTTCCGACCGGCCGCCGCCGCCATTTGCAGTCTGGCGTTTGTTTGTGTTTTTTGTTTTTTTTTACAGAGACGTGATAGGCTACGTAAAGACTTACGTAGCCTATCACATCCCAGTAAAAAAAAAACACAACGTGTACGCAAATGGCCGCCGCCATTTGCGTTCCTTATTTTTCGCCGTCTTAGTCTATGTAAATATTTACGTAGACTATTATGGCGAAAATAAAGGGGAATGCAAATAGCATAGTGGGCGCTATTTGCGTCCCATTTTGATTCGCCGTTTTAGCCTACGTAAATATTTACATAGACTAAGACGGCGAAAAATAAGGAACGCAAATTCCTTATTTTTCTTATTTTATGGTGTATGCCATTTTTTTTTTTTACCCAGAAGCCACTGCGGCCAGAAATCTGGCTGCAGACGGCCCTGGCCTGGCTGGCTGCTCCGCGGAGCTGCCAAGGAGCACAGCCAGCCGTCGAGGATTCCAGGGAGGAGGACCGGATCGCCTCCCCCCTGTTGAGGATTCCGGGGGGAGGGACAGAACGCCCCCCCCCCATGAACATAATCCTTGGAAAAGTAAGTGACTTTCGTACATCTCTACCCTCCTCTGAACCCTCTCCAGTTTGTCTGGATCCTTCTTAAAGTGCGGTGCCCAGAACTGGACACAGTACTCAAGATGAGGCCTAACCAGTGCTGAGTAGAGGGGAACTAGTACTTCCCGGGATTTGGAAGCTATGCTTCTATGAATGCAGCCCAAGAGAGCACTTGTGTCAGGGTGGACACTGAGCCCATAGAATCCCAGAGTAGTTCTGATTCTGAGGAAGAGCAGTTGCTCCTGGGAGAGGAGCGCGCTCCTTTTTCCCAGGGCCAACAGCTGATGGAGATTCCTCCCACCAGCATTCCTAGCTTAGATAGCAGTCCTGGGAGTGACAGAGCGCAGGAAGCAGACTTGATGGATGTGCGACGCCAACGCAGAGAGCGGGGCCAAATGGGGGCGCAGAAAGGAGGCGTAGTGCCCGGTTGGCGTGCAAACAACGGCTGCGCCTAGAGGCTCCAAGGGAAAAGGGGAGGGACTCTCCCTAGTCCTTAAGTTCAGGGGTCTGCCAGTAATTCCCTTTCAAACGGGGACCAACTGTTCCAACTTAGGGCATAGGTATTCTGCTGCTCATATCTAGTTGCTAATGGTAGAGTTATTAAGTTGTAAAAGAGGAATAAAGCTTTGAAAAGAATCTCTTTGTCTGTGTCTGGACTTGGCTACTGGATTAGGCTGAGAGAGGCCTCCAAGGAGCCCCTGACAATTTGCCTTTTTTTGCAGCCACATCACATTGTTGCCTCATATTCAGCTTGCGATCGACAACAATTCCAAGATCCTTCTCGCTTGTAGTGTTGTTGAGCCACGTATCCCCCATCTTGTAACTGTGCATTTGATTTCTTTTTCCTAGGTGCAGAACTTGGCATTTATCCCTGTTAAATGACATTCTGTTGTTTTCTGCCCAGAGCTCCAGTCTATCCAGATCACTTTGCATTTTGTTTCTGTCTTCCAAAGTATTAGCTATCCCGCCCAATTTGGTGTCATCTGCAAATCTGATCAGCATTCCCTGCACCTCCTCCTCCAAGTCATTCATAACAATGTTGAAGAGCACTGGGCCCAGGACTGAGCCCTGTGGTACCCCACTCGTGACCTCTCCCCAGTTTGAGAAGGTCCCATTGATAAGCACTCTTTGAGTCCGATTCTGTAGCCAACTGTGGATCCACCAGATTGTTGTTTCATCTAGCCCACTTTGAGCTAGTTTGCTCATCAGGATATCATGGGGCACTTTGTCGAAAGCTTTGCTGAAGTCGAGGTATATGATGTCTACAGCATTCCCACGGTCCACAAGGGAGGTTACTTGATTAAAAAATGAGATCAGATTTGTCTGGCAGGACTTGTTCTTGACAAATCCATGTTGGCTTCGAGTAATCACTGCATTGTTTTCAAGGTGCTTCCAGATGGATTGCTTTATCATCTGCTCCAGAATTTTCCCAGGGATTGATGTCAGACTGACTGGTCTGTAGTTCCCAGGTGCCTCCTTTTTACCCTTTTGGAAGATAGGGACAACATTAGCCTTCCTCCAGTCATCTGGCACTTCCCCTGTCCTCCATGATTTCTCAAAGAGAATAAACAGTGGTTCTGAGAGTTCTTCTGCCAGTTCCTTTATTACTCTAGGATGCAGTTTATCTGGCCCTGGAGATTTGAACTCATTCAAAGTAATGAGGTATTACTTTGACCATATGCCTATCGATCTCAAGCTACAATCCTGCTCCTTCAGCCTGCACTTCACCTTTGCCGGGGGGGGGTCAAAGACCCTCTTTTGGGAGAAGACTGAGCCAAAGTAGGAATTGAGCACCTCTGCCTTTTCTTGGTCATCTGTTACCGTTTTGCCATCCTTATTTAATAGCTGAACAACCATTTCTTTCCTCTGCCTTTTACTATGCACGTAGCTGAAGAAAGCCTTTTTGTTGTTTTTAGCATCCCTCACTAATCTCAGCTTGTTCTCAGCATTAGCCTTCCTGACACCACCCCTGCAATTCTGTGCTACCTGTCTGTACTCTTCCTTTGTTACTTGGCCTTCTTTCCACTTCCTATATGTGTCCTTTTTTGTTTTCAGGTAATCTCTAAGCTTTTTGTGAAGCCACATTGGCTTCTTCTGTTGTCTTCCACCTTTTCTTCTTGTTGGAATTGTTTGTAATTGTGCCTTGAGAATTTCCTTTTTTAAAAGCTCCCACCCATCTTGGACTCCTTTTCTCATTAGTGTCGCTTGCCATGGGACCTTTCTGATCATTGTTCTGAGTTTATTAAAATCAGTTTTCCTAAAATCCAGGGTACGCGTTTGACTACACTTGGCTTTTGCTTCCCTTAGAACCAAGAACTCAAGTATAACACGGTCACTTTCCCCCAGAGTTCCTGTAACTGCTACTTTATCCACTAAGAACAGACCTCCTCCTCCTGATATATAAGCAAAGCAAAATGAAGACAAAATGACAACTGAGAGAGAACCAAGTGGCTATTTTTCTTCTTCTTCTGGAAAGATTATGTAAATTTAGTGACTGACCCATCATCCAATTGTATCTTTCTATGTAGAGCCAACATGCAGAGTGTTAGGTGATATTTGAAATTACTATAATAGCTGAAATCCCCACTACCTTGGGAAGGTTTAGACCAGCCTTGCGCAGCCTAGTACCCGTCAGATGTGTTGGACTACAATGCCCAGCGTGGGATTGCTGGCTGTGGGGTTCTGGGAATTGTAGTCCAACACATCTGGAGGGCACCAGGTTGAGGAAGGCTGGTTTAGAGCTTAGGATGTATTTTACGGTACATTAGTAAGACAGGCTAGTCTAAACTTTAGACTAACCACCGCCTTACTAATGTACTGGGAAATACATCTTCCCTTGGAGGACTAGGAAAACTGGCAAGAGTATGCTGGAGGAAATATATTCTAGCAAAAGTCTCTATATTCTGAAAGTAAGCTATATTTTGATTGACTTGTCTGTTGACTTTACATTATAACTGAATTAACTTGTAGAGATTCTATTCCCTGCTATGTTTACATAAATAGTGCTTTTATTTGTGATTACTCAGTCATGTTAACATTCTGTCGATCAAGCCTACATTTTGCGAGAAGGAAGCTAGCTTTGACTTTCAGAGGAGTGGAAGGAGTTTCAATTAGCCACAACATATCCACCAAACACTACGGTGAAACAAAGGCATACACACCAGAGTCAGATATCTAAGACGCGAGTGACTGCCTACTTTCCTGATAGATACATGTGCTGGTGATGAACTGTATAAAATCTGACATTAGATGGCACCATAACACTGCCAAGTATAATCACACAGTCAGTGGAACAGCCTTCATTGGAATCTGAGCAGACAGAGCCATTATTCAAAACAGATACACATATATCTTTAAATCATACATGTTTTGAATATGTTGTGTTTATGTAAAAAGTGAAAGTTAAGACTTGTATTGAATGTGTTTCTCTTTACTGCAAAACACAGTTTTATTAAAATGTAGAAACAAAACCCCACTGGCACAAAAGCATATATGGCAACAAGGAAACAGAAACTCTATATGTTTCACTTTCTGCTACATTTAAAAGCTCTTCTTGGCTCTGGTATGGAAATATTAACAGGAAATGTTTCCACGGTCCGAAGAAGCAGCCTTGAAAAAAATGCATACACTTAAAATGCACAGGGTCCCCATGCATGCACGCACGCACACAAACACACCAGGAAAGCTAATAAGACTCAAAAAAAGAAACATGGATATATACCAGCCAACCAGATGTTCTATCACAATTGTAATAGCTGCGCTTATATTACAGATCAGAATATAATAATGTAGTATAATATTGAACATGGTAGGCAAGACATCTCCATCTTCATTCTAAATTAATTTCCTTCTGTTCTTATGTCTTTAAAACATAATGCTTAGACATTAACAATAATGGCAATTATTATAATTGGAGAAAATAATATTCTTACACCCCCTCAATCTCAAAGTATGTCGAACTATGTCCCACTGAAACAAAGGAGACATACTGTGCAATCTTGTGCATGTTTAGACAGAAACAAGTCCTACAACTCCCAACATTCCCCAGGCAGCATGACTGAGAACTGTAGGACTTTTTTCTGTCTAATCATGCATAGGATTGGACCCTTAAACTGCAATCTTACTTGTTGTTGTTCAGTCATTCAGTCATGTCCGATGGGAGTAAGCTCCACTGAATTCAGTAGGATTTTCTTTTGAGAGTAATGTATGGAATGGCACTGTTAATTCAAATACTGTGTTTCATATGGGGAGAGTAGCCATATCTCCCCCCCCCACAGGTATGACCCTACATACCTGGGGGACACACACACCTGTTTTAGTACTCTTTCAGTGAAAACCTCTACCAATGAAACCTTTTCTGGAAAAGCTCGGACGTCTCTGTTGCTCTCTTAAGTACCTTATGAGGGCACTCCTCTACTCAGACTAAACTATCTGAACCTTACCCAAACTTGGCTCCTTTGTATTTTGGTTGGTCTGCTAGTAGGACTAATCTCCTCCAGACTGACATCAATCTGATTTTTGGTGAAATAGGGTCAGGGTCACATTGGAAAGAGTTCTCACCTAGCACACTATTTGAAATTTGCAAACTCCCCCAAAGTATTCATGTTTCAGAAGGGCTTAATTACTAAACAAGGACAAGCAGTGCAGAGATATGAGCCGGTGGAGTAACAGTGTAGACTGCACTGCAGGAACAGGTGCAGTGACTCCAAGCCTACAAGCACAATTATGTATATACAGGTTTTTTTCCTCATCTATAACTGTTTCGGCTGCAGTGTAACAGCAGGAGCATTGTACGTGGGAGCAACATTAGGCCCAGATTCTATAAATAACATTGGAAGAGGTTTTGATTTAAGTGCCACCTATGTGCAAGATAACTCTCCTGCACATTTCTGTCAAACTGAGGCTACACCCTATGAACTTAGAAGTAAGTCCCATTAAACCAATGGGATTTACTTCTGGGACTTACACTATCACAAAGACTGTGCTAGTGTAAATCCGCTGCAAGCAGATGTGTGCTGCCTCTGAATAGGGAAGTTGCATTTTTGGCTGTCATGGCTACTGAAATCAGTGTGCCTTTTCAATAAAATCTGGCTTCAGTTGAGGTGTAAGCTTTTCAACTTGCCTTTAAAAAAAGTTATACAGCTTTAACTGATTTCAGTGGGACTATTCCTTCTAATAAAGTTTAATAGCAAGTGTAAATGCTGCCAGTTCTGGGTCTTAGCCAGTTTCATGTAGATATCACATTAAGATGTTGATCTGGAAGAGTCTGTTGTTCTTTCGCAGCAGTTGAGGAACCTGCTAATGTGTAATAAACAAGTCGGTCCAGAGATTTGGATAATTCACACATTTTTCTCAGGATACAATGCACAGGCCAATCACTCTGTTGGAGTCCCATTGGCTTCAATAAAATGGCTCCAGTCAACATAGCCCATTACTTTACATTCTGTTGCTACAACCGAGGGGACAACCAGCATGAGTTTATGCATTCATTTATGGCAGCAGAAAAAACAGCAACCCTACCACATGGTAATGTTATCACATTTTTATGAATTAGCCCCCAACCTCCCCCCCCGCCATATATGGTCAGATTGACATCTAACCAGTATTTGAGACACAATAAATATGAACCTTCCGCAAAATGTATTAAATATAAAATTGGTCACATGGACTATGTTTGTGGGGAAAATGCTCCACAACAGCGTAGCTGGGAAATGTCACCATAAAGTGGCTTTTTCTATCATACATGGTCACATAAAATCACCTTTACTTGAGCAAGTCCCACTGATTGTGTTGAAATCAATGGGACTTGCTCCCAAGTAAATATGTTTAGTGTTGAAATATTAGGATTTAAAACTACAGTCTATGGCTTGGATCCACACCACCTGTAAGTGGAGCTCCACCCATGGAAATGAAGGTAGTGATGTACAAGAATTTCGATCTTGTTGGCAAAGCATGTGAACATGCTCCATTTGCAATCCCAAATGGGAACATAAGCAGGAACTTAATTCTTGGAGACTCTGGCAAAATTCCTGAACTTGCATTCACGTTCAAAAGTATTTTGTTGTTGTTCAGTCGTTCAGTCGTGTCCGACTCTTCGTGACCCCATGGACCATAGCACGCCAGGCCTTCCTGTCCTGCGCTCTCTCCCGGAGCGTGCTCAAGTTCATATTCATTGCATCCGTGATGCTATCTAGCCATCTCATCCTCTGCCGTCCCCTTCTCCTTTTGCCTTCAGTCTTTCCCAGCATCAGGGTCTTTTCCAGGGAGTTTTCTCTTCGCATTAGGTGGCCAAAATATTGGAGCTTCAGCTTCAGTATCTGTCCTTCCAATGAGCACTCAGGGTTGATTTCCTTTAGGATGGACTGATTTGACCTCCTTGCAGTCCAGGGGACTCGTAAGAGTCTTCTCCAGCACCACAGTTCGAAAGCATCAATTCTTCGGCGCTCAGCCTTCCTTATAGTCCAGCTCTCACAGCCATACATTACTACTGGGAAAACCATAGCTTTGATTAGACGGACCTTTGTCGGCAAGGTGATGTCTCTGCTTCTTACTATGCTGTCTAGGTTGGCCATAGCTTTCCTCCCAAGGAGCAAGCGTCTTTTAATTTCATGGCTACAGTCACCGTCTGCAGTGATCTTGGAGCCCAAGAAAGTAAAATCTGTCACTGCTTCCATTTCTTCCCCTTCTATATGCCAGGAAGTGATGGGGCCAGATGCCATGATCTTCGTTTTTTTAATGTTGAGTTTCAAACCAGCTTTTGCACTCCCCTCTTTCACCCTCAACAAGAGGCTCTTGAGATCCTCTTCGCTTTCTGCCATTAGGGTGGTATCGTCTGCATATCGGAGGTTGTTGATAATTCTCCCAGCAATCTTAATTCCGACCTCTGATTCATCCAACCCGGCATTTCTCATGATGTACTCTGCATATAAGTTAAATAAGCAGGGTGACAATATGCAGCCTTGTCGTACTCCTTTCCCAATTTTGAACCAATCGGTTGTTCCATGTCTGGTTCTGACTGTTGCTTCGTGACCCTCGTACAGGTTTCTCAGGAGACAGGTAAGGTGGTCTGGTACTCCCATCACTTTAAGAATTTGCCACAGTTTGTTGTGATCCACACAATCAAAGGCTTTAGCGTAGTCAATGAAGCAGAAATAGACGTTTTTCTGGAATTCTCTTGCTTTCTCCATGATGCAGCGAATGTTGGCGATTTGATCTCTAGTTCCTCTGCCTCTTCTAAACCCAGCTTGTACTTCCGGTAGTTCTCGGTTCGCATACTGCTGAAGCCTAGCTTGTAGGATTTTGAGCATCACCTTGCTGGCATGTGAAATGAGCGCAATTGTGTGGTAGTTTGAACACTCTTTGGCGTTGCCCTTCTTTGGAATTGGAATGTAAACTGACCTTTTCCAGTCTTGTGGCCACTGTTGAGTGTTCCAGATTTGTTGACATATTGAATGCAGCACTTTAACAGCATCATCTTTTAGGATTTTAAATAGTTCGGCTGGAATACTGTCATCTCCGCTAGCTTTGTTGTTACTAATGCTTCCTAAGGCCCACTTGACTTCACTCTCTAGGATGTCCGGCTCAAGTTCAATGACCGCACTATCATGGCTATCAGGGACATTCAGATCTTTCCTGTATAGTTCTTCTGTGTATTCTTGCCACCTCTTCTTAATCTCATCTGCTTCTGTTAGGTCCCTGCCTTCTTTGTCCTTTATCATGCCCGTCTTTGCACAAAACGTTCCCTTGAGATCTCCAATTTTCTTGAAGAGATCTCTAGTCTTTCCCATTCTGTTGTTTTCCTCGATTTCTTTGCATTGTTCATTTAAGAAGGCCTTCTTGTCTCTCCTTGCTATTCTCTGGAACTCTGCATTCAGTTGGGTATATCTTCCCCTTTCTCCTTTGCTTTTCGCTTCCCTTCTTTCGTGAGCTACTTGTAAAGCCTCATCAGACAGCCACTTGGCTTTCTTGCATTTCTTTTTCTTTGGGATGGATTGAGTTGCTGCCTCCTGAACAATGTTACGGACCTCCGTCCATAGTTCCTCAGGCACTCTGTCTATCAGGTCTAATCCCTGAAATCTATTCCTCACCTCCACTGTATATTCACCAGGGATATGATTTAGGTCATACCTGAACGGTTTAGTGGTTTTCCCGACGTTCTTCAATTTAAGCCGAAATTTTGCAAGAAGGAGCTCATGATCTGAGCCACAGTCAGCTCCAGGTCTTGTTTTTACTGACTGTATGGAGCTTCTCCATCTTTGGCTGCAAAGGACATAATCAATCTGATTTCGATATTGACCATCTGGTGACGTCCATGTGTAGAGTCGCCTCTTGTGCTGTTGGAAAAGAGTGTTTGCTATGATCAGCATGTTCTCTTGGCAAAACTCTATTAGCTTTTGTCCTGCTTCATTTTGTACACCAAGGCCATGCCTGCCTGTTATCCCGGTGATTTCTTGATTTCCTACTTTAGCATTCCAATCCCTTATGATGAAGAGGACATCTTTTTTTGGTGTTAGTTCTAGAAGATGTTGTAGGTCTTCATAGAACCGATCAACCTCAGCTTCTTCGGCCTCAGTGGTTGGGGCATAGACTTGAATTACTGTGATGTTGAATGGTTTGCCTTGGATTCGTACTGAGATCATTCTATCATTTTTAAGATTGTACCCCAGTACTGCTTTTCCCACCCTTTTGTTGACTATGAGTGCTACTCCATTTCTTCTAAGGGATTCTTGCCCACAATAGTAGATATGATGGTCACCTGAATTAAATTCGCCCATGCCTGTCCATTTTAGTTCGCTGATTCCCAAGATGTCGATGTTCAATCTTGCCATCTCATGTTTGACCACCTCCAGCTTACCTTGATTCATTGATCTGACATTCCAGGTTCCTAAACAATATTGTTCTTTACAGCATCGGATTTTCTTTTCACCACCAGACACATCCACGGCTGAGTGTCCTTTCGGGTTTGGCCCAGCCGCTTCACTCTTTCTGGCGCTACTTGGAAATACCCTCTGCTCTTCCCCAGTAGCATATTGGACACCTTCCGACCTGAGGGGCTCATCTTCCGGCGTCATATCTTTTAGCCTTGTGATACGTTCCATGAGGTTTTCTTGGCAAGAATACTGGAGTGGGTTGCCATTTCCTTCTCCAGTGGACCACATTTTGTCAGAACTCTCTGCCATGACCTGTCCGTCTTGGGTGGCCCTGCACGGCATAGCTTATGGCTTCACTGAGTTACGCAAGCCCCTTCGCCACAACAAGGCAGTGATCCATGAAGGGGGTTCAAAAGTATACACTTCTGAAAATGCGCACTTGCACACATGTGCTTTTGCACAAATCCCCCCAATCCGCATTTTCATACTTTCACCTATGGGGGGAAAATGCACATTTTTGATCTGAAAAACGGCACATTTTTTAAAAAAATGTGATTTTTTTCAATTGGGGGAATGTGTGCACTTTTTAAAATGTGCATTTTTCCTGATCAAAAAATGATTTTTCCCCCCTGAATGAAAAAAAAGATGCTTATGTTTGGGAATGCAAATGAGGTGAATTTTGCTTCAAGGAAAAACTTGGAAAACCTCCACAAGGTTGAACATCGCATATTCACCCATCCCTAGAACTGTGGAGTTGACCTTCACCGGGTATCCCTTTCCCCTGCGGTACCAACCTGTGCTCTCTAAAAATCTCCTCTGGAGCTTAGAAACCTTCCAAAACACTGTAGGAGATGGTGCTGAGGACTGTAGGGGGAATGGGCAAAGATCACCCCCCACCTTCCTCCAGTGGGAGCTTCTACTGGACCTCGGTCCCTTCTGAAAATGGAAGGAGCCCTCCTGTTTGCAGGGGGGCTCTCTACAAACAGAACCCAATGTTCAATCAGGCTGTATTTGGAGTATTGCGCCCAGAACTGGGTGCCCCATTTTAAGAAGGACGTTGACAAGTTGGAGGATGTGCAGACAAAGGAAACCAGGTTGGTGAAGAGTCTGGAAACTAAGTCCAATGAGGATTGGTTGAAAGAGCTGGATAAGTGTAGCCTGGAGAAGAGAAGATTAAAGAGAGTTGTTGTAGTGGTCTTTAAATATCTGAAATGCTGTAGTGTAGTAGATAAAGCAGACTTGTTCTTTGTTGCTCCTGAGGGCAGGACTAGAACCAATGGGTGAAAATTGCAAGGAAACAGATTTCAGCTAAACATTAGGAGAAACATCCTAACAGTGAGAGCTGTTCAACAGTGGAACAGATTGCCTGGGGAGGTTGTGGGTTCTCCTTTGCTGAAGGTATTTAAACAGATGCTAGATGGTCATCTCTCAGGGGTGCTCTAGCTGTACTCTGCTGTGTAGAACCCCCACTGAACAGAGGGTTGGCCTAGATGATCTCTTAGGGCCCTTCCAACTCTATGATTCTAATACTTTATCTTGCATAAATCATTGCATAAGAGACAAGAGGGTGTGTCCTTGTTCTTTCCCCATAAATCTGAAGTATCAAAAAGGAAGGAGGTAATATGTTTCAGGTTAATAACTTGCCATTTTACAATAGGCTCTCTAATGTTCAGTTGTGGGAGAGGCATCAGTTTTTGTTTTGTTTATTGGCTTTAATGATGGGCTGAGTATCCTCATGGATTAGACAGAATTTAGTTGAGGAACGTGATTTTGGCACACAGCTATAAAATCATAAGCCAGGAAAAGTCACTGAAATTCTGTCACAGGATTTGATCTCTCTCTCTCTCTCTCTCTCTCTCTTGCTCTCTCTTTAGTAAATGGGGGTACTTGTATTGAAATAGAATTCAAGCCTCACCCCGGTTTTGCCATGCATTGTTAAGAAACGCATTGTTGGATCATATCAAAGGTCTGTCTTGGCCAACATTTCATCTGCAATGT
This sequence comes from Heloderma suspectum, assembly GCF_057233095.1. Lineage (NCBI taxonomy): Eukaryota > Metazoa > Chordata > Lepidosauria > Squamata > Helodermatidae > Heloderma > Heloderma suspectum. The sequence continues at coordinate 298,294,096 of NC_139459.1, forward strand.
TGACAAGCCAGATGCTGTTGGGAAGCTCATTATTGGAGCATGACTCCCCTGTGACTTGCCTCCAGCATCTGGTTATCAGAGATACAGTGCTACTGAATATGGAGGTTGCATTTATTTTTTGCTCCTTTGGTTAATAACTGATACACCTACTCTCTATGCTAAATTACTTTTAAGAAATCATCCATAAGCTACTGGCCATAGCCATGCATGACAATGGATTTCAAAAGATAATTATATATGCGTTGTATGAAAAAAAAAGTTCCATCTGTCTTGACCCTATGCCAGTCTATTTCATTGGATAACCCTGAATTCTTGTACCTAGATTAAAAAATAAATTGACTTCAGTGTATCCACATCTTTCACAGTTTTACAAATTTCAATCATGCTCTTCCTTAGTCATATTTAATATCAAAGTACCCAGTGTCTTTAGCATTGATGTGGACCAAGTGGATAGGGAGATATTTTTCTCCCTCTCTCATATGGAACTAGAATAATACTAGAGCCCAGGGTCTTCTCATGAAGCTGAGTGGTGGGAGATTCAAGACAGATAAAAGGAGAATCTTCAGGTAGTGCTGGAAAAACTCATGCCGGAAATCCTGGAGAGTTGCTGCCAGTCAGTGTTGACAATACTGGGCTAGATGGACCCAGTGGTCTGACTCAGTATAAGGCAGCTTCCCATGTTCCTAAGTACTCCTTCACACAGCACATAGTTACATTACGGAATTTGCTCCTTCAGGATGTAGTGATGGCCCCCAATTTGGATGGCTTGAAACGGGGGTTAGACAAATCCATAGAGGGTAAGGCTATCAATGGCTACTAGTCCTGATGGCTATATGCTATCACCTATATCAGAGAGAGTATAAGCTATGTACAGCAGTTGCTGGGGAACACGTGTGCAATGGTGCTGTTGCACTCATGTCCTACTTGTGGCTTTCCCACAGGCAGCTGGTTGGCCACTCTGGGAAACCAGATGCTGGACTACATAGACCTCTGGTTTGATGGTTTGATCTAACAGGGCTCTGCTTATGTTCTTAACCCTAGAACATTCTAGTTTCTCTTTCCTGAACCTTTTGTGTCCCTACAATTCTTCCTCTCAATATAAACCTGATCATCAACAAAGCCAGCAATATAATCCTTTCTCTTTCTTGTCTCTCCCACTTATCTCCTATTTCTGTTGTCTGCCTATCTATGCTGGTACCCCTCATGCACATTGCCTCCATTTAGACTTTAACCTCCTTGAGGCTTCCTATCTCTTACTTACATTACTTTCAAAAAATTGCAATGGCCCAAATTAAAATAGGATATCCTAAAAATTTTACAAAAGCATGAGAAACCATTATGTTCATTTTGCAGTTATTTCCTAAAACTTCACACAGTTTCATAAACACCAAAGATTTAGATAATGGCATTGTAGTTGCAATAATATTCCTAACACTGAATTGGCTTTTTTGTTTAATGAGCCCATTAAACAGCACAATCGAGCTAAGTTTTTCAGTGAGCCATTATGGGCCCAGATTGTCTCTCTGGAATAGTTACAGCCAGTATTGTGTGTGTATACAAATCATGGAATTGGAAAGGATCTAATCCAACCCCTTGCTAGTACAGGAAATCCATTACTACAGCACCCCTGATAAACGGCCATCCACCTATTGCTTAAAAGCTGCTAACGGAAGAGAGTCCACTACCTTCCAAGATAATGTGCTCAACTATTGAACAGTTCATACAGTCAGGAAGTTCTCCAAGTGTTTAGTCTAAATACTTTTTCTTGTAATTTGAGCCTGCCGGTTTAGGTCCTACCCTCTGGAGCAACAGAAATTTGCTCCATCTTCTGTGTGACAGCTCTTCAGATATTTGAAGACTGCTGTCATATTACCTCTTGAATCACCTCTTCTCCACACTAAATACCCAATGCCTGCACACTTTCCTCATAGGACTTGGTTTCAAGGCATCGTTGTTGCCTTCTTCTGGACATGCTGCCGTTTATCAATGATCTTATTAAACAGTAGTGCCCAGAACTGGACACAGCATTACAGTTGATGTCAGACCAAATAGAGTGGTACCATCACTTCTTGTAATCCTAGAACTGCTTTAGACTTTTTAGCACCACATTACGCTGCTGACTTGTGTTAAGCTTGCAGTCTACTAAAACTCCTAGATCGTTTTCACATGTACTGCTGTCAAGCTAGGTGTCCCCCATCCTATATTTGTGTATCTCATTTTTTGTACATGTATCTCTGTTGAAGTTAGGGATTTTTTGCCTCATCATTTTGCATTTGTTTATGTTGGACCCCATCTGTTGAGTAACTTCTGAAGGATGAATTTGTTTAACTTCTCTGTAATTTCCCTTCTTTCAGTACTCCTCTTAAAACTTTGTCATCCAATAGTCCCATGGTTTTTTGTCTGGTTTCCTAATTCTGATGTATTTAAGGACATCTATCTATCTATCTATCTATCTATCTATCTATCTATCTATCTATCGCAATATTTATAACCACTTTTCATTTGAAACAAAGCCTGAAATACTTTTTTAACGAAATGATAAAAACATACAAAAAACTACACACATACACAAACGAAAATAATTGTATTATCAGGTAGGTTTAAAGATAGCTCATGGCTGGGGGAAAGCCAAAGTAAACAAATATGATTTCACGAAATGCCTAAAACATGCCAGCACTGAGGCCTGACATACCTCGGAGGGGAGATAATTCCACAGGGCGGGTGCCACTGCAGCGACAATCCGTCTCTGTGTCGCTACCAAACAGAAATCTGTTCTAATTCATTTTTATACCTTTAACATTTCCCCCTCAAATTTCATATTTGCTTCCCTTTTCGTAACTTTACATTTGGTTTTCCAGAGTTTCTTATTTTTTTTAGTGGGTAGAAGCCCCCCCTCCCTTCAATGTGGGCAAGATTGAAAGGTGATGTGATGTACATTTTATTTGAGCATCTATTATTCTTTTAAATAGCTCTTTGCTTTCTCTTGATATCGGATACCTTGGAGGAGGGGGCTTCTGAGGTTAAACACGACTGTGCTAGATTTTATTGGCATATCTCCACATGCATATATGTTGAATATGATTGTGTTGTAGTCAATGTTTCCGAATAGCTCAACAATACTGATGTCTTGTTGCACCAAGTATAGGCGCCACTTAGGATTAAATCAAGAGTTGCCTCTCCTATTATTATTTCTATGAGTAATTAATTGTTCCAAGGCAGAGTCATTACTGCATTTAACATTATTTCCCCTCATCATGACTCAAGCTTATATTTTTCCAGTTCATTTGCGGGGACTTGAAATTGCCCACTATTTTGTACCTTTTCTGCTTCCCTCTTTTCTTTTTGCATCTCAGGATAAAGATAAACCATCAGACTTTGGGACAGAAGGGCAATAGTGCATCCTGTCTACTAACATTTTTTATTTGGTTGGGATTTCTGCTCACAGCTGTGCTGTGAATACTTCTGCTTCTTTTAAGATTTCATGCCTTTTTCAACATATGGCTCACCACCAGTCCTGTAACCTACTCTGCCCTTTCTGTAGATGTTATATCTATGGATATCTATGGATAAGGCGGGGCTGCCAGAGGCTGCTCGGGAAGGAGCCTGGGGGAAGGCGGACCAGCCAGCAGCTGCACCGGGTGGATCCTGAGCCTGCTTCTGCCCCCGCCAACAGGTACTTAAGGCGGGGCTGCCAGAGGCAGCGCCTCAGCGTGCGCCTCGGCGTCGCGCCAAGTGCGACGCTAAATGCGCACTTAGCGTCGCACTTGGAGCCGCGTAGGATCTGAAGACTTACCCACCTGCCTCTCCAGAGACACCAGCAGCCACAGATACCAGCAGCAAATAGCAGCAGCAGAGGGCAGCAGCTTTAAAGATGAGGGGAAAGGGGAAACGTGGACTTTATCTGCTCCTTCTTAGCTGCTGTTCTCTTTTATCTCTTTTATCTTTTATATTCTTTTATACTGTTGCATCATTTTATACTCTAACATTTTAATATGTGCCTGGGAGGACTATTAGGCAACTCAGGGGGTCGGGGAGGTGCCACTATAACTGTGGCCACGGGCAGGGGGAGGTATGGCATTGGGGGATTAACAGGCCAGCTGAGGAGAAGAGGGGCTAGACACCTTACAGCTGTCCCCTCTTCTGGTTCTTCCCCCAACCTGATGGTTCCTGGCAGCCTTACCAGTCTGCCCTCGGGTCTGGTGGTGCTGCTGCTGAATGCCAGGTCGGCCCAAAATAAAATCTCCCTCATCCATGATTTGATTGTGGATAAGGGGGCTGACCTGGTATGTATTACTGAGACCTGGGTGGGGGAACTGGGAGGGGTCACTCCTGGGTACTCGGTGCAGCACCAACACCGACTTGAGGGTCGGGGAGGGCGGGTTGCCGTGGTCTATAGGAATTCAATCTCCCTCTCCAGGCTTCCTGCTCATTCGAGTGCAGATCTTGAGTGTTTGTACCTTGTGTTGGGTACCCGGGACAGATTAGGGATTCTGTTGGTGTACCGCCCACCCATCAGACTCCCTGCCTGAGCTGACGGAGGTGGTCTCGGACTTGGTGTTGAGGACCCCTAGGATGATGGTCCTGGGGGATCTCAACTTCCATGCCGAGGCCGCTGTATCCAGGGCGGCTCAGGACTTCATGGCCGCCATGACAACCATGGGGCTGTCCCAACATGTCATCGGCCCAACGCATATAAAAGGACACACACTTGATCTGGTTTTCTCGACTGGGCAGGGGGATGGTGATCTGAAAGTGGAGGAATTAACATCTGTCCCTTTGTCATGGACAGATCACTTCCTGCTGAGGTTTAGACTCCTGGCAGCCTTCCCCCTCTGCAAGGGTGGGGGACCTATTAAAATGGTCCGCCCCTGGAGATTAATGGATTCCGATGGATTCCAGAGGGCTCTGGGGGATTTTCCTGCTGGTATGGCTGGTGCTCCTGTCGAAGCCCAGGTCGCTCTGTGGAATGCAGAGATGACTCGGGCGGTTGACACGATCGCACCCAAGCGCCCTCTCCCTCTGAGCAGAGCCCAGCCAGCTCCTTGGTATACACCTGAGCTGAGGGCAATGAAGCAAGAGGGGAGACGGCTAGAACGCAGGTGGAGGAAAACTCATGCTGAGTCTGACCAAACACAGGTAAGAGCCCACTATCAAGCCTACTCTGTGGCGGTGAGGGTGGCAAAGAGACAGTTCTTTTCCACCAGCATTGCATCTTCTCAGTGTCGTCCAGCGGAGCTCTTCCGAGTGGTTCGCGGCCTGTTACATTCTGGGCCAGGGAGAGAGATGGTGGAACCCTCGGTAGTACGCTGTGACGAGTTTGCACGGCACTTTGAGGATAAAGTCACTCAGATTCGTCATGAATTGGACACCACCATCAATGCAGTTCCATTGGTAGAGGCGTTCAGAGCACCGTCTGGTCCAGTTTTATTGGATGAGTTTCAGTTACTGAGGCCTGAGGATGCAGACAAGGTGCTTGGCCAAGTCCGATCGACCACTTGTGTGCTTGACCCATGTCCTTCATGGCTTATTAAATCAAACAAGGAGGGGATGCCTGGCTGGGTCCAGGAGGTTGTAAATTCCTCCTTGAGAGAGGGAGTGGTGCCTGCCGCTTTAAAAGAGGCGGTAATTAGATGGTAATTAGGCTGAAAAAGCCTAACCTGGACCCAGAGGATGTTAACAATTATAGGCCAGTGGCCAACATCCCCTTCCTGGGCAAGGTGCTTGAGCGGGTGGTTGTAGGACAGCTCCAGGCACTGTTGAATGAAATGGATTATCTAGATCCATTTCAATCGGGCTTCAGGCCTGGTTTTGGAGCAGAAACTGCCTTGGTCGCCCTGTGAGATGACCTCTGCTGGGAGAGGGACAGGGGGAGTGCGACCCTGTTGATTCTCCTGGACCTCTCAGCAGCTTTCGATACCATCAACCATGGTATCCTTCTGGATAGATCGTCTGGGTTGGGAGTTGGAGGCACTGCACTACAGTGGTTCCGCTCCTTCTTGGATGGCCGATTCCAGAAGGTGGTGCTGGGGGATTATTGCTCTGTGCCATGGCAATTGTGCCATGGGGTTCCACAGGGCTCTATTTTATCCCCCATGCTGTTTAACATCTACATGAAACTGCTGGAGGAGGTTATCTGGAGGTGTGGGCTGAGGTGCCATCAATATGCGGATGACACCCAGCTCTACCTCTCTTTCTCATCATACCCAGGTGAGGCAGTGGCTGTTCTGAATCAGTGCCTGGACACGGTAATGGACTGGATGAGGGCCAATAAACTGAAACTCAATCCAGACAAGACGGAGGTACTGTTAGTGGGTGGTTCTTCTGCCCGGCTAGGTGATATTCAACCTGTTCTGGAGGGGGTTGCACTCCTCCTAAAGGATCAGGTTCGTAGTTTGGGGGTGCTCTTGGATCCAGAACTGTCACTTGAGGCACAGGTGAACTCAGTGGCACGGAGCACTTTTTATCAGCTTAGGCTGGTATACCAACTACGCCCTTATCTGGACAGAGATAGCCTAGCTACAGTTATCCATGCTCTGATAACTTCTCATCTGGATTACTGCAATGTGTTATACGTGGGGCTGCCTTTGAAAACGGTCCGGAAACTTCAGCTGGTCCAAAATAGGGCAGCAAGATTGTTAACAGGGACTGGCCTGCAGGCTCATATTACGCCAGTACTTTTCCAGTTGCACTGGCTGCCAGTCCATTTCCGGTCCCGATTCAAAGTGCTGGTGTTAACATTCAAAGCCCTTAATGGCTTGGGGCCAGGTTACCTGAAGGATCGCCTCCTCCCATATGTGCCTGCCCGGACCTTAAGATCATCATCAGCGGCCCTTCTCCATGAGCCCCTGCCAAAGGAAGTAAGGCGGGTGGCTACTAGGAGGAGGGCTTTTTCTGCTGTGGCACCCCGGCTCTGGAATGAGCTCCCTAGTGAGGTTCACGTGGCACCTACACTGTATTCCTTTCGGCGCCAGGTGAAGACCTTTTTATTTTCCCAGGCATTTTAGCTTTCTAAATTTTTAGCTTTGCTGTTTTAAATCTGTATTTTAAACTCCTGTACTGCTGCTAGGTTTTATTGTGGTTGTATTGTTATATTGTGGTTTTAATGTTCTATATATTTTAAATTGTTTTATTGTGTGTTGTTTGGTTTTAATTTTTGTGAACCGCCCAGAGAGCTTTGGCTATTGGGCGGTATAGAAAATAAATAAATAAATAAATAAATAAATAAATAAATAAATAAAATATTTGTGTGCTCTTAATGTTCACTTTTCCAGTAGGATTCTGATTGGCTGCTTTCTTTTAGTGTGAGAGACTCTAATTTACCTCACTTTGACTTTAAAGCATCTAGCATTTCCATATGTTATCCATTCCTGTCTTTTTGTATATGTAATTGCTTCTTTGATACATCTATTTGTTTGATCAGCTCCAATTAGTTTTCTCCAGTGGTCATTGTTAACTTCTAGCCTGTCTTTGCTTTGAGTACATAGAACGTTAGGATATTATGCCCAAGGGATAGGTAGTTCCAGTATGAATTATCTTCAGTATCTGTTGGTTTTATCCAATAAGTCACTTTAAAAGCTGCTATAAAATGTCAACTGCTATTGTTGTGGTGGTGGTGGTTATTAATTTTGTGCTCCATTATCATTCAAGTAGACTCCTTGATATAGACTCCCCCTACTCCAAAATCTGTTCCAGGGGTTTCAAAATCTAAACCGTTTCTCTGCAAACATCACTATATCACCCATTCATTGAAATCCCACCTATTTAGCTTAAGTTGCATGTAGAAAAGGTGGTATTTCCCACAATGCTACCTTGGAGGCCCCATGTCAGGTACAACCTCTGAACCATCACTTCAAAGATCTCTTGATTACATTGTTACACACATACACAAAGGCCACTGGCTTCTTGTACCATCTTCTTAAGCGTTTATCAGACTATCTTATGATGCCCAAAGACCTTCACTACTGCCAACATGCATGTCACACAGCCAACAGCCAATGCTTTCATTGTTCAAACCTACCACAGTGAGGCCTTCTCTAATGCTAACTGATAAAATTGATAAAATAATTGATGAGAGGATATCCATTAATGCCCATGAAGATTATTCCCTACTTTTTCAACATGATGCCCCCTTGTCCCTGAAACCATCATGTTTCTCAACTACGTTGCACGTAAATGATCAGCATGGGAGTGTGACCTCTCAGCAATATGGATTGTCTCATCTAGGTAGTTCTCTGTATTCCACAATCCCCTTCCAGTTTTGCCAGGTCAGGAATTCTTTGCATTGAGCACACACCCTCAACATCTGCTTTGCATGAAAATAATGATACATTGCATGCTCCATGCAAAACATTGGATAAGTCAGTCAAATCCACCTTCTACCTCTACATTTTTTTAATGTTTGGGGTTTAAGTTTTGTTTGGTAAGATTTAGGAAGATTTTGTTCACTATAAGAGTATGAGGCTACAAAATGGATTATGTGCCTTTTATTTCTACTATTACTACTCCAGGCCTCCCATATTTATTTCCCCAAACACATAGCAGTTTAAGATTGCAATCCTATAGTCAATTACCTCAGAGTGTATCCCACTGAGATCAATGGGGCTTACATCTGAGTAGACACATATAGGATGGCATGGCACTTCATTTACTTTGCAGGCACAATCTGTCATGTGATCTCACACTCATTTCTTGAACATGCTCTCCCATCCAATTTCTGTCTAAACATTTTAGGGGATAGTTCGGTTTGTTCAGTTATGATAGCAGTGGTTTGTTTTTACAAAGAATAGTGCAAAAATGTATTTTCTCCATGTAAAAGGTAATTAAAATGATGAATAACTCCTCAAAATGACACTTATCCTTATAAAATACATTTTTGAAGTTAGCCCTCATAGAGGAAGGTACACAAGTGTGTGCGTGTGCATATCTATATATCTATTATATATATCTGAAATGAAACATATGTGCTATAAACTTTTCCCTAAATACGATGGCAGTTTTGCTTTCTGAGTAAGTAGCTGAGTTTAAATTAAACGTTAACTGCCACAATATATTGTACATAGCAAAAAGACCCAGTGTATTTAAAGATTGCTAAACCAGTATTAAGGCTTTCATAGCTGTAAATTCTGGGGAAATTTGTTTCTCCTAATATAGAAAAACAGAGAAATCTAAGTCTCAGAGGAAACATTAATGCCCCACTTAAGCGGTGTTAGCCTTTCATAAGCAGCAAATCTCATTTCTCTCTGGGGAGTCCTGCCTGGAAACTAAGATAACCTACACTTACCCTTGCTTATTCAGAGACTCCATAAAACTCTACAGCTGTAGCTGACAGCAGAATATTTAAATGATTTGAACAGTGTAAATGCTTTGTGTTCATTTAAATAACTGAAGAGTTCAATCACTTGAATGTCAACAATTATTCCTGTTGGAGTTTACATGTTAAAAAAGAAAGAGCATCTGAAACCCTGTGAGGGCATTAAATTGCTATCTAATTAGCAATCCTAAATTACATATATTAAAAAGATAATTAACAGTTTGAAGGCTTTGCTGGGAAAACCAGTTCCACATACAAATGAAATGCAAGAAATTTGGTAGTAGTACTTGCAGTTTCCTTTGATTCTTTCCTTTCAACTTTGACGTTAGGTAGAAACAAGCTCACCGAGCTTGCCTGGTAATGTTGAAATAATGGCAGATGTTTTAAATTATTTCCACTCTAAGGAGATATAATTATAAGCAGCTGTCAGTTTTACATAATCCTGAATGATAAGGTCTTAAGAATGCAAATGAAATACTAAATCAAGAAGGTTTGCAACAGAAAGAATCAAGTATACGTCACATCACTAATCTACCTCTATGTGGCTGATCTGAATGAAGGTATTGTTTACCCAGTCTTTCTAGGCACATAAAGATGTGTTCCTTATTTTCTGTCTCCTTCAGTCAGATCAAATCTTCTTAAACCGTGTTGTAGGCAACACTTTAGTTGAGCCTCAACAGTTTGACTCTTCCCCAAAGCAAAATGCAGGCCAGATTCTCTGTTTCATATGGCAAAATCACCCCAAGGCATTTTACCACAAGATCCAGGTGGTGTATTCCAGACAATTGCCCTTTCATATTGTGACAGAGGTGGTATTTACCATGTGAGAGAAACCAATTGAATACTAGAGTTGTTCCGTACATGGTAAATTTCAGCTGTCCCAGAGAGTGACTTTATCTCATAATAAGTAACATGAGAACAGGACAATGGTACAAATAAAATGCCTCATCTGAATAATATTCCTGTATCAAAAGCAGTCAGCTCAAAAAGAAAAGAGGAAGGAGGCATGAGGGCTTTTGGAGTGCTTTAGAAAATTGGAAAGCAAGGGCGTATTTCCATGCTATCGGCTTCACTTTGTTTGCCACTTCATTGCAATGTTTCCCCAACCATATCTTCTCCTTTTCCTATTTCCATGGCCCTTAAAGACCTGGCTTATCATCACTGTAGTCTGGGGCTCTATGCTGTTTCCACTGAGCAATAATCAAATTATTTTCTTGATGGCTGAGTGGGGTCTGAGTGGAGTCTGGGCTGGGTGTGATTACCTCATCAGTATTCCCACCTCCTTGGCTGTGTTTCCAAGACAACGGAAGGAGAAGCTAAGGGAGGAGTACTGGATTTTCAAAAAGGAATCAACTTTGCTGCAAAGAGAGGCTTCCCCCCTCTTCTCCCTTTCTCCTTTCCCCTGAAAGTCTAGATGCACCTGCATTTCAGGAGCAAGCCTCATTGAGCACAATGGAAGTTACTTCCAAGTAGACACACATGCTTGTGCTGGGAAAGAGCATGGGGGGAGAACACAAAGACAGGAAACCAGTCCCCATTTTATCCCAGAGGACCTCATTGACCACAATGGGGGTTACTTCTGTGGAGACACTAATGGGTTTGTTGTGGGAAAGAGAACAGTAAACACAAAGGCAGAAACCAGCCCCTGTTATAACCTTCAGGATATCTATAAGGATGCTGTGAAGTACTTTCTTCCTAAGGCAATTATTTGGAGCGTCTAGATCCTGCTTGGTTGCTTAATTGCACTTAAGGAATCGCACTTTAAGGTGTGCTATTTCAATGGAGGGAGGATCTCTGTAACTTCTGATGTGGGCATTCAAAGGCAAGCCTCATTGACTGCAATGGAAGTTACTTCTATGGAGACACTAATGGGTTTGTTGTGGGAAAGAGACCGAAACCAGCCCTCATTTTAACACACAGGATCTCTATATGGAAGCTGTGAAGGAGTTACGTCTAAGGAAATAGAGCAGAGCCTTGCGATCATGCTTAATCTCATTTAAGGAATTGAGGGCTTTGATATGTGCCGTATCAATTGAGGGGATTCTCTGTTATTTCTTTTATTGAGAGGGCAAGCCTAATTCAGCACAATGGGAGAAAACTCCTCTTGACTGGGGTCATGGGCTGTGTTGTAGTGCTTATTTTCAGTGATGTTTTAAAAGTTGCTCCATTGGCATCCTGCTCCAAAATGGCAATGAAACTTCCAGAAAACAGGGAGGGAAAGAGTTGGGTCACTGAGGTCAGAGCAACACACCCACAAAGGCTGGGCTACATTCCCCATGGGCAGGACTATGATACCAGACCCAGTGCGGTTGTGGAAACAGGTCAGTAATGGAGCCACGGTAAGCTGGAAAAGTCGGACTATAACCAGTCTCAGAAGAAGTGGTTTTTCCACATTAAAATGTGGGGCTGGTGCTGAATGGGCACGACATCATGGAAACACAGAGACCTTACCACGCAGCCAGGTTGGAGTAAATCTGTCAAGGACTCCTTGGAGGCCTCTCTCAGTCTAATCCAGTAGCCAAGTCCAGACACAGACAAAGGGATTCCTTTCAAAGCTTTATTCTTCTTTTACAACTTAAGAACTCTACAGGTAGCAACTAGATCTGAGCAGCAGAGTACCTATGCCCTAAGTTGAAACAGTTGGTCCCCGTTTGAAAGGGAATTACTGGCAGACCCCTGAACTTAAGGACTAGGGAGAGTCCCTCCCCTTTTCCCTTGGAGCCTCTAGGCGCAGCCGTTGTTTGCACGCCAACCGGGCACTACGCCTCCTTTCTGCGCCCTCCATCTGGCGCCGCTCTCTGCGTCTGCGTCGCGCATCCACCAAGTCTGCTATCTCTGCTCGGTCACTCTCTGGACTGCTTTCTAATCTAGGAATGCTGGTGGGAGGAATCTCCGTCAGCTGTGGGCCCTGGGAAAGCGGAGCGCGCTCCTCTCCCAGGAGCGACTGCTCTTCCTCAGAATCAGAACTACTCTGGGATTCTATGGGCTCAGTGTCCACCCTGACATCATCCCTGCTCCCATGAGGCCCTCCCTTCTGCTCCTCCCCTGGGGCCCCGGGCTTGTGGGGGTACAGCTGATGGAAGCGCCTCAGCAGCAACGGAGCATGCACATTTTCTGCGGGTTCCCAGGATCGCTCATCAGGCCCGTACCCCTTCCAGTCCACCAGATATTGCAAGCGGCCATGAGAAAGGCGGGAGTCCAGAATCTCCACCATCTCAAACTCCTCCTCCCCCTCCACCAGCACTGGCGGTGGGGGGGAGCCGACTGAGCGATGAGGGTCGCCAGAAACCAGGGGGGACAGCAAGGACCGATGAAAAACAGGATGGATCTTCATGGAGGGGGGGAGAGCCAGGCGAAAAGCAACAGGGTTAATCTGGGCCGTAACCTGGAAAGGCCCCGTGCGGCGAGGCGCGAGCTTCCTTGCGGGCGAGTGAGAGGGGAGGTATTGGGTGGACAACCAAACCCAGTCCCCCGGTTGCAGAGACGGACCCGGCTGGCGCCGCTGGTCTGCAGAGGCCTTGTAGGCTGTCTTGGCTTGCTCGAGGGAGTCCCATAAGAGGTGGTGTACCGCTTGCAACTCCTCTAAAAAGTCCTGGGCTGCTGGCACCGAAGAGGGAGCTAGGGTGGACGGGAAGGCCTTGGGGTGGTAACCAAAATTGGCAAAAAATGGAGTTTGGCGGGTGGAAGCATGGCAGGCGTTGTTATAAGCAAATTCTGCGAGAGGCAGCAAGGAAAACTAGTCATCTTGCTGGTAATTGACATAACAGCGCAGATATTGCTCCAGAGTCGCATTGGTGCGCTTGGTCTGACCGTCCGTCTGTGGATGGTGGGCGGAGGAAAGACGGAGCGTCACATGGAGCAATGCCAGTAGCTCCCTCCTGAAATGGGCAGTGAATTGGGCCCCCCTATCGGAAATGAGACCCTCGGGCCATCCGTGGAGGCGGAAAACATGTGCCACGAACAGCTCTGCTGTCTCCCTGGCTGTGGGCAACCCAGAGCAGGCGATGAAATGGGCCATCTTAGAAAACAAATCCACCACCACCAGAATAGTGGTCTTACCGTGTGAGGGAGGCAAGTCAGTGATGAAGTCAAGGGAGAGCAGTTTCCAAGGTCCTGAGGGGGTAGGCAGGGAGTGAAGCAAGCCTGTGGGCTTGCCTGAGGGGGCCTTTGCCCGCTGGCAGGTTGGGCAGGAGGCGACATAGGACTTGACGTCCTGACACACACGAGGCCACCAAAAATCCCTCGTCACTCCATGCAGGGTCTTGGCGACGCCAAAATGCCCAGCTGTGGGGGAGTCGTGGCACTGATGGAGGACCCTCTCGTGGAGGGGTCTAGAAGGCACATAGACCCAGCCGGAATGGTAAAGCAGGCCACCTCACAAAGAGAAGGGGGTAGAGTGGGGGGGGCAGAGGCTAGCCCCAATTCCTCCACCTTTGTGCGAACAAAAGCATCCTGAGCCTGTGCAGAGAGAAGGAGCTCCTCCCAAGAATGAGGCACCGCAGCTGCCGCCAGGCCTTGGGGGGGAAGCCGGTCAGCCTCCCTTCTTGTCAAACACATCCTGAAAAGCTGCATACTTCTCTGGGGGGATGATGGTAGCTGAGGGACTGCCAGAAGCAGAGAAGGAGGGGTGGGAAAGGGTTAATGCCTGGGCCGGGACTGGCACCTCCTCCGTGAGGCAATGCTCCTGGCAGTAGGGAGATGCAAACTCCACTTGCCGAAGCCCCCAAGAAATCTGAGGGTTGTGCTTAGAGAGCCAGGAAAAACCCAGCACGACTGGGTATAAGGGAACCTTAGCTAAGTGAAATTGAATCTGCTCAACGTGGGACTGGGTGCGCAGAGTGAGCGGAACTGTAATACGGGTCACCTCACCCGAAGAGAGAGGATGCCCATCAATGGTCTGCACTGCGAAGGGGGCAGGAAGGGGCAGGATAGGAATCCTGTGGAAGAGGGCGAAGGTCTCATCCATGAAACTAGTCGTAGTCCCCGAGTCCACTAAAGCTAGGGCCTCCACCCCACCCCACTGTGAGGAGCGGAGGTGAACATGCAACAGCAGATGGGGGGGTTGGGGAAGGCACCCACCCGGTGGGGAGCTGACCCCCACACTGGAGGCCCCCAACAAGCTTGGGGAGCGGTCTAGTCAAGCCTGGGGACGAGAAGGAGGAGGAGGGGGAAGGAGAGGAGGAGGAGGCAGCGGAGCCATGGATTTAACTCGGCAGGTCTTGGCAAAATGCCCCACGTTTCCACATCGAAAACATCGGCGCTCAGCTCGCCGGCGCTCAAGTTCCTCTGGCAGCTGTGAGGCTTGGGTAGCCCCCAGCTGCATCGGGGTCTCCTCCACCCCCAGCGCCGGAGCGGGGGGTGGGGGAGGAGGCAGGAAACATGGGGGACCCCGCCGGGTCTGCCGGCGCCCCTCCAGCCGACTGTCTATCTGAAGGCAGGTCTGGATGAGCTTCTCCAAAGTAGGCGGGCTGGGCGTGCATCCCAACTCATCTAAGATCTCGTCGATCAAACCATCCAAAAACTGAGCCAGTAGCGCGGCATCATTCCATTGTAAATCCTGCATCAGCAAGCGAAAGGTGGTCGCGTAGCTGGAAACTGAGTCCTTGCCCTGCCAGAGGTGGTGAATCTCCCGAGAAGCCGTCTGCGTGCGCAGGGGGTCACCGAAAAAACGTGCCATGGCTCTCATGAAACCTTGATAGTCCCCGAGCAGGGGGTCATTAGTGAGCAGGAGTCCCGAAGCCCATTTAGCTGCCATGCCTGACAGTAGGTTAATGATGAAACCCACACGAACCTGTTCCATTTGGAAATCTTCAGGTCTAAGATGCATGTACAGCTCTGATTGGCCCCTGAAAATCTGAAAAAGTCCTTTCTCACCAGAAAACTTCTCTGGCAACGCCACCGGGCACTTGCGGCGTGGGGGAATCGGAGGTGTGGGGGGGTTGAAACGCTGCCTGTAGATTCTGCACGGCAGCCGTTAGTTGAGCCATCTGATCACGGAGCATCTGGTTCTCTTGCGCCAGAGCTTGCACCACTGGGTTCTTGGCATCCTCCATAAGGCAATAGGAGAAGAGAGAGAGAGAGGAGAGGAAAAAAAAAAAAGAGGAACGGGGACCAAGCTGTCAAGGGCTCCTTGGAGGCCTCTCTCAGTCTAATCCAGTAGCTAAGTCCAGACACAGACAAAGGGATTCCTTTCAAAGCTTTACTCTTCTTTTACAACTTAACAACTCTACAGGTAGCAACTAGATCTGAGCAGCAGAGTACCTATGCCCTAAGTTGAAACAGTTGGTCCCCGTTTGAAAGGGAATTACTGGCAGACTCCTGAACTTAAGGACTAGGGAGAGTCCCTCCCCTTTTCCCTTGGAGCCTCTAGGCGCAGCCGTTGTTTGCGCGCCAACCTGGCACTTCGCCTCCTTTCCGCGCCCTCCATCTGGCGCCGCTCTCTGCGTCTGCGTCGCGCATCCACCAAGTCTGCTATCTCTGCTCGGTCACTCCCTGGACTGCTTTCTAATCTAGGAATGCTGGTGGGAGGAATCTCCGTCAGCTGTGGGCCCTGGGAAAGCGGAGCGCGCTCCTCTCCCAGGAGCGACTGCTCTTCCTCAGAATCAGAACTACTCTGGGATTCTATGGGCTCAGTGTCCACCCTGACAAAATCACTGGTGGAAACACAGCCCAAATGTTGCTCTAGAATAAGGATGGGCAACTTGTTTTGGCTTACAATTCTCATCCCTCACCATTAGCTATACTGGCTATTGCTGATGGGAGTTGCAGGCCAAAACAGCTGGAGGGCCAAAAGTTGCCCACCCCCGCTCTAGAAAATATATTAAAATATGTGGGCATAAGGTGTGTGTGGGTGTAAGGGGTGTGCGTGTGCGTGTGTGTGTGTGTGTGTGAGAGAGAGAGAGAGAGAGAGAGAGACAGATAGACAGACAGACAGACAGACAGACAGATTTGTAGTAGCTCCCAGTATTATTAGTTGTTTTAATGTAATCCATATAGTCAGTTGCATTGCAAAGACTAGGATGAGTTTGTGTTATTAGGATAGTATTTGTTATTACTGCCCATTCAGTATGTGCACTCAAAAATGTGGCAGGGGAAGGGTTCAATAGCAGCTCATCTTTATATAAACAGCTTTCTGTGCCTCCTTTGGAATCTTTTGCACTCAGAGAACCAGAAGTTTAGAGATTTTCTGTGTTATTTGTAACATAAGCATGTTTTGGAAGGTGGGGGGTGGGAAATCACAATGTTCTTATATGTTACATTGACAGGGGTTTCTTGCTGTACTTGTTTTTATTTGCTCCCATGTTGCCCCTGTGCGAAAGCTGAGGTTTATTCCCCCACCACCTCTCCTTTTATGTGACATAGTTAACTGCTGGTTTTTCATTGCAGTATCGGCTGGAAATTTTACTGCATGGCAGTTTCTTGCTGCCAGCTGGCATGGATATCTAATCCAAAATAACTGGTCTTCATTGCCAACCATAATCTAAGAACTTCTGGATTAAAATCTTAAATTATAACCTTGGTCTACAAATCTTTATTTGAAAAAAGAAGAAGAAAGGTTAGCTCTTTTTTTCTTACAAGAGAGAGAGAGAGTCACACATTTGCTTAATCTTAATCCCTGGAGTTTCTGTTTTATGAACGAACACACTTCAAGTACTTCACAAATTCAGGCTCCATCATAGTTTATGCACATCTGTATCATGCACATGGCAAGAATACTGGGGTGGGTTGCCGTTTCCTTCCCCAGGGATCGTATTTAGTCTGACCTCTGTGCCATGACCTTCCCGTCTTGGATGTCCCTTCACGGTTTAGCTCATGATGTCATTGAGGTGCTCAAGCTCCAGCACCACGACAAGGTAACAATCTCCTTTGCTGAAGAAAACTAAATGGATCAGTACAACCAGAGATATGTCGGTATACCATCGGAAGATGGGACTCCCAGGTCAGAAGATGGTCAAAATGCTACTGGGGAGGAACAGAGGATAAGTTCAACTAGCCCCAGAGGTGATGACATAGCTAGCTCAAAGCTGAAAGGATGGCTAGCAGCCGATGGTGCTGGTGGTGAACAACGAATCCAATGTTCTAAAGATCAACACACCATAGGAACCTGGAGCCAGGGCAAATTGGATGTGGTTATTGGGGAGATGTCAAGATTAAATATAGACATTTTGGGTGTCAGTGAACTGAAATGGACTGGAATGGGCCACTTCACATCAAATGACCACCAGATCTACTACTGTGGACAAGAGGACCACAGAAGAAATGGAGTAGCCTTCATAATTAATAATAAAGTGGCTAAAGCAGTGCTTGGATACAATCCAAAAAATGACAGAATGATCTCAGTTCGAATTCAAGGTAAGACATTTAACATCACAGTGATCCAAATGTATGCCCCAACCACAGATGATGAAGAAGCAGAAGTAGATCAGTTCTATGAGGATCTGCAGCACCTACTGGATAGTGCGCCAAAACAAGATGTTATTTTCATTACAGGAGACTGGAATGCTAAGGTGGGTAGTCAAACGACACCTGGAATTACAGGCAAGCATGGTCTGGGAGAACAAAATGAAGCAGGACATAGGCTGATAGAATTTTGCCAAGACAACTCACTGTGCATAACAAACACTCTCTTCCAACAACCTAAGAGACGACTTTATACATGGACTTCACCAGACGATCGACACCGAAATCAGATTGACTACATCCTTTGTAGCCAAAGGTGGCGGACATCTATGCAGTTGGTAAAAACAAGACCTGGAGCTGATTGTAGTTCAGATCACGAACTTCTTATTGCACAATTTAGAATCAGACTAAAGCAAATAAGGAAGACCCACAGATGAGTTAGATATGAGCTCACGAATATTCCTCATGAATATGCAGTGGAGGTGAAGAATAGATTTAAGGGACTAAATTTAGTAGATAGGGTCCCGGAAGAACTATGGACAGACGTTCGTGACATTGTTCAGGAGGCGGCAACAAAAAACGTCCCAAAGAAAAAGAAAACCACGAAGGCAAGATGGCTGTCTGCTGAGACACTGGAAGCAGCCCAAGAAAGAAGGAAAGCAAAAGGCAATAGTGATCGGGGGAGATATGCCCAATTCGATGCAAAATTCCAGAGGTTAGCCAGAAGAGATAAGGAATTATTTTTAAACAAGCAATGCGCGGAAGCGGAAGAAGATAATAGAATAGGAAGGACAAGAGACGTCTTCCAGAAAATTAGAAACATCGGAGGTAAATTCCAGGCAAAAATGGGTATGATCAAAAACAAAGATGGCAAGGACCTAACAGAAGCAGAAGAGATCAAGAAAAGGTGGCAAGAATATACAGAAGATCTGTATAGGAAGGATAATAATATCGGGGATAGATTTGGCAGTGTGGTCAGTGAGCTAGAGCCAGACATCCTGAAGAGTGAGGTTGAATGGGCCTTAAGAAGCATTGCTAATAACAAGGCAGCAGGAGATGACGGTATCCCAGCGGAACTGTTTAAAATCTTGATGCTGTCAAGGTGATGCATGCCATATGCCAGCAAATTTGGAAAACGCAAGAATGACCAACAAATTGGAAAAAAATCAACTTATATCCCCATACCGAAAAAGGAAAGCACCAAAGAACGTTCAAACTATCGAACAGTGGCACTTCTTTCACATGCCAGTAAGGTAATGCTCAAGATCTTGCAAGGTAGACTCCAGCAATTCATGGAATGAGAATTGCCAGATGTACAAGCTGGGTTTAGAAAAGGCAGAGGAACTCGAGACCAAATTGCCAATATCCGCTGGATAATAGAGAAAGCCAGGGAGTTTCAGAAAAAATCTATTTCTGTTTTATTGACTATTCTAAAGCCTTTGACTGTGTGGATCGTAACACATTGTGGCAAGTTCTTGGTGGTATGGGCATACCAAGTCATCTTGTCTGCCTCCTGAGGAATCTGTATAACGACCAAGTAGCAACGGTAAGAACAGACCATGGAAGAACGGACTGGTTTAAGATTGGGAAAGGAGTACGGCAGGGTTGTATACTCTCAGCCTACCTATTCAACCTGTACGCAGAACACATCATGCGATGTGCTGGGCTTGATGAAGCCAAGGCTGGAGATAAAATCACTGGAAGAAACATTAACAATCTCCGATATGCAGATGATACCACTTTGATGGCTGAAAGTGAGGAGAAGCTGAGGAACTTCATGACGAAGGTGAAAGAAGAAAGTGCAAAAGCTGGGTTGCAGTTAAACCTCAAAAAACCAAGATTATGGCAACCAGCTTGATTGATAACTGGCAAGTAGAGGGAGAATACGTGGAGGCAGTCTTTGTCTTTCTAGGTGCAAAGATTACTGCAGACGCTGACCGCAGCCAGGAAATCAGAAGACGTTTACTTCTTGGGAGGAGAGCAATGACCAATCTTGATAAAACAGTGAAGAGCAGAGACATCACACTGACAACAAAGGTCCACATAGTTAAAGCAATGGTATTCCCCGTAGTAACCTATGGCTGCGAGAGCTGGACCATAAGGAAGGCTGAGCGAAGGAAGATAGATGCTTTTGAACTGTGGTGCTGGAGGAAAATTCTGAGAGTGCCTTGGACTGCAAGAAGATCAAACCTGTCCATACTCCAGGAAAGAAAGCCAGACTGCTCACTTGAGGGAATGATATGAAAGGCAAAACTGAAGTACTTTGGCCACATCATGAGAAGACAGGATACCCTGGAGAAGATGCTGATGCTAGGGAAAGTGGAAGGCAAAAGGAAGAGGGGCCAACCAAGGGCAAGATGATATTCTGGAGGTGACGGACTCGACCTTGGGGGAGCTGGGGGTGGCAACGGCCAATAGGAAGCCCTGGCATGGGCTGGTCCATGAAGTCACAAAGAGTCGGAAGCGACTGACCGAATAAACAACAGCAAAACATCATGCACATAGATCATGCACATCTACAAAATAAATCCAACCCACAGGACACTATGATCACAGGAAACCACTTAGGGCTCTGCAAACAACAATAGCAACATTAAGGGTGCAATCCTATCCAGATAGGCGTCTGACTCCGAACTCGGGGGCAACTGCCTCCGAACTCAGAGACAACCACCTATCCAAGGCAGGGCAGGAGAAGCACGGAGGGGATTGTTCCCTCTGCGCTTCTCCTGCCCTATATTTTTGGCTAGACAGCCAACTGTGGCTGTCTAGCCTCAGGAGGGCTGAGTGGGGGAGGAGGCTGCTGTACGACACATTGGATGTGTCTTACAGGCATTTCTGCCCTTCCTGCCCTGGAACACCCCCCAGAACGCCCCTTTCTGGCCACTCCACACTCCTTTTGTGAGCGCGGAGGATGGGGCTGTTCCGCACTGCCTTGGAGGCAGCACAGAAGTGGGGGGAGGAGGTCGGTTCTCCAGGAACTGACCTTGGAGCACGGGCTCTGAGGTCGATTCCCGAATAACACGATATCCTATAGCCATCTAGCTGCTGTCTAGCGGCCATAGGATTGCTCCCTAAATTAAATAAAAAGATTAAAAACCCGCCAGTGGAGCTTCAGACTGAGAACCAGTGCTGCTCCTACATACATCTCACAACTAGCTGAGAAGTGCTCACAACTAGACAAGTTTTTTTTTTTAATCTGTGGAAAAAGTGGCAAGGATATTAGCATAATGGATTTATACCTTTTAAAAAGGATTACTCCCACTGCCTCCCTGTCGCATGCTTGGGTCTTGATATTCTTGCTAAATGTATTCCTTATCCTACTGGAACCCCTGGCATTGTACCACTTTCTGACTTCAGTTCTAAATATTTTTGCAATACGCTACATATAATCTATATTATTTGTATTAGTTATATGTATTTAATTGATTAACATCCTGTATTATTTTAACAGATTATTTTTTTTCATAATCGGACTGGGAAGACCATTATATACACACACACACACACACACACTCTCTCTCTCTCTCTCTCTCGCTCGCACGCAGACATGGAAAACCAAACCTGACAAATTTGGCCATCTATACTTCAGGCCTCACCTGCCTTGTGTCTATACTGTACATATTAAGCATAATATGTCTAATTATATGTAGGCGTAATATGTCTAATAAAACAACAGGTTGTGATTTTACAGAAATTGATTTTGACCTCATATGGGAAATGGGTATTATTTTAATATTTATTATATCTAATAATTTATTACATTTTTATTTCATTTTACCTCCAAGGAAGTGTGCATGGTCCCCCACCCATTTTATCTTCACAACAATCCTGCGAGATAGGTTAGGCCGAGAGATGGTGACTGGCCCAATGTCATCCAGTCACGAGCTTCATGGCTGAATGGGGTTTTCAGCTTGGTTCCCACCACTCCTAGGACAACACTCTAACCACTAGGCCACATTGGCTCCAGATGATTCTGAAGTAGGAAACATCATGGTTGTCATAGAGCCATGCAATAAATGCATGTAAAAGTTGACTGATAGTTATGAGAGGAGATAAGATGGGCATAAAGGCTTTTATGTGTATATATTTAAAAAGTTATTAAACAGCCTTCTTTCCCTCAAAGAGGTGTAGTACCATTTGCAAAATTCATGGTGCTGTATTATGAGCAATTTGAGCTTAAGGAAACTCAGTTATCCTTCAAAAGTCACACTTTTCTAAATTTTGCAATGGACTTCTACAGTCCAAAAATGCATATATTAGAGAAAAGAATGTTCTAATATGCATTTAGGAAAACGAAACAAAAAATTGTATATTCGGCAAAATCATAGTGCTATATTGTGAGCAATTTGAGCCTAAGGGCTGTTAGGAGTGTATGTGAAGGTTGGGGTTTGGCAGGCTTTGGACTCTGGCAGGAATCATAAATAAACAAAGTCTCATCCAGCCTCCTGTCAAGTCCAAGCAAAGAAAATTCTCCTTTTTTTCAAAGATGGCAAAGGAGATTTATCTTTTTTCTTTGGGGATCATTTACTCCTCCCCTAGCTGTATGGCACTTGCTGGCAATTATAAGAAAACCAGTAGCAGCTACTGTATCTTCTGACCTTGGTGACTTCTCTCTGACAAGAGGAGAAACATGTACCCTTCTTGTAGATTGGAAGGTTGCAACACCTTAATCCTCTTTGTCTTAGAACAATTTGAGTTTCAGTGAATCAGCACTGGGGTTAGGGGGACTGACTCTGCCATATGTTTGCTCAACTGACTGGAGACACATCTAGGACTTCCCTTTTTTGGGGGGCCTCCTACTTAGGGGGCATCTGCATGTCATTTTTCAAGGGAGGGGGTGTCCATCTTGTGTTTTTGCAGCCTGGCACTTCATATGTTCTGATAATGATCCTTCACCCATCCACATTGCAGACAAAGCTGATTGCAGAAGTAGAGTAAGTCATGAAGTTTTGCAGAGGAGGAGTGATGCTTTCTGCTGCAATTAAAGATACCTGCTTTGTCGAGATTCCTGCCTTATTCCAGTTCCAATACTCCTATTTGAATGGACAAGCATGAAACTGTAATAGTGGGAAGCTCTTGTCTGCTTTTATCCAGAACAAGGGGAATCTATTTCTCTTGGATCAATATACAAAAGAGAGAGGTTAGAATGTAGAATAGTGTTCTGAAACAGGTGGCATGCTAGCCCAGACCAGAAATTTACTGTAGAATCTGCTGCATGTTGATTCAGTCAGGAGTATGTATATTCTCTGGAGTTTAGCTCTCTTCCATGTGTGTGAATAAATATACAACTCTTTGTGCTTTGCAGGAGACAAAATCCATGATGCAGCACAACTGTGAACAAAACATGTATGCTCAAAATTACATAGCACTTTTTTGTTGAAGCAAACCATTCCTTAGAGTGAAGTAATGGCAACATAAATGAAATTGGGCAGAATTTGAATAGGCAGCTAGATTTCAGGAGGGTTTGCACAATCCCTAGCTTGGTGCCAGAAAACTATTTTTAAAACCAATATCTTCCTGTGGATTTTGCACAGCCAGTTTTAATACCGAGAAATACTGATTAACTAAATGTGTGCCCTTAAAATATATTTCTAATAGAATGTATTGATCTATGTTCTTGAAGAGCTAGCAAAAACCAGTGTAGACACAAGTGCTAACTCATACTTAAGGAAGCTAGATATTCTATCAGGGTCTCTGTTGTGATGTGCAGCAGGGGGCAGGATTTTCCTACTTTATGGGAACAACAGTGTCAAAGTAATTTGTCATCATGAGATGTTTATTTAAAAATGTCAGATTTACAGTGTAACAATGCTAGTGATAAAAACAATAACATTGCCTTGTTACTGTGTTCCTTGCATTTCCCCCCCATGAAAGAACAGATGAAAGTGTAGTATCAGCAGATATTAACACCATACTTCCCAGGAGTTGTGCCTTATCTCAGTTAAAGAGAAATATGTAAACATTTTGTTGATAACACTCTAGGAAATACCGCTTCCTGCATGGCTGCAAGAGCTGGTTCAGGATGTCTTCTATAAACTTTGGGAGTACGACCGAGGTCTTACATACTTTCCATATGGTGTAGTAGCTTGTAGTATCATGTATCTGTGGCATTTATGTATAAAATATGATGCAAAGTCAAAAAAGAAAAGAAAAAAGAGGTGTCCACATGTATTTGTCTCTGCTCTCTCTGTTTCGAGAGTATACTAATGATTGTTATGTGCTCTGACTCTGGAAAAGGCACATTTTTATGAAAGGAAAGCCTTTCTATAATCCAAAGGAGTTGTGTTTTAGAAAAGATGTGTGCAAAATTCTATGCACTGCTCTTATTATTAACCAGACGAAATGCTGAAATCACCCATTGCATCTAAAATTCTGTCATAGCAGTAATGATTGAATGGGGGCAGTAAGGAAATTGCCTGCCTTTCCATCTAGTTAAAAGAAAACCTGTTGTTGTTGTTGTCACCCTAGTATGAAGAAGGAAAAAAGAGAAGAAAACCCAACTACAGCAGTGTTGACCTTTCCGAGGTTGAATGGGAAGACAGGGATGATGTGGTAAGTGATTGGTTTTGTCTCAGCTTGTCAGAAAGGTCAGTTGCATTTACTACCAGTTTGAGTAAGTAGCAGGAAGAAAAAAGAAAAGATTAGGCATGGGAGAGAAATTTGTTCAGTAACTTCAGTTTACATTTTAATGTGAACTTACCTAATTTCGCACTTTTGAACCACTGTGCAGACCAAACCTCAGTTATCCTTCAAATTTCGCACTTTTCTGAATTTTGCAGTGGGGTTCCCCAGTCCAAAAATGCATAGAAAAATTGTATATTAGAAACAAATAATGTTCAAAGATGTCTTATATTAGGAAAGTGGCTTGAAAATGTATTTTAGGCAAAAATGCACGCGCAGAAATACATTTTTCATGCAAACTTTTAAAAATCTCAATTTTCAGGATAAATGAAACTTAAGATTGGAAAAATGAGAAACTGAGAGAAAACAAAATTGATAGATTTATCCATCCCTCAAAAACAGAGATAATATCCCATTTTTTTACTACATTCAATATAAATTTTTATCTTCTCATTTTGTATTAGTTCTTTCCCACAGAAAAATATACTGACTTTCTTCCTGTCCCTCCCCCACTCTCCTTTCTTCCACATGTACACACACATGTATAGACATACCAGTTATATTTGTCCTCCACAAAGTCTGCCATTGTATGGCTTACCATGAAAGTGACCATGAAGGGTAGGCCTTCCCAAGGGAGGGTTTTAAAAAAGGCAGCATTTCTTCAGGTTGAATTCCAATGCTGCTTTGGTTCATGTAGTCCTGCTACTCAGGTACAGTGTGTGTAGAAGAAGGGTAAAGGAGAAAAAAAAGAGAATCCAGTGCTGTATGGAGTCAGGGCAGGAACAAGCAATATACATTCCTTGGTTTTACCATAAGAACATAAGAAGAGCCCTGCTGGATCAGACCGAAGGCTCATCTAGTCCAACATCCTGTAGCCAATGTCCCTGGTAAGCCCACAAGCAAGACATGAGTGTAATAGCCCTCTACCACTGTTGTTCTCCAGTGACTAGTATTCAGAGGCACGCTTCTTCTGATCCTGGTGGTAGTGTGTAGCCATATCTTCCATGAATTATGTATTTATTTATACATTTACATCCCACCCTTTTTTTCCTCCAAGGAACTCAAGGCAAAGTACATGATCCTCATCTCTATTTTATCCTCACAACAACTCCATGAGGGAGGTTAGGCTGAGAGTCAGTGACTGGCCCAAAGTCACCGAGTGAGCTTCATGGCTGAGTAGGGGCTTGGACGTGGATCTCCTGAGTCTCAGTCCAACCACTACACCACACTGGCTCTCTTTGTCTCATCCCCTTTTAAAGCCATCCAAGTAGGTGGGCATCAATACTTCTTGTGGTAGCAAATTCCATTGTTTAAACTATGCACTGTGTGAAGAAGTGCTTTCTTTTGTCTGTCCTGAATCTCCCAGCATTCAGCTTCATGGGATGACTCCAGCTTCTAGTATTATGAGAGAAGGAGAAAAACATCTCTCTCTCTCTCTCTCTCTGCCCCTCTCCCTCTCCCTAGCCCTGACTTCCTACAGCACTGGTATTCCAGTTGCAGTAGGAGGAAGCAGGCAAAGGGGCCAAAGTTTGGGTGCCATACTGAAAGGAGTAGACTCTAGCCATACTGATGTAGTGGGCACTGTAGACTTGTTCTGTGGAGATCCGTGTTCAAATCCCTGCTCAACCATAAAGCTCCCTCACTGGCCTGGGGCAAGTCTCCCAGCCTAATCTATCTCATCAGGTTATTTTAAGATCACTTGAAATAACCCCTTGAGCCACCTTGTGAATCCTGAAATATGAAAAAGAAGGGTATTTGTTTATTATTCATTTATTATTCCATTTATATACCACTTTTTCCCCTCTTTCAAGGAACCCTGGGTGGCTTAGATAGTCCCCCTCCTCTCCATTTTATCCTCACAACAACCTTATGAGGGAAGTTAGGCTGAGAGTCAGTGAGTGGCCCAAAGTTACTCAGTAAGCTTCATGGCTGAGTGGGGACTTGAGGCCAGATCTCCGAAGCCCTGGTCCAACACTAATCACTATACCACGCTGGATATAAATATTAAAATAAAACATCTTGAGAGATTTGAAAGAAGGGTGGGATATAAATGAGAGAAATAATCAGAGGAGAGCTGATACCTACTGTTGTGAGAAGTGGCAAAAAGAGGGAAGTCCTGTCATGGCTCCACTAGCCATAGAGCTTGGTTAGATGAATGAGGAGGGGATGTCAGGCCCAGCATCCCCATGGGGCCATAATTGTAAAATGTCATAGAGGATCCCAAAATGTCAGTGGATAGTTCTAACTCCTGTCTATTAAGTAACATTCAGAAGTTACATCAAGCAACAACAGCAATTGTACCAAATTTTGCCAGGCCGCTCTGCATCTCTGAAGAAACTTCTCTGTGGCCTATGATCCAGTCTAAAATGCCAGAAACTAATCAAAATTTTAAAAAGAGCCATATTGTTGGTCTGTGTCCAGACCACAGGATCCGCAATTGAAGGATCATGTTAGTGCCTGCTCATCTAACACCATATCTTAGTTATTTGCTAATCTTCGCTCTCTTGTTCTTTCTATTCCAAGACCATGCTCCTTCTTTATTCATATCATCCTTGTCTCTGTTCTCTAGTCTCTTTGCTGCTCCCTTCCATGGCATTCTTTATTTATATGTCAGGTTTTCTGCCATACTGTATCAAAAGTTTTCCTTATGTCCACAGCTTAACCTTTGCCTGGTCTTTCTGTTACTTCCTTCATAAATCTGATTTGTTAGGCATGATTCATTTTGTGCAAATCCACACGGACTGTCCTTAATTAAATCGTAACTTTCCAGGTGTTCTCCTTTTGGTTCCTGTTATTTAGCTTTTCCCATAACAGTTGCACTGACGAAAGTCATGCCTGCCTGCTTGTATTGTCATAGATCTTTCCTAGCACCCTTCTCCAATATCAGCAGTACATTAGCATCTCCTATATCCTTCCAAGCTTCTCACTCATTTCAGAGAGGTTTTGAATATATCAATGGAAGGTTCCCACATTTACAGCATCACATCTTTCAGAAATCTGGGATTCATTACGTAGGTCTGCCTGTGGAGCATTGTCTGTCTCCTTACACTTGTCTTCTCGAAATAACATCCACTGAACGAGAGGTGGCACATGGAGAATCACGTTGGATAAGAGGTGCAGACTTCTCTTTCCAGTGTTGTGATGTTTTGGGTTTGGCTAAACCTCACGCCTAGAAGATCTGTGGCTGTATTAGTCTGTGGCAGCAAAAAGAACAAAGGCTCCTGTGGCACCTCAAAAACAAACACATTTATTATGGCATAAGCTTTCCTGTGCTATAGTCCACTTCATCGGATGCCTGATGTGTTATCCTCACTTTGCTCAAGGGGGGTTGGAATACAGGAAGTACAAAGAGTGATCATTGACTTAGCAGTGGCATTCACTAAACAGCTGTTGGGAGATAACACAGATGTCCTTGCACTGCTGAGCTGATTTCATTTCACAGATGTGTGGTTTAAACAAAAGACCCTGTCCATCTTCAAGCTGGAGAAGGGTATTTACAGTTTCTACCTGGTCAGGAGAGTCCAGACAGAGGAGATGTGTCCCATCAGTAAGTTCAGGCCCTTGCAGCTCAGCGATGTTTGTAGCACTGGGTCGGGGGCGGGGTGTCCCAGGGGCTGGCTTGCCTCCTGGGACCAATCCAGGGGTCTGGATGATGCTGGGGAAGGTGAGGGAGGAGCAAAGCAGACTCAGCGGGCACCTTGAGGAGCTGGCTGAACCTCAAGCCAGCTTCACTTGCTGGATGTGCCTGATCTCGTCTGATCTCGGAAGCTAAGCAGGGCCAGCCCTGGTTAGTACTTGGATGGGAAACCATCTGGGAATCATGCTTCCTGCACTGAGCAGGGTGTTGGACTCGATGGTCTTGTAGGCCCCCTCCAAGTATGATTCTATGATTTCTTGATCCTTTTTCTCTGTATTGGGTTTATGTTTGCCTTCTCCCTTGCAAAATAGATGTCTGCTTTAGTCAGCCCAGCCCACTCAATTGTAAATAATGAAGCAATTCATGGGTTTAGCAATGTTGGTCTTTTTTGCTGATTAATTCTGCTCATCTATTTTCAGGGACTATACTATCTCACTGTTTGAACTTTTGTCGTTTCTGTTCATAAACAATACCATTTGATTTTGAATGCTTTCTGCATTCCTTTGTGCAATTTCGACCTGAACTTCCTTCCCTCAGGGTTACTTCTTTTTAATCTTCTTATAGTCCAGTCTATGTCACTTTTAGAATAAGATTTGCATGTGAAATTCTCCAGTTGTGGAATTCAGATCAAAATACACAACTTTCACAAATGCTGAAGTCCCCTGAAAGTCTCACCAGCTTATCTAAGGCATTGTCAATGGAGAGCATTTGCGGCATTAAGTTTCATACGACAAGGGGAAAGAGAAGCCCTGTTCAGAAAACAAACTGGATATGCACCTAGGCTAAGGTACTGTGGGGACATTGAGGGAGGGGTCCACCTATGTGATCCTGCCCCCCCACCCATGTTCACTGCACCCTCTTTGAACAGGGCTAGGTCCTATCAAGAACACCACCTAAGATAGTGGGAGACAATTGTTAGTACACCCCAGATCCTGCTATCTCTGTGTTTTGGGCTGGTGGACCCAGGTTTATGCATTGCAGCTTCCATTTCTCATTCCATAAGTGGAATGCTTCAGTGTGAATTCAAAATAAAATTTGGAATATGGCTGCCCCACCAAAATTTGGAATATGGCTGGTCCCACCCCATGAGACATGGTGAGACCCTTGCCTCAGGTGGCAGATCAGGATGGGTGATGGATTGCACGCCCTTCCATCCACTGCCTGGAAGGCCACCCACCATCACTGTGACTGGATGTGATTCCCCAGCTGGCAGCAACAGAGGCAACCATGGCCACCATCTTCCTGCCCACCGCTGGACACCCCAGAAACATGGAGTAGGCACTCTGGAGAGCCCCACCAGTCTGGTCTGAATGCCTTGATCTGTCGAAAGTCCTTTCCCCATGGTTCTTTCCATGGTGGTGTGAGGGCAGAGAGGGAGGGATCGGATTCTAGAGCCCCCCTTCCAAGGCACTGTCTACCACCTCAGAAGGGGATTCTGAAGAGTCCTATGGTCCCTGAGGCACTCTCCAGGGTCCATAGGATTGATCTCACACAAATTAAAAAAACTAAACAAACAAACCAGTACTACTAGATAGGGATGTTAGAGAATTCCGCCACGGACACCAATGAGGCTGGATTCTGTGGCAGAATGGGGCAATCCCCCCCGCCACCCCATGAAATTTCCCCGGGACGGACCTTACCTTTTGTCAGCCATCCGGTCCATCCACTGCTCTGGTCTGCGGCCGCGAATGGCTGCCCCAGTTTGCAGCTGCCATTTCCCTCCCTGCTTTAGCTGTGATAGGCAATGTAAGTATTTACATAGCCTATCACGGCAAAGAGCAGGGACGCAAATAGCATCCGCTACGCCATTTGCGTCCCTGCGTTAGCAGTGATAGGCTACGTATATATTTATGTAGCCTATCATGAAAAGAGCAGGGACGCAAATGGCATACCAGGTGCCATTTGCGTCCCTGCTCTTTGCCGTGATATATACGTAGCCTATCATGGCTAATGCAGGGACGCAAATCCCCCCCACCGCGGACGCCCCGGACTGGAATGGGGTGAGTAATCCATACACCCCTACTACTGGAGCTTCTTATGGAGAAGATTTGTCAGCTAACAGCACAATCCTATATATCTTTGCTCAGAAGTACATCCCAATACATTCAATAGGGTTTATTCCCAGGAATGTGGATACAGAATTGCAGCCTAAATCATTTTAAAACTAGGGCTCTGCACCACTTTGGCCTGAAGCCTGAGTTCTGAGCCAAAGGGGGGGGGGCGCTTCAGGCCACTTTGGGCCACTTCCAAGGCAAGGTGGAGGGGGCGCAAAGCAGCTCGAAGAGGGTTGGGTCACTCTGAAGCACTTCGGCAGTGCTTTGGAATGATCCAGAAGCCCAGCCATGCTGCTACCGCCGCCCAGCCCCCAGCTCCTTACCTGGGCGGACACCAGCAGCCTTCTTCCTGTTCCAGGGAGTCACCATTTTAAAAATCTAAGCTTATCTAATACTCCCTTTATTTCCAGAAATAGATCCTGCACAAATGGCTGCAGTGGCCAAAGCGGGTTGGGGGGGGGGGGTGAAGCAGCCCAAAGTAAATCAGGCCTGCCTTGGAAGCCCCAAAGCAGCCTCCGAGGCAGATGGGGGGGCTGCACAGCCCTATTTAAAACCTATTTTAATGTGGAAAAGACACTCCCTGAGTTATTCTATTATAGTATTCATTGTTGTCGTAAAGGCCTGAGAAAGTTTCATGTTTCCGTTCTATATTGCCTCTTATAACTGAGGTGAAATGTTCAAGACTGGTGAATGAATCAGTCTATTTCCAGTCTGTATCACTTTCACATGTGTTTGTGCATAAATCTGTTCCATCTCGTTTCCACATTAATCTGCAAATTTCTTTAAACAATCTGCAGGGAAATTTCCATTTAAATACATATTCAAATACACTTTAAAACATATTTTCACTCAAAATTGAATTTCCAAGTGTATTCCCCAAAATATGCATTTTAAAATGAATTTTGATAAGCTTATTGACCCAAGAACTGTTTTGGAACATTTGGGAAGTGTGGAAGCTAATGAAGTCCACAAATTAGTCAGAGACATAATCCATTTGTATCAGAATTCGGAAATATCAAATTCTTCAAGCATCCCTACCTGCAGCTGCTACTTTAGGTTTTAAAAGGAGACACATTAATTGCAGTCACTAACATCACATTGAAGGTTTCCTCCTTCGAGCAAGGCATTGGGTGGGCACTGTAGAGAGCCTAACTGGCTACTTTCCTGCTGTGGCAAATGCTCTCTGGAGCCCTTGCTGGGCCCAGTGCCTCACTCTGAGGAGTCCTTCCTCAGAGTGAGGCATTGTGAGCAAGGTGGCCACTTTGCCCACATTGCCTTGCTCTAAGGAGGGAACCTTCAGAGCAAGGTATTGATGGGCAAGAAAAGTGAGAAAGAGGAGGAGGGTGTCCCAGCTTCAGACAGAATTTCTAGAGGAAATCTGGCATTACTCCACTGAGTCCTGTGCAGCAAATGAAGGAGACTGCGATCAGAAATACTGTTCACATTGACCCTTTCAGAACCCTTTCCAGACCTTGTTGTTTCTGAGGGTGAATGTGCACCCTCCCTAAACAATTTTCAGAATTGCAGTCCCCATTACCTCATTCCATTTTTGAGACAAGAGAAAAGACAATTCAACAATCTAATTGGGGAGGTGATTTGTCCAATATTCTTTCTCTGCATAGAGAGGCAAGAACAATCGCTCTGTGCATCTCTGCATGGAGAAGGAATCCCTATGATGTCAGGGGCTGGGTCTTAAGGGGAAGCAGCTTTGAGGAGAGGGGGCTACCCTCTGACATCATCCAGCCTCCAGGGGTAAGCCACTTTGGCCCCTGGGGCAAGAACAGTTCCCTACCCTGGAGTAGAAGATGCAAACGTGCCTTGTGATATGTTGATGTGTCTGTCTTTCTGGTGTTTTCAGTGTGTGGATTGTTTTTTGACATTGCACCCATTAATAAGAACTCTTATTTTAATTAGATTAATGGAAGTCGAGCTTTATTTAATATTGTTTAAAAATGTCTTTAATAGTGAAAATGAAAAAAAACACCAAACTTTATGTTTGGAAGTTTGTATTTTATTATTTTTATTTAAAAGTATCTTGTCTACTCAATTGGAAGAAAGATGCTGTACGCTCGCTCATATCACTAGGCACCAATTTGAACCATGTAGAGGTAGGAAAATAACATCCTATAGAACAGATGAAAAACTGTGCTACAAAGCCAAGAACTATATTCACAGGGTAAGAAAAAAACCCTAATTCCCACATGCATACTTGATCTTAAAAGCTACAAGGGTTTTGGAGGCCCTTTTTGTAAATCTGTGCCTTGCCTGAGGGTTGTGTGGGGAGCGGGTCCTGGAATACTGCAGGCTCTGAAATGGAGAAAAATGAGAAACATGTTAAAGATAAATGGAACAGTTCTTTAAACATTAGAAAGTAGATTGGTAATTAAGACCAGCTCTCCAAGTCCAAAACCACAAAAGTTAAAAAGGGAAAATATTTCCAGAATTGCCTATTACGCATTGTGTTTTTTTTTTAAAAAAAAATACCTACAGTGAAATATATGTTTTATTTTATACATGCCTCCAGCAAAAAAATATTCTTTTACACTCACTGACTGAAAAGTAAGATTGTTAACTTGAATCTAGACAGCCCAGAATTAAATTTAAAGAGCTGCAAACATAGCAGTTTTCAGTTGGTCAGCCATGCTCATATTCTTAAAAAAAGCAAAAAGCATCTATTTCACTGACAAGCCATGGCAGCCCCTCCTTTTCTACCCAAAAAGCCAGCATGGGACTTCAGGAAGGCAGTGATTGCAAATGGTCTAGAAAGAAATCTGTCCCTATTGTCCAGTAAATCACGCATGATACCGCTGGATTGGCGAAGGATAAATAGGTGCAGTGGCAGCAGTGCTAGGAGACTAAGCAGGCTGCTTTTAAATCCTGGAATGCAGCAGTGCCTTGATATTCTGAAATGTACATCCCTCCCAGTAGGGTTTTTTTAAGCACACACACTTTTTTAAGCACAGACATACACACCAAATACTGCACTGTGTATTATGCAATAAGTTTTAGGGTAGTTTAGGAATTTTGCCATGTAAAATGGAAAACCGTATGAATGCATTCAGAGCCATGCCAACTTCTGTCCCAAAGCTTGAGTATTTACTTGACCGCCGCACACATGTATGGGATTCCAATTTACCTCATTGCAGCACAACCCAAACAAGGAACCACTGGATTTGGACTATATACTGTAATCTGTATATACTTATAGTGTGGGGGGTAGTGGGTCTTTTAAGAACTGGATTGGGGGTCCTGCACCTACTTTAGTGTAAAAATGAAAACGAGACATAGCTGTTAGATAAGGATTTGAGGTAATGTCTGTTTTGGCCCTGTGTGGAACCCCACTGAGAAATGCCTTTATTTCATTGGCTCATTGGAGTTGTAGCCCAAACCTCTGGAGGAATGCAAGTTGCCCAACCGTGCTCTAGTCGTATTGAAATTCTTTTTCTTTTCCTTGGAATTCCTTGGATATTTATCCCAAGCCTCTAGATTCTCTTCAAGCCTGCATATTAGGTAAAATTTGGAGATGACTCTGGTCTTATCAACTTTTCCAACCGTGTGGATTGTGGAGTGTCGCCCCCCCTCCCCCCCAGTTTCTGGCAGGACATCCAGTTCTGGTGAGAAGTGTGTCATTAATACTACAGAATTTTCCCATGGGTCCCAGGCAGGGATGTGTGAGACACCCCTCACCAGCTAGAAAGATGTCATTAGTTCTAGTGAAACTTTCTTTTAGGTTTCCTCAACATTTCTTGGATGTTCCACGCAATCCAGAACTGGAGAATGCCATGTAGTTTAGTAGTCTGAGGCTAACTGAGGACCCAACTAAATGTGGATAAATAAATGTGCTCGGAACTCAGGCTTCAGGCCAAAGTGGTGCAGAGCTCTAGTTTTAAAATGATTTAGGCTGCAATTCTGTACCTACATTCCTGGGAATAAGCCCTATTGAATGTATTGGGATGTACTTCTGAGCAGAGATATATAGGACTGTGCTGTTAGCTGACAAATCTTCTCCATAAGAAGCTCTAGTAGTACTGGTTTGTTTGTTTGTTTGTTTAGTTTTGTAAGAGAGCAATCCTATGGACCCTGGAGAGTGCCTCACGGACCATAGGATTCTTCAGAATCCCCTTCGGAAGTGGTAGACAGTGCTATGACATTGGAAGGGGGGCTCCAGAATCTCTGCCCAAACATCCACCGTGGAAAGAACCACGACACTTGCATTATGTGGTTGCAAATGTGGCCTCAGAGGACCCCAGATAGCTCTGAAAGGTGGCATTGTGGTGGGCAGGGAGGAGTGGAGAGAGGAGAGGCCAGGATAACAGAAATCCTAGAGCCTCTCCTCCAGTCCTCACCCCTACTAGCATGGCTCCACTAGATGGGCTCAGAGGCCTGTCTAGATTGGGCGGGGGAGGGACAAAGGAGGACAGAGAGATGAAAATTGCCTCTGTTACTCCTCCTACCCTGCCAACAGCAGCCCAACAACAGCTTGGAAGCCTCTGAGATCAGAGGCCTCTATCCGATGAGGGCACAACCCATGGGATTGTGCCCTAAATCTTAGAGTGGGGCAACTATGTTTAGAAATAAACAATAATATTTTAAATGAGGGGGTGAGATTGCAGAAACATAAGATTGTTTTTGCAGGGGTGGGCTACCTGTGGCCCTAGACCTAATTTCATTTGGACTTCAGCCTAATGTCGTAATCCCTGTGCATGCAATCAGACCTTTGGCAAGTGCTGCCTTTCACTTCTGTGGCATCCCGTTGCTTGGGAAGGAAGAGGGAGAGAGAGAGAGAAAGAGAATGGGGGTGGTAGGAACAGAGAGAAAAGGAGATGGCAGAAAGAGAAAAGGATTGATAGTGACAAACCCACTTTTGGCTCTGGCCCTGCCCACTGCTGGCTTTGTCCCTGCCTGCCCACCACTGAAATGCATCCCCCATGAGGGAATGTGGCTCTTGGCCACAAAAAAGACTGCCCAATCCTGATCTTAGGGATGTACGAAAGTCACTTACCTTTTCGCATGTGTGATTCGTGGGGGGGGGGAGGCACTCCGTCCCTCCCCCCGGAATCCTCCCTGGCCGGCTCTGCTTCGCGGCAGCTCCGCAGAGCCACCGGCCACAGCGGCCAGGGCCGGCCACAGCTGGAGTTCCGGCCGTGGCCAGGCTGCTGCGGGCACAAATGGCGGCCGCCGTAGCGGCCACCATTTGCGTCCAGCCAGGCTGCCGTGATAGGCTATGTAAGTATTACACGGCAAAGAGCAGGGATGCAAACGGTGGCCGCTACGCTGTTTGCGCTGCTGCTCTTTCCATGATAGGCTATGTAAGAATTTACGTAGCCTATCGTGGTAAAGGCAGCCACGCAAGTGGCGTAGCAGCCGCCATTTCCGTGGCTGCCTTTACCGTGATAGGCTACGTAAGTATTTACGTAGCCTATCACGGCAAACAGCAGGGACACAAATGGCGGCTGCTATGCCGTTTGCGCCACTGCTGTTTCCGTGATAGACTACATAAGTATTTACATAGCCTATCACAGAAAGAGCAGCAGCGCAAACAGCGTAGCGGACGCCATTTGCATCCCTGCTCTTTGCTGTGATAGGCTACATAAATACTTACGTAGCCTATCACGGCAGCTTGGCAGGATGCAAATGGCAGCTGCAGCAGCCAGCCGAAAGACCAGCCGCTGCCAGCACTGCCAGCGCCGCTGGAGCCCCAGGTAAGTTTTGTTCCGGGGGGATTCTGCAGGGTGGCGGGAGGTGGGAGGCCGTTCTGTCATGGATTTCAGGAGGCCGAATGCCAGTGCATTCGGCCTCACTGAAATACGTGGCGGAATTCTCCACCATCCCTACCTGATCTCTGGAACTGGGCTGTGCTAGAGGTTCATGCATTCACTCCCATCTCATGTGTCAACTCCTCCTTTCCCCCTGAAAACCTCTTTTGTTTGACTACTGTTAACTCTGCTCAGAGGAACTCTTCTGGGGGTTCTAAATGTGAGCATCACTAACTGTGGTACATACAAGCGAAGTTAGCTGTGATCACGAATTGGGAGGTAGAAGGGAAATTTGTAAGGGGTGTGTGTGTGTGGGGGGAGAGACAAAGGGAATGTGGGCTTTGTCCCCAATTCAGGGGAGGCATAGCTCAGTGATAGTGGACATGCTTTACATGCAAGAAGGTCCCAGGTTCAATCCCATGCATCTCTGGTTAGAGAAAAGGTTTATTATTATCTATATTTGCATATGTTAGTGTAATGCTTATTACTAAAGATTTACCTGACTGATTTTACTCATTTTTTAAAAAACAGAAGCGTGTGCAGTGTAGACATGCAGAAAATGTTGAAACTTCAAAAAAGTTCAAAGCTTGAGCTTTAATAACAAAACAGTCCACGCTGTGCACCAAACAGTCTCTTATTGCTCTGCAGTTCAGTGCCAGTTTATTTGCTCCACACCAAACAGCATCTGATCTGACAGCACATGTTTTCAACACGAAACTTAAAGAAACGCTAAATGATCTTTTTAAAGAGAATGCACCAAACAGCACCTGATCTGACATCACGTGTTTTTGACCTCCAATGCATCCTCCCACTTTCCTTTTTTTCGGTTTCTGTTTGGTTCAGTTTTTATTCATTTTGCTTCATAGGCAGGCTTCATGGGGTGGTGCCAGGCCTTGGGGCGGTTTCTAGGGGCAATGGTCACGCTCCCACCTGTCGGATTGTATTGTTTCAAATGGGACAAATCAGAGAGTGAGGAGGGAGGGGCTGCTGCTGCTCCTCCCATGATGCTCTGTATGCGGGTAGGGTTTGTGTATTTGTGTGTGTGTGTGTGTACAAGAGAGGGGGGGCAGTAGGGGGCAGGGCAACACAGCAGGAGTGGGTTGGGTGCAAGACCAGCACCATATTGGATGGCTCTGGCTCAGGGCAGGTGACAGAAAGGTGGCATTTTTTCTTCTCCCCCGTCCTCCAGTCTTAGCTTTTGTTTTTCAGGCCCAGGTGAAGGTGGGGGTGGGGCTTCTTCACTGGGAGCTTGGAAACTTCCTTTCTCTGCAGCAGAGGAGGGGTGGGTCTGTCTATGCTTTCATCTAATGGGAGGGGGTTTATTTGAAGGAAGGAGGGTAACTGTGTGGGTGAATGAGAGGGAGGAGGTTTGTTGGAAGATCCCATTTGCTACAGCAGGGAGAGGCTTGCTTTAATGTAGTGGGAAGGTCATATTATTGGGGAGCTCATTGAAGGAAAGATGATGTGGAACATAATTGGGAAGTTGAGAGAGGAAGAGGGAGGAAAAGAAGGAAATGCCTCCTGAAAGTTGCTCTAGTCGTAAGGGAAACAGCCAAACATATTTTCATCCAATCATTCTCAGACTACTAGCACCCATGGTGACATAGGCATTACACTAGTTATTAGACTGTAAGTCATGTGAAACAATTCTTCCCAAAGAAATACTGCCAATCAGAACAGATAAGGGCTAGATGGACAAGTAGTTGGACCTGGTATTAGGCATCTTCCTATATATTCCTAAACTCTTGAGTGCTGCCTTGAGTGCCAGCTGGCTTAAATAAAATTCCATTAGCTAGAAGTCTAGATGACAGAACATGGCCCTTGAATGTTGCTAAATTCATGTTAATTGTGTGAATGCCAAGTTTGATTCTGCTCAGTTTCTCATGTTTCCAATATTAAGTTTGTTCTGAACCATTTATGCATCGGTTTCTAATTTTGTTGGTCTGATTTAAAATTTGTATGTATTTTCTGTAAGCTTCTCAAAATGCGTGCATTTTTGTATGTACTTTTCAAATTATATGCATTTTTGTAAGTGATTCCTGGTAATATAATGCATTTTTGTGTGCACTTTCCCCTGTTATACACATTTGTACATATTTTATCTATCATACATATTGTTGTGCAGATTATTTTATTTGTGAACTGCATCAAAAATTTGTAAAAGTGTGAATCTCATTGTGTGTTCTAGTTCATGTGGACGGTTGGGAAGTGTGATTTGGTAAGTTCACATTAAAATGTGAACTTAATTTTTCTCACCCATCCCTATTTATAACTTCCTATAGGTCCAAATACAGATTTTTATTTAGCCTATCAGGTTCTATTCTATAATCTATTTAAAATGATTGAAAACATGGGGTGGATATGGATATGTCTTCTGTCAGTTGGGTGAAAGAGTTTCATTTTCCCAAATACAGCGTGGAGGAAAACAATTGAAGATTTAGCTTTAGTTCACATTTTTTTAAATTTCTTGTTTAATTATACACACTCTTTTTTTTTTTTTTTTTTTGCTTTAAGCTTCGAAATGCAATGGTGAATCGGAAAACAGGAAAATTCTCCATGGAAGTGAAGAAAACAGTGGACAAGGGGGTATCATATAGAAAATGCTTTTCCTGCTAAATGTAAAACAAATAGTTGTGTTTTTAAAAGCTAGTTTAAAAAGTATGTATGGAATGAAAAACCTCCCCTGA
The DNA here is from genome assembly GCF_057233095.1 of Heloderma suspectum. Lineage (NCBI taxonomy): Eukaryota > Metazoa > Chordata > Lepidosauria > Squamata > Helodermatidae > Heloderma > Heloderma suspectum. The sequence goes on from NC_139459.1 coordinate 298,332,561, forward strand.
GGAATGATTTCCTGTGTGTTTATTAACTGTAGGTCACGTATAAACATTTGCATGTGTGCATGTATATTGCTATTATTAATCTTGCCATAGATTATACGTTTGCTTTTGCATTTAACCCTGCAAGCTTTTCATAACAAGCCCTGTGTGTGTTTTTCCTTTCTTTTCATTTTTGAATCTAGAAGCGGGTGTTGGTGATGACAAATGACTACTATTATACAGACATCAAGGGGACCCCTTTCAGGTAGGGCAGCACATAATAAATGGAACATTTCATCAGGCACATTGCAGTTGCATTTGTACAAGCCTTGTGAGCTCATTAAAAGCTCATCAGAAGGGGCTGACAATAAAATATCCCTGGACAATGGTGAAAAAAGCAAGGGAAAGGGCTTTGGAGCATGCCTTTTCAGGTTTTATTCAGAGATGGAAAGTCTGTGAAAGTTAAATGCTCTGGCCGTGGTCCAGAGCCGTCATTCAGAAAGTGCTCCATTCTCTTCTGTGTTGAGAAAAGCTGCTCATGTGTGTTCTTGCCTCTGCACTGAACTCTCCCTGCTGTTGAGAGAATGGGCATTCCTCTTTGCCCAGAACTCTGTGCACAGAAACTGTACCATTTAAAATACTGCACTAACAAATACAGCTGTGTTTTTGAGCACAGCATAACACAGGTGGGCTCAACAGAGGTGCTGTATGAAGGTGGGTGTCTGTCAAGACTTAGATTTCATTGGCAGCTATTCTGTTAAGATTTACATTGAACAAGAGTGTGTCATGATAAATCAGAGTCATAAATATTACAGCCCATATGACTGCCTGCACAGAGATCCTCCTTCTGATTTCTTTTCATGCACACTCAGAGATGGACTTAGGGATGGACGAATCTGTCAGCTTTGCTTTCTCCCCCATACACAGTTTTAAAAAACTTTCCAGTTCTTTTCACACGTATTGGCCCCAGGAGCGTAACCAAGTCACCTGTAGTGTTAGAGGGGCCTAGAGATCCATAATGCTGGCTTAAGTTCATTATTGGTGCAATTCCCTTGCTAGTAGGCCTCTGAGCATGTTGAGATGAGTCAAAGGCCGATATCAAGATGTGCCTGGGAAGTGAAGTTTGTTTGTCTTAAAACTGCAGGTGGCTATGCTGAGAACCAAACACTTTTAGTCTATGCTGGGAATGAACGCTAGGTGGTGCTTGCTGCTGTTCTACTGCCTCATTGCTAATATGTATGGTATAAAACCCATTGTTCAATTTTTTCCACGTTCAGTTTTTTAAAAAAACATAAGAAGAGCCATGCTGGATCAGACCAAGGGTCCATCTAGTCTACCATTCTGTTCACATGGTGGACAATCAGCTGTCGACCAGGAACCCACAAGCAGGACACAAGCGCAGCAGCACCCTCCCGCCCATGTTCCCCAACTACTGGTGTACATAGGCCCACTGCCTCTGATACTTGAGGTAGCATAAAGTCAGCAGGACTAGTAGCCATTGATTGCCTTCTTTTAATCTCAAGTTCTTTCTGTTTCTAAAGAAATTTGCAAACGTTGGCAAGTGCTTATAGAGATTTAAAAAAAGAACTGAACAAAATTCTCACATATCTCTAGCTAGGGATGGACGAAAGTCCCTTACCTGATCCCAACGCTTGCTTCGCGGTGGGGGGGAGGCGCTCCATCCCTCCCCCCGAAATTCTGGCCGGGGGGGGAGGTGCCCCGTCCCTCCCCACCGAAATTCTGGCTGCGGGGGAGGCGCCCCGTCCCTCCCCGCCGAAATTCTGGCCAGGGGGGAGGCGCCCCGTCCCTCCGGCCGCAAAACCTCCTCTCCTGCCGGGACGCAAATGGCAGCGGCCGTAGCCGCCACCGTTTGCGTTCCTGCAGTCAGCCGTGATAGGCTATGTAAATGTTTACGTAGCCTATCACGGCTGACTTAAAAAAAAAAAAAGCGCGTATGCAAATGGCGGCGCCCATGGGCGCCGCCATTTGCGTTCCTTATTTTGGCATGTGTAGTCTACGTAAACGTTTACGTAGACTACGGCGAAAATAAGGGCAACGCTATTTGCATTCCCCTTATTTTCGCCGTAGTCTACGTAAATGTTTACGTAGACTACATGTGCCAAAATAAGGAACGCAAATGGCGGCGCCCATGGGCGCCGCTATTTGCGTACGTGCTTTTTTTTTTCAAAGTCAGCCGTGATAGCCTACTAAAACATTTACGTAGCCTATCACAGTGTTTTCTAAAAATCTAGCCATGATAGGCTATGTAAATCTTTACGTAGCCTATCACGTTTGTTTGTTTGTTTGTTTTACTTGGAAATGGCAGTGGCGGCAGCCGGTCGGAAGACTGGCCGCCGCCGCACCGCTGCCGGAGCCGCCACCAGGGACATTCAAGCAAGGTAAGTCCTGTCCCGGGGGTGGGGCGGGGGGGTGGCAGACCGTTTCTCCACCAATTTCGGGGGGCCAAATGCGCTGGCGTTCGGCCTCCCCGAGATTCGTGGAGAAATTCTCTGACATCCCTGTCTCTAACTCACATGGAAAATGGCAATAGTCAGCATTTTTATTCCATTTTTTTTAAAATATATTCTTCATTTGTTATAAGCAGTTACAAGGGATTGCTAATCTAGCAGCCTGTACTGGATTTGCTATCCATGAAGGACACATGAACACATCTTGTATTCAAAGGAGGAAGATTGCAGTGTTTCACCAAAATGTTCCTCATCCCTAACATAATTAAACATTATCTAGATTAGTAGCATTGCATCCAAGGTTGTCGATGCACAAGCAGTTAAATGCTTAGAGCTTGTGCACCAGTTGCCTTAGTTCTACTCCACTGATTGGACATGACTTATGGCTGAGGATGCTAAAGTATGGTATGGTACCTCTGCGACACCCCACTTTGTCTTGGTGTGATTCTGCCTCTAGTGAGCAGGCAGGAGTCCAGTCCTGGCTAAGAGTCAGACAGGCCCCCAGATCCCCTTACTGCCTGTACATCAAGGCTGAATAGGGCTGCATGAGAAATTTGCTGCAGTTCATTTTTTATCAGAAATTACTCAATTCACACACTCCAGACCCAAAAGCAGACTCGAAGGCAACCTGTGGTCAATGTTCGCACATTTCCAGGTTTGCAATGTGATCTGTGGACCACAAAAATGTGTTCAACATAGGGATGTCAGAGAATTCCACCACGGATCTCAGTGAGGCCAAATGCCAGTGCATTTGGCCCCCCGAAATCTGTGGTGGAACGGCCTGCCCCCCCGCGGATCTCCCCCGGGATGAGACTTACCTGGGGCGGATCTTCCGGGCAGCGGCGGCTCCGGCGGGGGCTTTGGCGGCAGGGGCGGTCTTCCGACCAGCTGCCGCCGCCGCCATTTCCAGGCTTGTGAAAGAAAAAGAAGAAAAACACGTGATAGGCTACGTAAAGATTTACGTAGCCTATCATGGCTAGGTTTAAAAAAAAAGAAAAAAAAGACGTGATAGGCTACGTAAATCTTTACATAGCCTATCATGGTTGGGGGTGGGTTTAAAAAAAAACACGTATACACAAATGGCGGCGGCTATGGCCGCCACCATTTGCGTTCCTTCTTTTTACCGTCCTAATCTATGTAAATATTTACGTAGACTATGACAGCGAAAATCAAGGGGAATGCAAATAGCGTAGCGGGCGCTATTTGCGTCCCCTTTTGATTCGCCGTTTTAGCCTACGTAAATACTTACGTAGGCTAAAATGGTGAATGAAAAAGGGACGCAAATAGCGCCTGCTACGCTATTTGCGTTCCCCTTGATTTTTGCCGTCATAGTCTACGTAAATATTTACGTAGACTAAGACGGCCAAAAAGAAGGAACGCAAATGGCGGCGGCCATAGCTGCCGCCATTTGCGTTCGCGGGTTTTTGTTGTTGTTTTTTACCCAGAGCCCTCCGCAGCCGGAAATCTGGCTGCGGACGGCTCTGGCCTGGCTGGGTCGGGCCTGGCCGGCTGCTCCGCGGAGCTGCCGTGGAGCACAGCCGGCCATTCGAGGATTCCGGGGGGAGGAACAGAGCGCCTCCCCCCCCGGCCAGGATTCCGGGGGGAGGGACGGAACGCCTCCCCCCCACCATCAACATAATCCGCGAAAGGTAAGTCAATTTCGTACATCCCTAGTTCAACAACTTCTGTTCATTTGAAAAATGTGCATAAAAGTGCATATGTTTGAAAAATGTGCGCAAAAGTGCATACTTTTGAAAAATGTGCGCATGCACACACACACACTTTAATCAATGGTAGAAAGATGCGTACATTAAAAAATGCACACAATTGATGTGGACATTTTGGAAAATACGTACAGATTTTTGTGTGAACCTTAGAAAACAAAGCTCGCAATCTGATGTGGAGCAAGCTTCAAGGTGGAATCTGGAGAGCCTACACAAGCTCGAGTGTTGCTCGTTTGCATATCCCCAGGGCAGAGCCATAGGCTCAGAGAAGCCATGAGTTATGCCAGGAGGCAGAGCTGGGGGACACGTCAAACTGTAGCAGAGCCAAGAAGCCCATTGTGGCTCAGACAAAGTCCCAGCCCAAATAGGAAGCTTTCATAGCCCTTCTTGCCCCCTGAGGAGGACCCAGTAGCCAGTATAGGTGGGTAGGGTCAGTCCAGAGCCTGAAGATGCTGCACTGCCCATGGAGATGCTCCAAACCACCTTTCTGTTGGCTAGCTGCATAGAGAGCCAAAGGTTCCAAGTACAGGTCCTGGTGGTTCCTGACACTTGTGACTTCCATGCCACAGGCTGGCTACTCACCTTAACTCAGCTGTGGATCAGGATGCTTTCTGTATATGGGACAACGGCACAAGTAGAGCTGAAGCAACTGCAACAACTCTTTTGTAAAATGTCCTCTCCCAAATGTCAGCCTTCCTAATATGGATCTTGTATTGACGATACATAGTGGTGTAGATGATTGGTTGAGAGGAAGTGAGAAGAACATACTTCTGCAGCATACCTTACCTCTGCATAAAAGTTTCTCTTTCACAGTTCTTCAAGGATCTGCTGATAACCATCCCTATGTACATTAGTTACCTGACTATGGATCCCATAGTGAGAACCATGTGGCTTTATCTTATTAAGCTCTTGCCAAGCCTCAAAATCAATGGCCCGGCGACTTCACAAATACTTTAGAAAACAGAAGAGTTGCATTTCGCCATTTGTGAACAATACATTATGGAGCAGTAATTCTCATTATGTGTTATACAGGAAGCAGGAGTGGGGAGATAAGCCCAGTGCAGTATTATTTCCACCACAGAAATATTAAACAAGGCTAAACTATGTAAGAGAAATTGATGCCAAATGTGTCATTAAGCCCACATTATCACAGTCTTGCATTTCCTTAATCTTAGCAGCTTCACTGGCTCCCACACTAATCAATAAGGGTCATTTCTCTCTACAGATGATTTTCATTTGTAAAGAGTTGCCTCCTTCTCTGTGAGCCCATGGGCACATTCAGATCTTGGCTAAAGAATGAAGCTGCTGGAAGAACAGCATTGACCTTGGTGGGGCTTGCATTTTAGCATGGGTTACTGCAGCCCTAAATACACAGATGTATACAGTCCATTGCTGCTGGCATAACAATCATGAAATGGCACGGAAGTGGCTGGTTGAGCAATCAATACAACCACCAAGGTTTTGGAAACAAAATTAAATTGTTCCTAGAACAGGAACTAAAACTTTAGGGAGAAATACTATCTCTATTTCTGTATTTTCTAGCTTTGTTTATGCCACAGATTTCATGGTCTGCTTTTTGTTTATCTGCACAGTTTAGGTGTGGCTCTCTCTAGAGGACATGGCAAATATTTCTTCCGAGGAAACGTGACAATAGAAGAAGGTAATACTCTTATGACTCAATCAGATTTCCTATAAACTAGTTTAACTGTTGAGTGATAATGGGTGTAAGGTATATGGGTCTCCCAATCAGGTTTACTAATAAATTGTTCAGGCATCATGCATATAATTTGGATCTTTGTGTGTGTGTCCATGAAATCTAATTGAATGGATGAGATACTTATTCCAACTCTCACCCATTTGACACTAAATTAACAGGGCAGAATAAACAATTTGAGAAAGATTAATTGCAACATGGGGAGTGGCAATACGGATGCATCATTATACTTCTTGCTTTAGCAGCATCCTTGCATTGGATTTGTAGGTTTCATGATCAAATCATCATCATAAAAAATTAGATCACCAATTTTTATTGTCTGAATTGTACCTAAAATGCCTGCTGTCCACAGCTGTGAGAATACTGAAGGTTTTAGGTCTAAAACATATTGGGGAACCTTGGTTCTATTGTTCAGGCAGTGACTGAGAAATTTAGGTTGAGAGAGCTTTCATTCTCCTGTTGTCCTGATGAACTCTGTAATTACTATGGAAGGACTGTAGTGTAGTTCAGTCATAGAGCATTTGAAAGGTTCCTGGCTTAGTCCCTGGCCTCTCCAGTTAAATGGATTCAGTAGCAGGTGATGTGAAAAACCTCTGCGTAGATCCAGGAGAGATGATGCCATCAGAGTAAACTGGGCTAGATGGAGAATCAGTCTGACCTGATATAAGGAACCTTCCTAAGTCAGCCATATGGCAAGGATTTTTGATGACCAGTTGTTTAACAACAGCATCAACAAAATGACTTTCCTCAACCTAAATCATACTGTCGAAAAGAAGGAAGTGCAGGGGTGGAATTTTGTGTGGAAGGACTGTGACTTCTGTTCAGTTCTGATATTCAAAATGAATTCCTAGGCTCAGAATTCTTTAATTATGAGGATAAAATGCTTGCTTTTGTGACGGATTTGACTCCCTTCTAGGGATGTCAGAGAAATCTGTTTGGGGGGTGGAGCTCAGCAGGTTTTCCCCAGCTCGGCCCCCTGGACTCCAGCTCACTCATCTGTGAGCTGGCCCAATTCAGTGCACAATGAGTCGGGCCAGCTTGCAGAATTTGGGGTGATTTTTTTTATTTGCGCAAATCACGATTTGTGCAAAATCTCTTCTGTAAATAGCACAATTTGCACAAAACTGCAGGTGTAAATCATCTAATTTGCGCAAGTTCAATCATTTATGCCCACGACTTTGAGCAAATTGCACTATTTATAGCCATGATTTTGCACAAAACATGATTTGCACAATTTTTTCACGAACTAACCCATGGCTTGGCTCGCAAATGCAAGCTGAGTCGGGGATGCCATGGGGATCTGTCAGGCCCCAAAAGGGCCAGATTTCCCCACGATGGACAACCCTAGTCCCTTCCCTGAAAAAATAGCTGTCAAGATGTTTGGCTCTAGATGAACTGGAGCATGCAAAGAAGAAAACTCTGTCTTTTACCCCTGACTGGCAAACATCTCAATAAATTACAGAGTATGTCATTTGCACCAGGGTCCAAGTAGATCTGGCAACCCTGAAGTCTGCCCACCCTGCTCTACTTTGCCCTTTTTTCCTGTCCTCAGCTACTTGTCTTTCTGGCTTTTTCTCATAACGACCACCTATCCTTTCTTCATGGACTGACTGACCTTCTTAGATGCAGGCAGCTATGAAGCACCTGCTTTCGTAACATATCTCTTGAAGACCAGCTTGTACAGTTGTCTGGAAAGGGGCTGTAGATCAGTGGTAGAGGAGCTGCTTTGCATGCAGAAGGTCCCAGGTTCAATCCCCAGCATTTCTAGGTAGGGCTAGGAAAGAATCTCGTTCCAACCCTGGAGGGCTACTGACAGTCCATGATGACAATATTGGGTTAGATGGACCAAACCCCCAAACTCCTTCCCCAAACCCCTCCCCCAAACCCCTACCCAGGGCCAATCTACACTTACGGTTTTTTTACACTTCCAATGAGCTTTCATTGCCCGTCCTTCATATTGCACTGTCCCCAGTTTGTATTGGAACTGCAATTTCCCGCATCCCTGCTACCCTTTCAATACCCTGATATTCCGGTATTTCCCATTCATGTGCTCTGCTCTTCCGTGTTCATCACCATATAAGGTCGTAGTCCCCTCCCACGCCTGCCCATATATGGCGGTGTTTGTATTTCCCTCCTGTCCAATCACAGCTCTCAATGCCCCCATGTGATCTTCCAGCTACTGATAGGCTAGCATAGCTTCCTCAGCACTGGAAGTTTTATCACCAACCAGCAGAGAGCTGGATGTGCGTGCGCTTGTGTGATCTCAGAAGCTCAGCAGGGTCAGCCCTGGTCAGTACTTGGATGGGAGACCGCCTGGGAATCAGGCTTCCTGCATTGAGCAGGGGGTTGTTCTATCCCTTCAAATGACACTAAGTTTTACCTCCTTCTGACCCCTGCTTTGGCTTTACAAAAAAAAATTAAAATTAAGGCATTATCTTCAAATCTTCAAAGAAGCGAATCTTCAAAGAATCGTAGCTTCTCCAGCCCAATTGCGCCGCACACTTGCCTGGGCAAGCCCAGGCAAGTGTAAATGTTTTCACAGTCCCATCCATGCTCGCAGCACGGAAAGAAAAACACATATCCAGGCAGACAGTCCTCAGTGTCCATGGACTAACATCAATAAAAATGTCCGTGGACAATTTTAACATCATCTCATGAGCGGCAGACATTTTTATTGATGTTAGTCCGTGTATAGTGATGACTATCTGCCTGGATATGTGTGTGTGTTTCTTACTGTGCTGTGAGCATGGAGGGGACTGTGAAAAAATTTACACTTCCCCAGGCTTGCCCGGGCAAGTGTGCGGAGCAATCGGGTTGGAGAAGCTACGATTCTTCGAAGATTTGCTTCTTTGAAGATTTGAAGATAATGCCGTAATTAAAAAAAAAATCCAAAGCCGGGGATAGAATGATGTAAAACTTAGTGTCATTTGAAAGGATAGAACAACCCCCTGCTCAATGCAGGAAGTCTGATTCCCAGGCAGTCTCCCATCCAAGTATTGACCAGGGCTGACTCTGCTGAGCTTCCGAGATCAGACAAGCGCACACATCCAGCCCTCTACTGGTTGGTGATAAAACTTCCAGTGCTGAGGAAGCTATGCTAGCCTATCAGTAGCAGCTGTCCCTCTTCCTCGTGCCGGCTGTCAAGGGCTGGCACGGGGAAAAGAGCCTCGGCAGACACCCCCAGCCTCTCGCCCTGGCCTCCAATGAGAGCAGCCTTCCTTGAAAGCAGGAAAACAGTACAGCGCCAGAGTGTGAACCGTGCTTGCACATTCGAGGAGGTACTGGAATGAGGAAAGAGGGTGAGTGTGGATAATCACGTTTTAACGCGAGTGCATTTAACCCGAGAATGCACCAACTTCATTGCAATGGCAGGCGCAATGTAGATCTGCCCCCAGTATAAGTAACTCAGTATAAAATGTTCTCCTATGTATGTTCCTATGTCTTCCAGCTGTCTAACCTATGTGATCCTGTGTATTTAGCCATCTTCATTACTTAGGTTCAACCAAATGTGTGACTTGGTGCTGACACATTTGGTGAGTACTTGTGGAAATGCAACTTACTATGGTTCATTAAAGTATATCACCTAGTGTTTTATTTCATTTTTCAAGAAGGCAGGATGGCTGTCGTGAATTGTGTACTGACCTGGTGCCAACACATCCCAGGAAATGACCCTTTGTCATTTATTCTGGTTTCAGGATTGCATGATTTAGAACAGCCTGATGTATCTTTGGCAGATGAATGGTAAGTCTTCAATAAAGCATGCAGTTGGCTTGTGTTACCCTTTCTGTTTGTGCTTGGTGTGCCCAGCTCCTCCTACAGAAAGACAAAGGGGAGATCATGCTAACAAACGTTTGTTACAATTATTTTTAACCACACTGTGTCCTCAGGTCATATTGCAACACAGACTTGCATCCCGAGCACCGCCAAATGACTCAACTGAAGGCTATTAAAAACTACCTCACAGGGAAAGAGCCATTGCTTCCTTGTGAGTATCTTGTTGATTAAGTTTGAAGTCTGATGAATATTGCAGACATTCAATGAATACACTAGGTGGCCTTGGGCAACCCATTGTTTCTCCGATTCATTTCCCCCATCTGCAGTTTTACTACTAATAATACTGACCTCCCTGACATGGTAGTCGAAAGGATTATAAACCAACGGTATATTTGAAGCCCTTTGAATGCTATATAAATGTTACGTATTATTATTTAGAGAGTTCCATCTGAACTGGAATTTATAAAACAAGTTACTGTTAAAGTCTTTGCTTGCATCAATACAAATGCAACACAATGTCATATATGACTAAAAAAACAGACATCAGTTCTATTGCTCATACTCTTTGGTCAAAAGCTGCTTGTGCCGTGATCTCCTTAAGCTTTGTTAATGAGAGCTCAACTGAGCCATGACTTGGATGTGAGACCTATAAGCAAACTCAGTGCTGAGGATATGAAGATTAAGTACATAGTATTCTGTGGTTTAAACAAATGGTGCTGACTGCGGTGCAGCTGTGCACATGCTGCTGGGAATTTTCCATTGTTGGTAATGGCAAACAAAACGTCCCACATTGCTCATGGTATCTTTGTCTTCTGTAGTAGGCAATGCGTTGGGGTGGAGGGTGCTCTGAATCACAGCCAATATTCTGGAATGATGCTACCAAGCGTCACATATACTGGATGAAATATAGTATGGACATATGGAACTCCTATAAGGCTGAATGCATGGAATATTGAAAATTCAGATTTCTATGTATAAGAGAGAAGTGCAAACTTTGGTATCCAGTGTGAGGATCCTCCCCTCCATCTCATCTCGAAATCAAATAGGTGAGATTACCACCACTTGCAACGTCTTCTGGTGTCAGACTCCACAGTGAAGTCCCCGGTTTGTAACAACAGATCTATAGAATTCCTGCCAATGGGCTGGATCCATATTTAGTCATATTTACAATAGTCTCATTGAAATCAATGGGATTTAAGAACAACCAAGAGTCTTGTTGCACCTTAAACACTAACAGATTTATGTATTCTGGCATAAGCTTTTGTGGACACTGTCGACATCATGAGATGCATGAAGTGTCAACCTGAAATTGGCCAATTTATATACACATGTGGGGGGGGGGGCTGCAGAGGGGAGAGAGATGTAACCAGTAATGTCAGATGGGATTGAAACGCAGTGATCGTTAGCTGAACAGCTGCCATCACAAAACACAGACATCATTGCAATGATGAGCCAGTTAATATACTGAAATGCAAAACTGAACAGCAAAAAAGTACAGACTGATTATTGCCTTAGTTATAACTTAGGTTCCTTTGATTTCAATAGCTATATGCTAAGTATGACTACGTCTGGATCCAACCTAGTATCTACTGCATCCGGCTCCATACATGCTTTTTATTAATGCTTTAAAACTTTATAGGTGATAAAGAATTGATACAGGAAGTACTGTTTGATGCAGTGGTGAGTGCACCAATAGAAGCTTATTGGACCAGCCTTGCACTAAACAAATCAGAGTAAGTGAACAAAACATTGTTTATAATTTCTTTAAACATACATACATATCTACCTGTACATACATACATACATATATACATTTCACCGCAAGTCAATTATTATTATTTTTAGGTCTGTTGCACACAAGGAATTCACTTGCCATCATAGGCTGCTCAATTTATTTCAGTGGAATTTCAATTTCTGGGGGAAACTGCTGATGTGCTTTATTCAGGCTTGTCGAGGAGGTGTGCCATTCATTGGTTTGGTGAAGTTCTGAGCAGCAGTTTAAAAGTTATCAAGGTTTTATAGCCCATGAAAGCTTATGGCAGCAACTGCTGGAAAAGTTACATCGAGCATGCTCAGTTTCAGTCTGAAGCTAGAGTGCTGCCAGTGTTTTGAAAGGAAATTGAAATGCTAGTTTCCTGTTGCCATTCTGACAGTGGGAAGGGGTAGCAGGATACTCTCAACAGAGATAAGAGTGAGGCAATTTTGAATGCTGAGGGAATCACTCTCACTGATGGATAGATCACTGATGAAGGTGGGGGGAAGCTATGCTGGAATCCTGTGCAGGTTTACTCAGAAGTAAGCTATTCTGAACATCCAGGGACATATCTATGCATTTGTATGCATCTATTCACTTAATGACTTGTTCATGTTTTTTAGTTTGTCTTTTCAGAACACTGTAATTAGATATTTTTAAAAACCAGAGAAATTCAATGATAAAAAAAAACCCTGCTGGTTTAAGACCAGAGTTAAGGTTATCTCATGTTGGCTCAAACATCACAAAGCCAGGAAATTGGAAGCTAACCAACATGCCCTGTGATCAGTAATGATGTTGTGCAGAGTCACAAACTGTATTTGCTTACAAACAAGTATTCCTTTAGCAATACAGTAAGGATCAGATGCTTCAGAAGGCAATACAAGACCAGGACAACATGGGGCATCTTTGCTGGTCCCAGACACTCCATTCTCTCTATTTGTATATGGGCCTGAAAGACCCAAGGCAAAGTGTGGGCGATGGAGGGTAAGTTGTAAGCACAACATTCTGACATTGCACAACATCATTAATGCCGTGGTGCATCTGTGCTGTCCACAGAACAGTGTATCCTTTCAATCTCACATTCACTGATTAACTTGGCAAACGTTTCCATTTTCACTTAAAGCTTAAGTTGATTAATTTGTTTCTTAAATTGATTAACATTACAGTCCTGGCTTGCCTCAAAATATACAGTTCATGATCTAGAAATATTGTTCTTCCATGCTTGATGCTCTTTTTCAGAAATTCGGACAAAGGAGTTGAAGTTGCCTTCCTTGGAACTCGGACAGGTCTTTCTCGTGTCAATTTGTTTGTGGGGCCAGAACAATTAACCAATCAGTAAGTAGTATGGCTGTGTAAGATAACCACACAGGAAGGAGAGAAAGATGCACATAATTATAAAACTCTTTCTTTCTTTCTTTCTTTCTTTCCTTCCTTCCTTCCTTCCTTCCATCCATCCATCCATCCATCCATCCTCTACTCGCCAGTTCAAGTTCCACTTTTCAAAAGATAGCCAACGAAACTGATTGTTTTTGAATTTCCTATAGCAGTCTTCCCTAAGCTGGTGCCCTCCACTTGTTTTGGACTTCAACCCTCATCAGCCCCAGCCAACAGGGCAAATGATCAAGAATGCTGGGAGCTGTAGTCTGAAACATCTAGGGGCACCAGGTTGGAAGACTGTTCTGTACTATAATATTTAGAAGTTTGGTGACATTTGTCACCACACTATGAGTCTTCTTAGACATCTACGTTTGATTCCTTTCTCATCCTCTTGGATAAAAGGAGCAGCCTTACACTGACTTAGACCAGCAGTCAGTTCTCTAATTTATAGGTCCTCGTGTGAATGGTAAACATATGCACAAGAACAGAAACACTGTCCCTCAGGGTCTTTGGCAAATGAGGGCCAAAGTAGGTGTCACGTGGGAGATCTGTGAACTGAATCTCTCATGTTTTTTAAAAAAAATAATTCAAAAGTAACCCTGGCTCAAAGCTGCAGAGCTGGGGATTTAACCTCCCTGCATTTTCCTTAGTTAGATCACACACACCCAGCTTACCCAGATGAGGAAACTGTAGGTACCATATACATATTTATATGTCCCACCAAAACCTGTGGAGCAAATAGGAGCTTCAGGGAGGTCCTGTTTAAATCAGGAATGTGACACAGTGGAAAGGGTTAACCATCCCTGGCCAGCTAGTCCTAATCTGGATCCCACTTGCAGCTCTGAATCCCACTGGAGCTGCCTTTAAATTAACATGGATCTGTTCGTGGATCTCCCACATCATGTCTAGCCTGTCTCTTCTCACTGTCACTTCTCTAGGGATGCATGAGCAGCCCATTTCTCACCCCCAAAAGGGGCTTGAAATATTTGTGAAGCTCAATTTTAAATGGGCAGAGAAAGCTCAGAGGGCATTTGCAAATGTGCTCTCCATTGCCTCTCTTTTCCCCTTCCCCAAGACCCAAGTTATCATGGGGCAGGGTGGAGTAAGATGGTGCTGGCAGAGGCGGCAGGAAATGTCAGAGGTGGCAGTGGCAGGCACTCACCAGCAGAGCATCTGTTCCTGCAAGCATTACCAGTCCCGAATTAAAACTGATGTTCTCCTTATCATTTATGCTGGGGAGGAAACCATTTGAGGCCCCTGGAGTGTCTTCCCACAGGCAGACATTACTCATGGATCATTTTCCCCATGAGTGGGAAATTTGGGAGGGGTAGTCCCAGTTAAGGATGCATGAGAAATTCGTTCCAGTTCGTTTTTGATCAGGATTTTACCCATTTCACATCTTCCAGACCGAGCACAGATTCAGATGCAATCTGCAATAAAAGTCTGTACATTTCTGCATTTGTAAGGTGACTTGCGGACCAAAAAAAAGAGTTTGATAGTGGCTGTACATTTCAAAAATGAGTACATTTGAAACATGTACACATTTGGAAAAACACGCACACCAGTACGTGCAGATTTTCACGTGAAAGGGAAAAAAACAAAGTTCGCAAGCTGATCTGGACTTGAGTCCGAATCAGCTTTGAGATGGAATTCAGAAAACTTCGGTGAGCTTGCGTTTTGCTGATTTGCACATCTGTAGTCTGGGTATCATCCCCAGTGGGAAAAGGTGTTCTGCTGGGGCCCAGGGAGTGCCTACTCTTGCCACCTCTGCTGTCTCCTTCCCATCTGCAAGGTAAGTTTCTATACACATCAACAGTGGAAGGGGGAGGAAGCTCACAGGGTCAAGGAGAACACAGCCCTGATCACCTTGCTGGAAGCAAGTGGTGAGCAGGGCTGCACTCACCTTGATCCTGCCCACTAGCGTTGGAGCAAGGGCGCTCGCTTTCTCCAGCACCCCTGTCTTAATGCTCGTGACATTCTTGCACTTATTTACAGTTCCAAATGGTCAAACCTGGCATAATAATAACGTACTTCACAGGATCATTGAGCGAGGTAAATGTTGCAAAGCACTTTCCACCCCACCCAGTATTTCTAAGGAAGGAGTTCTGATATTCATTTGGAATCGCCTTTGGGATACTTGCACATACATGTGATTCATTTAGTTCAGGTTGAGCGGCCTGCCCTACAATGCAACAAATGCAAATCTGTTTCAATAAACAGGTTTATTGAGTCTTACGGTGTACTTAAAGGCAACTTATAGCTGTCCTCGGGGGTGGGGGGTCATTTTGGATCTCCCAAGGCAAATTATTTCTAATTACACTTAACCCATCACAAACAGCTAGCTGAAAATTAAAATCTTCATTCAGAATGGCCAGAATCCAAAGAGTTGTTTTTTTTTTTTTTTAAGGCGTACTTCAGGGGTGTTTTGAATTCTTCTTTTTTAACATTAGACCTCCATGCTCTTGAAAGTCCCTCAGTTTGCCATGTGGCTTGGAGAGCTGTTGTCTGAGAAATGTAAGCCCAAAGACTCCTTGGGCACATGGAACTAATTGCACAACTCATTGGATTCTGGCCACGGTGTTTTGTAAAGAAACAATCTGAAAAGTATTAGCTCAAAATGATTTCCTACACCCTTTCCCCCCATTTTTTTTAAACATGTATGTAGCATGTTTATTATCAAGTGCATTCTTATCTGAGAAGGTATTGTAAATACAGAATACTGCCTACATTATTCCACTCTGAATTGTTTTGGGAGAATTCAAAAGATAACTTAATTTTCGAAGTTAGATGATAAAGAAACCAAAAAAGCAGCAAACGTTTTATGTTTCCTTCTGTTTCAAGAGACTTCTTGACAGCTGAGGACAAGGAGAATATTTTTAATGCTGATCATTTCCCACTCTGGTACAGAAGAGCTGCTGAGCAGATCCCAGGAAGTTTTGTCTACTCCATCCCATTCAGTACAGGTTTGTCATGAAGTTATGCTCTGAGTCACAGCTAATTCAAAAACTAACCCAAAAGTCACTCTGTTAATCCAAATTTGGTATCCAATATTTATTTTTCCATTATAATACTTCAGGTTTGATTATAGTTTTATTTGTTTGTTTGTTTGTTTGTTTGTTTATTTCATTTCTATATTCCCCAATAGTCGAAGCTCTTTGGGAGGTTCACAAAAATTAAAACCAAAAAGCGCAGCATAAAACAATATAAAATATGAAAGCTTAAGATCACAATATAACAGTACAACCAGAATAAAACCTAGCAGCAATGTAGAGATTTAAAATACAGATTTAAAACACCAAAGCTTAAAGACTAGGAAGCTAAAATGCTAAAATACTGGGAGAATAAAAATGTCTTCACCTGGCCCTGGAAGGAGTACAAAGTAGGTGCCAGGCGAACCTCTCTAGGGAGCTCATTCCACAGCCAGGGTGCCATAGCTCAAAAGGCCATCTTCCTGGTAGCCACCAACCCCACTTCCTTTAGTGGGCACTCCCAGAGAAGGACCCCTGGGGATAATCTTAGGGCAGATACATATGGGAGGAGGCAATCCTTCAGATAACCTGGCCCCAAGCCATTAAGGGCTTTGAATGTTAATACCAGCACCTTGAATCGGACCCAGAAATGGACTGGTAGCCAGTGCAGCTGGAAAAGTACTGGCATAATGTGATCTCATCGGCCAGTCCCTGTTAACAACCTTGCTGCCCTATTTTGGACTAGTTGAAGTTTCCAGATTGTTTTCAAAGGCAGCCCCACGTATAACACATTGCAGTAATCCAGACTAGAGGTTTACAGAGCATGGATAACTATAGCTGGGCTATCTCTGTTCAGATAAGGGCGTAGTTGATATATCAGCCGAAGCTGATAAAAAGTGCTCTGTGCCACTGAGTTCACCTATGCCTCAAGTGACAGTTCTGGGTCCAAGAGCAGCCCCCAAATACGAACCTGATCCTTGAGGGGGAGTACAGCCTCCTCCAGAACAGGTTGAACTTCACCTAGCTGGTCAGACGAACCACCCATTAACTGTAAGTCCGTCTTGTCAGGACTGAATTTCAGTTTATTGGCCCTCATCCAGTTCATTACCATTCCCAGGCACTGATTCAGAACAGCCACTGCCTCACCTGGGTTTGATGAAAAAGAGAGGTAGAGCTGGATGCCATCTGCATATGGATGGCACCTCAGCCCACACCTCCGGATAACCTCCTCCAGCGGTTTCAGGGAGATGTTGAACAGCATAGGGGATAAAATAGGGCCCTGTGGAACCCCATGGCATAATTGTCAAGGCACAGAGCAATAATCCCCCAGAACCACCCTCTGCAATAAGCCATCCAAGTAGGAGCAGAACCACTGCAGTGCCTCCAACTCCCTACCCAGACAATCTATCCAGAAGGATACCATGGTTGATGGTATCGAAAGCTGCTGAGAGGTCCAGGGGAATCAACAGGGTCATGCTCCCCTGTCCCTCTTCTGGCAGAGGTCATTCCAAGCACGACCAAGACAGTTTCCATTCCAAAACCAGGCCTGAAGCCTGATTGAAATGGATCCATATAATCCGTTCATTCAAGAGTGCCTGGAGTTGTCCTGCAGCCACCCACTCAAGCACCTTGCCCAGGAAGGGGATGTTGGCCACCAGCCTATAGTTATTAATGTCCTCTGGGTCCAGGTCAGTCTTTTCAAGGAGTGGCCTGATTACCATCTCTTTTAAAGAGACCGGCACCACCCCCTCTCTCAAGGACGAATTTACAACCTCCTGGACCCAGCCAGACATCCCCTCCTTATTTGATGTAATAAGCCATGAAGGGCAAGGGTTGAGCACACAGGTGGTTGACCGGACTTGGCCAAGCACCTTGCCTGCATCCTTGGGCCTCAGTAACTGTAACTCATCCAATAAATTGGACCAGACAGTGCTCTGGATGCCTCTGCTAATGGAACTGCGTTAAATGTCCAATTTACAACGAATCTGAGCAACTTTATCTTCAAAGTGTCATGCATCACAGCATGCTACCAAGGGTTCTACAGTTTCTCTCCCTGGCCCAGAATGTAACAGGCCGCGAACCACTCAGAAAAGCTCCACCTGGACAACACTGAGAAGATGCAATGCTGATGGAAAAGAACTGTCTCTTTGCCACCTTCACCGCCACAGAGTAGGGTCGATAATGAGCTCTAACCTGTATTCAGTCAGACTCAGCACGAGTTTTCCTCCACCTGCGTTCTAGCTATCTCCCCTCTTGCTTCATTGCCCTCAGCTCGGGTGTATACCAAGGAGCTGGCCGGGCTGTGCTCAGGGGAGAGGGCGCTTGGGCGCAATCATGTGAACTGCCCGAGTGATCTCTGCATTCCACAGAGTGACCTGGACAGGAGCACCAGCCTTACCAGCAGGAAAATCCCCCAGAGCCCTCTGGAATCCATTGGAATCCATTTTAATAGGTCCCCCACCCTTGCAGAGGGGAAAGGCTGCTGAGAGTCTAAACCTCAGTAGGAAGTGATCCAACCATGACAAGGGGACAGATGTTAATTCCCCCACTTTCAGATCACCATCCTCCTGCCCAGTTGAGAAAACCAGATCAAGCGTGTGTCCTTTTACATGTGCCAACAATAGGTAAAATAACTAATGCTAAACTGGAATCTTGATTTGAATAGCCATTTCTTTTAATATTGTAGGAATGGCAAACAAAAGCAACGTGGTAACAGCAAGTACTGCCATTCAGCTTCTAGATGACAGAAAATCCCCCGTGGTAGCAGGTAAAATGGCTGCTTCTTTTCTACATCAGTACTGTAAATGGGCTTTGATTTGTCATGCTGCTTATGCGTCTATAAAAATTCTCACTTCAAGACTGTTTTGGAAGGAAATTCAATAAAATGCAATTTAATAACCACATGTCTTGGTCAATGCAGACCTCCTATCCTTTAAATGCTTGATGCTGAATGCCTTGAACACAGACACTTTTTATAAGTTGGTAGGGGGTCAATTTAGGATAAACCAAACAGTAAGTAAAAACAACAACAAAAATCTTCTTGGGCAGTCTCAAGTCTTTTCTACTATTATATATTTTAATTAGAGTGGGTGCAGCCCCATGAGTCATATCTGTGTTTCAAGTTAGGTGCAAATGTAACATGAGAATAACAAGATAGGCAGTGGGGTTGGCAAGGAGATCTGTGAATAGGAGTAGGTGAAAAGTAGCACCGGCGATTTAGGGATGGCAGAGAATTCCGCCACGGATTCCAGTGAGGCTGCATTCTTTAGAATCCGGCCCCGCGGAATCCGTGGCGGAACGGCCTCCTGCCCCCCCCCACGGAATCCTCCGGGACGGCACTTACCTGGGGCGTATGCGGCGGCTCCGGCGGATTCGGCGGCAGCTCCGGCGGCTGGTCACCTGGCCGGCCGCGGCCGGGCTGATGCCACCGCCATTGCCATCCTTGCAGCCGTGATAGGCTACATAAGAATTTACATAGCCTATCACGGCTAACCCCCCCCAAAAAAACCCAGCGTATGCAAATGGCGGCGGCTATGGTGGGCATCATTTGCGTTGCCTATTTTTCGCCAATTTATCTTACGTAAATATTTGCGTAAGATAGAATGGCGAAAACGCAAATAGCGTAGTGGGCGCTATTTGCGTTCCTTTATTTTTCACCGTTCTAGCCTACGTAAATATTTACGTAGGCTAGAACCTTCTATTTACGTAGGCTAGAACGGCGAAATATTAATTAAATATTTACTTAGGCTAGAATGGCGAAAAATAAAGGACCGCACATAGCGCCCACTACGCTATTTGTGTTCCCCTTTTTTCGCCGTTTTATCTTATGTAAATATTTACGTAAGATAAATCGGTAAAAATAGGGAACGCAAATGGCGGCCACTGTAGCTGCCTCCATTTGCATACGCTGGGTTTTTTTTGGGGGGGGGGGTTAGCCGTGATAGGCTACATAAATTCTTACGTAGCCTATCACGGCTGCCTGGCAGCAGCCCATCCGCAGCCAGAAATCTGGCTGCGGATGGCCCTGGCCAGCTGCTCCGCGGCCTGGCCGCAGAGCAGAGCCAGCCGTCAAGGATTCCAGGGGGGAGGACCGGATCGCCTCCCCCCCACTCCCCCCCACCGCGAAAGATTCCGTGAAAAGGTAAGTGAGTTTAGTACATCCCTATGGCGATTGCAAGCTTTTTCTGCGAACTACTTATTTACAATGTATGTGACAATACAAATGTGATTTATGAAAATGAACCTGGGTTGTGTCTTTAAATTGTGGCATGAACAGCAACCTTTTTAGAGTCAACACATTTTGAATGGAATGTTAGCTACCCATAAGCATTTGATTCCCCTGGTACCAAGTGGTACCTATGTACATGCATGCATGCACATTACATGCATGTGAACTGAACACACATATGAAGGATCTGTAATGTTGAACTCTTAGAGATCAAATCGCCAACATTCGCTGCATCATGGAGAAAGCAAGAGAATTCCAGAAAAACGTCTATTTCTGCTTCATTGACTACGCTAAAGCCTTTGATTGTGTGGATCACAACAAACTGTGGCAAATTCTTAAAGTGATGGGAGTACCAGACCACCTTACCTGTCTCCTGAGAAACCTGTACGAGGGTCAAGAAGCAACAGTCAGAACCAGACATGGAACAACCGATTGGTTCAAAATTGGGAAAGGAGTACGACAAGGCTGCATATTGTCACCCTGCTTATTTAACTTATATGCAGAGTACATCATGAGAAATGCCGGGTTGGATGAATCAGAGGTCGGAATTAAGATTGCTGGGAGAATTATCAACAACCTCCGATATGCAGACGATACCACCCTAATGGCAGAAAGCGAAGAGGGTCTCAAGAGCCTCTTGTTGAGGGTGAAAGAGGAGAGTGCAAAAGCTGGTTTGAAACTCAACATTAAAAAAACGAAGATCATGGCATCTGGCCCCATCACTTCCTGGCATATAGAAGGGGAAGAAATGGAAGCAGTGACAGATTTTACTTTCTTGGGCTCCAAGATCACCGCAGACGGTGACTGTAGCCATGAAATTAAAAGACGCTTGCTCCTTGGGAGGAAAGCTATGGCCAACCTAGACAGCATAGTAAGAAGCAGAGACATCACCTTGCCGACAAAGGTCCGTCTAATCAAAGCTATGGTTTTCCCAGTAGTAATGTATGGCTGTGAGAGCTGGACTATAAGGAAGGCTGAGCGCCGAAGAATTGATGCTTTCGAACTGTGGTGCTGGAGAAGACTCTTACGAGTCCCCTGGACTGCAAGGAGGTCAAATCAGTCCATCCTAAAGGAAATCAACCCTGAGTGCTCATTGGAAGGACAGATAATGAAGCTGAAGCTCCAATATTTTGGCCACCTAATGCGAAGAGAAAACTCCCTGGAAAAGACCCTGATGCTGGGAAAGACTGAAGGCAAAAGGAGAAGGGGACGGCAGAGGATGAGATGGCTAGATAGCATCACGGATGCAATGAATATGAACTTGAGCACGCTCCGGGAGAGAGCGCAGGACAGGAAGGCCTGGCGTGCTATGGTCCATGGGGTCACGAAGAGTCGGACACGACTGAACGACTGAACAAAAACAACAACAAATGTTGAACTCTAGGTGCTGAGGAAAACCTGACAACCCTCAGTCTAAGGAAGTTAGAGAACACAGACAAAGTCCCTTGAAAACAATTATTCTGTTTATTAAAGTGAATTTAAATGATAAAACCAGGAAATAAGAATCATAGTAAAAATACATTATAATTGAAAAAGGTTGAAAGATAACATAAAAGATAAATGTCTCTCCGTCTCTTTCTCTCGCACGCATGCACACGCACATTATTTTCCATGCATCTAGTTGTGCTACTTATTTTTTAATGCATAGCTAAAAGATATGCATTTAAAAATCAGTCATACAGCTAGATGAGACAGACTAAAGAGAGAGAGAGACAGACAGACTAAAAGAGGAATGGTAGTTTGACACTTTAAAGAGGAATTATTTTAATATAGTCTTAATTCAAACATTAAGGGAGGAATCCTATGGCCGCTAGTCACCAGCTAGACAACCATAGGATATGTGGTTTTCCGGGAACCGACCTTGGAGCCCGCGCTCTGAGGTCGGTTCCTAGAGAACCAACCTTCCCCCTCTTCTGCGTTGCCTCGGAGGCAACGCGAAACAGCTCTGTGCTCAGAAGAGGAGCACGGAGCGGCCAAAACGGGCATTCCGGGGCAGGGAAGGCGGAAATGCCGGTATGACACATCCTATGTGTCGTCCAACAGCCTCCTCCCCTGCTCTGCCTTCCCATGGCTAGACAGCCAAAATCGGCTCTGTAGTAGCCGCAAATGCAGGGCAGGAAGCATGGAGGGAATGGTCCCCTCCATGCTTCTCCTGCCCTGCATTGGATAGGCAGTCACCTCCGAGTTCAGAGGCAGCCGCCTATCCCCATGGGATTGTGCCCTAAGCATCTTAGCAACCAGAGATAAAACAGCAACTACCAAAATAAAGCAGTAAATGCTTTAATGGTAATGGTTTAATTGAATGAAAACTTGCATCTAAAAGGGGTCAGGATGGGAGGAGCAAATGCCAGTCCAATATATCACAGGGACAGAGAGAGAGAGAGGAGTGAGTTAAGGGTAGTGACTCCGATCGTGGGATTATTTGAATGGGGAAGGAATACTTATTTGGGATTGTGAGGCAGGAGGGCAAATGGAAGAGATTCTGAAGAAATCAGATAGAGAGGTTTCTACAGGGGCGGACCAAGATATTGTGCTGTCTGAAGCAAAGGATAGGATGGCACCCTCCTGTCCAATTTACAGAAGCCAACCAGAACTGGCAGTTAGGTTGAACTTCAACATTGGTGACAGGATAGTATCCTCCGCATATGAGGCCAGCAGGCTAGTTTCGGGGGCCCAAGGAAGTTCTATCCTCCAACATCTCTCAACTTCTCCCCCACCACCAGCCTTTGCTGTGTGAGGCAGCTGCCTTCTTCTGCCTAATGGCAGGGCCAACCCTGGGCTTCTGATCCGATCAGAGAAGAAAGTAGTTAAGGTAACCTAGCAGGACTGTAGGGAACCGCCTGAGAACCGAGCCAGTTGTACAGAAGATCAAAACTTTGTGGAGAAGGGAACAAATCTTGAGGTTGCAAAGGAGCAGAGGGGAAATTGTTTGCAGGGAGAGGATAGAGTGAGCTACAGAGAAGGGTTTTTAACCTGGGTTTGCAAACGTTGAGGATGTGGTGGAACATTAGGGGAGACAGAGACAATGAGCTAATAGTCTTGTGGACAAATCAAAAGGAAAAATAGCTGTTAGTTTAAAGAATACCTGTCCTTTTCTGCTGAACTTGGATGCTCTGCTGAGTTTCTTCAGGAAGGTGAACAGGAGAAAGAGAGAGAGGAAGGGGTTGGGGCTTGCTCTCCTGAGGAAGGAGTGTGAAGAGCCTTACTGGAATAAAAGTCTTTGAGATCCAGAGCCTTCTGATGCTCCTTTTATCCCTATGCTTGGAGTTTAATAACTGAAATAAAAACAATCACTTCAAGATCACACTTCAGATTTGGGATCTAGGTTTTTAAGATGCCAGCTGGACAAAGAAAAAAGAAAAAAAATGGCTTTTTTTCTCTGTCTCCTTCCTGGTGAGAGGCGGAGGCAGGAAGGGTGAGGAAGAAGTGATTCTTATGATATGGATGGGAAACAACTTCTCTGTCTGAAGCCCAAAGTCGGATTTTCAACCTTTCACTGGTGATCCTTCTGCAATTAAGTCAAAAAGACAAAGGACCTCACTGAGGTGACCCAAAGTTCAGCACATCAGCAGGCTGAGAGAAGCTTGAACTTCTGGAATAGCAGGCTTTTCCCTCTGTTCCTTTGGTATTTTGGGTAAAAATTTGTATTTTTTCCCTCCCGGTTGAGTTCTGACACAAGTATTAGTGGAGGTGAAGTGGGGGTGTCGAGAGATTTAATAGGCCTAGAACAGCAACCTGGTGCACCTCCAGATGTTTTAGACTATAACTCCCATCAGCCCCAGCCAGCATGGCTAGGGGTCAGGGATTATAGATGTTGTAGTCCAAAATATCATCTGGAGGCCACTGTGTTGCTTGCCCCTGGTCTAGAAACTTCAGGCACTCCCGACAGGCAGAACTGTATTTGTTCCAGTCCTGCTCAAAAGTTTTTGACTGAGGTGCTTGCCTAACTGAGAGTGTTGTCGGGTGTTAGTTAAATTGACTGACTGACTGACTGACTGAATATCATTTCACATTCTCATGGCATATGAGTGTGGCCAACCACAGAGTTTAGGAATCTCTAAAATAGACAGTAAATGTCAGGGACACACTGAAAGAATAGCTCTTATTTTTGTTTCATTGTGGGAGATGCCTTGTTCAAATATTTGGTTGTTTTGTCAGGGATTGGCCAGGGAGGCGGGCAGGAAAAGATACTGTCTTATGAATGTATTTGCAAGCCAGGATAATTTCAGTGTGCTTTCAAGATATATGTAAATTCCAACCATTGAAGGAACACTTGCATATAATGCATGTCGCACATTTCAGAAATTACCAAAGTAACATTATACTTTGTGAATGTGAGGCATTTTAAAGAGCAGGCAAGACCACTGAGCATTAATTGTATATTAGCAGATGCTATGGTTATCTTTCGTTGAAGATAGCATGCTGACCATCTGGTTTGAATGTCATCTAACACTTGGAAAAGGTTACAGCAGAAAATAGTTTATTATGAGATAAACTGGCTTGCGAGAACAACAGGTGCTTTCACCATAATGCCCATTACTTTGAACTGTCTTCTGGGTTCTCTGAAATCTGGATAGCTCATTTCTGATACAAAGAAGCTAAAATTCAAATTAAAAACACAGGGTAACTGGTAAGTTCACTTAGGAGCCCTTGGTGTGGGGCTTTGTAAAAAGTAGGGCTGTGCATGGATCCCCCACTTCGCTTCGGATGCCACTTTGGACCTTCTGAAGCAGCCCCGCTTCACTTTGGACCAATTTGGACCCCCATCTGCTTCGACTTGGATCCGAATCTGAAGCGAGATTCAGACATCCGAATTACTTATTTTTGGCGTTTTCCCATTGACTTGCATGGGAAAACACAAACAGCTATAACTTTTTCAGTTTCCGTGATAAATACATGAAATTTGGAGAACTCTCAGTGCCCTTGGAGGGTATCCCACTTGCCAACTCTCAGACAGTTTGTCGTAGTAGTTTTTGTGAAATATGATTTTTGTGAAATTGTTTCACTGATTGCACAGAAATGCATGAAAGTTGAGGAACGCACAGCCCCCCTGGAGGGCATCCCACCTGCCAAATTTGAGACAGTTTGGCCCAGGAGTGTTTGTGCTAGGCACAGGTAAAATGTGCTGTTCTCAGAAACTCTAACCAAAGTTCATAAAGGGATAATCAAGTTAGGTGTTGATGCGGTGAGGAGGTCACTGTACCTAAACTCTGCTGCAGCTTTCTTCGAAGTGCAAATAACCCCTTCCTCCTAGTTCTACTTTCCTATTCACAGTCAATAACCTCAGGGTCTCTTTGGCTGAATCGAATGGGAAAACACTGGCTGGTAGGCAGGAAGCAAACAAAGACAGCAACCCTGCCAGGTGGGCACATTGACTTGAATGAAGAGCAATGACAGTTGTCTGCTGGACTGACAGAGGCAGGAAGCAACACAGCAACCCTGCCAGGAGGGCACAGCAGTGCCTCGCCCACCTCTGCCACTGCCAAGACACCGAAGATGCCTCATATTGGGCTACCTTGCTTCGCAACAAGTATTATATTATTTAAGTAATAGCTGTTAATGTGTGTAGTCCTTTGCCCACTGTTTTTAGAAATGTGGACTCTGTGCACTCCTTTGACTCACACTGTTTGCTTGTCCACACACACACACACACACACACACACACACGAGTAAAAGAAAAGCAAACACTGAACTACAAGCAAAGTGGTGGGGGGACTAACTATAATCTTAACAGAAGAGAAAGGGTATTATTATTGTTACTATTACTATTATTACTATTTTAGGGGACAGAGATAAAAAATGGGAAGGGAAGGAATACAGGAACTGAGAAGGGGAGGTGGAGATAAGCCAAGAACAAGGAAAGGAAAGTACTATATTTACATATATATTTATAAAAAATCTAGACAGAATCAAAGTAAGGGAAAACCAATGGTTGAGAGAGAGTTGAAAAGGTGTGTGGGGGTAGGGGGAGATAAGCAACTACAGTGAATTTTTCTGGATTTTTAAATGAACATACAAGAAGAATGAACTGTAAACTTATTACAGAAGGGCAGGGTGGAGTGGGGAGAGATGAACATAGCTGTCACAGCACATGCTTTCTTCTCAGCTTTGTTCTGCCAAAGGAGAGTGGGAGGGGTTAATCTCCTTCCTGCGCTCCTTCAGCAGGATGCCAGCTGCTCCGGTGCCATGGCTTCCACTGCTGTGCCTGGCAGGGACGGTGCAGTTGCTCTCCATGGCTGCAGCAGAGGCAGGATAGGACTGGAGGTGAGAGAGAAATGCTGTGGAGTTTCCCTCTCAGCTCTTGTCCCATCCCATCCTGCCGCCTCCACCGCTGCCATCATTGCGCACAATGGCAGCTCATCAGGGCAGCAGGAGGCTGCTCAATTCTCAGGCAGCTAGCGTGCCCCAATGGATCATCTTGCACAACCCCTGGGGTGCACACACCCCACTTTGGAGACCACTGCTCTAGCCAAATAATGTTCAGAGCCCTCTCCTCTCCAGTAACACCACCTTTCTCACAATGAGCAAATGGAGGCTGAGTCCAGCAAAGCTCACTCCTTCCTCCTCTTCTGCCTCCTCTCCCCATTCCCCCTCTGCCCTTCTCCCCCTCTGTGTGATCTTTCACAAGTTGATACATTTTGGAGACAGCCTGTCTGGGCTGCTCAGAAGGCATAAGAAGATCTATGAATCTCCGAGCTAGGCAAGGAGCCTCGTCAATGAGCTGCTTTGCTTCCGGGCACCTCGTTGCTATTCTGATCTGCTTCTGATCGCGATGAGGCACCTCCAAATCAGCCCGCTTCGCCTCGTTATTCGGGCTTCAGACAGAAGCCCTAATAAAAATATTTTTGAAAGTCAAGGTATATAAAGTTAGATTAGTACCCCTATTTACATTTGTATTGATGGTCCCAACGAATTCTAAAACACCTGTTCTGATTCTTTCACACCAAGGCTTGTTTACATGCTATTGCTGCTTTTTTTCATTCCAAGTGGAAAAAATGTGAAAAGAGGATAGTCTTCCACCTTATACTTCTATGTTGAATATGTTTCTTAAGGGGGTGTTCTCTTTGTATGACTATGTAGTTTTTAAGGCTGCAGTCCTAAGTACAGGAAGTCCCACTGAATGCAGAGGGACTTACTTCTGAGTAAACATGCATAGGGTTGCACAGTAAATGTACCAGCGAGGTGTTATACCAGCAAGACTTAACAACTGGTTGCATGTATCAGATGCTTTTTAGTTTGTTCTCGCTAGAGTCCTCCATGCAGAGCTGTGCTCAAATGGTCTCCCAGTTTTCTCCACTGTTTGTGTGGGAGAAACCTTTCACTGAATTTTTACAGAGGGAGGAGAAATTCTCCAATGTTTTCTCAGGGGTGGGACTCACTATTAACTGTGGGTATAGCACATCTTCTTTCTTTTGTCCTAGGGTTTGTTTGTAGCAATTGTGTTGGTAGCCTGGCCAGTATTCTGCATCCTGCACAATGTCCTAACTTCATTCTGCAATAAAAATAGTGACAACTACCAAAAGTGGAGAATATCTGGAGAAAATTCTGCAATGTGGCTTTCCTTTTCTAGGGATGGGGAGGAAAATAAATATCTGAAATTTTCTTAGAAAAATGTGTTCTGAGAAATTTTTGACTTAGCTATACTTCTTAGCACAAGGGCAGGTATTCCAGGGATATATGACAAGAGTTTTGAAGCACATCGATGTCTTCAGAATCCGAAGTGTGACAATGTCATTCTAAAAGAACTCTTGATACTGAGAACCCAGGG
Source organism: Heloderma suspectum (assembly GCF_057233095.1). Classification (NCBI taxonomy): domain Eukaryota; kingdom Metazoa; phylum Chordata; class Lepidosauria; order Squamata; family Helodermatidae; genus Heloderma; species Heloderma suspectum. The sequence continues at coordinate 298,360,312 of NC_139459.1, forward strand.
TGTACTTTTAAAGAACTATATTAGATTTTTCACTCTCAAATCTTGTTTTTCTCCGTCTACTTGCATTATTGATTCATTGTAAACAGTGAGGCAAGTTCAGAAAATCTATTTTTCCCTTTGTTATTTTAGTTTCTTTGGATAGATTATTACAAACAAAAACATGCCAAACAATTTCATTTACAAGCGTGAAGAATCCTTTAGAATGACATTCACGTTACTAAGCTTCCTTTTCCAATGGATTCAAGGATTAAGTGTAGCACAAATATAAACTAACTGTTTTAGTTATTCGGACAGTTTAATAAATTAGCATGAGCTTTTGTGGGTTACAGTCCACTTCATCAGATATGTAATCTGCAGTCCAGTTTGTAAGACGCTCAACACTATAATCATTAAATTCAATAGTAGTACTAGCAAATTTCTGTGAAGTGGGGGGAAATGTCAGAAACAGGATGTCCAGTCACACCCAACCCTGGGCATTCCTTTTGAACAGTGGTTCCCAACCTAGTGTCCCCAGATATTGCTGAAATATAACTCATGCCCAAACAACATAGGCAATGTCAAGGATGATGGGAGCTGTAGTCCATAAACCTCTGGGGACCCAGGGCAGGAAAAGGGAGCCTTTGATCAGTGGGAGAGCACATGCAATAAGTCCCATGTTCATTCCTTGGCCTCTCCAGTTAAAGGGATCTTTAGAAGCAGGTGTAGTGAAAGAGTCTTGTCTGAGACCTTGGGAGAGCTTCCAGCAGGTAGGCTGCTTCTTCCACTGTGACAAATCTAGTGGAGACTGAGTCCCAGTAGTACCACTATCATACCCAACTGTGGTACTTTACTCCTTAGGAATGAGGGGCAGACATTTGCTTATATGGGAGATACATTTTCAAATACTTATAATGACCTGAGATAGACCATTGAGCAACTAGAAATAATTTACATCATGCATGCTAGCCTTTCCCAACTTGGTGCCTTCCAGATGTATAGAACCACAACTCCCATAATTTCTAGGCAGCATGGCCATTGGTGAGATGGACAAATACTCTGACCCAGTATAAGGCAGGCTCCAATGTTTCTATGAGGGGCCATAGCTGAGCAGTAGTGCATGCACTCCGCATGCAGAAGGCTTCAGGTTCAATCTTTAGCTGAAAGGATCAGATGGCAGGTGATGGGGTAACTCTGGAGTGCCACTGCCAGTCAGAATAGCACTGGGCTAGGTGGACCGGCAATCTGACCCAACATAAGGCAGTTCATATGTTCATGGAAAATTTGGCCATTTAATCCTTGGAGAGCTACAGGCAATGTCATGATTGGCGTGGCTGAAAAGATGTCAGCTGTGATCACAAACATGGCTGCCACTGTCCCAAAGTAAGAGTTCATTAACTCAGACACCTCTCCACATGATTGTATGTATACCTGAGTGCATGATCATGCGGATACAGTAAGCAGTGCCTGTTTGGGGGAATTGCCGCAAAGAAAGGAACAACTTGTTTGAAAGTGGAATAGGAAAAAGGACAGATACTCTTAATGGCTGAGGGCCAAACTAGACATGAAGTTAATCACAATTAATGTGCATGTTTTTTGTTATGTAAATAGCAGCCCTGGGAAAGACTGAGCAGCCTTGGGACAAGGGGGTGGAGTGTGCTATGATCCCAACCAAATCTCCTCTCTCAAGCTGCCATTTGGCACCATGGAGGCTTCCCTTGCAATGCAAATGGCAGCTTCAAAGAGGCAAGCTTTGTCAGGACGATGGCAGAGAGAGAAAATGTTAAACTCCTCCTTCCCATCCACTTCCTATGGCAGGGCAAGGCCTACCATTAGGCAGGGCGAGGCCATTGCCCCAGGAGGCAGATGCTGGGAGGCAGCAGCAATGTGTTCGAGGAGAGAGCTGTTGTCAAGGGCTCCTTGGCGGCCTCTTTCAGTCTAATCCAATAGCCAAGTCCAGACACAGACAAAGGGATTCTTTTCAAAGCTTTGTTCCTCTTTTACAACTTAACAACTCTACTGTTAGCAACTAGATATGAGCAGCAGAGTACCTATGCCCTAAGTTGGAACAGTTGGTCCCCGTTTGAAGGAGAATCACTGGCAGACCCTGAACTTATGGGCTAGGGAGAGTCTCTCCCCTTTTCCCTTGGATCCTCTGGGCGCAACCGTTGTTTGCGCGCCAACCAGGCACTACGCCTCCTTTCCGCGCCCTCCATTTGGTGCCGCTCTCTGCATTGGCATTGCACGTCCAGCAAGTCTTCTTCCCGCGCTCTCTCACTCCCAGGACTGCTATCTATGCCAGGAATGCCGGTGGGAGGAATCTCTGCCAGCTGTTGGCCCTGGGAAGGATGAGCACGCTGCTCTCCCAGGAGCGACTGCTCTTCCTCAGAATCAGAACTACTCTGGGATTCTATGGGCTCAGTGTCCACCCTGACATCTGAGTGCCTTGCAGCCTGCTCTGCACCTTCAGGTTCAGTGGAGGACATTGCCTCATCATTAGTGTTGAAGACAGATTCATTTGCCTGTCCAGACAGATTTTGTACATGGAATAGGAGGGGGCACCATCTTTTCCATCGCCTCAGGCAGCAAAATGTCGTAGGCTGGCCCTGACCCATGATTTTGAGGCTTCTTCACAGCTGCTATGTACACATTCATGCAAGTGCATCCAATTAGATTGGCCCTGAATGTGTGTGTTTCTTCCGAGGACATTGTATATACAGGTCATGAGAATGCAATATTTTTGTTACTTTATCTCAGTGAAAAATGACGAATGATATGCAAGTCTGTTCGTATATAGCTCCTAAAAGCAAAATGGGATAGGTAGTTTTTTTGGAGAAGCTCTTTGCATTTAGTGGGAATACATCCTAGAACATATTTCTACACCAGAAAAAAATAAAACGTATTTACATTTTCAGCATCAAATCTTAGAAAACTGCTTTCAGCCTTTTTAATTGAGAAATAAAATAAAATGAGCCCATGCAGATAATTTCAATATTTTAGCAACAGATGGCCATGTCAGTGCTTTACAAATTCAGGGCATTCCTGTAGGGACTTCCGTAATTTGGTATACAGTGAGTATCTAAAAATAATCTGCAATGCATTTGAAAATTACTTGCATGCAATTGTGGAAGATAATTTGCGGTTCGCACAAAATACACAGCAAATGGTGCCTTTCATCTACATTTTCTACAGTTAAGCATTAAATATCTCATGTTGCAAAATGGTAACTTTGCATTTGTTAATTTAAATGATTAGATTTTTTCCCCCCTGGCATGTCTGCTGACATTTGAAATGTTAGTAAACATCATTGCTGCAAATAGCTGTTTGCGGTGGTATCCATGGGCTGAATTTGTAAATATATAGCCTTACAGGAGTGCATTATGGTGTTACTTAATATGCAGAGGTTTTTAAAAGCAGCAAGTCAGAAAGTGTAGGTTGTGCTCAGAGTGGGAGTATTGAAGGCAGGGAGACAAAAAAGAGGCACACATGCTCTGAGGCTGGGATGCATAAGGCCACATCTTTTATTGTTATTATACAGACATCCAGCCAAGGCAGGAACCAAGGAAGCTGAGATGTTATTCAATGGTAACTCAGCCCTTATGCTGGTAAGCCCACCTCGGTGAAAGATGACCACCTCACATCAAACACTGTTTGACTTCACTACGCTCTGGAGGCCTTCATCCCCAACTGCATGACCAGTTTGGGTGCTTTTTACTGTACAGCTACTGCCCTTGGAGATTCACAGGTTCCCCTTCAACCTTACCTCTTAAAAGCTTAAAAGGTTGTGACAATGACAGTGAAGTGTAAGATCCCCAAACCCTGTAATTTTCATTGGCACTGAGGAATTTTCTAGATGCTTTTATTGTGCACTCACCATTCCTCACTCATGGTTGTTTACAGGTGCTTTAGATGACAGCACCATCCTCCAGTTTCCCTATTCTGTTTTCCAACCACTTCTGCGGGTTTGGGATGGGTGGCAGGGAAAATGTGATCTTTGGAATCACGAAACAAAGCACAACTCTTCACCAGTGTAATTGTGTTATTCCACTTAGTTCCAGTCTACCACAGCACCATCTAGAGGTTATGTAGTAGAAAGGCAGGAAAGGCAAAAATCTTTGTATAGTGATCTGGTCTTAATCCTGCAAAGAATCCTGGAAGAGAAGTAGTGGGTTTTCTAGCCTCATTTAGAAAAGTACTGTGTCATCTGAGAAGAAGTCTTTTTGTCTCTAATGTTTCACTATAGGCTAATGACATCATGAAACTATAGGCTGGAGCAATAGCTAGCATAGCCTATAATAAAAGCCTTTGCTTCTGCTACTGTCTGCTTGGGGTTTCGGAAGCTTTCCAGAACTTGGTTAAACACGTTCTGGGGGTGCATCACTTCTTTTTCCCCAAGGTTTGAGAACATCACTTGACTTGCCCATTGAAGCCTTAAAAATCCCCTTTGTGTGTGTGTGTGTGTGTGTGTGTGTAGGTTAGAATGACTTAAACTAAAATTGGACTTAAGGTGTGGTTTTTTAATATCTCCACATGTGCAGAATCTTGTTTTCCCATTCAAAGCTGTAGAAGAACATTGAAATGTGATTTGTATTGCTTTCAAGCATTTTGAGCTAGACAAATCTGTGCTCTGAACAAGGTGATTACAAGTTTTGGTGACATCACTAGTGAGTGGTGACATCACTACTCTGACTGGCAGTGGTTCCCCAGTATCTCAGAAGTCTTTCCTAGATCTGCTACCTCTTTAAGTGGAGATGCTGGGTACTGAACCTGAGATCTTCAGCACATCTTGATTTCATTTAGATGATTCTATCCCAGATTAGTAAATGGAGATTTGAACAAGCCTTTTACCCATGTACACACCCCTTTGCTCCTTTCTTCACACGAGTCAGAAAACAAACCAGGAATTGTTCAACTAACGATACTTTCCCATTTCATACAACCCAGGAAACTGTGGTTAACAGCTTTGGAATAAGCCAGGATATTAAACCAGCTTTCAACCATGGATTAATATTCTGACTTGTTCTCAAGCTGTTAACCATAGTTTTCTGGTTTGTATGATGAAATGCACCTGGATTGGATGAAATAGGAAAATACAGTTAATTGAAGATGTCCTGGTTTGTTTGCTGACTTGAACGAAGGCAAGAGCAAAGGGCAAAAGGGTTGTTCATATCTTGGCTTATTAAGTTGTCTTATGATTGTCCGAACTCTCCCATTCAATAATGTTGGTTCAACAATATGTGTCAACAGAGCTTCGGCTATTGGGCGGTATAGAAATGAAATGAATGAATAAATAAATAAATACACCACACTAAAATAATAACATATATAATTTTTTAATGTATTTTAATTCAGACACCCCCCAAAATAAAATACATATATCAATTATGTAGCACCTAGAACAGTCAACAGCCAGTCTGGTAGAGTGGTTAAAGTGTTAGACTAGGACTGAGGAAACCTGTATTCATAACCCTGTTTAGCTAAGGCCCTTGCTGCTGTCCCAGTTCCCTTGGCCCCCCTCTATCCCTAAGCACTCTCACACACACAAATAGAGAGGCTTCAGTCTCACACCTTTAATTCATTATTCGTTACAGATGCAAATCCTCGAAGACACTCTGGCTGGAAAGGAATGCCTACAGGGGATTCAAATGGGATCACCAAAAGTTGCCCGCAGTTTGAAAGGGCGGCCGCCTGGCTAGGCTAACTTAGGGAAGGAGGACCTGCCCCTCACTTGCTGCGCCCCTGCGTAGCCTTGCACACATCGCTAACCGGTTCGACCATCTGAGCTCCGCCCCTGGTGTTTCCCTCTTAGCTCTGCGTCTCCGCCTCGCGTCTCTTAGGTCACAGTCTTCAAGGCCCTCCTCCTCCTGCTTGCTGCTTCTCACAGAGAGGTGAGGGGAAAGCTTCATGCCTGGCCATCTGGGAGTTAGTAACCTGAGAAGCCTACCCATATCTGAGCTGGCCTGTGAAAAAGCCTCCCCCAGTTCTGGCTGCTCCTCTTCTGAATCAGAGCTGCTGACTATCTCCCTGCGCTCAGAATCAATCCTGACATCTGCATGATTCTGGGACAGCCACTTCATTGTTCTTTCTAGGGATGTGTGAGAAATCTGCTCTGCTGTGGGTTTTTAAATGGATTTGTCCAATCAGCATCACCCAGAAATGGACATGGACTGGACACATTTTACATTAAAAAATCCATACATTTCTGGACTTGCGATGCATTCCATGGAACAGAAAAATGGTGTCCAGTGAAATGTGCACATTTGAAAAGTACACAAAGAAAAAATGCATACATTTCAAAAATGTGCACAAACACTCTTTGTTTAGTCAGTGGATGGATCAGTACAAAAGAGCATACAATCTGAAAAATGTGCAAAAACGCACTTTAAAAAAAAAGAAGAAAACTATCTTCCAAGTGCAGCATGAAGGCCATCTAGCTGGAACTCTGCCTCTGATCAGCCAGCTCCACAGACAATCGTTATTTTATTCTAATGAATTCATTAATTTCAACAATATATAAACTGCCCTTCATCTAAAAATAGATTTCGGGATAGCGTATCCAGTGCCAAAGCTGCACTCCTCAACCAAGATGTCAGGAAACAACTCATGCTTCTCTGGATCCTGGTCTACCACTTCTTTTGCCAGCTCGCACATGGGTTCCCATCTTCCCCATAGCACAGGAAATGACTGTTTAGCGCAGGGATGGGCAACCTTTTTGGCTCCAAGGGCCGCATATGGTGTCAGATGGCAGGTCAGGGCCTGCTCATGGGTGCACACATACATGTGTAAGCATGCACGCACACATCTTCAAACCACCCCTCCCTGGCTGCTGCGATGGAATTGCTGAGGTTAAAGCTTCTCCTACCCCCCAGTAAACCCCTCTGACATTGCCATTTCCCCTCCATTAGCAGCAGGGAAATAGCAATCCCACCTGTATTGGGATCACTGAGGAGCAGAGGCTAAAGCCTCTTCTGCCGCCATCCATGAAGAAGGGTGAGGGGCCTGCATCAGGTGGCGGAGCCGGAGGAGAAGCAAATTGCAGTCCAGCACTGTATTCTGCCCCCAGCAGGTGCTCTAGAGAGGCCCACCAGCTGATCTCCCTCCACGGCATTTGCTGCAGTGGGACAGCGGCCAGCAGGGCTTTCTAGAACATCTGTCTACCCTCTGTTTCCCCTTCGAGAGCCTGCAGCTGGCAGAAGTAACTGCGGGGCTCTCGTAAGAGCTCGGTGAGGTCTCGTGAGACCCGGGAGGCTGCTTCTTTGGGCCACACAGCTCTCCATAGAGCAGGTGTGACAGTAGAGGTAAGGGAGTGTGGGATGGGGGAAGGGGGCATGATGCAGTGGTGGTGGGGAAGGAGGGGAAGGGGTGTGAGATGGCTGCAGCAGCAGAGGAAAGGGACGGGCAATGAGGTTGCGGCAGCAGCACATGTCCTCCCGCTCCAGGCAGTGGGACAGGCTGGGGCTGCCAGGGGCCCCAGTCAGGATCATTGCTCCAATGCTGCAGAGGCCTTTTTCTTGCAGGCCATTGGATCATCTGGGTTACAGGAAAGAGGGAGTGGGGCTCTCAGGGCACAGAGAGTAGTGGAGGGCTGCACAGGACCTGCAGACAATGGGTTGCCCATCCCTGGCATAGCAGAATGTTTTCCTGCTTGTTGCGTCTTTCAAGAAACATGGCGTTTAACCTTAAGATGTACTAGACGAGTACATTTGTTCACTGTAGCGATTCCAACTTTCAAAAGATCATTTTAGGCATAGGGTTATATTGAAGCAGTCTTGAATGTGAAAAACCAACACACAAGAGCAACTAGTTAATCAATCCTATTCCAACACTACTCTTGTAACAGGGGAAAAATAGTATTTGTTTTGGAAAGCTCATAGCAATCTGTAATTCAAGCCAATGAGCTCTTAAATGGCTCTTTTTCCTCAACACTTCCCTTCTCATTGCCAGGGGGGGAGTGTGAGTTTTCCCGGTGGTATTTTGCCATAATTGCAGCATAGGCGCAGCCATACACAGCGGCAGCCAACATCATGAGACATACAATCCCACAGACCACGCCAGTTATGACTACAGTGGCAATGGCATGACGCAAGCTAACAGGCCGCGGCTTTGGTTTAGGTTCACAGTGCGAGTGGCTGCCATCTCCTCCGTACTCATTGTGGTGGCCATGCTTCAGAGAACTTATGTGCTCAGAGTAGTGATGTGCCTGGTGAATTTCAGAAGCTGTATGAGGACAGATCCCATACAACTCATAAGGAATTTTGAGGAGGTCTTTTCCTTTCCGATTTTCAGGCGTTGAGCAGATTACACCATCACTGATTCCCCCTGAAAAGAAGAGATTTGTCTTAAACCCTTGGTACTTCAGAAGAATCTGATTCTACCAGCTAACCAAAGTAATGTAAAAACTGATTCTTCTTCCCCTGAAAAAAAAATTACAATGGTATTTTACAAAGGTTTGTTTATAGTTAAATTAGAATAATGGAAAGAACTAAAAAAAAAGTCCAGAGTAGGGTGGGGTGGGGAGGTTGTTACTCATTCGTTAGACATAAAATTTCCCTTAAAAACAAAAGCTATATGAAAATATCCCAGTCATGGTAAAAATGGTAAGAATAAGGTCATAAATGGTGAAAAATACCAACAATCACATCGCTGTCATCAGTCATGCTACTACCGTTTTGTCAGAATGAGGCCAAACTAAAAGGATGACCGGAATCCAAATGGCCAGATCAGAGTTCCTCCACACCCCTTGGGATGTTTGAGCGTCTTCCCCGCTAGTAGGGCAGCCATTCTGAAAAGCCACTCTCAACACTCAGGAGTAGGGATGTGAGAACCCATCCCAGTTCAGGTTCTCCAGGCGCCCGCAGAAGCCCAGACCCTGCTCGCCCCAGCCCCCCGGACCCATGCTCGGGCCGCCCATGAGCTCGCCGAGTTGCCCAGACTTACTGTGATCCCATTTGGTGAGTGCCTGCCATTTTCCTGCCTTTGTTGTGTGCACAAAAAATAAAAAAAAAGTTCATATTTAAATATGCACAGTTTGGGGCTGGGAAAGCTTAAGGTGCGCAATATTAGAGGCATAAAGCAAGCAGGGCATGAGCAGGGGGTGAGCGAGGACAGCATCTCAGCAGGTGCTGTCTGGGGGTTGAGGGTGGGAGGGGCCTGATGGACTCCCAGACCCAGTTGGGCGCCTGTGACATCCCTACTCAGGAGACCTCACAGAACAGCCACTGGTGAGGGGCAGCATTCAGAACAGGAAGCCTTCGGCAACAGGAAGCTCTTCCCTTGCAAAAAGTCCCTCTGCCTGGTTCTCTCTCACCACAGCACACCTCATCCCATTCAGCAGGGTCTCCTGACTCTCTGTGTAGCACTTTCAGGGGCTGGAGCAGCTGCCATGAGAAGATGGGGGCAGGGAAGTTCACTTCTGCCAGTGCTGTTGATCCAGCGTAAATCTGGGTCCAACCCAAAATCTGTTATATTTCACCTAACTAGTATTCATGTGTGTGTGTGAATTACTGTATATCATGGCCAGAACATGGGGGAAGTGCATGTGGCTACCATGCAGTAACAGTGGGATGGTTCACATGATCAAACAGTCCACCATGGGTTGTTTAAGCCATAGTGAGCTGTGATGCATGCCAGCATGTCCTGGCCAGCATTTTGCATATTCAGCCCCCAACCAAGGGTTGTCATTATGTCTGAACCCGGTCAGTATCGGTTATGCGAGCATTAAACAGTCCATGGGTTTTGTGATGGTTGTTTCACCCTCACATAACCCACAGGGGCGGCATTTGGACATAGGGTTGGGTGGGCGCACCCCTGTCCGGGTTCTCCGAGTGCCCGCTTAGACCCTGCCCCTGCCCGTATGCACCTGGACCCACTCTTGAGCTCACTGAGCCACCCGCACTAATCTGGGCAGTCTCGTCAAGCTCTGTGATCACCATTTTTTGAAAAATAAAATGGTGATCATGAAAATGTGCATATTTGTGTATACATGATGAAATGGGGCCATGAGTCACCCATATATGCAAGATTACAGGTGTTTGTGTGCCTGTAATCTTGCGTATATGGGCCATTCATGGCACCATTTTGCATATACGCGAATATGAGCATTTGTGAAATGCGCATATACATAAAATGGGGCTGTCACTGGCCTATATAAGCAAGATTACAAGCAAGCAAACACCTGTAATCTTGCCTATGTACGCTATTCACAACCCCATTTTGCATATATGCAAATATGTGCTTTTTCATGATCACCATTTTTTTCTGAAAAATGATAATCGTGGAGCTCAGTGCTGATGCCCGGATGAATGTGGGTGGTTTGGTGAGCACAGGCAGGGGGCCAGCGGGGGCAGGGGCCCAGCGAGTGTGGCTTGGGGCATGGGCAGTTTCCTCTGGATTCCTGGATGGAATCGGGTGCCCGCCCCATCCCTATTTGGATGCAGTGACAAGCCCCAGTTGGGGGTTGAATATGCAGAATGCCATCCAGAACACATCACAGCTTACTGTGGCTGAACAGTCTGTGGTGGGCTGTTCTGATCATGTTAACAGGTCAGTGTTTCGGAAACCATGGTTATATTTCATGCTGATCAGAGCAAAAGGGAAATTATTTCAATGCCAGAATGATCAGATGTTTTCCACCCAGAGAGGTGTCAGATTGTTGGCAGATATGAGCAATAGTACTATGTCAACAAACTGCAGTTTTTCTGAAGGCAGTGAAAGGCCTGGCTGGGAGGGGGAAAAAATCTCACACAGGGCTTAAGGACAGGAGCCAGCGTGGTGTAGTGGCTAGAGTGTTGGACTGGGAGTTGGGAGATCCAGATTCTAGTCCCCACTCGTCCATGGAAGCTCACTGGATGACTTTGGGTCAGTCACAGACTCTCACACAACCTACCTCACAGGGTTGTTGTTGTGAGGATAAAATGGAGAGGAAGAGAATAATGTATGCTGCCTTGGGTTCTTAAGGACGAAAAAAAATGGGATATAAATGTAATAAACAAAACAGGGGGATCTATGGACTGTTGATGAGAAGCAAGGACAGAGTTGAGAGAGCTCAAGAATCAGAGAGGCGGGAAACCTTCAGTGGAAGACAAGCCACCAGCCCAGCCCTCATGGCCAATGATTGGGGAAGATGGTGGTTATAGTGCAACAACATCTGGAGGCCACAGGTTCCCCGCCCGTGGCTTGAGGCATAGGGCCCAGAAGACAGGGTAAGATAGTGATGGGGGGGGGGAATAACAGTTTTTGCACTTTACATTTATATTCTTGATTTATAAGATAACAGACAGAGAAATTCATTTTGGATCCTCAAATAGCCATCCAGAGGAACTTTTTCGAGTGGTGTGAGGCTGAGTGTCATCTGCCCCAACAAATAGTATATTGATATCTGCAGAGGTCTGCTGTGATGAATTTGCTAGGCACTTTGAGGACAAAATCGCTTGTTTTCATAGCGATCTGAATGCCAGTGTTGAGATAGGACCTCTTGAAGTGTCCAGTGCACCAACTTATCCAGTTTTGTAGGGTCAATTTCAGTTGATGAGGCCTGATGATATGGACAAGACACTTGCAGTGATGCAACTGACCATGTGCTTCCTTGACTCTTGCCTATCATGGCTTATTAGGGCTAGCTGGGGAGGTCTGACCAGGCGGGTCCAGGGAGTGGTGAATGGCAACGCTCCCTCCCTCTTTTAAGAGGCAATTGTGTGACTACTCCTGAAAAAAGCCATCCCTTGACCCAGAAGACTATGATAACTACTGCCCAGTTACAAATACCCACCTTTGGAGCAACATGCTTGAGAGGCTGGTGGCAGCACAGCTCTTGGAGGGTATGAAGTATCTGGACCCATTGCAATCTGGGTTCAGTCCTGGCTTTGGGATGGAACTGGTCTCAGTCACCCTGAGGGATGATCTTTATTGGGACAGGGACAGGGGAAGTCTGACCCTATTGCTTCTTCTTGATTTCTCAATGGCTTTTGATACCAGCGACCATGGTATTCTCCTGAACTGGCTCTGTGAAGTTGGATTAGAGGGCACTGTATCTCAGAGGTTCCATTCCTACCTGCGGGGTCGGTTCCAGAGAGTGGCATTAGAGGATTGTGTCTAGGCCCCCTGGCAATTGTGCTGTTACCAATGCTTTTTAACATCTGCATGAAGCCATTGGTGCAGTCATTCAGGAATTCAGGGCAATTTGTTGTCATCCAAATGCAGATGACACCCAGCTCTGTTTCTCTGGTACATCTGAGTCAGGTGTGGACTAGTACTTGGCTACAGTGGTGGGCTGGATGAGGATCAACCAACTGAAATTGAATCCTGATAAGATGGAAGATCTCTGGGTGGGTCCAGGAGTTGTGTAGGTTACCTGTCCTGCTTGGATGGGGTTGCATTCCCCCGACAGGGACAGGGACAGGCACGTAATCTGGGGATGCTCTTGGATTCATCTCTGTCATTTGAAGCTCAAGTGGCCTCGGTGGCAAAAAGCACCGAGGCTTTTTTTACCAAGCATAGGCTGGTACAACAGCTACAGCCATTCCTGGAAAGGGATAGCCCAGCCACAGTGATCCATGCATTGGCACCTTCAAGACTGGACTATTGTAATGTGCTTTATGTGGGTCTTGTGCCCTTGAGATTGGTCGGGAAGCTTCATCTAGTGCAGAATGGAGCAGCTCTGTGGAGTGTCCTACTGCACAGACATGACTCCTGTGCTGAAAGGCCAATTAGCTACCGAGCCATATTCAAGGAGTTACTGTTGGTTTATAAGTCCCTAAACAGCTCAGGACTGGGTTATCTGAGAGACCATTCCGGTCCTATGTCCTGAGGGGAGGGGCCTTGCTCACTGTCCCACAGCCTATTGATGTTGATTTGGCCATGTTGCGGAGGAGGGCCTCCTCTGTTGCAGCACCCACAAGTCCCACATGTGGAATGATCCCCCTACTGAAATCAGGCCAGTGTTTCCGCCAACAACAGAAGACACATTTATTTCCCCAGGCATTTCCCTGACCACTAGTATTGTCAGCTACTCCTACTTATTTTAACTTAAATGTTAATGTTTTTATCATTGTTTTAATGATTGGCTCTACTGTATTTTGTCATGATTTTATCTTGTAAACCGCTTTAGGATTGATTGATTGATTGACTGATTGATTTTTAAAGGAAAAGTGGTATAGATTTTTTTGAAATATACAAATATATTGGTTTTTAGGGTTCTAGTTTCTTTCTCCAGAGAATTTAACCACAGTAGTGAGCCACACATGCCATCAGTCATTTGAGGAGTGAATATCATTCTCAGAATATAAGAAACCTCTTTTTTCTTTTGTTATGTTTATAAATGTAATATACGTACATAACATGAAGTGAGGAAAATGTATAGACATAGAAGAGATGCATACAATAAAACAATACCTTAAAGACTAAAAAAATTATTTATTCTGGCATAAGCTTTTGTGGACAGTGTCCACTTGATCAAATGCATGAAGGGCCAATCTCAAATGGGCCAGTCTATGTACACATTGGTGGGGGTGGGGGGTGTAAACAGTGTTGTTAGAGAGAACTGAAATACAAAGAAGTACAGACAGTGATAATTACCTTAATAGTTGCCATTCACAAAACATAGTTCATCATGCATCTGATGAAATGGAAAGTGTCCATGAAAGCTTATGGCAGAATAAATACATTTGTTAGTCTTTAAGGTGCCATTTGTTGTTTTTGCAGCACTAGACTAATATGGCTAGGCTACCCCTCTGGAACATGCATGATTATAAATTTAATGTGGTGTGTGTGTTGTGGATGAGGTTTTACTATTCCAGTATTTATTGAATATAAGCCATTTTTCTATTTAAAAAATCTGCTTTCTTTCTGTGTATTTAACTTATATATAATAGGCTTTAGTTGGTTATTCAGACAGTGTATGTTACCATTCTCACAGAATTAGGTCAGACCCCAATATTTTGTGTATAGTACGCCTGCTGCAATGATTTTATTCGATTTTGATTTTTTAAAATGGCTATTCTTACGTTACATAAATGTTCTCAGAGCAGCATACACAACAGCTAACAGCCCAATCCTATGCATGTTTACTTAAGAATAAGACATATTGAATTCAGTGGGAGTTGCTCCCAAGGAAGCATGCATAAGGTTTTACCCTAAGGTCTGCAATCTTAAACACGCTTACTGGGGAGTAAACTGCATTGAGCTTAATGGAACTTAATTCTGAATGCTTAAGATTGCTTTGCATGACTGCAGCCCTATCCCCATTACTTGTGAGTAGGTTCCATTGAACTGAGTGGAAATTATGCCTAGAACTGGGTTGCAATAATTCACTGTTTTTTGTTAGGATATCTTTCATTAAGTGAGAAGGCATAATCTAAATTCAATCTTAACCCTGTAATAGAATTCTTCTGTGCAGGAAGTGATTAAAATGGGGTATGTCCACCACAAATGTAACTACTGCCAACTAATGGGTAGAAAAGAAGAACGGTGTTTTTTAAGTTTTGTGGTTTGATTCAAAATCCTTTAAAAAGTATAATAAAAATAGGCCTAAATCAAATTACCACTTGTACCTTCTCCAGCTGCTGTGATCATAATCAGACTCTGAACATTATGATTTTTAGGTCTATGACCATAGGAAATTTTCATCATAGTTCTCTAAAAATACTTTCATTCTACAAGTCTGGCTAGGGCTCTGCTTTATCAAGAATATCGATATAAATGTGCAATTCAAGTCTGATATATCAGAGGCAGTATGCCAGTTGCTGGGGAACACTAGTGGGAGGGTGTTATTACGCTCATGTCCTGCTTGTGGGCTTCTCATAGGCATCTGGTTGGCCACTGTGGGAACTGAGGATGTTGAGGATTATATGGCATTTGTGAATTGCTTATGTTAAAGGAATTTCTAAGCAATGTGCAGAGGGCAAGATTACCTTCCTGGGAATGCATATTGGAAAAGGTATGGTTTTCGTAAGTGCTGAAAATCCAGAAGAGGTGGTGCCTGCCTTGTATTAGTAGGGAGTTTCAGAGAATGGGCACTATCAATAGGCCCTTGGTCTGATACAGCATGACTCTTCCTATGTTCTTATATTCTCTGTGATTAGTTTGGGAAATATAATTCAATATAAATATAATATAATTAAAAATCACTTTTACCTGAACTGCATTTGGACTAAGGTATATTTTAATCCTACAAACATATTCCTTGAGAGTTCTAATTTAGTTCCATTTGTTTTCAGCTAATAACAGGGGCATTTTATGAATGCAGCAGTATTCTGTAAGATCAGAACACTTATTTGTTGAGAATGAATAGTCTAAATGTGTTCAGAAACGTCAGCTGGTGTAACATGCTGCAACTATCATTCTGACTGGGACCTGTCAATCATGTGCTTCTGATATTGTACCATCTTCATTGGCCCATTTCCATGGCTAATTCAAACTTGGTTAGTTATAATATCGAAACCCCTAAATGGTTTGGGGCCAGGATATTTAAATGATCTTCCCTGCTTGCTTAGGTCTTTGATATAGGCCCTACTCAAGTGTCTCATCACTGACACCTGTGGATTGTGAGGATCCAGAATAGGGCCTTCTTAGCTGTGGTGTCCACACTGTGGAGTCCTCTACCCTGGGAGGTTTGTTTGGCTCCTTTCCCACTGGCATCTATCAGGGTTTTTGAGGTGACCGTGATTAGCACAATCTTTATCTAATCAAGAGAAGAGAGGGGTGGGAAAAACTCTTATTATGGTGCTTGGAGATACTTGTGGTTGGTAGCAGAGAAGGAAAAGAAAAATGTGTTTGTGTGTGTGGGGGGGTTGCTTCTTTGCTTAACACATGTGGCTATGCTGTCTTTTAATTGAAAATTGTTCAAATAATATTGCTTTGAAAGAGAGATTAATTGGCAATGAGGGGATGTGCTTCCTATTGACAGCTTGAAAATTATATTCACCAGCATTGTTTTTTAAAAGCTTGTGTGGCAACTGTTGTAAGATTTTAGCTGAAAATGGCAGCTATATTCCTGTGATCTCCTACTTCAAGTTCTCTGACTTGTTAATTTGCTCAACAATCAAACGATTACTCTCCCTATCAACCAAATGACATGAGTGTATGCTCAGTAATGACCAGCTCTTGACACAATACTATTAGCAATATGTAGTGCCTTTAAATGGTCAAAGGGTTTTATGTGCATTATCTTGTTGTAATCTTTCTAACAACCCTGTAAAGTAGATCTCTACTAATCTTCCCATATTGAAAGTGGAGGAGCTGAGAAACTGAAAGTGGCTTGCCTAAGACCAGTGAGTGAGTTCATGGCAGAGGCAAGATTTGAACTGTGGACATCATCATTCTTAGAGCCCAGTTTCTTAGCCCCTATACTATACATCAGTTCTCTGTCACATTCTGGCGGTTTTGGCTACAGTCATACACAAACTTACTTGAATAAGCTCCAATTTAAGATTATAGTGTTTATTTTCAAGTAACAGGTATAGCTCAATATATTTTCATATGATGGCATTTATGTGGTATCAAGTAGTAATTTATTTTAGAGTCATCAATTCAGTGTAGAATGGTGTGTGTTCCTGCATATGTATGGATTATATGTGAAGTCTATTTCAGGTAGGGATGTACAAAACACTTACCTGGTTTTCGTCCAGGGATATCCGCTCCGTCCCTCCCCCCGAAATCCTCGACGGGGGGGGGGGAGCGATCCGTTCCTCCCCCCGGAATCCTGCCTGGCCAGCTCACGGCCAGGCCATGGAGCCGCCAGCCAGGCCAGCCTGCAGCGGGGCCTCCAGCCGCTGCCGGGCTGCTGCGGACGCAAATGGCGTCCTGAGTAGGGGACGCCATTTGCATCCCTATGGTAGCCCGTGATAGGCTACGTAAATATTTACGTAGCCTATCACAGCTAAAGCGGGGACGCAAATGGCGTCCCCTATGCCATTTGCATTTCCGTTTTCTCCGTGATAGGCTACGTAAATATTTACGTAGCCTATCACAGCTAAAGCGGGGATGCAAATGGCGTCCCCTACACCATTTGCATTCCTGCTTTAGCTGTCATAGGCTATGTAAATATTTGCATAGCCTATCACGGAGAAAACAGGAACGCAAATGACGTAGGGGATGCCATTTGCGTCCCCGCTTTAGCCGTGATAGGCTACGTAAATATTTATGTAGCCTATCATGGGCTACCATAGGGACATAAATGGCGTCCCCTACTCAGGACGCCATTTGTGTCTGCAGCAGCCTGGCAGCAGCTGGAGCCACCGCCGTCGCTGGAGCCACCACTGGAGCCAAAGCCAGAGCCGCTGCCAGGTAGGCTCCGTTCCGGGGGGCTTTCGCGGGGTGGTGGGACGGGTTGCTCCGTTCTGCCACGGATTCTGGGGGGCCGAATTCACTGGAATTCAGCCCCCCTGGGATCCATGGCGGAATTCTCTAACATCCCTAATTTCAGACTGTGCATGGTTAAGAATTTCCTACAAGGATGTAGCATTGTTAGTATCATGATGAGTATTTCTCTGAGTCTTCCTCATCTGTACCATGGGATTAATACTCATCTCTGCAGTGGATTAATTATCTTTCTTTGGCAAGACACTTCACTATCCTGAGTGTTTCCCATTTCTAAAATGAGACAAATGCATTCTACAATGTGTGCTGAATGGTGTACTCAGTTCATTTAATAACGATAAACTATTGAACACAGCGGGACTTATTTCTGAGTAAATATGCATCAGATCAGGTTACACCAGCCTTCCTCAAGCTGATGCTCTCCCGATGTGTTGGACCAATGGCTGTACTGTTTGGGGATGATGGGACTTGTAGTACACATCTGGGGGAAGACTGGGTCACACCATACATGTTTCTCTGTGGAGGCAATAGGCTGGGATAAGACAATCTTGGAAAACGAGCTGCTGTTATACTTGGGAGGCAATGGGCCTTGGAGAGGAGATAAGCAGCGTCCTGCTTAAGTCTGAGAAAGCTTGAGCTATTCCTCCTTTGGGACCTTGCTTACCACAATTTGACATAAGTGAAGTAATACACATCATCATCTAAAGGCCCCTCTTGTAAGGGTGAAATCCTATGCATGTTTAGGCAGAAATAAATCCTACAGGTCCCAGCATTCCCCAGGCAGCATGGGGGGTTGCTCCCTAAAACCAGTAGGTTTAGAATTACTGGGCATTTTGACATCAGGCAAAAATTGTGTTGCTTCACTATACCTTCTGCAAGGGTAATAAGTGGATTTTGTTCTCCGTCTTGTTTTGGCTGACTCTGTTATGCTGTTATACTTGTGTGTGTCTTTTTATTTAATTAATTTAGTCTGCAATCCTATGCACATTTAGACAGAAAAAGTCCTACAACTCCCAGCATTCTCCAGCCTGCCATGCCCTTAATTATTTAATTTTGATGTACCTTAATTCTTTGTTTTCAGTTTTGTTTATAAGCTGCCTTGGAGAGTCCCAACTGGGGGACAGAAAGGTGGTATGTGTGTGTATGTGTGTGTAGATCTGGGAGAGGACTGGGTATCATTGACCGAGAGGATGGATCAGTTTGCTTTGTGTAAGTCATAACATAACAATGCTAGAGAAATGTAAATATGCTGGTGGAATACACAATATGTGCTTTCTCTAAACTGCATTGGAAATAACTTCATGTTACAAATGTATGTAGATTAAAACAGCACAAAGATGTGGAAAGCAAAATGGATAATTAATTTGTCAAGCAAGGCCTGTTTCCCTGAGATAAAAGTGTGACACTATTTTTCAGGTATAACAATTGAAATACATCTAATCATACATTCATATGTTCTTCATAATCCCTGGAGATTCCTGTTATGTATTATGACTCCAGCAATGCATACCAGGAAACCAGGATGGAAAGAAATAACATACTTTTTTTTTTTTTTAACTATCCAAGGATCTTAGAAAGTAATGGCCACCATGGAATTGTATTCCAGTACTCAAATTATGGGGGGATAGGCAGAGGAGTCATTAAATCTGCAAGCCCCACCTATGATCCCTGCTTGCTGTTGCACCCCTTTTTCTCCTCCCCATCCTCTTCTGAGGTCACTGCAGCAACCACAGAAGAGTAACTGTTGCAGAACTGTCCATGGTAGCTGGGAGGGGGTGGGTGGGAAATCTGAGCAGGGATTTCCCGCCAACGGTTGTAGCTTTGTCTATGGCCTTGGAGTGGGGAATCAACAATATCTTTCAGCCCCTAGGATACCCTCCCAGGGACAAAAGGATTGCAGTCTGAAATATTTTTGATACATTATAACATCAGCACAATAGATCGATTCTCTGCTATTGGTTTTATTCATTTTTAGATTTTATTTTGATGTATGTTTTAATTTTTGTTTTTGGATAGTATATAAATATAAATAAATAAATATTAACCCTTGTATTTACTATTATTAAAATTATTTTAGGCCACCTTTAAAGGGTAAAACCCTCTCACTTTGTGTACACCTTATAATTCCAAAAAAGTCAAATGGATTCTTTTACACTGAGTATGTAATCCCAGATGTTATAGTAATTATGATACACAGTTGATAGTGTTGAAACATTTGAGGTTGAGAAACACACACACACACACACACACACACACGAAAACACACCCAAACACTATGTATGCTTGCTAAAAGTAATGATCATCACATCTGTCTTACACAGTAAGAAGTGTAGGAAGTGTATATGTGATGGACTACATCAGCAAATCATCCATAGTCAACCCCACCCTGCAGTCCTGTTTTGCATGTGATTAGATGCTTCCTTAATTAAAACTACACTAGATAGATACAGTGAGATGTCCCAGTGACATTTGCTGGACACACAGTATATATGTAATAGAGAAAAGTTACTTACCTCTATACAAAAAGCTTTCCAGCCATAATTTAAGGCCAAAGACCTGACAGTTGCATTGCCAGTAGTTACCCTTGAAAAGACCCACTTTCAGATTTGGCAGAGATTCCAAAAGAAGTCTGTGTACTCTCTGAAGTTTATTATGTTTCAGAGACAACAATGTTATATTTCCTGTGTTGTTTCCTAGAGTTTCAGGCAGACTTAAGATATTGTTGGATGATAAATCCAGCTCTTTTAGGTGTGGAAGGGAACTAAAAGTCTTGTTGTCCACATATTCAATGAAGTTCTTAGTTAGGTTTAGAATCTGTAGATTTCGCAGTCCTTTGAATGTGCTAGGCAACAGACCTGAGACAGAATTATTGGATAAGTCCAGAATTTTTAAAGCCAGAGTGTCAGTGAAAGCACTTTGACTGATTTTCTGAATGTGGTTATTTGACAAAAGTAGTATTTGAGTTTCAGCAGGTAAATGGAAAGGAACTTCAACAAGTCCTCGATTCCTGCAATCCACTGTCTTTGAAAACTGATGGCATCGACACTTTGGAGGACAGCCACTCACCATATTCATTAGTATGATGACTCTTGAAATGAAAAGCCATGAACCTATACAATAAGAAAAGACGTATCAGTGTTGCATTTAGCATCTTGTGATGGCATATTGATGAGATGTATATTCTAAATAATAAATTCATGATGGAATAGTTGCATATTATTTGAGTAGGGGACTGAATTGTAGCTATTGTTTTTAAAATCCTTATGTCATGTAAATTGGAGATGATCTCAAATGTATTTAAATGAAGCTACTTTCCATAGCTTTATCAGAAGTGCAAATATCTGTTCTGAAAATGACATCCAGCAGAATAATATTTCATAAATGAGCTCAACTGATTAGAACCATACTGTCAACATGCAGGGGACAAGAGAATATTCAACCGAGTGTTTTCAGTGATATAGGGCTGTAATTTTATCATTCATCAGTAATAATGTTTAGAACAAATCCTGTTATAATAAAACTGCAGGTCCAACTTCTGTTTAAGGAATTTTTAATTCATGTAATTCATTCACTGATGAGGACTAGTTGACTAGTCCAGCCTTCCCCAACTGGATGCCTTCCACATGTGTTAGATTATAATTCCCATCAACCCCAGCGAGCATGGTCAAGGGTGATGGATGTTGTAGTCCAAAATATATGGAGGGCACCAGGTTGGAGGAGGTTGGGCTGGTCCCTGAAAGATATCAAGCACACTCATTATAGTTATGCAAAGCACTTAAGCCAGTGATTAACTTTAAGCCTATTAGTGGTCCCATTTTCTTCAATAAATCTTACACATTTTATTACATTCTATCATGGGATCTATAGGATTAATCAGTCATCCCGATCTAATGAATTCCTAATAGCTTGAGAGCTCTCCTGTTTTCAAGAGCTTCTTTGTGTAAAACAGTGAATTCCTCTCCAATCACTAGTCAGGTTGTACAAAGAAATTAATGGGATAGCCTACCTGCATTAGAGACATGCACATTTGAAGGAGCTGAGCCCTGTGGATTGGACAACTGTCTGTGGCACATTTTGATCAAACCTTATAAAAATAAACCCATTTGCAGTACACTGCTGCAAAAGCTAGTAATTCTTGTATTTTAACAGCTGCTCTTAAACATCTCCATTGCAACTTATTCATAGTAGTTCAAATTGTGGTACACATGAAGTGCAATCCTAGGTATGTCTGCTCAGAAGTAAGCCCCATTTAGTTGTATAGGGTTGCAGCAATCCTTTATACACTTGGGAGTAAACCCCATTAAACATCATGGGGCTTATGTCCAAATAAACATGAATAGGATTGCACTGCTACAGTTCTTGTATATTACCCATATGTGTTTTCTAACATTTTATTTATTTATTTTTTTAACTATTAAATTTCTATCCCACCTTTTTACTAAATGTAGTGCTCAAGGCCGCTGACAATAAAATACAGATAAAATAACAAAGTTATACTTAAAACATTAACCAATATCAAACAAGAGCATATCCAATAAAATCACATTAAATAAAAGTTCTTGAATGTGTCACTTCGGTGAAAAAGTTAATAAAGTTGATAAAATGATCTACAGTTCCTTAAAATGATCCCGTAGATCCTTTCACTGGTCCAAGTAATACAATGGGTCCTACTATATTTATAGACAATTTTTCTCTTATGGCATTGATTATATGCATGCACACGATAAAGCAATCTAAGAACCAGGCAATCATGATTAAGAATCATATGTACATGTGCATATGGCAGCTTAATCAGAATTTTCTGTCTCTTTTCATAAATGGTTCCTGAGACTTCTTAGTAATATCTAATTTCTAAGCAGAAGCCTTTAAGGGCTTTAGTCTTGTGCAGATTTATTTGGGAGTAAATCCCACTGAAATTAGAGGGCTTCTTAGTAAACATGCATTCAATTGCCCTTCAAGTCAAATATTATTCAAATATGCAGCAAGATGGAAAAGCCACTGAATGCAAAATTGAAATTAGAATTGCTAACAGGATTCGGATATTTAAGAACATTTGAATTCACAACTAATCGCACCAACCTTTACATGAAGCCATTAACTTACTGTGATCACAGTTTATCTTGCACTTAATTTCTTAAACTTCATTCAGAAAGTAAATGGTATTTCAAGTGCCCCTTCACATTCATATAAGCAAGCTAGGAAGTGTGTTATGTATCGGTATGCCTCGTGTGCAACAATTCTTTTGAGTAGAAAAAAAGTAAGCAACCATAATCCCTCTTGAAGTTATCGATTTGCTAAAATTTTAAGACTATGTTTCTTTGCAAGACAGAATCCCTCACAATAGATCTAAAGAAAAGTGAAACTTACCTTCCATGGCCGTTCACTTATCGAGATTGTAGAAGGCTCAGTTCAAGTTTTATGTGAAGCAGTAATTTTCTGTAGCAAAGTTGCTCTAGCGGTTAGAACTGCTCCAGCATATATTTGAATGCATTTATTCAGAAAATACAATTGTAGCTGCCATAGGACCTCCACTAATTGAAGTTTTATAAATGCTGTTTTTTCCATTTGATAATGTTTTTTCCCATTTGATCATGTTCCTTTTTCCATTTCATTGACTGTTGCTCTGCTACCCACAGAGATCTTCTCTGCCTCTCTGGTTCAGTCAACAGGCCTTGCGGAGTGTCTGTCAACTGGTACTGGACAGCTGTAACGTAGAAATCATGACCTAATAGGCTAGCCTTTTCAATTATTTAATCTACCTCAAATCCAAGGCACAAAAATAACGCTGACTTTTACAATCCAACGTAGTTCTTGATTTCTATTGGATTGTTAGCCATGCTTTGTCAATCCTTGCAAAATCAGATGACTCTGAACTTGGGTTCCTGTCATCCTTGGTTGTGATTGGAGGCAATGGGGTGTGTAATCTCAGTACAGAGAGGCCTTCATCTTGATTACATGCTTTTGACCGTGCACTTGTTTGCTGTTCTGGGGCTTATACTTTTGATTTCCCTAGGGATTAGCTGTGCTGACAGGATTTTATTGTATAGAAGGGAAAAAAAACACAATTTTGTGCGTTTCTCTCTCTTTAAAAAAAAATGGCAAAGAACTTCAGGCATTCAAAAAATGAGCTCTCTTTCTCCAAACAAGAAGGAACAGCCTTTGCTTCTATATAGATTGTCTTCACCTTGCAGCTGTGGATGAAGCAACTTTTGCCACTGCAGCTGAATATGCCTGAAAACCTTCTTTATCACTTTCACATTTGAAGCACAGGGTAGGATCCAGTTGTGCCCCAGCACTAAACTACCACTTGCACAATGTAACTAATGCTTTCTAGGTAAATGGGAAAAGCCAGTTTCCCCCATTGCCCCCTAGCAAGCACGATTTATGTTGTTTATGTAGTGTAATGTCGTTAGCGCTCGTGCTGGGGCACAGTTGGGTCCTACTCACGGGTTTCCACACAATGAACAGGAGGAGGAGACTAATCATTCCCTGTTTGATGTCTGAATAAGTAGCTGTGCTATAGAAAGGGCAGGGAATAGCCCCTGATACAAACATACTGAAGGCCTCTTCTCCACTGGTGGGAAGGCTGGGGCTGGGAACCTACTGTGCTCATGATGGGTCTGGGAGCTCTTGCAATTCATCGGATTCAGTCATTAGTCTTCCTTCATAAAATAGAGCTATATCATGCTTCTGCCTTCATTTGTTAATGAAAATTCCACAACTTCAAATTTCCAGTGAAGCAATCAAATCTGGCTGCTATTTTTACAGACGATTTAGCAGAAATGCTAAAATGACCCTGAAATAAATACAGTAGGACCCCTAGGTGGACCAACCAATTCAATTAATCTTCCCTTGTTCACCAGACTGAAGAGTTCTAGTTCACTGTACGCTACTTTGCTTTGACTGAAATGAACAGTGGGAGTGATCCACCAAACAGGGCTTTTGTACAGCTCCCATTCATTTCAATAGGACTTGTGCAGGAATAATACAAAATGAATTGCATCTGATGTCTCATCCTGGTTTCTGTTGCATCCTTCCAGTGGAAAGGGCCTCACCCTAGACCAGGGGGTGTTGAACCTCAGGCCCACAGGCCAAACCCAGCCTGCCTAGGGTCCTAATCCAGGCCTTGGGGGTCCCCCAGAAGGCTACACTCCCTTTCACCTGGCTGCTGATGGTTTGGTGTTTTCTGGATTTTGCACCATTTCCTTCCACCACCACATCCTGTTCTAAAAGGTTGAAATGCCTCCCCTAAGGCTTCTTTCCCTAAGACTGGAAAAGGTCAGTTTACATTCCAGTTCCAAAGAAGGGCAACGCCAAAGAGTGTTCAAACTACCGTACAATTGCGCTCATTTCACATGCCAGCAAGGTGATGCTCAAAATCCTACAAGCTAGGCTTCAGCAGTATGCGAACCGAGAACTACCAGAAGTACAAGCTGGGTTTCAAAGAGGCAGAGGAACTAGAGATCAAATCGCCAACATTCGCTGCATCATGGAGAAAGCATTTAAATGGTTAAAGCAAGAGAATTCCAGAAAAAACGTCTATTTCTGCTTCATTGACTACGCTAAAGCCTTTGATTGTGTGGATCACAACAAACTGTGGCAAATTCTTAAAGTGATGGGAGTACCAGACCACCTTACCTGTCTCCTGAGAAACCTGTACGAGGGTCAAGAAGCAACAGTAAGAACCAGACATGGAACAATTGAGTGGTTCAAAATTGGGAAAGGAGTACGACAAGGCTGCATATTGTCGCCCTGCTTATTTAACTTATATGCAGAGTACATCATGAGAAATGCTGGGTTGGATGAATCAGAGGTCGGAATTAAGATTGCTGGGAGAATTATCAACAACCTCCGATATGCAGACGATACCACCCTAATGGCAGAAAGCGAAGAGGATCTAAAGAGCCTCTTGTTGAGGGTGAAAGTGGAGAGTGCAAAAGCTGGTTTGAAGCTCAGCATTAAAAAAACTAAGATCATGGCATCTGGCCCCATCACTTCCTGGCATATAGAAGGGGAAGAAATGGAAGCAGTGACAGATTTTACTTTTTTGGGCTCCAAGATCACCGCAGACGGTGACTGTAGCCATGAAATTAAAAGACGCTTGCTCCTTGGGAGGAAAGCTATGGCAAACCTAGACAGCATAGTAAGAAGCAGAGACATCACCTTGCCGACAAAGGTCCATCTAATCAAAGCTATGGTTTTCCCAGTAGTAATGTATGGCTGTGAGAGCTGGACTATAAGGAAGGCTGAGCGCCGAAGAATTGATGCTTTCGAACTGTCGCAGACGGTGACTGTAGCCATGAAATTAAAAGACGCTTGCTCCTTGGGAGGAAAGCTATGGCAAACCTAGACAGCATAGTAAGAAGCAGAGACATCACCTTGCCGACAAAGGTCCATCTAATCAAAGCTATGGTTTTCCCAGTAGTAATGTATGGCTGTGAGAGCTGGACTATAAGGAAGGCTGAGCGCCGAAGAATTGATGCTTTCGAACTGTCGCAGACGGTGACTGTAGCCATGAAATTAAAAGACGCTTGCTCCTTGGGAGGAAAGCTATGGCAAACCTAGACAGCATAGTAAGAAGCAGAGACATCACCTTGCCGACAAAGGTCCATCTAATCAAAGCTATGGTTTTCCCAGTAGTAATGTATGGCTGTGAGAGCTGGAGTATAAGGAAGGCTGAGCGCCGAAGAATTGATGCTTTCGAACTGTGGTGCTGGAGAAGACTCTTACGAGTCCTCTGGACTACAAGGAGGTCAAATCAGTCTACCCTGAAGGAAATCAACCCTGAGTTCTCATTGGAAGGACAGATCCTGAAGCTGAAGCTCAAATATTTTGGCCACCTAATGCGAAGAGAAAACTCTCTGGAAAAGACCCTGATGCTGGGAAAGACTGAAGGCAAAAGGAGAAGGGGATGGCAGGGGATGAGATGGCTAGATAGCATCACCGATGCAATGAATATGAACTTGAGCACGCTCCGGGAGAGAGCGCAGGACAGGAAGGCCTGGCGTGCTATGGTCCATGGGGTCACAAAGAGTCTGACACGACTGAATGACTGAACAACAAGGCTTCTTTACTAGCACTATGAGCTTTAAATGAAAATATACTGGTATTTGGGGCCCTTTTGCCTTAGGCCCCACCCACCACTGGAATGTGGCCCCCCAACAGCTTCTCCAAAATTGAATTCAGCCCTTGAGCTGAAAGGGTTCGGCACCCCTGACCTAGACACACGCTCTAGCCATCTTCATGGAAGTTAGGTATCATTATCTGAGGAACAGAAATTGAATTTTTGGAAACACGGGCATGAAATGGTGTCCTCAGCATGTCTTGGATGACTACAAGCTGTTCTCCTTATGCCCATCGTGAACTGCCCAGGGTCCTCTGTCTGTCAAGTTAAAGAGAGAGAAAGAATGGATCCATCCCCAAAGAGAAAGTAAGGTAAATCCCAAAGCCAAAGGCAAAGCTCCCATTCAGGCTAATAGCTCTAGTCTGGATTATGGCATCCAAGTATAGATTTAAAATTGAAAGTAAAATGTAAGATCTGATTAGAAATGACAACATTTAAAATGCATCCTATTGAAATTAAACAATAAAACAAATGCAGTTTATCTTCTTAAGCAACAGTACACAAGTGAATGAAGTTGTACCCATAACCCTGTAGCTGCTCAATTGGAAGGAAAGGGAAACAAATCCACACAGAGACCAGAGTGAGTTAATGGATTGGTCACAGCTTTATTGATTACAACATGAATAGGAATTGGCAGGGACATAGGGCATGGATCCAGCCACCAGGCAGCCTGCCTGCTGGCCAATATCCCCTGCCTGGCCTGTGTGCTGAATACATTGGTGGAGGAATAAGGAGTCTGGGCTCGTGACAGCACAGCACAACCCATTCCTGTGAGCCCCTCCTTGGCTGGGTCTTGAGGCCACACCCCCAAGATGCCTTAAAGGGATCCCCTGCAGTGGGGAGTCCAATCCTGCTCCCCCCCCCAAATCAAATAAGGGGAACCAGCCCAATGCCTTTCATGCCACAAAGCTGGGATAGAACAATCAGAACAAACTAAATACCACCCAGTGGTCTGCTGCAGTTGCAGAACCCCATATAATACTATAATAACAACAGTAAAAATCCTACGGGGAAGGTGAAAACCCTACATAACTGAGCCAATTGCTTGTGCAGGTAAAATTCCTTCCCAGTCGCATTAACTGGCAGCCAACATACATTCCTAGCAAGATGAAAGTCCATTGCTTTGGTATGGCTGGTTGGGAAGTCAGCAGCAGCAATGGCCAATGTTGAAGCCTGGGCTGGCTTAAGTAACCAGGTTTTCCCTCTGGTCCGCCGAGGAAGCCCCACCCTCAGTAGGCCAATCAGAGTTCCAGTTGGCAGCGCTTCTCCCCACCCAAGGCCCAATGACAGGGGGCCAGGTGTCACGGATGCTCTCACACCGCAAGGCCTCTTCCCTCATTCCCTGTGCCAGCATCAACACAACAGGAGGCTCCTGGTAAGTTGGGAGCTGTTATCTATCCAAATAGTGCTCCCAACAGATGTGCTTTCATCTTCTCTGTGTGAGATGAAAAATAGACACTTTCAAAAAACAAGAGCAAAGAGAAAACCTGGGTAGCTAATCAAGATACTATGCCATAGTACCTATGCACTGTCTTTGACTGCTTCAGATCTGATAGCAGCATTAGTCACCAATACCAAATGCATGTCCAGCAGCAGCAGAGAAATGTCCTGACTGCTTTTCTTTTGTAGCCAGTCTCTTTCCAAAAGCTACTGAGTGCATTTTTTCTATGCAAGTGCTTTGCTGTGTTGTATCGTGTACCAGTTCAGGAGAACCAAAGGGACAGTGAGCCAACTTGAACCTGGGCTGTGACATTGCATTGCATCAGTATGATTTATCTTCCAAATGTTTGTTCTGCTATCACAGCATCTGCTAGAGTTGAGCTGATAATGCCTTTGATGAGTGATGTGTCATGAAGGTTGAAGGGCAGGAGACTGTCCTGGCTGATGGGACAGACAGCAGGCCTACTGAGGCTGATCTTGTTGAGCGGCACCCCTGGTGTTGTTGGAGGTGCTCCTTAAGATAGACTGGGCCAGAACCATATAGGGTTTTAAAAGTCAATGCCAACACCTTGAATTGGGCTAGGAAAACAACTGGTAACCAGTGCAACTCTTTCAGCACTGATGTGATCTCCTGCCTCTAATCAGGTGGGCTGCCGCATTCCGCACCAGCTGCAACTTCCAAATTGTCTTCAAGGGTAACCCCACATAAAGCGCATTACAGTAATCTAGGCAAGAGGAGACCAAGGCATGAACTACTGATGGGAGCAGATGGTTAGGGAGATAGGGGTGCAGCTGCTGTATCAGATGGAGTTGGTACAGCGCTACCTGGCTCACAGCTGACACCTGAGCATCCATGGACAGCTGGGAGTCTAAAATGACCCCCAGCCTGCGGACCTGGTCCTTCAGGGGTAACCGCACCCCATTAAAAACCAGGTCAACATCCCCCAATCTCCCCTTGTCTCCCACAAAAAGTACTTTGGTTTTGTTGGGGTTCAGTTTCAGCTTAGTCCTTTCCATCCAGCCACTCACCGACTCCAGACACTTGGACAGGGTTTCTACAGCCAACCTTGGCGAGGATTTAAATGACAGGTAGAGTTGCATGTCATCCGCATATTGGTGACGCTGCACCCCAAACTTCCTGATGATAGCCCCCAGTGGCTTTATATAGATGTTAAATAACATCGGGGAGAGAATAGAACCCTGTGGTACCCCACAAGTGAGCAGCCAAGGGGCTGAGGTCTCTTCCCCCAGAGCTACCTTTTGATACCGCCGTCCATGGTATCCTCCTGGACCACCTGGAGGGGTTGGGCGTAGGGGACACCATATTACCGTGCTTCCGTTCCTTCCTTTCTGGCAGGTCCCAGAGCTACCTTCTGGTACCTGCCAGAAAGGAAGGAACGGAAGCACCGTAATATGGTGTCCCCTATGCCCAACCCCTCCAGGTGGTCTAGGAGGATACCATGGTTGGCGGTATGAAAAGCCACTGAGAGATCAAGGAGAAGAAGGAAGGAGCATTCGCCCCTATCCAGACCCTCCCCATATCATCCACCAAGGAAACCAAGGCCATTTCTGTCCCATGCCCAGGCCTGAAGCCTGATTGAAATGGATCCAGATAATCGGCTTCTTTCAAGTGTGCCTGCAACTGCAAAGCCATCACCCGCTCAATCACTTTGCCCCCAAATGGTAGATTCAAGGCCATGCGAAAGTTGTTCAAGTCTTAGGGATCCAAGGAGGGCTTCTTTAACAGTGGTCTTATCACTGCCTCCTTGAGGGCTGATGGCATCACTCCCTCCTCAAGGGAGGCATTCACCACCACCCTGATCCCCTCCCTAAGTCTCTCCCTGCAGTTCATAATGAGCCAAGATGAGCAAGGATCGAGTAGTAAGCAGGTGGTCGGCCTTAAAGATGAAAGCACCTTGTCCACTTCCTCGGAAGCTGGAACCGATCCCACACAACCAGTCTGCCACTGTCCACCCCTCGTTTACTAACTGTATCCACAGTGCACGGAATAGCACTCCTGATCCGGTCGATTTTATCTGCAAAGTGCTTTGCAAACTCACCACAGGAGGCCTTAGAATGCTCCATTGGTTCCAGAACAACTGGACCGACCAGGTTCCAGACCACTTGGAACAGCCCCCTGGGACAGCACTCTGCAGACACAATAGAGGCAGCATAAAAATCCTTTTTTGCTGCTCTTATTGCCATGTGGTAGTCTGAAGCTGCAGCTCTAACCTGTGTCTGATCATCTTCGGAGCAAGGTTTCTGCCACTGACGCTCTAGCCGTCTCACCTCCTGGTTCAGAGCTTGCAACCGTGGGGTGAACCATGGAGAGGGCGTTTCAGAGTCACACAGTCTAATGCCCCCGTGATTGCAGCATTCCAGTGAATATAGATGGAGCAGATCTGCACAGAAACTGGCATGGACATGGGGAAGTAGTCAATAATCATTACCATAGCTAGGGATGTGAGAGAATTCCGCCACGGATCTAGGTGAGGCCGAATGCACTGGCATTCGGCCCCCCGAAATCTGTGGCGGAATGGCCTGCCACCCCCCCACCCCCCCGCAGATCCCCCCCGGGATGAGACTTACCTGGAGCGGATGTTCCAGCCGGCGCCAGCTCCGGCGGTGGTGGCCGGACTTCCGACCGGCTGCCGCCGCCGCCATTTCCAGGCTTGTGGGAAAAAAAAAGATGTGATAGGCTACGTAAAGATTTATGTAGCCTATCATGGCTAGGTTTAAAAAAAAAGAAAAAAAAGACGTGATAGGCTACGTAAATCTTTACGTAGCCTATCATGGTTGGGGGTGGGTTTAAAAAAAAAAAAGTGTACGCAAATGGCGGCGGCTACGGCTGCCGCCATTTGCATTCCTTCTTTTTACCATCTTAATCTATGTAAATATTTACGTAGACTATGATGGCGAAAATCAAGGGGAACACAAGTAGCATAACGGGCGCTATTTGCATCCCCTTTTGATTCGCTGTTTTAGCCTACGTAAATCTTTACGTAGGCTAAAACGGTGAATGAAAAAGGGACGCAAATAGCGCCCGCTACGCTATTTACGTTCCCCTTGATTTTCGCTGTCATAGTCTATGTAAATATTTACGTAGATTAAGACGGCCAAAAACAAGGAACGCAAATGGCGGTGGCCGTAGCTGCCGCCATTTGCGTACGCGGTTTTTGTTTTGTTTTGTTTTTACCCATAGCCCTCCGCGGCCAGAAATCTGGCTGCGGACAGCTCTGGCCGGGCCGGGCCGGGCCTGGCCGGCTGCTCTGCGGAGCTGCCACGGAGCACAGCTAGGGATGTCAGAGAATTCCACCACGGATCTCGGGGAGGCCAAATGCCAGCCAATCGGTGGCGGAATGCCAATCGGTGGCGGAACGGTCTGCCCCCCCCCGATGATACTTAACTGGGGTGAATCTTCCTGGCGGCGGCGGCCTTGGCGGCAGTTCGGCGGTGGCGGCTGCGGTGGCCGGTTTTCCAATCGGCTGCCACCGCCGCCATTTCCAGTTAAAAAAAAACAAAACTGTGATAGGCTATGTAAAGATTTACGTAGCCTATCACGGCTAAGTTTTAAAAAAAACCGTGATAGGCTACGTAAACATTTAACTGTGGCCGCCGCCATTTGCGTACGCGTGTTGTTGTTGTTTTTAAGTCAGCCGTGATAGGCTATGTAAACATTTATGTAGCCTATCACGGCTGACTGCAGGGACGCAAACGGCGGTGGCTACGGCCGCTGCCATTTGCGTCCCTGCTAGCCAGCGGCCGGATGTCCGGCTGCTGGCGGAGCTGGCCGGCAGCTCCGCAGAATCCCTGCAGAGCACAGCTGGCCAGCCAGGATTCCAGGGGGAGGGAGGAATGGAGCGCCTCCCCCACATCCAGGATTCCGGGGGGAGGGACGGAGCGCCTCCCCCCCACCATCAACATAATCCGCGAAAGGTAAGTCACTTTCGTACATCCCTATCGTAGACCCAGCTGCCTGGTTAAGCCACATTTGTTGGGCCACTACTCTGCCCACCTTTTGGCAGTAGTGAGTTTAACATGATCTGAGGTGTAAGCTGGCACCTGGTGAAATCATTACATGGCCCCTCTACTGAAATCCTTATTTCCATTGTATAATTTGGGCATAAGTATTGGCTTGCTTGAATACTTTGTTCCTGGTAAACAAGAACTGCAAATACAGTTCCTGCCACTTGTGACATAGCCAATTCATTATCATTGAATCATAGAATAGTCGGGTTGGAAGGGGCCTATAAGACCATCGAGTCCAACCCCCTGCTCAATGCAGGAACCCAAGTCAGAGCATCCCTGACAGATGCTGTCCAGCCTCATCTTGAATGCATTCAGTGTGGGAGAGCCCACCACCTCCCTAGGTCATTGGTTCCATTTCATTATTTTCATGATGATTGTCACCAGGCCATACTCATGATTCTTGATCTTCTTGTGGGATATAGAATAGTATAGAAATTATTGCTTTCTGCTGTGGCGTGTGTGTGTGTGTGTGTGTTTTCAGCACAGAATTCTCTGTGGACTTCAGTAAAAAAATTCTTTTGGCTCACATGTAGGATGAGTTGACACATTATTTTTATAACCATTGTCTTTAAAAGGAGGCTTGCTAGCCAGGTGCTTTCCCCAAGACTGTGCAGCTCTCTGTGTATTGAATGGAAGCTTGAAGGCATGCCTCTCAACTGCCTCTCTTCATTTGGGGAATCCTTTGCAGCTACAGTTGTGTTATTTTTAGCACCAACAAATTGAAAAGATGTTCACAGGGCAAGGTCACTGAAAAGTTAAGCACCGCGTGAGGTTCATTTCCAACAATAACACAGGCCTTTGTTTGATGCGTTCTCTGTTGTGGTAGAAGACATTATTATCTTGTAAGTTTTTTTGTTTCTTTTTCAGTCAAACATTCATACTCAGTCTACCTTTCGGCAACATATTATTAGAACTGTCAAGTTACCTTTCATGCACATGTTGCTATTTCCACCTTCCTATTGAGGGTGTTGGCCATAAATATTTGTTAAAAGATTTTTCCTTACTCTATACTTTCCCTCGTCTTTCTCCCACCCTGCTTGTTCGTAATAAAAATAATCTCTTATTATGTGAAAAAAGTCTAATGCAGTAAAAGTGCAAGCAGTGACACAGATAAACTTCCCCGGGGGAAAATAACTGTGGCATCTACTTATAAGACTGGCCAGTTAACAAATAAACTTTCTTTCAGTGTTCTGATGTGGTCCAGCAACTGCGTTATTTCACTGTTTCTACTAGGGGTGTGCAGAAGTTGTCCCATTTTTTTCAGTGGATTTCCTGCTGGTCCAGCCCAGTGGTGTCAGATATCCACAGAAGCTCTGTGGAGTGTCTCAGATATCATCAGAGTTTCCAGACAAGTTCTGTCCATCCGTGTGCATTTTTTGGTCATCCAGCTGCCAGTCCTGGCAAGTTCAGAGTCAAATTGCATATTATGTATTCCCCAACTGAAAGCCACACAGAGCAGAAACTGAGTAGTTTTCTGTCCCCCTCTTCCATGAGTCTGGAAAAATTCCTTAACTGTAGAGATGTAATTGTGAAACTCTCTGCAGTTTTACATCTACAGTGAAAGGGCTTCTTCAGAGTCAAGCTCATCAGCTTCACTTTCTTGCCCCCTGTGTGGTGCGGCCTAGGTAGAATGTGATACATTTAGGGCACAATCCTATGCATGTTCACACAGAAAAAAGTTACATACATTTGCAGGTGATGTTCAATTGGGGCTAAAGTTAAGGGACGCAAAACAAGGATTTCTAAAGAATCATAGTTTTCTCACTGAATTTTCTGTTGCTGTATCAAGATCACTTCTTTGTAGTAAATGCTGAACTGTATGTCAGAGAATTTAAAATACAGAGTTCCTCTGCCTCCTGGTTAAGTGAGTTGGAGATGGTGATTAGTAAGAGAAGTACCAATTACTTCCAGTGGGTTAATAGGAGATCATATTATATTACTGCTGGACTCTATTCAAAAGTTTGAATAATTTTAGTCTTTGGGCTTCAGTGGACTTTGGGTCAGGTTTCTTCAACTGCTTCTGGTATGTAAAATAATGTGGTTGTCCCCTCCCCCCTAAAAGTTAAACATACATGTTTTGTAAATTACATACTGAGAAGAAAATTGGGGTCTTGATAAAGTGATCTTATTTATTCATTCATTCATTCATTCATTCATTCATTTCATTTCATTTCTGTACTGCCCAATAACCAAAGTTCTCTGGGTGGTTCACAAAACAAGACGTAAAACCGTAAAATACAATAACATAATCTTTCCAATATTATGCAGAGGTGTGTCTCATATATTCTATTCTGTGCTCGACATACCACAGTTTATCTTCTGGCTTTGATGCCGCTTAGCTTTGAATTCCATTAGAGAATAAGTTTGATTATTATGTATTTACCACATTTATTTACCACAAGCTAAGAGCAACTAGTCACAAAATTTGGATTTCATTGTGGAACAAAGAGAGTCAGAAGCATTTGAAGGTGGAATATAAATATGGAGAACAAATTTGGTGATCTGGCCCAGAGACAAGAATCTCTTTCTGCACTTAGGTTATCCTATGCACCAGCATTTTGGTTTGTGGGAAAGGGGGCCTTGTAAGTCTACTACTACTCAAGGGATCTGAGAAGCTGGGTTAGTTTACATTTAATTGCAAGTTAAATAAAGTAGTAGCCAGAGTCTTTAAATCAAATTTCATGTGTCTGCCTGTTTAGTGATGGCAACAAAACAGGCTTCAATTTTTCAATCAATTCCCAACTTATATACACAGTTGTGTGTGCTGTGCATCTTTGTAGATACAGAGAAAATGTCGGGCAGATAAGCATGATTAAAGTTAATTAGTGAGTTCATATTGTTGTTACAGTAAATGGAAACAGATGATACTTGACATAAAAGTAATAGAAACAAAAGGGATCAAGAAAAGGGAGAATTAGAAAAGCATGTCTGAGATTAAGTGTAGGATTTACATGTTGTTTTATTTAGATATTTTAGTTCATTTTTGTCCCTTTTTAAAAGCTATACATTTGACTCAGTTTCATTTTCAGTCTTGATGGATAGCCCATGTTACATCAAAGAAAAAAGACTCTGGTCGATCTTTTTCTTAGAGCTTTGTCTTTGTTTTTTGCAAGTTTGTAGCTATAAGAGTGTTCCTAATTACGATATTTCATTTGTAAAACCTAGATGATGATAATGAAATAATTTATACTATATTATATATAGTAATATATATTATCATAGAGTGAAAATCAAGAGTTGTTTTGAGAGGGACAGGGACCCAATCTTTCTAAAGTAAAGTATCAATCTACCAAAAATGGATCCAGAACCATTGGGGTCATCTTTTCCTGCCTATTATAAGCTTCAGATTCACCATACTGCTCTATGATTTGTTGCTATTATTACATAAACAATGGAACTTCACATGCATAAATCAGTGAGAATACAAAAAATATAAACAAACACATGAGTAGCAAATGACCATATAGAGAAAAGTAGCAAGGCATAGTTTTCTTCATATTTCTGTTGAATTATTTAGACTTTATTAAAAATCCACTCAAATGGATGCAGCAGTTTGACCATGTAAGGAAATTCCATTAAACATAAGAACATAAGAAGAGCCGTGCTGGATCAGACCAAGGGTCCATCTAGTCCAGCTTTCTGTTTACACAGTGGCCAACCAGCTGCCCACAGGAAACCCTCAAGCAGGACATGCGCACAACACTCCCTCCCACCCATGTTCCCCAGCAACTGGAGTACATAGGCACACTGCCTCTGAAACTGGAGGTAGCATAGAGCCATCAGGACTAGTAGCCATTGATATCCTTCTTCTCCAGGAATTTGTCTACCCCCCTTTTAAAGCCATCCAAATTTGTGGCCATCACTATGTCTGGTGGTAGTGAATTCAGTAGTTCAAATATGGCCTGTGAAATGTCATAACGAGTGTTCAATGGTGTAAAATAGCATGTATGCTTTATCATTTATGTGAATAGCAAATAGGGATGTAAGAACTCACCCTAGTTCGGTTCTCCATGTACTTGCCGAAGCAGCATCCCTGCTCGCTTCCCCCCCAAACTGGTGCTCGAGCCACCCACGAGTTCAGTGAATTCCCCAGCACTCACTGCAAACCCGTTCATGAGCGCTGCCGTTTTCTAGGAAAAATAGGAAGTTTAAAAAATGCACATATTCAAATATGCGGTTTGGAGCTGGGAAAGCTAAATATGTGCAATATTAGAGGTATAACCTCTACTTTGTAGAGTACTTTGGAGCGTAAGCAGGTGGTGAACAAACACAGCATCTCGGCGAGCGCAGTTCAGGGGTTATGGGTTGCTCGATAAATTCCCAAACCTCGAACTGCACTCGCGACATCCCTAATAGCAAACTCAGTCCTCTGACCATGGATCCTTCTGGCATGTATTGTGGAGACCTGGCTGGCTGAGGCCGCTGCTCCAACTCCAACTTTGGGGATTGGACTCAATGGCCTTGTAGGCTCCTTCCAACCCTACTATTCTATGATTCTATGAACTCCGGCGGCCTTGTGTCCAGCCGGATTTTCGTATGCACAGCAGCCGAGGGCTGGGGATCGGGGAAGGGGAGTGGCTGTTATCTACTGGGAGTCCTTGGTCTTCACCAGACCCCCTCTTCGGGAGATCAAGGTTGCTGAGTGCATGTATTGGAGGTTGGGCCCGAAGGGCAGTCTGGGGATTCTGCTCGTGTACCGTCCACTCTGCTGCACAACTGACTCCCTGGCTGAAGTGCTTGAGTTGGTCTCTGATGTGCGTGTTCAGTCCCCTAACTTATTGGTGTTCGGGGACTTCAATGTACATTCAGAGGCCATCCTCACAGGGGCACCTTGGGATTTCATGGAGACCATGGCTTCCTGGGAGCTGTACCTTATTCTAGCTGGGCCCACCCATGTAGCCAGTCATGTACTAGACCTTGTGTTTGTTTCTGGAGAAGCGGGGAGTGATCTGGAAGTCGGAGGTATATCCACCACCCCCTTGGTCAGATCACCGTCTGGTGATATTGGACTTCTTGGTTCCACAACCCCTCCGCAGGGGTGGAGGACCCATTAAAATGTTCCGCCCCAGGCATCTTATGGATCCGAATGGATTCCTGAACACACTTGGGGATTCTCTGGAGCACGCCAATGGCCACTTGGTCAAGACCCTGGTGGGTGGAATGCTGCAATCACTGGGACATTAGATTGGGTGGCTCCGAAACGCCCTCTCCCCCTGAACAGGGTTCGAACTGGACCTGGTTCAATCCATGGTTATGAGCCCTGAAACAGGAGGTGAGACAGCTAGTGCGCCAGTGGCAGAAGTCTCACTCAAAAGACGATCAGACACGGGCTAGAGCTGTATCTTCAGCCTATCACGTGGTGATGAAGGCAGCAAAAAAGGAATATTATGCTGCCTCTATCGCGTCCACACAGTGCTGTTCCAGGAGGCTGTTCCAAGTGGTCCAGAGCCTGGTCCTGTTGCTCCAGAACCTCTGGAGCATTTTAAGGCCTCCTGTGAGGCCTTGGCAAGGCACTTTGCAGATAAAATTGATCAGATCAGGAGTGTTATTCCGTGCACCATGGATACAGTTAGCAAGCAAGAGGCGGCCTGTGGCAAACCGGTTTTGTGGGATCGATTCCAGCGTCTTCCTTCTGATGAAGTGGACAAGGTGCTTTCATCTGCAAAGCCAGCCACCTGCTTACTTAATCCTTGCCCATCTTGGCTCATTATGAGCTTCAGAGAGAGATTGGGTGGTGGAATCAGGGCGGTGGTGAATGCCTCCCTTGAGGAGGGAGTGATGCCATCAGCCCTCAAGGAGGCAGTGATAAGACTGCTCTTAAAGAAGCCCTCCTTGGACACCCAAGATTTGAACAACTTTCACCCAGTCTCAAATCTGCCATTTTGGGGCAAGATCATTGAGCAGGTGATGGTGATGCAATAGAAGGCACACTTGAAAGAAGATGATTATCTAGATCCATTTCAATTGGGCTTCAGGCCTGGGCATGGGACAGAAAAGGCTTTGGTCATTTTGGTGGATGATATGAGAAAGGCTTTGGATAGGGGGAATGCTCCTTCCTTGTTCTCCTCAACCTCTCAGCGGCTTTTGACACCATTGACCACGGTATCCTCCTGGACTGCCTGGAGAGGATGGGCATTGGAGACATCGTATTACGGTGGTTCCGGTCCTTTCTCTCCGTCAGATACCAGGGCATAGCACTGGAAGAGGAGGTCTCGGACCCGTGGCCGCTCACTTGTGGGGTGCCACAGGGTTCCATCCCCTCTCCGATGCTATTTAACATCTATGTGAAGCCACTGGGGGCTATCATCAGGAGGTTTGGAGTGCAGTGTCATCAATATGCGGATGACATACAGCTCTACCTCTCATTCAAATCTTTACCAGGGTTGGGCATGGAATCCCTGTCAAAATGTCTGGACTGGAGACAGTGAGTTGCTGGACGGGGAGGAATAAGCTGAAGCTGAACCCTGACAAGACCGAGGTACTTTTGGTGGGAGACAAGAGGAAATTGGGGAATGTTGACATGGTGTTCAGTGGGGTACGGCTACCCTTGAAAGACCTGGTCCACAGCCTGCGGGTAATTTTAGACTCCCAGCTGTCCATGGTGGCTCAGGTGTCAGCTGTGAGCCGGACAGCATTGTACCAACTCTGATACGGTGGCTGCACCCCTACCTTCCCGACCATCTGCTCCCATCAGTAGTAGAAGCCCCGGTCTTCTCTCGTCTAGACTACTGTAATGCGCTCTATGTGGGGTTACCCTTGAAGACGGTTCAGAAGCTGCAGCTGGGTCAGAACATGGCGGCTCGCCTGATTAAAGGCAGCCGCCAGCGTGATCACATCACTCCGGTGCTGAAGGAGTTGCACTGGTTACCAGTTGTTTTCCAGGCCAAATTCAAGGTGTTGGTTTTGACCTTTAAACCCTATATGGTTCTGGCCCAGTCTATCTCAAGGAGTGCCTCCAGGAACACCAGACAGGCCTCGCCCCCCAAAAAGCCTTTAGGA
The DNA here is from genome assembly GCF_057233095.1 of Heloderma suspectum. Taxonomy (NCBI): domain Eukaryota; kingdom Metazoa; phylum Chordata; class Lepidosauria; order Squamata; family Helodermatidae; genus Heloderma; species Heloderma suspectum. Next base: position 298,399,193 of record NC_139459.1, read on the forward strand.
AAAATCCCAAAACAGTCTAATAAAGATTGAGCATGCTCTGTGGTCATGGAATGTTGGCTGACTCTGGGAGGGAGGGAGGGAGGGAGGGGGGAATGGGAAACTGAGGGGAGGGGAATAGAATGCAGTGTTCTGGAACAGGACATGGCTGGAAACAGGAACACTCCACTCTGCAACATTTTGTTGCAGGTCCCATTTGTTCTGTATAATGAATATATTCTCTATAGTGCATAACGGAGAATGCAATAGAATAGTCTTCTTTAATGATCCATAGTTGTCATAACCAAGTAGTGTATATGAGTATAATAGCCAGGCAAAAATTTGAATGTCCATGGCATTCCTGTCTGTGACATTTCCCAAGTGGAATATAGCGGTGGCAAATGCTTTCCATATGATGCTATTGAGCACGATAGGGATGGATACCTCCACTTGCTGCTGCTGATTTTCTTCATTTCGATGGCAGGTATGTTTTACAAGGCAATATCCAGCAGGCTGCTGTTCCTGTGTCTCCATTCCTCTTTCTTCAGCATTTTTTTAACCGTGTGTTTCAACGGATGTAGCAGACAGCTCTGTAAGTTTTATATCTACCACAACATCACAGAGAACTTTTTGGCATATTTCTTAAGTGCAAGCAGATTTTTTTTAGGCTGTACCCACCATGTTTTTAAAATTCTTTTCCACCCACAGAAAACTTTTTTATATGGAGGCGGAGAGGAAGGCAAGGTATATGGGGGTGAACTCTTCGTTTTTTACCACATGTACCACAGTTGTGCTGTTGTCAGAAATAATAAATCCTTGGAACACTCCATTGAGGATGAATTATACTGATTTTGCTGTTGAATACTTCCAAAGCAGGCCACTAAGGGGTCTGTTTTATAAAGAAAATCTATTGCAAGGCACATGTTGTTTATGAAAATGGCAAGAATGCTGTTAAATCTGCTTTCATTTAAGCACAGGAATGGTATATAGTGTTACACCAATGGAAATGCCTGGCTATTTTTAGTAATTTGGCAGGTAGAATTATCGGGCACTTTCAGCCTTTTCTGCTCTCAGGGAAGTTCAGTGGAATACATGGGTGCTAGTATATAATATACAATACTATATAGTATATTCTTTGATGATGAAGAGTGAAACAACAGACATAAACATAAAGATGAATATAATAGCTGTAATTATGTGCAGTTGTCCTGTTCACAAAATGTACCTCTGTGTTGCGTGCAAGGGGAAAGAGTATGTGAGAAATTCTGGAACTGAACTTAGTGATGCTAAGATGCCATAGGGAGAAACCCAAATCTTTTTATAGAGGGCACTTAGTACCTATTCACAGGAGTCTCTCAGCTCATGACAACTGTGCTGACTTCAATCTGCCCATGGGTGGGGTGATCATGTGTATCCTGGTGGCACATATAGGATTCTGCCCAAATTGCTTAGAGCTACAAGTGACCCAAAAGCGATGTTTGCAGTGGTGTGCCAAATTCCAATTCAGATTTAATCCTGCATGTGGTATTGGCATGCACATGGCCTTCTCCCCATGACCCACCACTGCTTCTGTTACTTAGTCCAGGCTGCAAGAGCCATGTGACTGCACTCTTACTCACTCATACCAAACTCTAACTGTTCTTAATTCTTCTTAAAACAGGATTGTCTTGCGTGTTAGTAGAAAGAAACTGTTTTCTATGCAAAAGTGAACTGTTGTCCATTTGGGGAAGTTTGTATTGTAATTTAACAGGGTCATAACAAGATTTATGGGTGGATAATGGTTATAAGCATTTTCTCTATCTCACTGCAGTCATGGTCATGAGTAAGGATTATGGATTATGTTTGGGTGTATTATAAACATCTTATTGAGGTCAGGCCCTTCTGTAATAAGGAGATCTGGCATGGCACAGAGCATAGCAAAATTCAAGGGCAAATATTTTAATTTGGGAAATGCCTAGCCTGATGTATATTTTAATTGCGTGAATGAATTGTATCATGAATGCTATGGTTTTATTGAATATTTTAGTCTTGTATAATATATGTGCTGTTCACTGCCTTGGAATCTGTTGGATGAAAGGTGGTATACAAATGTGATAGAGACAGACAGACAGACAGACAGACAGACAAGGAAGTCCCACTGAACTACTGTGGTATTGAATTTTGTTGAATTTACTATTCAGTATTAGTTGCCTAAGGTTTTATTGTGGGAATTGTTATACTGTCTGTTCATAGTTTTTCAAGTATCTGAAAATCAGTTCTGATTCTGAGGAGGAACAGCAATCCGTGGGAGAGGAGCTCACTCATCTCTCACAAACACAGCAGCTGGCAGAGATTCCTCCTGCCAGCATTCCTGGGATAGATAGTGACCTTGGCAGCGAGAGAGCACTGGAGGGGGGCTTGCTGGACGCTCGGTGCAGACGCAGGGAGTGACGACAGATGGAGGGCGCCGAAAGGAGGCGCTCCACTCGTTTGGCGCTCAAACAACGGTCGCATCCTGAGAACCCAAGGGAAAGAGGGAGGATCTCTCCATAGCCCATAAGTTCAGCTTAGGCTACTCTGCTATCTTTCCCCAGTGCTATTCCTTGCTTAGTCGCTACTGGTTAGTATCTGAAAGAGTCATAAAGGAATAAAGCCTTGGAAAGAATCCTCGTCGTCTGTGTCCTGAGTTGGCTATTGGAGGGGACTGCAAGAGGCAGCTATGGCGCTCCTGACAATAGGCTACGCAAATACTTACGTAGCCTATCACGGCCATTAGAAGGAAGGCGAATGGCGGCCGCAGACTTGGCCGCCATTCGCAGAGCACCGGACGGCCAACACCACATAGGCTCTGTTCCGGGCCCATTTCGCGGGGTGGCAGGGGGGGTTGCTTCATTCCGCCATGGATTCCGGAGGGGGGGCAAATTCACTGGAATTCGCCCTCCTTGGAATCCATGGTGGAATTCTCCAACATCCCTACATGGGGCTGCCTTTGAAAACGGTCTGGAAACTTCAGCTAGTCCAGAATAGGGCAGCAAGATTGTTAACAGGAACTGGCCAATGAGATCACATTACGCCAGTACTTTTCCAGCAACACTGGCTGCCAGTCCATTTCTGGGCCCGATTCAAAGTGCTGGTATTAACATTCAAAGCCCTTAACGGCTTGGGGCCAAGTTATCTGAAGGATCGCCTCCTCCCATATGTGCCCGCCCAGACCCTAAGATCATCCTTAGCAGTCCTTTCTCTGTGAGCCCCTGCCAAAGGAAGTGAGGTGGGTGGCTACCAGGAAGAGGGCCTTTTCTGCTGCGCCTACATTGTATTCCTTCTGGCACCAGATGAAGATCTTTTTATTCTCCCAGGCATTTTAGCTTCCTAGTCTTTTGGCTTTGTTGTTTTAAATCTGTATTTTAAACCTCTGCATTGCTGCTAGGTTTTATTCTGATTGTATTGTTATATTGTGGTTTTAATGCTTTTATATTTTATATTGTTTTATCCTGTGCATTTTAATTTCTGTGAACTGCCCAAAGAACTTCAGCTATTGGGCAGTATAGAAATGAAATAAATGAAATGAAATATGTGCATTAAAATGTGCACAAAAATTCACATATTTTGAAAAATGCACACAAAAATATGTACCGATTTCTGTGTGTGAGGGCGAGGGGAGTGTGCACAGAACTGGGACAGAACGAGCCTAGCAGTGGAAAACAAAGAACCTGAATGAGTTTGACAGAGCCTCCCACCCCGAGTTCTTTATCTTCAAGCCAGACTTGGACTGGAACGCCTTTTCAATAGATGATGCCTTCAAAGGGAGGACTGTCCTCTTTATAGTAGGACACATGGCCACCCTTGTACCAGTGTGAAGAGAGTATTCTTGGCGCAGTTGTGGTAAAGGAGTTGCCTTTGGTGCCTATCCTTGTGCAGTGCAGCTCTGAGGCATGAAGGCCCTTGAGGGAGTCCCTGAAAACCAAGAACAGCCACCATTAAACAACAGTTTGTGGATTTACATGAGATTCTGGAGCAAAAAACTCAGTGGCTTTAAAAAGGTGCTTCTGTGTAGCATATCTGGAAAGGCCCTGCTGTTCTCCCTTACATGTTATCCTGTGGTTTGCAGGCGGAATGGTGGTGGAAGACCTCTGCTAATTTTGCTCCCTTCAGATCTATTTTCAGTCTCCCCCCTGCCCTTGCCCCGGCTGCTCATTTTAAAGTGTAGGAGTCCCCCTGGAGTCCCCCTGGACTCACTAGGAGTAGCTGTATTCCTTATGCCTGTCTGTTTTCAGGTGCAGAACCCAGTGTTTAAACTTTAATGGCATAGAGGTGTGAGTTGGAGAGACATAGAGAGATGATTTGGGTCACAACTGGCAACCTATTTAGGCCCTGATTTTGGAAGTGAATGCACCTCTATTCCATACTCCTGCCTTCCAGCAGCCATGTCTTTTATGCTCCTGTCTGTGGACCACCCTGATTCCATAATTATATTTCCTATGGGTGGGCCTCTCTCTTTTTTTTTTTAGAAATCCAGATGCAGAAAAGACAAGCAGCCCTGCATATGCCTGTTCTGAAGCAAGACCGGTTTTGTCAATTAGCAAAGGAGATCACATTATTGTTGTAAAACTAGTAAGTGCATGCTATGTTTGATAAGAAATGGCAATAGTTCCTGTTCTTCAGTGATTCAAGTGAATGAAAGTGTGGATTATTTAGAAGGCCTTCCAGAGTAAAAACTTTGCTGTGAATGTTTCTCCTGGTAATGCAATTAGGAAACACTGGCCCCAGTTAACATAGCTTAAACAAAACATATTGTCTTCATCAAACTTGTTCAACCTATTAACCAGGCAGGTTAATAGGGCCTTGTCCTGAATGTTGGGGGGTGGGGGGCAGTATAGAAACTCTGTTAAAATACCGATTTCTACGTTTCATGATCATAGTCCATAGTTTAATCTAATATGGCTGAATTTCAAAAGGCAACCTTTTTAAATTCAGGAATTAGATGTGGCTTCACAGTCACTGTTCCTAATGGCACTGTTTCCTAACTCCATGTTTGTAAGAGTAAAGATTTTCCTTCATTACTATCTATTTTTTCTGCACCCATCATGATGTATTTCTAAATGTAGCAACCATCCAGTCAGAAAATATCATCTGATATATGCCCATTTCTAGGGTTCTTTCATACACTAGTGTCACACCAAGATCCATGGTGAGGACATGCAGATGAAAAGTTATAGGCAAGCTGCAGTCTTGGGTACAGTAGGGTGGTCAAAATTTCAAATTAGCAGAGACCCTTAGGGCCACTCTATTATTGTTTCGATGGTTGGATTTTGATCTGTTTTAATTCTGGTAGGAATGGTGAATCGTGTACATGTGCCCTCATGGTAATAATGTCTAAAGCAAAAACATGTAAAGGCATACTTCATTATTGATAACAACAACATATAAATAGCATATAAAACAAAATGTCCCCCACCATTTGTGCTCCTGAAGTAGAAAAATATTTTTTTAAAATGGGAATGACATTAAAAAGCTAGACATTCCCAGTTTTTAAAAAGTGTACAAAATATAGTTATTTTAAACCCTATTGCAAAATTAAGCAATTGTACACTTCCAAAACCAATTATTTTTTTAAAGGGAAAATGTTTTTGATTTTAATGTTTTTAAATACCTTGCAGAATTTTGGAAATAAATACAAATAAACAAACAAACAAACAAAAACTTTGACATCTGGGGAGAAATCCAACATAGGTTCTGGAAGCATTCCTAGTCATAACCTGGATTTCACTTCACAGGCTGAGGTCACCATGGTTACCAGTTGTATGGGAAAAAATCAAGTGCTTTACTTGGAACCATTGTTGCAGTCGGAGCAAATATTCTGTTTCCTTACATTTATTTATTAGAAATTTATTAGGAATTAAATTTATTAGGAAATAAATTTATTTATTTTTATTAATTTATTATGAAATAAATTAAATTTATTAGTAATTTATTTAATGTGTTATTATATAATGCATTTCTTTTATACCAAGTATATTGGCATTGATTGATTTTATCCAGTATAAGATACATATGATATAAACAGTCACCCGGTTTGGAACATTCCAAAAACACCTGTTAAAATTCCCACATTGGTAAATCAAATGAAAGAGCAAAATGACCAGCATGCAAATTTAATTTTAGGGATGTTCTGCTAATCCGCCAAGTTCAATTTTTGATATGAATATTGTTAAAGAGAGAGAACCTAGTTGTACCCTAAGCATGTCTCTGCAGCATTCTAGGCTACACATCCCAATGGAATGCTTTCAGGCACAGTGATGGATCAGTATAAATCTCCTTCTTGACTGGATTGAACTAGGTATGGATGAATCAGTCTGTTTCCGTCTGTCACTTTCACAAGTGTTCAACTCATAAGTCCATTCCATCCTGTTTCTGCATTGATCTCTCTCTCTCTCTCTCTCTCTCTCTGTATATATCCATACACAAATTTCGAAACACAAAAAGAGCCATGCTTAAGAGTCCATCCAGTCCAGCATTCTGTTCACACAGTGGCCAACTAGCTGCCCATTGGAAACCCACAAGTAGGACATGAGTGTAGTAGCACCATCCTTCCATGTTCTCCAGCAACTGATGTACATAAGCATACTGCTTCTGATACTGGAGGTAGCATAGAGACATCAGGACTAGCAGCCATTTAAATATGTATTTTAAAATTACCTTTTCTCAAGTTACATATTTTAAAATATATTTTGATATGTTTTTGAGTCAAGAACTGAGTCAGAACATTCGGGAAGTGTGAAAGCTGGTGGGTAACTAAGTTCCGCATTCGCACATTAGTCTGGGAGATGAGGATCCGTTCTTACTGGAATTCATAAAGATCAAATTGCTCAAGATCAAATTCCTCAATTCCTTCTTTGCATTGGAATTCAGAGGTCAAGTGCACCCCAGGGATATCCTGGCATCTCGATGGCTCTTTGATACAGCAAGAAGCTGATGTTTTTCCTGACCACGGAGGATCATTGCGCACATTCAAAGAGGCCCAGGCGTTTCAGGCCTCTTTGTGCATGCCTGGAGTAAACTGTGGAAGCCATTCTGAATTCCACTATCTTCTCCAGACTTGTGGCAAAGTGAAATGATTTTACTCTATTCTCTGCCAAAACTTCACAGAGCAGAACTAAATGGTTTCACTCATTTCTAAACAATATTCTCATCAGAAATTGAACCTAGCAGATGACTGAGTCATCCCTAAAGATGAGTGTACAAGCTGTCATCAGGCTCTTCCATATTATTTACAGATGAACAAAACTAACCAACTGATTTTAGAATGCCCTAAGATGTCTGAGCCATCCTTGGGTCGTACTAGACAACTGCCTCTCATGCCCAAAAGCCTCCAAGCCAGGGAAGGGCTGGCAAGAACCCTGTTGTGTCCTGAGGATGCAGAACATATGGGAGGCAGATCGCACACTCAGCTCTCCTAGGCTGATGAGTTGCGCAAGAACTGGCGGGCAGGCAAAGTCCAATCTGTGATTCAGATTCCAAAACATAAATACAAAGGCAGAGGATGATGCCCTGAGGTGGGTCTAGAATATAGTCCATGAGCAAGGATGCCGATCAGGTCACTGTCACTGGGAGTTGATCACTTGTTCGAGTCTGAATTCCAACTGAACTCTTTACCACCTGACCCCAACTGCCCTGTCCTCCAGGCTCCACACGCGCACACACACACACACACACACACACACAGAGGCTGAGGATCGGAAAGTTTTAAAGGGGCAGCATTTGGACCTGACAATGAGCCCTCTGTTGCCTCTCCATCTTCTCCCTCCTGGTATTTTGCCTGCATCGCTGAACAGGAACTTGGGAGCATGGGTCCAGTGCCTCCATCTCTGGTGCTGGCTCACCCAACCTGGCTGGCTCCCCTCCATCCATGGCCAAGTCCTGGCTGCTGCTCAAAGTCTGGTTCATGACAAACACCTTCCTCCTGCACCAAAGGCCTCCATTTGATTCCAGAGCAGTCCTGCTGAAAAAGCAGTAGCTCCTGGGCCTACTCCAGAAGTGGCTGTATTGGTCAATCTAATGTTCTTGCCTGGATCCCGGTTAGGAGTGAAACTTTGCCCCATCCTTAATATTTTGTTCTGCTGATACAGACAATAATCCTGAACCCTCTGTATGCCTGATAATATTTTGACAAGTGGATATTATTTGTCAAAACTATTTGTCAATAAATAAATCAACATCTGGATGCAGAAACTAGGTGCCAGCATAGCATAGCTCCTACTTTAAAACTTCTTCTTGGTTAGCTCTAACCACATGGAGAGTGTATTAGTTGTAGGCTCCAGCAATAGTGACCCAAACAAAACCATGTCCTCTACTCCCCAGATTACTGAGCATGTTGAAGTGGTGTCATGATTGCCCTCTGGACAATGCTTAAGCAAAACAGGTTCTCAGGTACCACAAGCAAAATGTTTAATGCTTAATGACAGTGGTTTGTACCCAATGCTGGCTTTTCACCAGTGGAATAGATACTGCTGCTGGCGGAATGGATTTCCCTTCCACCTGCACCCCCCCCACGTGCCTCTCAAATCTGCTCTGGAGGGTTGGAACCCTCTGGAATAGATTGTGTGTGTGTGGGGGGGGGAGAATAAGGGAGACTCCTGTTGCATGAGTGGAAGTCTGCTCACATCACATTGGATTTAACCCAGTGGGTTCTCATGTGTCACAAGAGTAGGAATGTACGAAAGTCACTTACCTGTTTGCGGATTATGCTGATGCTGGGGGGGGAGGCGTTCCGTCCCTCCCCCCGGAATCCTGGCTGGGGGGGGGAGATGCTCCGTCCCTCCCCCCCCCCGGAATCCTGGCCGGCTGGCTCCACCAGTGGCCGGACATCCGGCCGCTGGCTAGCAGGGACGCAAATGGCAGCGGCCATAGCCGCCGCCGTTTGCGTCCCTGCAGTCAGCCGTGATAGGCTACGTAAATGTTTACATAGCCGATCACGGCTGATTTAAAAAACAAAGAAACGCGCGTACGCAAATGGCAGCGCCCATGGGCGCCGCCATTTGCATTCCTTATTTTGGCACGTCTTAGTCTACGTAAAAGTTTACGTAGACTAAGATGTGCCAAAATAAGGAACACAAATGGCGGTGCCCATGGGCGCCAACATTTGCGTACGTGCGTTTTTTTGGTTTTTTTTTTAATCAGCCGTGATAGGCTATGTAAACATTTACGTAGCCTATCACGGTGTTTTTTTAAAATCTAGCCGTGATAGGCTACGTAAATCTTTACGTAGCCTATCACTTTTTTTTTTTTTTAACCTGGAAATGGCGGTGGCAGCGGCCACCGCCAGAGCCGCCACCGGAGCCGCCGCCGCCAGGAAGATCTACCTAAGGTAAGTCCCATCCCGGGGTGGGGGGGCGGGGGGCCGTTCTGCCACTGATTTCGGAGTGGCATTCAGCCTCCCCGAGATCTGTGGCGGAACCTTCGTACATCCCTCCACAAGAGAAATGTTTTAAGCAGATACAGCACAGTAAATGGTCAGCTAATTCCACAGCAAAAGCCAGTCAATGGCAGCTATGCATATCTTTAGCACTGTAGTGCAATAAAACTAGATTATTTTTCTCTTTCCATAAACAACACTTCAAGGCTGCAATCCTGTTCAGACTGACCTGGAAGTAAATCCTTTTGAACTCATGGGAGGTAATTCTGAGTAGAGATGTTAAGGTTTGCCCCGTTAAGCTATGATATACAGATTTTAAAGGAATTTACCATGTGTATCTATGATATACAGGTTTGGTGGTATATAGATTTACCACAGTCCTATGCATGCTTAGACAGAAAAAAGTCATACAACTTGAGAATCCTGCATGATTGAGGTTCCGGATTGTGGGGAGGCTTCTAAGTATGTTCAGCCAAACATGCTTTGAATCCCTCATTAGACCTTCCTGCTCTGCCAGGGAAAGTTGGGGATGGAGTAATGCAGAGATGTTGAGGGCAGGGGTGGTGTGTAGATTCCTGCTCCTCCTCCATGGGTCCAATTTAAGAACACCAGAATAGGACTAGTGTAGTGAAACATTGTGTTTAGTAATATAGAACATACTGCACTAGATCCTTCCATTGTTGGTTGCGCTTTCAAATGAGGACCAATCCCAGTTACTCAATATGAATATTCAAATGATTAAGGATAAGCAGATACATATAGGTTTCAGTGCGTTAAGCCAAAGAAAACACTTTCCCATTCTTAATTGCACCAATGAAATGAAAAATAATTTCAAATCAGATCTTCAATATGTACTTATTATAAATTAACCTTTGAAATTAATTTCAATAGAACCTTACCAGGCACACCTGCAGTTACCATTCTAAAGACTTATAAACACAACTGCTCTAGCCCTCTGGAAACAAAACAAAACCACTTCTCTGTGTTGAGGGGCTACAGGATGAAGGCAGATTATAAGGAAAGGAAAATCCGAGCATTGCAGTTTACATCAAAATCTTTCTGGGATTTAATTAATGACTTCTTGTTTCAACAAGGCTTAAAGCTAAAGATCAGGGTACTTCAGGATAGCTGGCTCTTAGCCAATGTAGTAAGTACTTTATGTTTATATTGAACACTGAAAATCACTGAACAATATAGTGCTATGCTATCTTCTGCACAAACTAGAGAATGCTCTGTGTGTGTGCGTGTGTGTGTGTGTGTGTGTGTGTGTGTATATATATATATATATATATATATATATATATTCTAAAACATTAAATAAACGAATGCCTAAGAGTGGATAATGATAACAAATGGTAAGCTGCTTTAAAGGAATTTACCATGTGTATCTCTTAACAGCTAATCTCCTCTACACATGTCAACATCCTTATTAAAAAACAAGAACATATCTTTGTTTCATTTTGATACACACGATACATGGGGCCTTTGTATATGATGGTGTGTGTCTGTGCACGTGCACCCAATAAATGTACATTTGTCTCACATCTTTCCCTAGGCTGTGGTTTGGTTGTGGGGAATCTTGCATTTCATGGCACTCAACCTGCAATATTTTGAAATAGGAGAATGTGAAACTATTGCTCTTGAAAAATACATTTGTCAAAATATGTTGGGCAGTGTACTTTTAATAATAAATTCTCTATCCAGTATCAATGCAAGACATTTTCATATAGGTTTGTTGTTGTTGTTCAGTCGTTCAGTCATGTCCGACTCTTCGTGACCCCATGGACCATAGCATGCCAGGACTTCCTGTCCTGCGCTCTCTCCCGGAGCGTGCTCAAGTCCATATTCATTGCATCAGTGATGCTATCTAGCCATCTTGTCCTCTGCCGTCCTCTTCTCCTTTTGCCTTCAATCTTTCCCAGCATCAGGGTCCTTTCCAGAGAGTTTTCTCTTCGCATTAGGTGGCCAAAATATTTGAGCTTCAGCTTCAGGATCTGTCCTTCCAATGAGAACTCAGGGTTGATTTCCTTTAGGATTGACCGATTTGACCTCCTTGCAGTCCAGGTGACTCGTAAGAGTCTTCTTCAGCACCACAGTTGGAAAGCATCAATTCTTCGGTGCTCAGCCTTCCTTATAGTCCGGCTCTCACAGCCATACGTTACTACTGGGAAAACCATAGCTTTGATTAGACAGACCTTTGTCGGCAAGGTGATGTCTTTGCTTGTTACTACGCTGTCTAGGTTTGCCATAGCTTTCCTCCCAAGGAGCAAGCGTCTTTTAATGTCATGGCTACAGTCACCGTCTGCGGTGATCTTGGAGCCCAAGAAAATAAAATCTGTCACTGCTTCCATTTCTTCCCCTTCCATATGCCAGGAAGTGATGGGGCCAGATGCCATGATCTTCATTTTTTGAATGTTGAACCAGCTTTTGTACTCTCCTGTTCCACCCTCAACAAGAGGCTCTTTAGATCCTCTTCGCTTTCTGCTGTTAGGGTGGTATCATCTGTGTATCTGAGGTTGTTGATAATTCTCCCGGCAATCTTAATTCCGATCATCCAACCCGGCATTTCTCATTCATATAGGTTTACACATATTCTATTTTTCTGGGGGAGGCACAGGGACTTTCCTAGCAAACAGTGTTCCTCACACTATGCTTGTATCAAATTTCAGTTTTCTGAGTGGTGTTAAAGTCCCTTCATTATTTTTGAGTGTGGTTCTTGTGCCCACATTTTGTGTGTGTGTGAGAGAGATGTACATTTTCTTTTTGACTTCTCTAGCGTTTAGGATGTCTTGGACTATGTGTGTGTACCAAAGTTTACATTCCAGGTCATGTCGAAGTATTCAACATGTACAGCCCATTGAGTAAATCCGTGAAAGAGTGGGAAATTAGAAAGAATCTTTACTTCGTAAGTGTACTTTTAAAAATGAGAAATTAATTTGGAGGTCATAATATAAATTAAAAGTAGCCCTGTTCACAAGTTAGTTCTAGGGTATGGATTCATGGAAGGTGAAGGGAATTCATGGAACATCCCAAAGCTCGTGCTCGGTGTATTCATGTGAAGGTCTAAAACATGTGTGGCATAACTCGTAGCCGTCCAAACGCTTTGGCCTACAACTCCTATCAGCCCTAGCCAGCATCGCCAATGGTGAGGGAAGATAGGAGTTGTAGGCCAAAACATTTGGAGTTCCAGGCCAAAATATCTGCCCACCCCTGGTCTAAAGAGTGCTTATGTACACATGTTATATTGGTGTAGGTGCTGATCAGATTTCAAAATCACATAAATTCATGGCGGTTGACGGATGGGGCCAGCAGGCAAAATGAATGTGTGTTTCTCTCTACACATTCATATCCTGAGATGTCTTGTAAATAGGGTTTTTTTCTGAGAACTTGGGCCTATGGGTCCACTGAATCACAGTAACTGCAACACAGTACTTAACATGTGAGGCAAAATGTCAACAGAGGTTTGGGCTAGGACCTACAATACAATACGGAAGTTTGCTTCGCTTGTCTGCCCAGTGGTGCAGTGAGGTAATTTAGACCCTGGCTGGACATAATGGCCTTATGGGGGCGGGGGGGCTCCTTTAGATGGCCATGTGGATTTGTGAAGTGCACATTTCTCTTGTCCCCCTCCCCATTCCCTGCTTTACACTTGTTTCTATATTTGTTATATATTAGAGCAAAAAGAAAAAAGTTGCAAACCGCAATTGAAAAATAATAATACCCTGACCATGTACATGTGCAGTTTTGCATTTTAATTTCCATTAAATCATAGCACCATCATGACTACAGGGATAAAATAGAGTTTGCTTTGGCTTCCCTCTATGGGTGAACATCTGGGGGGGCTAGACTTTGGCCCCAAGGTCCAGCCCTGGCTGCACTAGTGTGTCTGCTGATATAAAATGAATTGAAATTAAAATTAGGGCACAATCCTACCAAGATAGTTGCCAGTCTCTGAAGTCGTAGGCTGGTGAACTATCCTATGCAGGTCTGGTGACTATCCTATGCAGGTCTGGTGGAGCACGGACAGGAACTTTTCCTCTGTGCCCTGCCCACCCTGCATTCTTGGCAATTTTGCGCGTCTAGCTGGGGCTTCGGACAGGGAACAGGAACAGGCTTGAGACCCCATAGGAAGCAGTGTACAGGGGCTTCCATGGTTTCTCCTCTCCTCCCCCAGGAATGCCCCCTTTTCATCCTCTCTGCGCTCCATTTTACGAGCATTGAGAGGCAGCTGCCGTGGTTATCTCCAAGCCTGCTACAAGGGGGAGGGGGCAGGCCCAGGGAGTGCGGTTTCCTGGCTCCAGGCTTAGAGTGCTGTCTCTGAGTTCACAGCCAGGAAACTGAAAAATCCTATGGCCCTCTAGACAGTGTCTAGTGGCCATAGGATTGCCCTCTTACTTACTTTTAAGCCAGGCTTTTGCAATGCCCATTCATGATCAATTTGCGATCCAACGTTATGCTCAGATCTTCATCGAGCTAGCCATATCTTTCCGTTATATTGCACATTTGGATTAGGCCTTTCACCTTTTCTACATTTAAATGGCGCATTTTCAATTAATTGTATTATTTTCAGCCCGTATCTTCAGTTTCCATCAAAGTGCTGGCTTGCAGCTGGCTCTGTTAATAGGTTATAAAAGGCTTTTGTTCCCTGCTCTTTTGCCCTCCGTTTTGCCTCAAAGGGCAATCTAATGAGTGGAGTCCCCAGTTTACCCACACTCCTACTCAGGCTATGCTAAGGACACAAAGTTTATCACACATAATGGTAATGTTTTGTGCAGACTATTCTTTATAATACTAGCCAAATGCTAATGCTGCCTTGTAAAGAGTGAAATGGGAACCTATGCATCATCTAAAACTATCCTTTATAGATTGTTGTTGATGTTGTTCAGTCGTTCAGTTGTGTCCGACTCTTCGTGACCCCATGGACCATAGCACGCCAGGCCTTCCTGTCCTGCGCACTCTCCCGGAGTGTGCTCAAATCCATATTCATTGCATCAGTGATGCTATCTAGCCCTCTCATCCTCTGCCGTCCCCTTCCCCTTTTGCCTTCAGTCTTTCCCAGCATCAGGGTCTTTTCCAGGGAGTTTTCTCTTCGCATTAGGTGGCCAAAATATTTCAGCTTCAGCTTCAGTATCTGTCCTTCCCATGAGCACTCAGGGTTGATTTCCTTGAGGATGGACTGATTTGACCTCCTTGCAGTCCAGGGGACTCATAGAAGTCTTCTTCAGCACCACAGTTCGAAAGCATCAATTCTTCGGCGCTCAGCCTTCCTTATAGTCCAGATAGTTCTGTCTTATAGATACGATTCCATTGCCCAGTTGAAATAGTTTATTTTGGGTCGGCATTAAAACCTTATTTGGTTTTAATTTTAATTTTATTAAAACCTTATTTACTATTTTTCTTTCCTGCTCATGTATCATTGTCCTTTGCAAAGAAACAGGCATTCTGACAGAACTGAGACAAATGTCATTGTGAACTCTGCTGCTGTGTTTAACAGGGATTGTGTATATATTGTCAAAATAAAATAACAGTTGTGTTGGCTCAGCATGGAAATAAGCCAGGCAATTTCCCAACCTCTCACCTGATCCGACCCCCATCTGCCCCATCCATCCACCCCTGATCCCCAAACTCCAAACGTTTCAGGATATCATACTCCCAATATTTCAGCCCTGAGATATGTTTTGAATGGATTCAAGGGGCATGCTTACTGTGACAGCACCTGGGAGTAAGTTCCATTGAAGTAAAAGGGGGCTTACTCATGAGTAGGCATGTATAGAATTGTGCTCTAAATATTTTTTTTAAAATGTATTTGGAGTAATAATGTATCGCAGGGTGTGCTGACCCGAAGCCGCATTGCTGTGCAGTTGCGACGGGGTGGGGGGTCAAAGCAGTGCCATATAGATGGGGTTACAGTGGTTGGAAAAACACAGGGGTTTGCTTATTATTGGTCAATAGACCAATGCTATTTAATCCCAGTAGGCGTTAATGTGCCTACCGTATTGTCAGCATCAGTGTAACATTGTTCCAATCATCCATTAAAAGCAACAGTTACATCACTGAATCTAGCTGTGTAGGAAATTAATGCTATGGGTGTTTGAGTCATCACTTTATAAACATACAACTGATGCATAGAACATTGAAAGATATTAAGCAGTTTAGGGATTCAAATATTCTAGTATTAATTTCTGGATTGTACAATGCCCTGAAGAATGTACTGGCTCTGAAAGATGTAGTTTTTTTTTAAACATAGTTGAATGGAACATTACATGATCTGAACATTGAGGAAAACAACAACAATTTATACTAGTGTTGGGGATATATACATATACGTATGTTCTCATACAAAACCTGCAAAAATGCTTTTGTGCTAGCTCTGGGCTTTACAAAAAATTAGTATTCCATTCACCAGTGCTGCTAGTTCTTTTGAAAATCAGTTCAATAAAATAATTATGATCTGATCTGAAAAGCAGCAAACCTTCATTTTGCCATTTATTATGCTTTACATGGAGATGACTTTTCATGGCATTGTGTACTGAGGGAAATGAATTCTGGGGAGACATTCCAAAGGCCCATAAAACCCTGTGTAGTCTTCCTAAAAAGGTTGTAAAATGCAACATGTAAACAATAAAAGAGGCTTGAGTAAAATAACATGCTATGTTCTGTTTCTTCAAAGCAAACTGCTGCTGTTGCCATCATCCCCATGAAATGCATGTGGGAGCACTGTACCTCTTCCATCAAGGTATCACGTGGGGCATTTTATTTTATCATGATACAGTTTGAGTCCACAGCTTCAGTTCCACAACTTAAATATTATAGGTGGCGTCTCTATCTGATATGTCTATGGACCTCCGGTTATGACCTATTCTGCAAAAACTTTTGCTTCTGGTCTGTTTGGATGCCACAACATCTCTTTAATAAAGGTTTGTCTAACTCGGCTAATTGTTGGAAGCGTAATACAGTTAACGCTTCTTTTATTCATGACTGTTGGCCAATAGTTGCCTCCTTTCGGGAGGAAATTATCATATGGATAAACTTTGTATCGGGAAGCTCTTTAATATTTACTGATGTACATGTTCTCCTAAATTATTTACCTGCTTCTTGGAATGTAACACATGGACAGTGTAAATGGATTTTTTGCACCCTCTTGACTGCTAAAAGACTGATACTACAACACTGGAAGGATAAAAGCTCACTGCCTATAATGCATTGGGTTGAAGACCAGACAACACTAGCAACATTTCAAAGAGTGATATATAGGCGCCACTCGTGAATGGACTTATATTTGGGTATTTGGGCTGCTTTTATTGAGCCGGACACGACTTAACGACTGAACAACTACAACAAAGTATTTGAAAGGGAGGCCTTTAAAGCATATAGTTACATTTGTGATTTTTAATTTTTTGTTGTTGTTTTTGTTTGTTTTGTTGAAACTTACAATAAAAATTGATGTTTTTAAGCTTATATAGATAGCTAAATTATACCTTGCAAGTTATCCTACATCTGTACTAAGAGCCAAAAGCTTAAGATATCATAGAGAATAGAACACTTGGGGAAACAGTGATAAATTCAGTCCTGCCATTAAAAAAAAACAAAAACAACTTCCACTGAAATGATAGATGTTCTGCCTGAATAAAGACAAGCAGGAGCAGGTCCAGTGGTTCTGCCTGATCTTTGATTTCCTGCTTATTCAGGTTTTTTTAATCATTTAATTCTTAAGAGCTGAAGAAATAAAACAGCCATAAAAATAAAATTGCGTTTACAATAGACTATGCTACAAGCAGCAGGTTGTTGCCTTGGTTGCATTATGGCAGCCTTCTGGTGCTCACCAGATGTCTTGGACTACAACTCACAACTCCTATGCTGGCTGGGGATGCTGGGAGTTGTAGTCTGACACATTTGAAGGGCCCTAATGCAGGTTGGGAAAGGCTGTCAGAGGGCATTGACGTAGCGTATTTGAGAGTTCCATGGTCTGGGTGCTGGGACACTCTCTTCTCCATCTCAATGGGGGATGAAAGTTGGTCATGACAGCCAAGCCTTGTTGTCATTAGCTGCCAGCCTTTTCCAGTCTGACAGCAAGAAACAGACAACATGGATAAAATGGAAGTGGTGGTCTGTCAATAGAAGTGTGGCATAAGTACACGTGATGGCCTGCATAGGACAAGCTTTTCATAACTGTAGGCCACAATACAACAACATTTAAGGATCACTCATTTAGGTTGTAATCCTCAAACCACTTCCCCTAGAGCAGCCTGGTTCAGCAGCCTGGAATACACATAATAAATATTTTGAAGGCCTTGTAAGGCCCATAGACTCTATAAAAATCAAGCTAGATTAAAGAAATGCTGTTTGCTGGATATTTGGCGTAGAACAGTTAGAATGCTAAATATACCGACCATGGTTCGGGAAGCCAATTAAGTGTGGTTTGGATTGTCAGCTGCCTCAAGCACATGGAGTGTAGAATAGAAATGTTTCAAATAAGTATTTTACTTTTCATGCATGTTTTTCAGCAGTTCCACATGCTGCAGTCAAGAAAGCTGGTTTCTGTAAGATCCTAATGTTCTTTAGACATTTGGGTTTGCTAGTTTTCTTATACTTCCTATGGAGTAAGTGCCATTAAACACAGAGAGACTTATTTCTGAGTCACCGTATTTAGGATTGGGCTGTTAAAGGGTCCTTCTTTAGATTGGGAAGGTCTGTGAATGTTGTCTTTGTGAATTGGGTATGAGCTGGTTTTTACAAGACGTTTTGAAACTGGGTGTGAATACTACAGCTTAGAATCTGTTATACAATATACCACCCATGCTTGCATTCCAGACTTTTACTCAAGATGGACATCCCATCCTCGATTGTCTGAACCCAGCCTTTTGCTTCCCCACATCTCCAAGTGGCTGAAGACACATGATAACTCTCAGCTCACCACACATGACTGAAGCCTACACAATACTGGCTCTTTACACTGTTTAGACCTGCCACATGGGATGTTTTTAAGCCAATTGGAAAGTCGTTATCTCGATCTAGCTCCCACATGTTGGCACAGTATTACTGAAAACCTATTCCTGGATCCTGGCGTTAAACATCTTGTTCAGGAAAATGAATAGTTGTAGCATTATGATTCTCCTCTGGCCAGCTTGGGAAAGGCAAGTTGGACTGAGGGTGAAATTGGCCTCAGCTAAAGTGCATAAGATTAGTTTTATCTTGCCTAGCTATACTGGATTTATCATACATGGAAAGAAAATAAAGAGTAATAGAATTAGCTACGTAGGCATGGGGAAAAACATACTAGAGAAGAGCTGGTGTTTGATCAAATTCCCAATTGTTTTTATTACATCACTAGACAAGATGATGCAAGCTCATGTCTTTTCATCATCTGTTAAAAGGAAAGATATTCTGACAAAATACAAGTCAACAGTATAAAGCAGCAGTGAGCAACTTTGAGAGGTCTGTGGGCCATTTTCAGCCCCACTCCACGGGGTGCCTCACAATCTGCAAGATGGGGGTGGGGGAGGGGTGGGGATCTGTGGTTTGCCATTGACATTCAGCATCAAATCATTCTATGGCAATCCATAAAGCTTAAAAGGTTGTTCTCAAGCTAAACTTGACCCTTTTAATGCTCCGTAGTGCTAAAAGCACAGTTTTGGTTTTGCTGCTGCCAAATTTGGTGGCATGGTGAGGGTCACATGTGGCCCATGAGCTGCTTGTTTCCCTCCCCTGGTGCAAAGGTTAGCAGGGTCAGGAAGCAGATCTGGGTAAATACCTTAATAGCAGACTGGGAAACCGCAGTGCAAGAATTTAACTTGGTGGGTTGTCTTGACAATTAAGCAGAGGAAGCAGGTCACAAGAGAGCTTTTCTAGGCTCTTTTACCCATAGGCTTCAAGAAAAGTAGGACGACAGTCATATCCACTTACTTGAGACTAAGCCCCACTGAACACAATGAGTTCACCGGCATACGGGTTCATGGCTGCAGTGCTAAGTAAATTTACTTCAAAGTAGATTCCATTTAAATCCATTTTAATTCCTCATTAATGCATTTAGGATTAGAAGGTGGGTCATCCTGAGTCCTAGAATTTGGCTAACTTTATTTCTGGAGTGGGGTATTAATTTTCATGTGCTGTTCATGTTCTTCCTGAGATGTTAATCCTGAAAGATGCTATTTTCTTCTATTTTTCTTCAGTTTTTTTAATGTTGAATTGTAAACTGCAACATGAAAGGAATAAAACACACACTGTTCTTTATCCCTTTCTTCAGCTGTAGGTATCCAGATGAAACTTGAGTTTTTCCAGAGGAAATTTTGGACTGCCAGTAGACAGGTATGTTACAACTGAGTATTTAAATACCTAGTGTTGTGGGCCTTAGTGTTAATCAATCTTATCCCACAAAACTGAAGAGAGTCAGTCAAAAGCTTGCCCGAACCTATGCTATATTTTGACAGTGAAATATCAATGCCATGTTTATGATTAAATTTAAAAATCTGAAGACTTTCTGATAGATAAACTCCATTGGTTTAGTCATCACCATCTACTGAAGTCCAAAGATGTCCTCCCAAACTAGGCTTAACTGAAATAAAGAGGCAGGAATATTTTCTATGGGTTTATATCCAGTGGTCCCTTTCCCTGAACAGGAGTCCTTCCATTCCCAGAAGAGTATTTCACCAGCAGAGACCTTTATTTATGGAAGACGAGGGGATGGGAATTCTATCCATGCCCCCTGCAGCCTGCCGCACCACCTTCCACACTGTTCTGGAGAGGCCTACAACCCTCTGGAGGAGTGGCTCATGGGGGTGCAGGAAAAGGGGGAACTAGCAAAAACACCTCCTCTCCTCTTCTGTTAGTGCAGGCATCTACTGGATCAAAAGCCCATCAGTGAATGGAAGGGCACAGTTACATTCAACCCTATGTGTAAATAAGACATCCAAACAAACTGCAAATTATGGGAAGTATCCAGTCAGACACTAGCACAAATATAAATTAAGTTGTGCTGGTGTAAGTGATTTCTGGCACAGCACCAATCGCATTAGTTGGTGTGACAGGATTTCCCGGAAAACTATCATGCCAGTACACTTACAGTGGTGCGACATAACGTACATGTGTGCTAGAGTCCAATTGGATACTGCCCTATAGCTCCAGTATTAATGTTTCTGACTAGCAGTTTTCAAAATAACAATAACAATGAAATGTATGCAAGGCTGGCCTTATTTTTCTACCATCTCAGAACACAGAAAGGCCCCCAGGAATGAGCAGATCTCCCCAGTTCAACACTGTTATTGTTCCCTGGGTTACAATAATCTCCATAATGTAATCAATTCACATATAGTCAGAACCTGTAAGGAAAGAAAAAGACATGAACTGGAAAAGGTAGCATGCTGCACATGAGTAGCAATCTGAATGAAGTTAAAATCAAAAACAGAAGAATGGTGAATTGCTAAGGCATTGGTGTTGCTCTAGAAACAAAATCAATTAAACTGGAACCCCCAAATCTGGGGAGAATTTGAAAGTGGTTCCAAAAGGAACAGAATATTAGACTGTACTGTCATTCATTTCCTCATGGCCTGCTCCCGAGACAAAAATATATTGTAACTGTTCATACTTTTAATGAATTTGCCTTCAGAGTAATAAGGTATCATTCACCTTTAAGAGACTTAAGGTAGCATTAACTGCTGATTGTTCTTAATCTGCTTTGATTAAACCCCAACAGCACACCAGGCACTGCATAAAGCACAGAGGAGATCTAGTCATTGGTTTCACAGTTTAAGGGCCTGTTCACAATGGTCTTGTTCCTGAACAGTATACCTTGGACATCGGCTTCCTTGACTTTTTAGCTCTCTGTTTCAGCTCAGGCTGATTGGTGAGTTTATTACTCAGGGACAAGCCACCCATGGAACACAGGACAAAGCCTCAAAGGGGAGAACAGTGTTTGGTAAACGAGTTGGGATGGTGACCGGGGTGGGGGGGTGGGGGCAGATAATGCAGACAGCACAGAAAAGGCAAAATTCTAAAGGCCTAGGAAAGCTTCCTCTCCTAATACAAGCATGAGCAATCACACACAGTGTCAAAGACAGGCAGTAAGAAATAGGGATGTATGGATTTTTAAAAATCTGTTCCTGCTCTGTTTCTCAGATTGTCAGGTGCTTTCTAATGGAATCGGATTGGGCGGGGGGGATGTAAGTGAATTTCATTCCTATTTGCAAATGCACATTTGAGTAGGGATGGCAGAGAATTCCGCCACGGATTCCAGTGAGGCCGGATTGTTTAGAATCCGGCCCTCCAGAATCTGTGGCGGAACGGCCTCCTGCCCCCCCCGGAATCCCCCCGGGACGACACTTACTTGGGGCGGATGCGGCGGATGCGGCGGCAGTCCCGCCAGCGGCGGGTCTCCTGGCCAGCCACGGCCGGGCTGCTGCCGCCGCCATCGCCATTCTTGCAGCTGTGAATAGGCTATGTAAGAATTTACATAGCCTATCATGGCTAACCCCCCCCCCCACAAAAAACCCAGCGTACGCAAATCGCGGCGGCTACGGCGGCCGCCATTTGCGTTCCCTATTTTTCGGCGATTTATCTTACGTAAATATTTACGTAAGATAAAACAGCGAAAAATAGGGGAACACAAATAGCATAGTGGGCTCTATTTGCGTTCCTTTATTTTTCGCCGTTCTAGCCTACGTAAATATTTATGTAGGCTAGAATGGTGAAAAATAAAGGAACGCAAATAGCACCTACTACTCTATTTGCGTTCCCCTTTTTTTCACCGTTTTATCTTACGTAAATATTTACGTAAGATAAATTGGCGAAAAATAGGGAACGCAAATGGCGGCCGCCGTAGCCACCGCCATTTGCGTATGCTGGGGTTTTTTGTTTTTGTTTTGTTTTGGAGGGGTTAGCCATGATAGGCTACATAAATTCTTATGTAGCCTATCATGGCTCCCTGGCTGGACGCAAATGGCGGCCACTACGGCGGCCGCCATTTGCGTCCGCGGCAGCCCATCCACGGCCAGAAATCCGTCTGTGGATGGCCCGGAGCCAGCCATTGAGGATTCTGGGGGGGAGTGCCTCCCCCCCCACCGCAAAAGATTCCGCGAAAAGGTGAGTTTCGTACATCCCTACATTTGAGCTACTGCAGTCATCACAAGTGTGCATTTGCACAAATCTCCCCAAAAGTTAAAAAAAACTGTTTTGAAAGTTCCCAGAATCCGTGCGACTCGGAAACAGCCAGTTGGCTGCAGAATCCACAGGTCAGATTCATAGAAATCTGAACTCATTTGAATCCGCTGCAGATTTCTCTGACATCCCTAGTAAGAAACTAAATGAGAAGTTGCAACATTTTACTTCATTCCAATGCCTATGACAAGTTTTAAAAATTTTCAAAGGATGAAATTTAATTTATTACCACTTAGATTTAACAATACAATTATCTGAGTCCATTCCAACCTAGCTTCAGGTCTGGGTTTGGAATGGAAATCAATCTTGGCCACCTTGATGGATGACTCATGCCAAAGAATGGATGGAGGGAGTGTAACCTGGTTGGGTTTTCCCAGTCTCTCAGCAGACTTTAGTATCATTGACCACACTATTCTTCTGGGCTGCCTGGCCAGGTGTGTTGTGTGGGACACCTGCTTCAGCTTGTAGCCTTTGGCTTCAGTTTCCATTCTGTCCCCCATGCTTTTTAACATCTACAAGAAACTGCTGGGAGTAGTTATCCTGAGATTTGGCCTGAGGTGTCACCAGTATGTGGATGACACATGGCTCTGCCTCTTGTTTCTGTCTGCTTATCCCAGGGACACTGGAATTTTTGAATCAGTGTCTAAAGGCAGATTTGGGATGGATGAGGGTCAACAAGGTGAAGCTTAAATGAGCCAAGATGGGGGTGCCCTGGGTGGATGGAGGACTGCAACCAGTCTTTGATAGGATAGCATTCCCCCCAAAGAAGCAAGCTTGGGGGTCCTTGTGGACTTGGTGCTCTCTGTGAACACACAGGTAGTGGTAGCTAGGACTGCTTTTTATCAGCTTAGACTAGTGCACCAGCTGTGATCCTATCTGTAAAGGTGGACCTAACCTCAGTTATCCAAACACTAGTGATATGGAGGCCAGGCTGCTGTAATATGCTCTACATGGGGCTGCCTTTGAAGGTGGTTCAGAAACCTTAACTGCTGCAAAAAGCTGCTGCCTGGGAAGTTAGTGGTGGTCAGCGCATGTGAGACACGTACCAGTTGCACCGGTGCATTTCTGGCGCCAATTCAAAGTGCTGGTTTTGATATTTAAAACCAGGAGCAGTTTTGGACCAGGTTACTTGAAGTACAGCCTGCACCTTTATCAGCCTGCACGCTGTGATCATCTTTGAAGACCTTGCTCCCTCGTATGCTAACCAGTGAGATCAATTAGGCTGGTGGAAACAAGGCAGAGAACGTCCTCAGGGGTGGCTCCTTGCTCGTGGAATTCTATTCTTGTCAAACTTCAAGTGGCCTCATCATCATAAGCCTTCAAACAGGTGTTAAAGACCTGTTTGTTCAAAGTTGCTTTTTCTTGAAAGCATATTCTGCTGCTGCTGCTTGATCTGGTGTTGAATTGTTGAATTTGTTTTAATTATATTATACTGGGCTGAGTGTTGTTATTTATTGTTAGCATGGTTTTATTGCTATTTTATTGCTGTTGACTCCCATTGCTCTCTTTTCTGAAGTTTTATGGTGATTGTGTATTTCACAAAATGTTGTGCTTTTATATTTTATCTGTATATAATGTAAGCCACATTGTAATGGCATGGCCCTAAAAGAAGGCCTAAAATATCTTAAGTCTTTGATAAATATATGCCTTTTCATCCCGAAACTGGTGTTTTCTGGTCAGTCTAGACATGCAGTTACCACATCTCCCCTGTGGCTTTTTGTATGCATGTGAAGGTGACTGCTGCCCCCATCATGCATAGAGGCCTATGTCTGAATGCATATCATATCAGAATTAACCTACCATCGAAAAGGTACTTTTCACTACTGGTGTACTATTACTAATGTGTTATACAATCAGATGTGGGCCTCTCTGCAGAGATGGGACCAAAGTCTTTACACACACAGAACCATTGTGCTGGAGATATGGTAGATATACATCTGATACAACTCTTAGTCCATCCTAGAAATGAGCTCTTTTCAAGCATACGCCTGAACATGTGAGGGCTTAAAATGTGTACTAGGATGGGGCTGTGCACACTTGCCTCACCCCCTACATGTCCGGGCACACTGGCCCCACCCCACTCAGTTCAGAACTTGCCGTTGTGCCCAGAGGCATAGGGGTCAGGGCCAATGTGCACAGCCCCATCCGAGTACATACTCTGAGCCCTCACACATTAAAGCAGATGCCCGAACAGGGCTCTGGACTCTGGTATTAAGTAGGAATCAAAATATTGCTTGGTTATTTCATCTTACTAATATCCTTAAATCAAGCATCTTTATTAAATTCAATATCAGAAATTAAATTCAATGTCAGAAATATCAGTATTTTCATAGTACTCACTTTTTCTTTTTTAGTGTACATCTCTTGATGGGCGATGTTCTATAAGCTGTGATGACGAAGTAAGCATTAAAGATTTTCGGAACATTTCATAATATTGCACTGCCAGTATTTCTAAGAGAACAACAAAAGTCAAAGCTGCAGACAGCCATTTTTCTGAGGAATAGACTTATAGCAGAATGAAACAATTTCTCTTTTGAAATAACTTTCAAGCTAGCACGTGTATTGATACATGTTTATGCAATTTGACATGCAAATTTAGAAGTTGATGAGGTAAAATAAACCACAAGTATTATATTCTTCAGGATTAAGTAAGGCCCAATATATCCAGTCAACAGGATCCAGTGGTAACATTTATACCATGTCAGGCTACAAGTGGGATAATCTCATATTTAAATGCTTCATATAGAAAAGCGTTCATGTAAAAAACTAATGTTACTAAGAAGGATTTAGTCAGACTACTTCCTGAGATGTTGTTTTTTGTGGAAACGCAGGAGAATTTTTGTTTTATTTTGTTTTAGTGGGGAAGCATTTAAATATGTGACCCTACCCCCAAACCTGAAGTAGCACAGTCCAGGAAAATCTTTACCATTGCTTTTTGTGAATGTGAAATCTGTCCCTTATTATGGGAGCCAAGATCTCTTCAGTCAGTAGGAATTTTTTGACACAGCGCTCTGTTTCCATGTTTGGGGTGGGGGGGAGAGGGAGATAAATATTTGAAAAGACTCTCAGATTTTATGGATAAGCTACAACTTGGATTCCCCCCGACATCTTCCATTCACTCTTTTTCAGTGAAATCACATTGACACCCAGCTAACTCACTGATGCAGATACAGCCTCTGTCAATCTAGCAAAGTTAGAGGGCTATGTTCAACTTTCTCACAGTCAAAACACCAATGGGGCAATCCAGGATAGGTAGAGATACAGTCAGACACACACACACAGCCTTCTCCCACATTTATGGTCACACTCACACTTTCTCTCTCTCTCCCTCCCTCTCTCTCTCACACACACACACACACACACACTCCATTTGGCTTGCCAAACTCCTGTTTGGAGGGCTGTGGGGAGAGTGACTGTGCTGAGGCTGACCCTCCACGCCTGCCATCCTCCCTACTGTGATGGGCAGGACGGCACGTGGGGAGGGTCATCCTCTCCATGAAAATTGTGATGGTGATGAGGAAATTTGGCAGCAGCATGGGCACCCACATGGCCTACAAAGAAGGCCTCTGATGGCCACAGGTCAACCTCACATGGTCTAGGTATACAAGTTAAATTATGCACTTTCCAAAATGTACACATGAAGCTGCCAATAAAAGTATACTTATATAAGAAACGTTTCAGAAGATAATGAGTCATCAGCATCATCACATCTCATTTTTTTGTAGCGCCTTTCTATAGCACCTATAACTCGTGGTGTTCAGCTTGATGAAAATGTCAACCCAGGGTGTGGGCGCTGTAAAAAAGGCAAACTCCATGTTAGGCATAATTAGAAATGGAATTGAGAATAAAACTGCCAATATCATAATGCCTTTATACAAATCTGTGGTGCAACCACACTTAGAATATTGTGTACAGTTCTGGTCACCATGCCTAAAAAAAGATATTGTAGAGCTGGAGAAAGTGCAGAGGAGGGCAACTAAAATTATCACAGGGCTGGAGCATCTCCCCTTTAAGGGAAGGTTACAACAGCTGGGATTGTTTAGCTTGGAAAAAAGGAGGGTAAGGGGAGACATGATAGAAGTGTGCAAAATTATGCATGATGTGGAGAATGTGGATAGGGAGACATTTTTCTCCCTCTCTCACAATACTAGAACCCGGGGTCATCCCATGAAGCTGATTGGTGGGAGATTCATGACAGATAAAAGGATATACTTCTTCACACAGCGCATAGTTAAATTATGGAATTAGCTACCACAAGACGTAGTGATGGCCACCAATTTGGATGACTTTAAAGGGGGATTGAACAAATTCCTGGAGGAAAAGGTTATCAATGGCTACTAGTCCTGATGGTTATGTGCTACCTCCAGTATCAGAGACAGTATGCCTATGTACACCAGTTGCTGAACATGGGCAGGAGGGTGCTGTTGCACTCGTGTCCTGCTTGTGTGTTTCCCATCAACAGCTGGTTGTATGAACAGAGTGCTGGAGTAGATGGACCTTGGTTTGATCCAGCAGGGCTCTTCTTATGTTCTGTTTTTACTCTTCCATAATAAAAAAAAGTGTACTGTATCCAAAGTGATTATTTTAATACAGTTCATGTATGGGGTTTTGCAAAGATAGCCAATGTCTCTAGAATCTGATGAGGTGAAGAGACTTTGCCAGCTGGTTCCATGCTCACCACAGTGCTGCCTTCCTCCCCCTAACAAGTGGACCCACAAACAGATGCATGTTTGCCCTGTAGTCTGGGAACACGCTGGTCAAAATGGAAGGCCTCCAGCATATAGAGGTTCACTATAGCTTGGATACGAAGTTTTCACTCCATTCATGGAAGGGCCCTTCCATGAGAACAACTCTCCTTTGCTGAATGCAAGTCCCTTCCATTCATGTAGCAAGAACTTAGGATCCAAGCCTGTGAAACGTGCACACGTTCTGCTGCTGCTAGGGATGGACGAAAGGGACTTACCTTGTCCCGCAGCTTGCTTCGCGGTGGGAGGCAGGCGCTTCGCTTCTCCCCCCGAAGTTCAGGCGAGGGGGGGGAGGCGCCCCGCCTCGCTTGGCCGAAATTCAGGCCGGGGGGGGAGGCGCCCCGCCTCGCCCCGCCGAAATTCAGGCCGGGGAGAAGCGCCCCGTCTCCCTGGCCGCGAAAGAAAAAGTGAAAAAAAAAAACAACCCGTGATAGGCTACGTAACGATTAACGTAGCCTATCACGGGTGACTTTGGGGGGGGGGAAGCGTGTACGCAAATGGCAGCGGCCCATGGGCACCGCCATTTGCGTTCCTTAGTTTGGCATGTCTAGTCTACGTAAAGATTTACGTAAGACTACGGCGAAAATAAGGGAACGCTATTTGCGTTGCCCTTATTTTCGCCGTAGTCTACATAAATCTTTACGTAGACTAGACGTGCCAAAATAAGGAACGCAAATGGCGGCGCCCATGGGCTGCTGCCATTTGCGTATGCACTTTTTTTTTTTCCAAAGTCACCTGTGATAGGCTACGTGACAATTTACGTAGCCTATAACGGCTGACTTTGGAAATCTAGCCGTGATAGGCTACGTAAATCGTCACGTAGCCTATCACGGGTGTGTGTGTTTTGTTTTGTTTTTTACTTTTTAATTTTGTAATGGTGGCGGCAGCAGCCAGTCGAGAGACCGGCCGCCGCCCCCACCGAAACGCCGCCGAAACGCCGCCGGGACCCGCCGCCGAGAGGGACATTCGGCCACAGTAAGTCCCATCCCGTGGGGGGCGGGGGGCCGGCGGAGAATTTCCCCAACACTTTCGGGGGGCCGAATGCATCGGCGCTCGGCCTCCCGAAGATTCGTGGAGAAATTCTCCGCCATCCCTAGTGCTGCACACTGCCACATATGAGTCCATCTCCTCCTGCCTAAGGTCATTGCATCATCAGATGCAATCTCAGGCTTGCTTCTGTCCCTACAGTTCGACTTCCAGACTTCTTTCCGAAACTTCTCAAACACAGTGCCCTGTGGGACAGATTTGAGTAGGAGTGCACGAAAGCCACTTACCTGGTCTCGCAGCTTTTCGCGGTGGGGGGGAGGCGCTTCACTGCTCTCCCCCCGAAGTTCAGGCTGGGGGGGGAGGCTTCCCACCTCGCCCGGCCGAAATTCAGGCCGGGGGGGAGGCTTCCCGCCTCGCCCGGCCGAAATTCAGGCCGGGGGGGAGGCGCCTCGCCTCGCCCGGCCGTGAAATAAAAAGTTAAAAAAAAACAAAACGCCCCCGTGATAGGCTACGTGACGATTAACGTAGCCTATCACGGCTAGATCTGCAAAGTCAGCCGTGATAGGCTACGTAAATCGTCACGTAGGCTATCACGGGTGACTTTAAAAAAAAGTCTTTACGTAGACTACGGCGAAAGTAAGGGCAACACAAATAGCGTTGCCCTTATTTTCGCCGTAGTCTACGTAATCTTTACGTAGACTACAGCAACCAAACGGGTCGCCGTACACGCTTTTTTTTTTTTAAAAGTCACCCGTGATAGGCTACGTGACGATTTACGTAGCCTATCACAGCTGACTTTGCAAATCTAGCCGTGATAGGCTATGTTAATCGTCATGTAGCCTATCACGGGGGCGTTTTTTTTTTTTAACTTTTCTTGGAATGGCGGCGGCGGCAGCCCCCGCCCCTGACGAATACCCGACGAACCGCTGCCAGGACCCGCCGCTGGGAGGGACATTCGGGAAAGGTAAGTCCCGTCCCAGGGGGGGGTGCGGGGGGCGGGGGGGTGCGGAGAATTTATCCCCGAAACTTCTTTGGGGGGCCATACACGTTGGCGCTCGGCCCCCCGAAGTTTCGGGGAGAAATTCTCCGCCAACCCTAGATTTGAGCAGTATTGTTCTCTGCTAGGGGGTGAGAAGCACAAAACCAGAATACTGCTGTGAATGTTTACTACTACATATGAATGAAGCACAGTTCCCCCACTGACTGTATATAGCACTTCAGTGAACTTCTCTAATGATTGAAATCATGCATTTAAACACAGGTTTTGTTACCTTACAGAATATTAACTGTTACCTCATTGATAATAATGGATTTATATTAGTTTCGGAAGACTATAGACAGGTGAGTGGAATTCTGTTTTTTGCGTTTTAAAACATCCAGTCATACAAAATAAGTGTTGTGGCTGATCTGTGCTGAAGGAATGAATAGATTAAAAGATGAATAGATTAAAAATGAGATTAAAAGAATTTAACAAAAACCTCCCTGCCCCAAAGCATGAAGCTTACCTTTCTGGGGGTCTGAAATAATTTCTACCTCACAGTGGGGTGGGCCTGCTCTTAAGCTCATAAAAACTTTAATTTATAGAGCCCCTTTCAGCAAGCATGTCTTTCACTCTTGAGGAATGTTTAGCTTGATGGGGGAGGGGGTCTCCTAGAGCCTTTTTCTGAGTTGAGAAAGGTTTGTGCTTACTTTTTGAAGGCAAAGGGATTTTTGAGCACTGCAACAATTCCACGCGAGCAACACAAATTATGGCGGTTGATATAAACATTTAAACTTGGCTTTGCACAGGACTTCAGTTACCTGGAGAGGCAGGGAGAACTACTGAAAGTAGAACAGCAAAGTTTGTCTTGCATGATGTGATGGCGTGGGCACCTGTTTCAGCCCCCTATGCTGCCAGCTGTTAATTAAGGAAGGGGCCAGCTGTTAATTAAAGGAAAAATATTTGGCCCAGTTCCAGCAAACTGCCTAGCTCAGAAGGAGGCTTCCAGTTTGTGTGTTTAAAATATAGAGAAGACGTAAAAAGACACCCACCTCCAAAAATTCCATGAAGGCGAACAACCCAGCCAAGAAAGCCTGCAACCAATGAAAGAAACTAGGCATGGAAAGCCAGTCACACAACACACATGATTTGTGAAAAGTATAGATTAGGTATACCAGTATACCACTGTCAGGCATCTCTATAACCAAACTATGGCTGTACTGGTCTGATTGTTAAAACTTCGTAAGTTAATTTAGATTGGTGGGGTAAGATGGGTGGGGAACATGTGGCCCTCCGGTGTTGTTGGACTGCAATTCCCATCATCCCTCACCATTGGCTATGCTGGCAGGGACTGATGGGAGTTGCAATCTAACAATTTGATCCTCAGCCTTGTTGTAAGAGAATGATGACCACCTATAAACAGTCCATAAAATATTTCATGTTTTAATACTTTATCAGAGAAACATCCATTGATATATGGTTGAATTTTTTAAATGAAAGAGGAATGTTTTCAACTTTCCACAACAGCTGGGGATGTTTTCTGCATTCTTCTGTCTTCTGCTGTTCAGCAAAGAGAAAAAAATATGAGCATATGCAATGTCTGGGCTGAGATTTTGTAACAATATATCCCCACAATGACTTTTGCATGTGTATCTAGAAAACAGTTAAAAAAAAAATCAGCTTGACCAAAACAACACCATATATGCCTGCTGTATAATAGTGGAGAGCAACATAACATACATCTTTTTTTATTTAGAACAATAAGATTGTCCCTTCCAAAAATGATGGTGGTCAGAGCTCCTCCCAATCACCCCAGCTCTTTCCACCTCTTGCACAACACCCTACACAGAGCGTAATAACTAGGGGCCAATGGAGGCAGCCATCTTTTAATAAAGATGGTCCTAACAAACTTAGGTCTCCAATCTTCTGAAAACCCAATATTCTTTGCCCTGGCATTTTTTTAATTATGGGGACAGGAGTAGAACTTGTAAGATTAACGAGTACTCTGTGTATATTCTAGAAACTCCTCCTTCATATGTTTCTGGAAAACCATTCTAGAAAACTAATAGTATTAGTTTTACTATGTGCAGGTCACATTAACTTTTGCAAAAAAAGAAAATTCTAGGGACAAAATCTAGCCAAAGTTAAGCATAAAGTTAAGTCACGTGACTTCAATAGAAGAATGAAGTACATGCTTAAACATCTCCCATTTAGAACAAGGGGATTAGACGTGCTAGTTTACATTGCACACCAATCGTTTCAGATTATTCAAAGTTTACTATGTGCTGGGCTTTAAATCTGACCTGCAAGTGATGCATAGTATATTATTCAGATTCTTGCTTTCTATGAAGTTTTATATATCTGTTTTATTTATTTATTTATTTATTTGTTATTAAATTTATTAATCGCCCATCTGGCTGGTCACCCAGCCACTCTGGGCGATGTACAACACACAATAAAAACAGTTTAAAACAATAAAATTCTACAATAAAAACATTTTCTAAAATACCCTAACCCACCCCAAACGCCTGCCTGAACAACAGCGTTTTTAATGCATGATGGAAGCTCATTAAAGCTCATTATATATCTGTTGTAGTTGTTGTGGATCTGAGAAAAGTTAGTTGCTTGGATTTGTTTGATGTCTGACATCCTATTCTCCTGATATTCCTTGCTCAGATAGTCCCACTGAAACTGATGTGTTCAAGCAATAAAATACAAATGATCTCCTTGCTGCTAGCAAGCTTTGCACACCCAAATACTTTGGGCATAGAAGGCAACGCTTGCTCTTTAAGCAGAAGAATGCTTCCGTTTTTGGCTTGGCCTGTAATTTCTTTGCCAGCAAACTCCCAGGTGTATATCTGAGGCCAAGTCTATCATTTACATTGGTATCAGGATTTCGTTAAAACAAAACCCATGGAATCTATGCAGTGCCCTTTCTTCCCACAGAAATTTTGGCATTACTCCTTTCAGGAGTAGACAGAATGTATGTAATCCTTTTGTACTCAAGGGTCTCTGTGAAAAACATGTTTATACGCTGCAAAATGACACTTCACTGCATACGTGTGAGACTAAAAATCTATGTCAGGAAGAGGCCTAGCTAGGAGATATCAGGCCACTTTGGGATTGTCCAGAAAATCCATAATTTAAAAATTTGTTTTCTTATCTAAGATTTATCTTCATTATTCCATGCCTTTTTAATTTAGTGAACAAAGGCAAAATAGACCACGCCCCAGGATGAAGCTATTCATACAGAAACAGAATATAAACATTTATATGTCTGATAAAATGCAGAGGTTTAAACAGGTCATACAGGAATTATAAAAAATACTTTTTATGATTTGTTTAGGAAATCCTTTCAAACCCGGTTTATATCTTTATGGAGCAGCATTTTAATCACATGGGTTTATGCTCAGATTAGAGTATTTTCTTTACAAGCTTTAAGGTTGAGTGCATTTTTTTATTATTTCCAACATTAGATGTTATGCAATGAACTTCAGTCTATTGTGTAAGCTCTCACATCTGCTCAAGGGATTATTTTGTAATCCCTGTAACTTGTCCTGACAGTTAAATCCTTTTCAATTTTTATGAAAGAGAAGTAGCCCTTAAAACTTCATTATGGTGCTATCAAAGCTGCTCCGTTCATTTTCCAGGGTATGCCAGTTTAAATTGTAACCAATGTTGATTTGCATTTATCTAAATTTCTGGACATCTTTATGCTTTCTCCTGCAGACTGGAAACTTCTTTGGTGAGGTTGAGGGTGCGGTGATGAACAAGTTGCTAATAATGGGCTCGTTTAAAAGGTACGACGTACCACCCACTAATTTTTGCATAAATTAAACAAAAGTGATCAAGGCTATATACAAAAATTTCAAAGGTTTTATTTCTGACCAAAAGGCATCCCATAGCAGCACACCTGAAATACCTCTGAGGAGCTCGAGGTGGTGTACATAGCTTTTCCTCCCCATTTTATCCCCACAACAACCATGAAGAGTAGGTTAGGCTGAGAAATAGTGATTGGCCCACTTTCACCCAGTGAGCTCCATGGCTGAGGGGGGATTTGAACCTGTGCCCAGGGCACAAACATCATTTTTTGTGGGGCCAGTACAACCTTGTAGTATGCCCCCCCTTCCATGCACATAACCACAATTCTGTCCCAAAATCTCATGAGTTGTGAAATAAAGATTTATATTTTAATTATGAAATTATGTTTTCTACACTTCTGAAACTACGCCATGGCCCACACTGGGTCTTTTCTACCATTTCACCAAACATGCCCTTTTTTGCTATTTTTGTTTAACCTGCATGAAGAAGAGTCCTCAAAGTTCTTTTCTAGAAAAGTGTCTGGGCCAGCAACCTCCTGTTCAAAAATATTGCTAACATTGCTTGTGATTGGCTCCAGCAAATCTCACAAGATTGGAATAATAGATACATAGATACAGGGAAATAAGTTTCCCAAAACATGTTGAAGCATGATTTATACTTGCAGAGCTTTCAGAACTTTCAGCGGGTGTAACTCGGGCTTTGGGGAGTGGATTTGCCCTCCTGCTCTATCCAGCAGATCTGGGAGTTCAGATTGTGTTGCAGATCAACCTTCCCCAACCTAATAACCTCCAGATGTTTGAACTATAACTTACATCAGCCCCAGACAGCATGGCCAGTGGTTGGAGACGATGGGAGTTGTAATCCAAAACTACTGAAGAGCATCAGGTTGGGGAGGACTGCATTACACTAAAAAAAATCCTCCATGTAATGTATTTATAAGGAAATGTCTCCTTTTCTACTTTTATACATTGGAGTCCACTAAAATATGGATAAGTTGAGCATTCTATTTATTATGAATAAGATGCAAAGACTTACTGAACCCAGCATGCGGTGAAGCGGGAGTGGCTTCGTATCCACCCCACAATCCCTACTGCAAGTCATAGGTTGTAGGGTGGGTATGAAGTTGCCCCAACCACGCTGAGTGCCGCATTTGGACAATATGGCCCATGCTGCATGGCAGATAATTATGTAAAATGCAGTTGCATGACCAGCACATGTGGGGGTGGGGAAAAACCACCCATGGGGTCTTTCACCCCTGTGATCGTCCACACCCAGCCTATCGGTAAAATACTAGACCTATCTTCCTTGCCCTGGTACCTTATTTTAAACAGCTCATGGATTTAAGAGTTAATGCTTGTGAAATTGCCTTCATCAAAATCACTAGCTGAGCTCCACTTTATTAAAAATAAAATGATTTGGTTACTTAAATACCAGGAGCCAGCTTTTGCTGGTAAATTAAAAAAGGAGATAAAACCAAATTATATAATTTTACTGAGCAACCCACCTGCTTCTTCCCTCTGTGCAACAGATAATGCTTTCTATAGAATAGAACGCAGACTTCTGTTTTGCTTTCTGCCTCCATTGGAGGCCTTTCAAATAATCTAGCTGCAATGTAGACCTTTTCCTGATCCCCCCACCCCAGTAGTCACTTAAGGCCTATTCATGTGGATGGCTACAGCTGGTCGTTCCACGTTATCAAGTCCTGAGGCTGGAGCAGGATGGCTATAAACAGGAAGTGGATGTTCTCAAGCAGATGACGTGGTCATGTTCCACGCCTGTGCCACTGTCCCCTAAGGAGGCTCCACACTGGTGCAGAGAAGTAACTATATCATCCACCTGCCCTCATGGTTCACAATTAACAGTTGTTATCACTGTTGCCACATCCAGCCATAAGAAAGCAGCCCCAACGGGGACAGCAGTTTGTTATGAAATGCCTCTCACTTGCATTTTCATTCAAAATACTTTGTCTGTATTCTACTTTGTTTTGTACTTGCAGCAAAGTGGTTGCGATAAACAGTGTCTGCACTTGGAAATTATGAACTCTTTAAAAGCTGAGAGCACCTCTGAGTAACCACGGCCAGCTCCTACACAGGATCCAATGCTGTTGTGCTAGCGGGACAATCTGCTAGGGCAGTGGGAAACTAGCACTGGCTCGTGCAACTGGAAACTAGCTGAAATTATCTGTTCTGGAATGGGAAATGTCAGCAGAACTTGCAGAAGGAGGCTCCACTGACTTGTCCCATTCCAGATGTGGTCGTTTCAGCCAGTTTCCTGGATGGTTCCCTGTCAGGCTGAACAGAAGGTTGGAAGTCAAAATATTTACTAGTTTCTGGCACAACAACAACAACAACATTTCTAACTCTTGTAAAGTGTACATTGTACACATTATTCACCCAAAAAATACAACAGCTATGTTCTCTGAACAAACTAGAAGGAATTCATGCTAAAAAGACATGCAGAGACTATGGCTGCTCTTATACTTGAGACTGAAACATCTGCCAACAGGTATGTTTGTGCTGATTGGTTCAGTGTGGAAATCAAATGTCCTATTTGTTTCTTTAAACAGAATTTCCTTTCCATGCAGTCATTTTGATTCAGCTACTTTTTACTGGGACATTTTAGATTCTTGGGATCCATATTATATGAATCCAGACATCATCCTAAACCATGCACAACATCCTTCAGTAGTGTAAAAATATTAGTTTGATAAAGGCCCTCATGGGTTGCCAGCTTGAGTTTTTGAAATCTATTGAACATATCAAATAACTTTCCAAGAATAAATGTCATGCCTTATTCTAAGTAAAGACTTCCCTTCATGTATGTTTCATGAATATCTCTTCAGGAACATAACTGGACACATACCTGGAATGTGAGATGCCTATAAAACATCACATTGCAAACATTGTTGTAATTTGCTGGTATAACCTGAGCTGCTGGTAATCCTTTGAAGTTAAATTGACTTCAGACAGCTTTTCTTTCTTCCTGTAATACACTGCAGAGTTCAAACCTTGATTTTTTTTACTATATCAGGAAATTGTCTATAAAAGGGCAGATTTTGTCTCAAGGTGACTGCCCTAAAGAGATGCACATTTAGGCTGCAATCCTATACCCACTCACATGGGAATGGGCCCCATTGAACTCAATGGGACTTACTTCTAAGTAAACATGTGCAGGATCATGCTGTTAGCTGATGAAAAGTTGTTTTGCATTACCCCCCAGGGGAGTGTTTCTAATGAATGTGCTTTATTTGTCTTTTCTCTGATACTCAAAGAAACTGTTCTACAACCATTGACAATAGTAGGTTTGTGGGCAGTTAGCACAGTGAAACACCCAGGCATATTATCATCAGTGGTGAGAACAAAACACTAAGTGCAGTAGTACACACCCTAAAGCTTAGGCTGGGCAGTTTGATGGGTTTAAATTTAGTTCAGAGGGAAAGCGGGTAATTAGAATGTTCTCTAGCTATAATCAGCAGAACAGGAAACAGTTACTTGCAAAATGTAGATATTTAAAATAGACAAAATCACTACAGAAGGAATGATCACCTGGAAGTAGGGATGGACAAATCAGTCTATTTCTGGTCTGCCACATGTGGTCATTCATAAGTCCATCCTGTGCTATTTCCATAATCCATATCAATCTGCATTGTTATTGTTTTTAAAATAACCACACACAGAAATTTGCATTATTTATGTATGCATTTTACCCTAAAATATGCATTTTCTATGTATTTGACCCTAAAATACACATTTTTCAATGCATTTTGCCCTAAAATATGCATTTTGTTCAAATGATTGAGTCAGGAATTGAATCAGAAAATTTGGAGAATGGCGAAAAGTAAAGGATAACTGTGTTCTAATCTGTGTATTAGTCTAGGAAGTGCAAATTGAGTCAGATCACTTAAAATGTAGCTGTAACAAAATCCTTGAGCACCCCTACTTAGAAATTATTCTTTTATAGCATTTAGTTTATTCTAAATACATGGGGGAAAGGATCATTGCTGCAGTTTTGTATTAAAACAATGGTGTGACCATTACCACTTCTTTCTGATAATTGTTGTTGTTCAGTCGTTAAGTCATGTCCGACTCTTCGTGACCCCATGGACCATAGCACGCCAGGCCTTCCTGTCCTCCGTTCTCTCCCGGAGTGTGCTCAAGTTCGTATTCATTGCATCAGTGATGCTATCTAGCCATCTCGTCCTCTGCCGTCCTCTTCTCCTTTTGCCTTCAATCTTTCCCAGCATCAGGGTCCTTTCCAGAGAGTTTTGTCTTCGCATTAGGTGGCCAAAATATTTGAGCTTCAGCTTCAGGATCTGTCCTTCCAATGAGAACTCAGGGTTGATTTCCTTTAGCATTGACCAATTTGACCTCCTTGCAGTCCAGGTGACTCGTAAGAGTCTTCTTCAGCACCACAGTTGGAAAGCATCAATTCTTCGGTGCTCAGCCTTCCTTATAGTCTGGCTCTCACAGCCATACGTTACTACTGGGAAAACCATAGCTTTGATTAGACGGACCTTTGTTGGCAAGGTGATGTCTCTGCTTCTTACTACGCTGTCTAGGTTTGCCATAGCTTTCCTCCCAAGGAGCAAGCGTCTTTTAATTTCATGGCTACAGTCACCGATAATACCTTGAGTTTAAAATCGCCTACAGTCAGTGATGGAATTCAATTCTCAGTAAAGTAGAAGCCATGCCCCAGCCAAGCTAGCCCCACTAATGAAATGAGGCCAGTCTGCCATAATCCAGAATAGTACAATGTGTACAATGTGCCAGAAGTACAAAAGAAGTAGAAATATGTGCAGAGCCAATAACAGAAGCACATGCTCTCATCCTCAGACTGCACATCAATGCACAAAACATATAACATCCATATATGTAGCATATTATCAAGAAATGACTCAAACATTTGTAAAATGGGCAATTTTTTCTAGCCTGACTTCAAAGAAATCCATTTTACAATTAGAATACACTAGCAAGGTCATGACTGGATGCAAGGAGAGTGAGTGAATCATAGACAGAGAACCAAGTGAAAACATACATAGAGCAAAAGATCAATCAAGAAGTTAAAATAAAATAAACTCTGAACATTAATTTTCTAAATATTGCTATTATTTTCTGTTAGCCTAACACAAGTAAAAGGTTACATATTGAGACCTCAAGATAATAATAACTAGGTAGACTGGGGGAGTGGCCTGAATTCCACATCACCTGCATTGATATGAGAAGATTTGAAGGGATAATTAAAGAAAAAATTCTCATGCTCTCTAATTTTTCTGTGGTCTGAAATAAGAAGTAGAAGGTCATTAGTGGTGAAATGAGATCCATTACCTTCCCACACACATATATCGTATCCCTAAAATATTAGTATATTAACCATACAGTCTACAAAATAAGAATCCGAATCATAATGTTCTACATGGAGGGATCAGGAAGGACCCAGGGGGATCATGCCAGATGTAACCATTGGATAAGAGATAGGGAGGCCAAACAACCAGCCATGTCGCATACTATAGGAAAAGCTTTTAAAATACGCTGTTGCAATTTTCTGATTACTGTGGAGAAATATTCACTCCAACATCTTCTATAACAATCATTTGGACATTGAGCATTCAACTACAACAGGTGAGTAACTGTTTGTAATCTGCCCAGAGAACATTAGTTATTGGGTGGATAAGAAATGTAATAAATAAAATAAAATAAATTACGTTACCTTCACTCCCACCTTGTATCCTATTCCAGTTTTGGCAATGAGGAAAGGAAGGTCAGAAGGAGCCAAAGTCTTAGCATTTTTTTTCCTTAGCCGGTAGACCACCCAGGGGGAGCTTCTGCGTTTACTTTAGCTGTAGTTAACTGCCTCCCCTTTACTGTACTCCCTCACCACCTCCCATGTAATGTATGGTATAAACATATGAACATCCCCCCCTCCAGGACCTTACGTTTTGCTAATCTACAAGGTCTTGTTGGTTTGATGTCTGTCTATTCCTCTGATACCTAAGTAGCACTTCAAGCCCTGCATGGGTTTCAGGTTGGATTCCTCCTGTGCAGAGATACAGGAGAAAGCTAGTGGGTGGAAGTTGTGACACTAAAAACGTGTACTATATCCCACTCCAGTTTGTTTATAAACAAATACTGAGAGCCTCATATTTTTTCCCGTCATTCCCAGTTCCATAATCTCTTCCCAAAGAACTAATGCGATTCCCAATGGCTTGCTTCCACTGTTAAGTCACAAAGACCTGTGGTAAATTGGCCATTGTGATATATTTAGCAGCATAACTGACTCTGTAGCATATTGAGAAGAACAAGACCAATCACTCACAATTAGAATTTTAAACACAATAGAACTTCTTCTATGCAACTTTTTCCAGTTGGCGGTGTAATACCATACATATC
Organism: Heloderma suspectum; assembly: GCF_057233095.1. Taxonomy (NCBI): domain Eukaryota; kingdom Metazoa; phylum Chordata; class Lepidosauria; order Squamata; family Helodermatidae; genus Heloderma; species Heloderma suspectum. The sequence continues at coordinate 298,438,628 of NC_139459.1, forward strand.
TACTCAGAAGTAAGGCCAATTGCATTCAATAAAATTTGCTCCTAGGTAAGTAAAAGCACAATTCTATGGGATAAATGCCATAGAAGATGATCTCGAAGGCCTCCGTCCATCCCATGTTCTGTTGGACTCTTGCAAGGCAGGCAGGAGGAGCAACAGAGGCTTTGTTTCACCTCTTCATTCTCCGGTACAGCATTTTTCATTAGATTGGAATCTGAGCCTGCCTAACTTGTTCACTCTGCCAGGGACTGAGCCTGAGAGGCTGTTAGGTTCAGCAAATCCATGGCCTCTCCTCTTCCTGCCCACTGGTTGGCCACAACACACCCATTTTCTCCCTTCCACTTAATTTTCTGTGGCAGCTCAGAGGCTCTTGGGAATCGCATGGGGGAGATCTACAGTCAGATCTCCCCTCTGGCACTGTCTAGTGGCCATAGGATTGCACTCTTAGGGTGCAATCCTGTGGCCCCTAGACATTGTCTGAGGAGGCCATAGGATACTGGGGATTCCCCCCTCTGAGGTTGGGGACCTGCTCCCTCCCCATGGCAGCTGGCATGGAAAGAACCATGCCAGCCTTCCAAGGTCAGAAAAGCGACCTCTGAGAGGGGGGAAAAGGGGGCATTTTGCTGGATGGGGAGGGGAGGAGACTGGAGAGCCCAGAATACAAGCTATCCTGAGCCTTTTCCCGCCTTCTTCCCTTCCCCTCTAAAGTGCCATCACTAGACAGGCTAAGAAGTCCATCTAGCAAAATATACAGCGCAGGAGGATGGGGAAGCGAAGATTGCCTTCACTGCTGCTCCCACCCTGCATTGGATGATCAGAAGCCGCCTCTGAGTTCATATTGTACAAATCTCTTAAACCACTTTGTGAACTTTCCACTGAAAGGCAGTTCTGAAAAATATCATAACTGACAAAATATAGATAAGTAAATAAGATGAAATTCTCAAATAGTGGACATTCCAATTTGGGTTATACAGAACTTTGAAATGGTGAAGGATACCCAGTAATACATTAAGGTAAGCTGTATATTTATTATTACAGCTATTTAAAATGTCTTTGGTGAACATTCAGCAAGGCTTTTGGTGAGTAACAAAACAGCCCTCTACATGAAAGAGCACACATATGGGGGCAGTCAAATATTAGTCATGTTAAAACTTCAGCACTGAACACTTTCTGGAATGTGTCCATCTTCTGGGGGGTCAGTGCAAGAGGAAATTTAAGATTTTCTTGTTTGGATTTCTTTAAGCTTGCCAGGAGGTGGTAGCAATCTATAGTATTTTACATTTGAATGGAATATTTTATAGTTAGGCAAAATGATAATCTAAATGCATTTTTTAAAAATTGAAGAGTATGTATGTTTAATTTACAGTGGAGGTGAGGAATAGATTTCAGGGAATAGACCTGATAGACAGAGTGCCTGAGGAACTATGGACGGAGGTCCGTAACTTTGTTCAGGAGGCAGCAACGAAATCCGTCCCAAAGAAAAAGAAATGCAAGAAAGCCAAGTGGCTGTCTGATGAGGCTTTACAAGTAGCTCACGAAAGAAGGGAAGCGAAAAGCAAAGGAGAAAGGGGAAGATATACCCAACTGAATGCAGAGTTCCAGAGAATAGCAAGGAGAGACAAGAAGGCCTTCTTAAATGAACAATGCAAAGAAATCGAGGAAAACAACAGAATGGGAAAGACTAGAGATCTCTTCAAGAAAATTGGAGATCTCAAGGGAACGTTTTGTGCAAAGACAGACATGATAAAGGACAAAGAAGGCAGGGACCTCACAGAAGCAGATGAGATTAAGAAGAGGTGGCAAGAATACACAGAAGAACTATACAGGAAAGATCTGAATGTCCCTGATAGCCATGATAGTGCAGTCACTGAACTTGAGCCGGACATCCTCGAGAGTGAAGTCAAGTGGGCCTTAGGAAGCATTAGTAACAACAAAGCTAGCGGAGATGACAGTATTCCAGCCGAGCTATTTAAAATCCTAAAAGATGATGCTGTTAAAGTGCTGCATTCAATATGCCAACAAATCTGGAACACTCAACAGTGGCCACAAGACTGGAAAGGTCAGTTTACATTCCAATTCCAAAGAAGGGCAACGCCAAAGAGTGTTCAAACTACCGCACAATTGCGCTCATTTCACATGCCAGCAAGGTGATGCTCAAAATCCTACAAGCTAGGCTTCAGCAGTATGCGAACCGAGAACTACCAGAAGTACAAGCTGGGTTTCGAAGAGGCAGAGGAACTAGAGATCAAATCGTCAACATTCGCTGCATCATGGAGAAAGCAAGAGAATTCCAGAAAAACGTCTATTTCTGCTTCATTGACTACGCTAAAGCCTTTGATTGTGTGGATCACAACAAACTGTGGCAAATTCTGAAAGTGATGGGAGTACCAGACCACCTGACCTGTCTCCTGAGAAACCTGTACGAGGGTCAAGAAGCAACAGTAAGAACCAGACATGGAACAACCGAGTGGTTCAAAATTGGGAAAGGAGTACGACAAGGCTGCATATTGTCACCCTGCTTATTTAACTTATATGCAGAGTACATCATGAGAAATGCCGGGTTGGATGAATCAGAGGTCGGAATTAAGATTGCTGGGAGAATTATCAACAACCTCCGATATGCAGACGATACCACCCTAATGGCAGAAAGCGAAGAGGATCTCAAGAGCCTCTTGTTGAGGGTGAAAGAGGAGAGTGCAAAAGCTGGTTTGAAACTCAACATTAAAAAAACTAAGATCATGTCATCTGGCCCTATCACTTCCTGGTATATAGAAGGGGAAGAAATGGAAGCAGTGACAGATTTTACTTTCTTGGGCTCCAAGATCACCGCAGACGGTGACTGTAGCCATGAAATTAAAAGACGCTTGCTCCTTGGGAGGAAAGCTATGGCAAACCTAGACAGCATAGTAAGAAGCAGAGACATCACCTTGCCGACAAAGGTCCGTATAATCAAAGCTATGGTTTTCCCAGTAGTAATGTATGGGTGTGAGAGCTGGACTATAAGGAAGGCTGAGCGCCGAAGAATTGATGCTTTCGAACTGTGGTGCTGGAGAAGACTCTTACGAGTCCCCTGGACTGCAAGGAGGTCAAATCAGTCCATCCTAAAGGAAATCAACCCTGAGTGCTCATTGGAAGGACAGATACTGAAGCTGAAGCTCCAATATTTTGGCCACCTAATGCGAAGAGAAAACTCCCTGGAAAAGACCCTGATGCTGGGAAAGACTGAAGGCAAAAGGAGAAGGGGACGGCAGAGGATGAGATGGCTAGATAGCATCACGGATGCAATGAATATGAACTTGAGCACGCTCCGGGAGAGAGCGCAGGACAGGAAGGCCTGGCGTGCTATGGTCCATGGGGTCACGAAGAGTCGGACACGACTGAACAACAACAACAACAATGTTTAATTTTCTCCTATTGGAATTAAAATGGCTAAATTTCGAGCGGATCATGCAACAGCTATTTTTGTTTTGTTTTGTTTTAGAAAATGCAGGATGTAGGTCTAGGCTTTACAGGAAAAGATTTATTTTCCTGCAATCAGAATTGGTTGATTTTATACTATAAATGCCTTTTCCATATTTTTGTCCTGGAACCACATTTTCATTGTGCACAATATCTGAAGTTAGAGAGAATGGTAAACTCATCAGCTTGCCACACACGTGTGGATTTTTAGAAGCCTATCTTATGAAGATTATTCACCACAGTCCTTTTTATAAAAAAATCCACTATTTCATGTGCCCTCTGATTTATAAAATCTGTACCTATAGTACCTAATCTCTGTTTTAATCCACCTGTAGGCTACCTATCCATCATGAAGGCATGTGAACTGATAGAATACAGGGGAATCCTTTACAACAGGGGTGGGCAAAATGCGGGTTGCATTTACCCCCCATCCTCTAGTGTGGCCCTGGCTACTGCTGAATTTTGCCATGGTTGCAAAAAATTGGCAGTTGAAAATAAGCTAAATATCTTCCTTTTAAGCTTCCATGTTGGTTTGCCACCGGAATTTGGTGACAAACTGCCATTTTTGGCACTGCCACAAATTTCGGTGGTGTAGCAGCAGACTGGGGGGGAGTGGTGCAGGGGTGGAAGGGGTTCAGGGGTGGAAGGTGCCCTAGGACCCCCCAAAGTTTAGAAGGACAATGTTAAAGATTCTACTTATTTGGAACATTTAAGGCACAGTGCTATGCATGCTGGCTGGGGAATGCTGGGAGTTGTAGGACTTTTTTTCTGCCTAAACATGCATAGGATTGTGCCCTTAGAATGAACATGTACACACACCATCATTTTGCCATTGAAGAGGGGCAAAACAATGCCCTCGCCATCTCCCTTCACTCCCAGAGTTCTGAGCAGAGATGAAAAAACATGAGCACAAGCCCCACTGGAAGTGAATCTAGTGACAGCAGAGGAGGACTGGGTAGAGAGGGGAAGTTTCTGCCCTAGGCAGTCTGCTCCCTTCCCTTCCCGTTTAGCAGATTTTGATAATTCAATTCTTCAATTCTAAAACCACCCAAATAAAAATGGAAACGTGGCAACCCTGCAGCTGTAGATCTACCTTTGCAGATGGATGTAGCCAGTTTTATGTTCTATGGAAACAGTTCTGCAGAGACTGTCATATCATGTCCCTTATTTATAAATAATATGTTAAAGTATGAAGGAACTCGCATTTCTTGGAACTATTTTATTGACTATCTTTTTTCTGTAGCACTTTTACTGTATAAGCTTTATGAGGATTTGAACCTGACTCTCCCATATCCACAACCACCACTCTGCCCACTGCACCATCATAAAACTACCACAGACAAGGTCTGTGTCTGGACCACTTTTATGATGTGTAAAATGAATAAACTTGTGATGGGAGTTAATGGACAAATAGTTGAACCCATTTCCTTCATTGCTCAGTTATTATCTTGCCTGTATTTACTGAATTCATATTACTTTTTAAAACTCCTCTAGTCATTCTGTGTTGTGCTGATCCTGGGCCTGGGCAATTATAAGTGTAATTGCTTTATTAATTTATTTAATTTGGTTTATTTGGTAGAATTATCTGTATATATTGGCGGAAGTAATGAAAACTCTTCTGGCTGTGGGTACTCCACTGAGTTTCAACCACCTCCCATACCTTGAGAAGCCACACACACACACACTAAACTGCATAGCTAATTTTGTTTCCTACTGCTAAGGACCAAAGTTAAGTAGTTATTTTAATGGAAGGGTTATAAGCACATGCTTAACTCTTCCACTGAAATCAGTTGGTTCTTAACATCCTTAACTTTGGCTAGTCTGTGCGCCCTTAAATTGTAATCAAGTGTAAGCCCTTTTAGTTTCACACTGAGTATATTCTATCCATTTCCTTCTGTGGTTTATCTTGTCTTTTTTTTTGTATGGTATGTCTCTATTTCCTCTTTCCACTTCTTTCTATCTTTCTATCTATCTGCTTTATTAAATCCTTACAGACTACAGTATTTCCCCCCTTGCCTTTTATTCTTCTTTATCTGGAATGTGTATTAATGATCCTTTCTAACCCAACCACTCCCTTTTAAAATGTTATGTGTTCTACATGCCCTGTGGGCAAATCCTGTTGTATTTAACTCTGTTTTTCTCTGATGCGTTTTCTTCCTTTTAGTCAAGCAGTTTTCTGTTCTTCTCTGTAGAATTACTCTTTATGACTACCAGGCCATGTGTAGAACAACCAAAGAAAGTAGTGATAGTGCTCACAGCTTACTGGACGTAAGTACCCTTATCATTCATTCTGAGCACCTCTTCATGAACAGTGAAGTCCTATACATGTTTATTCAAAAGTGAATCCAACCGTGATCAGTGGGGATTACTCCCAGCTCCGTGTGTATAAGATGGCAGCCTAACAACACAATCCTATCCACGTTTACTGTGTTGACTGGGCCATACTCCCAGGGAAGTGTGTATAGGATTGCTGCCTAAGTCACACTTAACATTGTTGCGAATATATACACACGCACACTAATCTGATATTATTCATCTGTATGTCACTAGACTTCTCAGAAGCCCCATTATATTATTCTGAAAGTCTTATGGGAATTGCCTTTCAGCATTATTCCATGTTACAAGAAAAATGGTTTGGAATAAATAAATGCAATGTGTTCCTCGTTTGCCATTTCAGAGTACGCTATAGTAGCATTTTATTTCTTTTAGCCCACACCAATGCTAAAGCTTTGTCAATCTGTTTGTCTCTGTTATGAACACCTGCTTTCTGGACTTCATAAATTACCTATAAACATTTGCTATATTTTAAATTATGAGGGGAATTTCTCAATAGCCTACAAGTTAACTGATTCTTACTTTGTTTTTAATATCAACCATAAAATGAACATTAGATTCATTTTCTAACCATTTTACTTGTAGATTTGCATAAAGGGCTCTTCCTCTGAACATACTGGTATTATAATTATGATGAGAGACTCCACGTATTTTAAACCTCACTTTTGCAAGACTGGAGCTATGGTTAATGATTTTGTAAGGCAAGGGTTTTTTTATCTCTCTAATTTGAAATCTAAAATTATCAACATATCAATATTTTTAGCTTATTTGGAACAATAAATGATCAAGAATGGCAATCCTCAGTATGATGATTGCTGAAATCTTGAACATAATTTGAATAAAATTCTGTAAAATTAAAAACTTTACAGTTTTCTATCCATAATTTCTTTATCTTGTTGGAAATACAAGGTGATGGCAACACTCCAAACCTTCATGGCTTATTGAATACACATAGAAACATTTTGCTGATAAATGGTCACCTGATAACAGACATTCTGAGAGAGTTGCAGCTATAAACTTAACAAGAGTCAGGCGATAAATTCATTCAAACCTTTGCTATTGAAAGCTTGTTTTTAAAAGTACTTCTTGCAGTTTTCGGTGGTTTTCTTTGTCAAAAAAGTAATGTGAAGGAATTTGTTTTCATGCTGAGCCTAAGCTTTCTTAGAAACCCTTTGCCTTACTGTATTATCTTCTTTTTTTTATTCATCTGTTCGCACAAAAGTCACACTTCAGAGATTTCTTTAAAGCAATATCCCCAGTTGGCTCTCAGGCTCTTTTTATATGCTCAGTTGTATATGTCCAGTTGCACCACGTCTATGCTTTCAGCATCTCATTCCAATATTAAAGCATTTAACCTTTCACATTTCAGGAGTACACACCGGGTGCAGCAAAGTGCATAAAAATCATGTGCCAGAGTGCATATGTCGAATGTGAAAATAGCTCTTGTCTATGGGACTGTTAGACTACATCAGTCCTTTAAAGAATTCAGAACGTCTTTGTAGATATCAGAAGCTTAAATACAGTGAAAGTTGTTTGCGCCTAACTCCCACTGAAACCAATGGAACTGAAATACACAATCAAATGCTTCATGATTTTAAAGGGATTTTAAAAAGGGTAATTTTCTCAGATTGTGTCCCAAGTGTTTAATACAAGGAACTGAGAAAAGGGTAGATTTTGTAAATCTGTGCTAAAAGCCGATCGTTGTGCATGCAACGGGCCCAAATTAATATTTCCATTGGCACTTTTTGCAAACCTAGGGTTGGATCCAAAATCCTCCAATGTCCCTGGGAGGCTTCTGATCCAGCAGAGGAATCCTGCTGACAGAATGGAGGAGGTGGCAATCTTCATCAATTCCTCCCTCCTGCAGTCAGTCAGTCAGTCCCCTATGCTCCCCAAATCTAGTGGAGGTTTGTTGTTCCAATGTCAGTGGGGCGGTGAATCTGCTCTGGGGTTCAGTCAGAACCAGTCAGCACTCTAAAGGAGCTAAGGACTCTGGCTTCTTAGAGCTTGGGGTGGGGGGAGGTGGGAATGGCTGAAGATCACTTCCCCCAACCTTTCTTCCAGTGGGAGCATTCTGAGTGGAACTCTGCTCAGGGAATGCTCCCACCGCCGGAACAGAAGCTGGATCTAACTCATAAGTAATGCTATGATTTGGAGTTTACCTGATGGATCTGATGCACACTGGTTATCAAGAATCACAGCTTGGTTTATAAGAATGAAGAAACAATGAAACATACAAAGCTTTGTTTTCTATGTTTACATTTCACCTACTATTGGTTTCATGTTGTTCTTGTGGTCTTCCCAGAGGCATCCAGCTGGCCACTGTTGTTGCTGGACCAGATTGGTCTTTGTTCTGAACCAGCTGGGATCTTTGTACATTCAGCTAATTAAAATACTACTGGACACGATTTTCCATTGCTCCTTACTTTTGTTGGTAGAGAGGTTGATAAGATAGTATTACATCATAGACTGGATTAGCCTGGTAAATAGTAGCCCCCTGGAAGATAAAAATTCAAATTATTCACTTCCCTCTTTTGGCCAGTGGTAACCCTTCCATTTATAATAATTCATTTCTAAAGCAGAATAGAATAGACATTTTTATTTGCATCAGCCACAAGCCATTGCAATATCATACACAAAACACTACAGAACAAGTAAAATTATCAGGCTAAAAGCTATTGAAATTTACAGCAGTCACAAAATGCATCAAATATAAAATTCTAATAAGCAAATAGAATTGACAGACTAAAAATAAAATAAGATAATAGAACTCAAGACACCATAATAGACCTTATTTTAATTTCAGCCACCAAAAATTTTGCAGACTCTGTAAAGTAAGTATCTTGACAGTAATAGGACACTGAAATATTATTATGGAGATTTGGTACCGACTGTCAGAAGTCTCTTTCTATATATGTTTGAACTATTATTATATAAATCACTTGCTTATTTCATATTAAATATTGTGATTTCTGTCTTTTGAGTAAACAAATTGCTTCTCTCCAGCCCTATAAAGCCTTCTTTGCTGCAGCAAAATGGATTGCGAGTGAACTTGTCTTGTAAGTAAAACATATTAAGATTTTAACTTATATCTCCTTTGTATACATTTAGAGATTTAGAACATACTTAAGGCTTTTTTTTTTGCAGTGTAGTAGTGTCCAAAATTCAAACTGACAGTGCACTCCTATGCATGCCAACCCAGAAGTAAATCCCATTGTTTTCAGTGGGGCTAACTCCCAGGTAAGTGGATATGGGATTGCAGCCTAGGTTTTTTATATTGTGGTTGCAGTTAAATGCAATATCAATATTTGGCTGTTTCCAGTGCTGTTTGGGTGGGCTGTTCTCAAATGAGTGTACTTCCTCAGAGGATCTTCTGTTGTGCTGTAATTTCATAGGGGATTCCAACCCATAGATCAGCACAGTAGAAGCTCATGCAAGATCTAGCTTTGCTCCTTAGATGATGTTGAATTTTTGTCATTATCCAATTGTATTTAAAGTGAAAATGGAAGAAGCACTTGACTTGTCATCTCTGCAAAAGAACTGGATCCCACTAAGAAAGAACAAAAGAATTGTAATGCTTCTTTTAGAATCTGGTGTGTGTGTGTGTGTGTGCATGTGTGTGTGTGTGTGTGTGCGCACGCGCGGGGGGGAAATAATTCACTCAGGAATTCACAAGACATAGTGGATGGCTATAAAAGGGGGCTAGACAAATACATGGAAGAGAAGGCTCTCAATGGCTACCAGTCCTGATGGCTGTGTGCTACCTCCAGAACCAGAGGCAGTATGCCTATATTCACCAGTTGCTGGGAAGCACAGGCAGGAGGATTCTGTTGCACTCGTCTCCTGCTTGTGGTTTCCTGCAGGCAGCTGGTTGGCCACTGCATGAACAGAACACTGGACTAGATGCAAAGGGCTGGACGTGCCTGATCTCGTCTGATCTCGTAAGCTAAGCAGGGTCAGCCCTGGTTAGTACTTGGATGGGAGACTGCCTGGGAATCTGGCTTCGTGCACTGAGCAGGGGGTTGGACTTGATGGTCTTGTAGGCCCCTTCCAGCCCTATGATTCTGTGGACCATGGATCTGATCCAGCAGGGTTCTTCTTATGTTCTTATGATTGAGAAATATCTAATTAACTTGGTTTACTATTCTATGGTTTTGCAGACAGCCAGGGTGCAGCTTTAAAGTGGAATTTTTCTTAGGGAGTGTAAGGCAATTTGTGTTTGTGTGTGTGTTTTATTGTCCATGAAATTGTTTGTAAAAAGAAAAATAGAATCAAACCTCAGTGACTGCTAAGATTAAGTAGAACAAAATCTGTACAGTACAACGTAATAATAAAATATTGTTCCTTATAGGAACATATTGTTCTTGTTGTGTTGCTTGGTTGTGAATTAAATATGCATTTCTGTAAACTATTTTCATTCCATTGATTTTGAAAAACATGACTTTGGATTTCATACATGCATGATATGAAGCTGACGAATTTCACAGTAACTATTTTCATGGGCAAATTGTACATGGGACAGTGTTGCACTTAGCCAGTACAATACAACTAGAAACAATATCTTATTATTCAGGAGCTGATAATGGAAACTGTGGAGTTATTTCTGTTTCTTTATTCAATAGCAGTGACATTTTAGACCATAAGGGATCAAGGGCATCGTTGAGCAGGGCCCACCTGGGCATGGGCCCTGAATCTTTTTTGAGCTGGGCGCCAAATCTTTTGAGCTGTCCTAATTGCCATTTTTAAAAACATTTTCCCATTGACTTGCATTGGAAAACAAAAATGGCCATAACTTTTTTAGTTTGTATGATAAATACATGACATTTGGAGGCTTGGTAGCCCCCATGGAACTGATTGAATCTGGTAAGTTTCAGGCAGTGAGGTCCAGTGACTTTTGTGCTAGTCACAGGTAAATTATGCTATTTTCAAGAAAATATGTCAAAGCAAAAAGCTTTTTTTTTTTGTGCTTCCACATACATGCATGGAATTTGGTGACCTGCCAGCCCCCATAGAGATGACTGAGCCTGCTAAATATCAGACAGTTGGGCCTAGTGGCTTTTGTGCTACTAAAATTTGCTTTTTCCAAGAAAATCTGTCAAAGTAAAGAGCTATAATTTTTGTGTGCTTCCACATAAATTCATAGGATTTGGGGACCTAGCAGGCCCTATGGCGCTGACTGTACCTACCAAATTTCAGACAGTTAGGTCCAGTGGCTTTTGTGCTAGCCATGCGTAAATTTTCCTTTTCTCAAAGTCTAAAACAAAAAGTGAAAACTTTCAAGTCACCCAGGGGACTAGAGATCCCAATCAGAAGGTGTTTAAGGTGACCATGAGGAGGTCACTATCCCTAATCTCTGGTATAGGGGTTTTTTTTAGGTGCTAAAAACCTCTCTCCCCCTACTTTTCTTTTCTGCTCTTACATGCCCACTGTTGTGAACTTGCCTGCAATGAAGAGGGAGAAGGAAGGGAAGAAAGAGCTCCATGTGAAATACCGGTATTGCACACAGCATCTGATTTTACTGCCCCAAACTGGAACCTTTGGATTCTGCAGAAGTTTAGTAGCTTCAGTACAGCAAAGGATCCAATCAGTCTCCACAAACTTCTTTCTCCCCCTCCACTTTAATTTCTTCTAAATAGCTGTAGGACTCAAATAATCCCAAAGGGAGGGTTAGGACTATGTGGCATCATGATTGAGAAACTGCTGGGGCTTTTAAATAGGTTCTACAGTTTTAAAAAAGCTAGAAAAAGCCCTCAGCCACCTCACCTCATAAAGTTCATTTAAGTGCGTGCAATCCTTACAAACCCTCCACAGCCTCCTAAATCCCTCTGAAGTACTACCTCTCTGAAAAGAGCCATTTGGCTAAGGGAATTCTCTCTACCCCACACACATTTCCAATCACCATTCTTCTTCTCCCCTCCCCTCCCCTCCCCTATCTTATCCGTCCTTCCTTCCTTCCTTCCTTCCTTCCTTCCTTCCTTCCTTCCTTCCACCCAGAGCATATCTTGGGGAATTCTTAAAGAGAATTCTCTTCGGTGGGCAAGAAAAGTTCTGAACTGCATTTGACTTTATACAAACGGACAAGAGGGTTGGTTTTTCTCCTTCTCACTCAAGCCTTTGAGAAAAGTGGGTTCACATGGTTGCAGAGAAACAAATCTGGGGCTGTTTTGTTTGCCAGTTGCCATTATGCAGCCATAGGAAGGGCTGCAGCTCAGTGGTGGAGCACATGCTTGGCATGCAGAAGGTCCCAGGTTCAATCCCCAGCATCTCCAGGTAGGGCTAGGAAAGAATCCCGCCTGAAACCCTGGAGAGCCGCTGCTGCCAGTCAGTGACAACAGTACTGTGCTAGATGGACCCAGGGTCTGACTCAGCATAAGGCAGCTTCCTATGTTCCTATGAACAGAAAGCTTTAATAAAAATAGGAGTTTTTGGTTTGTTTTTTAAGTGGAGGGGATAGATACTGCTCATTTATACAAGCCTCTGTATGCCTACTCAGAAACCCCATTATCTTTAATGAGGCTTACCCTCAGGAAAGTGTGCATAGGATTCCAGCACAAGTTACTTTTGCAGGGAGGTTTGCACCTTGATGTTCTGCATGTTTACTCAGAAATAAGTCCTGAGTTGTGAGCATGGTACTGCAGGCTTAATACAGTGCCTACCCAGTTCTGTCTAATGAATTGACTACCCTTTCAGCTCAGTCCTATGCATGTTTTGTCATTTGTGGGTTGGGGGGGGGGTTGCATGAACTGTAGCTTCAGTAGTGAGAGAAAGGCACTTAGTGCATGCTCAGAGTTTGTCCATAACTTAGCCCTAGTTTTGAAAACAGACTCATTGGCTGAATCCTGGTGAAGTCTTGGCGCAAATGAAGTTATGGGGAGAAAGATACAATGAGAGCTTGTGTATAACAAGGAAGAGGAAGAGAGGAGTTGCACAAAACAAGACATCTGATTTTATGAAGAGTTACTGGAGGATGGTAGGAGGAGGAGGGATGGTTGCATGGAGGGGAATAGAATTGGCAGGGAGAGAATGTAAGTGCTCAGTGGTGAAAGAAAAACATTCTGCACATGCTCAGAGGCACTCTCTATTTAAGAACATAAGAAGAGCCATGCTGCATCAGACCAAGGTCCATCTAGCCCAGCATTCTGTTCACACAGTAGCCAACCAGATGCCCACAGGAAACCCACAAGCAGGACATGAGTGCAATAGCACCTTCCCACCCATGTTCCCCTGTTGCTAACATTTGTGAAATGTAAATAAATTCTAGTAATTCTAAATTAGAATGCATGTATATTGTTCACAAACTTTGCAGGTTTCTTGCCTGGGGGACACCTCTACTGACCTGTGCATTTTCATACAAATTTACCCAAAAACTATTGGGGAAGGGGTGAATGGAAGAGAAAGCAAATCACTCCCTCCCCCAAACTGGAGAACTCCCCTTCCACATGAACTGCTGAACCTATCCTTCTGAAACTTTGCTGGTTTCTTACTTAGGGACAACTGTAGGCTGTCCATAATTTTCAGAACAATGGTCCACAAGGAACATAGGAAGATAAGTATGTCTTCTTTTGGAGACTTCAAAATGTCAAGGCCACCCTTGCACAAAACCCCTTGTGGCCAGCATTCTGAAATTTGGCAGACATGATCTCCTCTGAAGGGGCAATGAATCCTGAAAATTTTATCCAATTCTTCCAAGTAATAAAAATGTTATTGGCAGTTCCCTTTAAAAGAAAATCAAAATATAAACCCTGCACCTCTTTTTCTGACATTGGGCAGGTGCAATCCCTTTCTAGGGGGCTACTATGCCTGAAATTATCCAGTTCTGACCAAGAGAAAAAAGTTAGTTTTTTCTCTAATTTCCCATGGTAGTCAACAGGAAGCATGAAGACTCATTTTTCCAAACCTTGCCTCAGGTTTGGTGCTGAGCTGAAGTGGTCCGACTTCAAATTGGCCAGAGCAGAAGTGGGATGTTTTCCAAAATGCTGAATTGGGGTCTGAGTTGAAGTGGGGTGCGGGGTCAGTGCACACTTCTTATGTATGTATGTAATCTATACACATGCGCAAGCACACTGCATGCATGCACCATGCACACACATATTAGACGTGTGCTTAGACTTGTGTGTGTGTATGCAAATTTGTGTTATGGGCCTGTGCCCCTTTTAAGATCCTAGCAATGCCCTTGTATGGGATTTTAATCAGAGAATCACAATATGCTGTGTACTGAAGAATTGACTACAAATAATATGCAAAAGTTAGACTGCCGGGGGCTGCCATGCACTAGAAACTGTAGCAGGTGGGGGGTTCATATCAGAACTTATAGAAAGGTATAGCAAGGATTCCATATAATGCCGATTTCAGCAGAATTTGGCATTGCAAGATAGAGTCAACTGGGAGAAAATTAACAGTACTGGAAAATAATAAGTCATCTTGAGCTAAGTCTGATGTCTGTCTCTGAACAGAATAAAAGGAATCTTATTAGTGTCAGCTAATGGTATGAACATGCCACATGTAATCATACGATATATTTGATCTTTTGTGGTTTAGGTTTCTGGTGGAATTTAATCTATGCAGTTGGTGGCATTCAGATCTAACAGCAAAGGGTAAGCACCATTTGTATTCATGGTGGCATTAACAAATATGTTCTTTGCTTTTGTAAACACAAGGAAACATTCCAAAAGATCCATGGAGCTCCAGGTGTGCAGGCACTTGCAGTTCTCTGCTATGAGAAAGGAAGCCTGCCCCGCACAGAGACATTTTCCAATACACATGCGGGGTTCTGATGACAGGTATTGGCTACAGTCCTGAAACCAGTGGTTCAAGAATAGTAAGGTGGTGGTTTGAAGACTGCAGCCAAAGCCCACTACACCCTCTTGTAGCAGCCTTGTTTTGAAACTGCCATGAGGTTACAGTGCGTAAAGCAAACTGTTTAACACGCGTGATAAATAACACTTTCATTTCTCAGTAAAAGCAAATGGGATACTAAGGAGCAGCATTCGTTCCTTCTGCAGTACTATGTTATAGCTACATTGAAAATCATCCTTCCCAATTGCAGCCTTTTTACAGCACGATCTTATGCATGTGTGCTCAGAAGTAAGTCCCACTGAGTTCAATATGACTTACTTCCAGGTGAGTGTAAATAGGATGGCAACCACAATTACCCTTTTGTTGTCTTGCCTATTACATTATTGTCGCTGCTTCTTAAATATTTTATTTTGCTTTTCAAAAGAACCAGCAATTTTATCGAGACAGATACAGTATATGTATGAAAACCAGTTCCCTGTTTCTGCCATTCCAGGAGCTTCTAGTGGAATGGGCCCTGTGTCCTCCCTGCACCTCTCTAGGAACATCAGAAGCCCCAGCTCACTTGCAGGCCAGCATCACCTTGGCTCCCAGAGAGCATAATGCTGGGATTAGAAAGGGCCATGACTCATGGCATGGGGCTGGCCCCTCCTGTGTGAGCTAGTACCTCTGACATTACTGGAGAAGCATGGGGGAGACAAGTACTGCAGCGGCCCTGCTGTGCTCATGTCAGAAGGACGAGGACTTACATAAACAAGAAATGGAACCCAGGGCAATGCTGTGGAGCTGCAAGCAGACTTAGTTCAGCAGCTTCCATTGATGCCAAGCAAATAATCTGGGCACAGTCGTGACTGGGTAAAATCTGTCCCTAATTTCAGACACCAGGTGTGTCCAGAGCAGGGTGCAATTCAGTGGTTCCTTAAATGCAGCCCTTTACTGTCTTCCATGACTGAATGGCTGACTTGTGATTTGGATAAAGGACTGCATTGCGGTACACTGACACTGGGTGTCCCAGTTCCTACTTCCAGTGGGATCCTGCAAAGAGATGCAAGGTGCATTGCACCACCCTCTACCACCACCTATCATAATCAGATTGATTGATTGATTATATTTCTATACCACCCAACAGCCAAAGCTCTCTGGATGGTTCACAAAAATTAAAATCTCAAGTACAGCAAAAAAAAAACAATATAAAATATAACAGCTTAAAACTATGGTATAGAAGTACAAGTAGAATAAAACCTAGCAGCAATGCAAAAATTAAAATACAGTAACAAGTTTAAAACAGCAAAGCTAAAAGACTGTTGGGAAAATAAATGTTGGGAAGGTAAAAAAGGTTTTACCTGGCGCCAGAAAGAGCACAACATAGGTGCCAGGCGAACCTCCATAGGGAGTTCGTTCCACAACTGGGTGCCACAGCAGAAAAAGCCCTCTTCCTGGTAGCCACCTGCCTCTTCTTGGGCATTTTGCTAGTACTTCCAGCACTAACAATCATTTAGGACAGGTGTAGGGAAACTGCGGTCCTCCAGATGTTGTTGGTTTACCACTTCTATAATCCCTTACCATGGTCATGCTGTCTGGGGCTGATGGGAACTGGAGCCTCACAGCATCTGGAGGGCCACAGATTCCTCAGCCCTGCTTCAGGAGGAGTAGGGGGGACACATCAGATTCAGCTGGATGTCACCCTCTGCTGCTCCTCTGGTCCCCTGGATGGGGGTCAGTGCCAGTATAACCATGTAACGTCCTTATGTGACCCCTACAAATGGCATGTCCCACACTGTCCAATGAAATGGCTTTTCCGTCCATAGCTCTCTTCCTTAAAGCAAATAGAAATAAATGTGTGTTACAGCAGTAACAGTATTATTAACTTGCAACCTTCCTTAAGGGCGAAGGTTTGCCATTACCTCACTAGATAAAGATACTGCATCTGAGGGATATTCATTCACATTATAGTTGGAAGCGGAGCATGTAATTATACGCTTCACCTGCTCCCATTCTTTAATTACTAGGAGACTGGAAAGTACCCCCTCATCCTGATCACTAGAAAAGTATCATTTTAATGCAGCTTGTGTTTATAGTTTAGAACTGGGTGAGTTGGCAGTCATATGGGAGTTGGTTAGCAGACATTAAAGAGAACAGGCTTAAAAAGCGAGATAGGGAGATCTCTTCTTCTCTGCTTATTCTAATGAAATTTATTGATGAGGTATATTTTAGTGAACAGAGCACCCAGTGTAGCCACCTGATCCCTTTGCCCTTCCTAGAAGTATCTTAGAGATCACAAAGAAAATACCTGGATAAATTTATTTATTTATCTATCTATTATATTTGTATCCTGCTTATATTTTCAAAAACTCAAAATGGCTTCTGTTGATTAGCCATCTACATCCATCAGCTATTGCATCAGATTCTCCCTGACCAACTACTGGGCAGCAGCTATACACCCTACAAAATGGAGATAATTGGGCAGAAATGGAAATGTGTGTTGAGAAGCGTACATGAAAAGTCTAAAAATGAAGTTGTGGTGGTGTTTTGCTTTTTCACATTTTCATCAACTAAAGAGATTTTGGTTTGGATCCAGTCTTAGTTATAGTTAGACTAGGGCCATTGATTTCAGTGGATCTACTCTGACTAAGTCTGTATTCAGACCTTTGTGATCAGTTCAGTATTTCAGATAATAGCTAGTTGTGGATACTCCACCAAATATAATTAAATGCAGTTGGTTAGGCACTGTTGGTATTGTCTGCAACAATGCCAATACAGCCGTACAGCATCCAGCCAAAGAAGAAGACACCCAGGTTTGTTAATACTGCTTGGCAGCTGCACTGGTGCTGCTGTCAGCATGAGCACAACAGTCTGGCTGTGCTATTTTTTCCCGTGGTTAACTGGGCATTTCAGGGAAGAGTGACTGTGCAGCACTCTTCAGTTCTTCCTAGCATGCTGGTGTTTTTGTAGACTATACACTCAAGTGACATTTGTTCATGCATATAAAATTATAGCTGGAGTCAGAAAAGTGTGTGCACCAGGACCTCTGTTACAAGAAAACTGAAGTTAAAACTAGATGCTACAGGAAAATCATGAATATACATTTAAAGAACATTCCTTAGAAAATTATACCCTTGTTATAAATTGCTGTGTTAATTATGAAATAAAGCTTATGCATTACCTCTATAAATCACAGGGTGGCAGAAGCAGAGTAATGTTTTCATCCACAGTAAGGCATTTGATATAATATCTCACACTGTAGAACTTTGAGTGAAGTTATTACCAAATTCAATCAATCTCTTTTATTTGCTTTAGCTCAGAGATTGAAACAAACCCTAGAGCCTTGTGACACCGAATATCCAGCCTTTGTTTCTGAACGCACAATCAAGGAGACCACAGGCAATATTGATTGCAATGATTGTTTCAAGTAAGTACTGAACCCCTCCCCCCACCCCTTTCCTGGAATTGGTTGTGAAATTCTAAACTTCACACCAATACCAAGTACTACTCGCTGTTGCAATTAGCCTAATCATGTGAGAATGGATAATGTTTAAATCTGATATTCATAAATGTATTGAGTAAATCAGGAAAAATACATGCTACCTTAGCTCATTGCAGGAGGCTTCCATGTGGTCATGTCCACCTTCATGATCAAAAGAGTTAACAATAGCAAGACAGACTGGATGAGTCACTGTGAGGTTGATCTGTTATCTCAACAGAGTCTTCTGGTTGGCAGTTCCCTTATTCAAGCCATTATAACCACAAACTGACACGCAGGACCTCCATCTGGTTTAGTCAGAAACAGGTGAAGGATGATTAGCTAGTTCCAAATTACAAACCTCCCAATAGCTAATATTCCAGTCTGTCAGTTGGCAAATTATATATCCACAAAGTTACCAAAACTATGCTGAAGCTCTTGTCAGGATGGTTGGTCATGTTGTGGATGCCTCAGGGGGAAACACCTGTATAGCATAACCTTGCTTTTGATCCTCAGTGTGCAAAGTCCTAAGATGGATAGAGTTCAGAGTGATTGTGTCCTCTGAATCGGTAATGTCCTGGGTCTGATCCAATGTGTGCCATTATTGAGCAAATTTCTGTTAGTTTGTTAGTCCCTTAACACAGTTTGCTGATCAAAGCTTCTTTAGCTTCCCATCAAGGATTTCCTTCAATATCAATATTGCTAGCTAAGCATCAACATTGCTAAATAAAATGCAGGGTTTACAATATATAGGGAAATTGAGGTAAGTTGAACACTTTCTGGGTATAGGGCAACTTGCCTGGAATCTGTATCTATAATCCTCAATTGTGCCAATGCCCCTTTGCTTCTAGCATGTAGACTTAGTGTGTCCAGCAATAAACATTAGACAGAGTTTTAAAAAATGTAATTTACTTTACAATTCCTGGGAAGTGCCAGTCTCATTTGTCATTTCCTCGCTCATACAGAACATTAGCAATGTCTCTGAATACTAAACTTTAAGATGGTGCAACTGCTGCATCTTGTTCAAGTTTTCTGAGAGTGGTGCAGCTTCTGAAGCTTATAGGCTGCAGTCACCAGACCACTCTGTGTTGTGTTTCTAAAGTCATGAGGGGACAAGCCTTGAGCTCGCAGTTTGAGGATTGTGGCTTTAGAATGCCATTTCACGTTGCTCTAAGGGAAAGCTACTTGAATCAAAATATGGGACCACCCTTGGAATGTACAGTCTCGTTGGAATGCACTTTATTGTTTGAAGCTGATGGCTGTAAATTATTAAACCACATATTACTTGTCAAGTTGAACTTTCTTCTTTTATGTAGGAATGGAAGAGAATTTTGTTCAATTCACATTTTATTATTAATTTATTAATTAATTTATTATGTTTTTATACCGCCCAATAGCCAAAGCTCTCTGGGTGGTTCACAACAATTAAAACCACAAAATACAGCATAAAATACAATATACAATTAAAAAGTTTACAATATATAATTTAAAACTACAGTATGAAAGTAAAACCAGAATGAAACCTAGCAGCAATGCAGAGATTTAAATACAGTAACAGATTTAAAACAACAGAGATAAAAGACTAAAATGCCTGGGAAAATAAAAAGGTCGTCACCTGGCACCAGAAAGAGCACAATGGGAAGCTCATTCCATAACCAGGGTGCCCCAGCAAACCGGAATGCAGTTCTCCTTCAGTATATTCACTTCTCAGAATGTTGTGTTGCATTTATCTGAACAAAAAATGCAGACCAAAAATGCTAGGGATGTCGCAAGCACAGTTCGCGGTTCAGGAATTTGTCGAGCAACCCCCACCCGCAACCCCTGAACTGCACCCGCCAAGACGCTGTCCTTGTTCGCCCCCCGCTCGTGCCTGCTCACGCTCCCCAGTACTCACCATGAACCCATTTGGTGAGCGCCGCTATTTTTGTGCCTTTGATTTCTGCATAAAGCAAGAAGTTAAAAAATGTGCATCTTCAAATATGCGCACTTTGGAGCTGGGAAAGCTAAATATGCGTAATATTAGAGGTATAATCCCTCTAATATTGTGCATATTTAGCTTTCCCAGCTCCAAACTGTGCACATTTGAATATGCACATTTTTTAACTTCCTGTTTTATGCAGAAATCAAAGGTGTGAAAATGGTGGCGCTCACCGAATGGGTTCACGGTGAGCACTGGGGAATTCAACGAACTTGTGGATGGCTTGAGCGCAGGTTTGGGGGGATGCGAGCAGGGGCGCTGCTTCGGCGAGTGCCTGAAGAACCCGAATTAGGGTGAGTTCTTATATCCCTAAAAAATGCATCTATTAGGGAGACGTGCACACAACAGGGTTGTTGTGAGGATAAAATGAAGAGAAGGACGACTGTGTAAGCCACTTTGGATTCCTTGCAAGAGGAAAAAAAGACAGGATATAAATGTAATACATACAGATGAACAGGTATTAGTGAAAAACCATAAAAAGCATTGTGTAAGTGAAAACTGCTTGCAAAAATATGCTTATATTAAGCAAGTTGCAAACAAACATGTACGTATTAGAATAAAGCTGCACAAAAAAGCATATGAAGTTTCGTGTGGACATAAAACAAAAAGGTTGCAAACTGATGTTGGAATGGCCTGGAAAGAACTGAGGATTGGAAAAATGAGAAGCAGAAAAATGGAAATTGACAGATATGTCCATCCTTATGTGCATGTGAGCCATTCCTTGCATTTTTCAAGTATCACCTCAACAGCTACAAATGAATACTCATAGTTTTCAAGTTAAGTTTTTGTATTTGCAGACTTCTGTCAGTCTCATTGCTGAACTCTATGAACATCCACAGCTTTGTGAAGCTCTACAAATAGGCACAGGACTTCCTCACATGACAATGGCCAATACACCTGGGTTACTGGCTTGTCTGGCTTATGTTAGCTATGAAGTCTAAAGAAGCATTTCCATTATGAAGCATTTCCAGTATGATTAAATCTTTAAGCCTGAAACATATAAACCCAGAAATATCATGGCACCTGAAAGCAAGAACAAGTTAACTGGACTGGCCTCCTCTTTAAAGGAGAATTTGGGGAATATTTTGAGTACATATGATTGATCAGCATATGATATTTTTCACGGTGCGTATTAGTGGATGAGCCTTTTAATATCTGGTGCCAAATCAGACAACTCTTACTCACAGAGCTGAGGGGACTGAAAACATTACTTTAAAATATATTATTAATCCTCCAAGGCTGCATTTCAGTGAAGAAGAGATGTAATTTAGCAGGGCCAGCTCTCTCCCAGATGAAGCAAAACTTTGCAGCGGGTACTTTTGAAGGTAATTTCAGGTCAGAGGAAATAATCTAATTCAGAAGTACTTGGATGAAATGAGTTGGAAACTGAGTTTACTGAAAATTATAGTATTTTAAAAATAATAAACTAAGATAATTTTCATAGAAAATCATTTCGTATTCCATAGTGGAAAGAAAACCTTTCTGTGTTAATAATACTCTGATCTCAGGGCGCCCATTATTTTTCTCTGTAAGCTACGGTAAACCAAAGAAATAATTTGAATAAGTGTTAGAGACTCATGGGAACACTCTTCACTGTGTAATTTATTCAATTACTGTCATTAACAATCAACAAATTGTGACTTAGAGCAGATTCAAATGTTCTATTTCTAGAGCTCAGTGTTCTCGCATGACTTTGTTACCTCTAGAATTCATATGGGGGTGAATTCTACTTACATAAAAAAATTCCTCACTTAAAAACTGCACACCATAATTAGGCTACACTATAAACATGAAATGTGGAGCATGGTTTTAAGGAGCTCATTCATAAAATAGCTTCTGAACATGAATTCTGAGGTGTTACCATTACCTCGGTGGATTGTATCACATCCGAGAGTATATGTTTACATTGGACTGATGATTCAGATCTCTCCTCTTTCTAAGTGTGCTTCACTAAAGCCCTGTTCAGGCGCTCTGTACCTGAATATAGCAAACATGTGAGGAGAGAGAGTGCTTCACCCTGCTTCCCTCCTTGCATGTTTCTGTCACCATGTACTCGTGGAGGGCAACAGTCTGAAGAGGAGAGCCTCCTGTATTTGTGGAGGCTCTCCACATGAGCCAGAGTGCAGATTTTCTGGCTTGTGTGAAGAGCCTCGATGGATACAGGAGACTGTTCTCTTCAGACCATGACCCTCCCTATGTACAGGATGACAAAATAAAAGGGGGGGCTGGAGTGCTCCTTCTCACATGTTTGCTCTATTCAGGTACAGAACTGAATAGGGCTAAAATGTTTTAATCTGACCTGAAAGCCTTTGCAGACCTTAACTTCCTGATCTGGACTCAAGCCCTATTTACACAATATACTTGTGGTGAGTGTGTAGTGGAGACCAGAAACGCGGCAGCAGGGCCCACTCCAATTTATATGCATTGAATTCAGTCCATTGAATTTATACATGCATAGAGCTCTTCATGATTGGGAATGCAGATTGGAGAGAGAGAGAGAGAGAGAGAGAGCCCTACTAGCATGCACAGACTTCATGCAGACATTGAACTTAATGCATCTAGGTGTCATCGTTCTGCTGCCTACTAGTTCACTCTCCACAGTTACATTGTGTGAACAAGGAAGGCTACTCTTTCATAGCTTCAGTCTCGCTCCAGAAAGCAAATTCTGCAGCTGACCTCATCTCAGCAAGCCTGGTGCAGTTGTTAGATTGTTAGGCTTGGAAACACAAAACCCAGGATCAAATCCTGGAAATAATTCATCCAGTCTTGGACATGTTATATGTGAATGTTGGTTTCTTTACTCTCTTTCCACTTGATATGAATAAATCATTTGTACTTCATGATTTGCAATGTTTAAATTATTTTCCAAAATATAGGGGCTTTAGAGAACGTAGGAGCCTAAAAGAATTACATAAGAATGCCATTATGGTTATGGTTTGGCTGCCTCAATCAATAATTTTTGTCATCCTATATCTCACTGATTATGAAATTAATCTTCAATTTAAAAAGCAATTTAAAACAAGTCAGCCCATATTTTTTGAACATCGGTGGCTGTCAACAAGAATACAAAACTGGATTTCTACATTGCTTTTCACATTTTCCACTCAGCTGTTCTTGACTTGTTTATTTAAAATGTTGTTTTAAAGGCAGATGACAGATTATTATACTATCAATGGAATAAGATAATAGCCCCCAAACAGCTAAAATGAATTGTGATTAATAGTGCAATCCTAAGCATGTTTACTCAGAAGTAAGTTCCATTAAGTCAATGGGGCTTACATACTGGTAACTGTGTTAAAGATTGCAGCCAAAGCCCCATCGAAACTAAATGAGACCTAAGCTTTTCCTTTGGTTCAGTGGGATTTCGTCACAACTCACTTGAACCAAATTAAAGCTAATGTTTTTGCCAGAAGTACATTTAAAAGCTCAACACTGGTAGAATTGGGAAGGTGTAATTAAGTTTTCATGGGGCACAACCTTTTAGGTTGGACATGGATCCTTTTTAAAGAAAGGACATGAACATGTTTCACAGGCCAGTACAGATAACCCATATAATTTCAGCAAGCCTCATGCCCCGAAAGGTGATGTCTGATTGGCTGAACTCACTGCTGCTCACACTCTGGGGGGAAAGGATTTAAATTAAAATGACACATGGTTGCAGCCTTGGACTTGGCCAGTGCAGCGCTTTGCTTTTCAGTGCGCACCAGTTGGCAACAGGACCCTTATCTGGTTGCCAGCCTATCAGCCAGCCAGAGGAGGGGAGATGAACTGAGGAGCACCCCCCACACACACACACAAAAAAAAGTGGAGCAAAGCCACCCCCCAAAGGTAAAAAAAAGAAGGAAGTGGAGCAGCAGTGACACAGAGGGAACAAGAGTGTCCCTGCCACAGAACAAAACGTTTTTTACAAAGGGGCAGCCAGGGTAGCACCTCACCTGGCAGTGCCTCTGTGTGTTCAGGTAACATGTGAACTGGGGATTTTCATTGATGGTGGAGGAGGGAGATGGTTTTGAGCTGGGAGATGGTTTCATAGTGCAGGCATTATGATTAGGGATGGATGGATCTGTCGATCTCAGTCTTGCTGAGATGGTTAGGTTTTTGAGGTCAAGCTCATTCTGTCCCGTTTGTGCACATTTTCGTAATATATGCATTCTTTGTGTGCATTTTTAAATGTACACGTTTCCCTCCATGCACTCTAGGTTGCCAAAATCCTGTTTGGTGTGCACTTTTCTCAAATATATGCATTTTGTGCACACTTTCCCCTAATATACATTTTTTGTGCTCATTTTTCCTGAGAGAAGCAGAATCAGAAAGCTTGCAAAAATGCAGGTTTCGGAACACAACTCTGTCGCACCTCACTGAAAGGTTGGGGAGGTATGAATTGGGTCAATCTGTAAAACTAAGAAAGAAAAAAATGATGGAGCAAATTTCTCACCCCTTTCTAATTAGTATATTTCCTAAATGTATCTACAAAGAGTAAAGGGAGAAGGAAGGGGTTGGTGTCTCCAATTACACAATTCTTATAATGCAGTAGGAAAGGATGATCATCGTATTTTTTGTGGGTTGTGGGGTATGATTTTTAAATTAATGTGACAGATTGTGAGAAGAGGTGGAGAGGAAGGGGAAGTGATTTAGTAGTTTCCTAATCATGTTGGATGCAGGTGAAGAAAGGAGGAGCTGAAAGTAGAAAAAGAGAGGAGAGAAGTGATCAAAGAGAGTTGAAGTCTGGGAGAGATTAGAGGTTAATTGTGAAAGATTTGATATATGCAGGCTTGAAAGGGAGGAAGCAGACAACATCTCCTCTCTCCTGGCATCCAAGAGTCTCACAAGGTCATAGATCTCTTGACCAAAGATTGTATGGTGCTATCTAATTGTACTGAAGAAAAATAATTTCAATCAGTTTCTTTTAGGATTGGGACCTGATGTTGTGAAGTTCATCACAGGCCTCTAGGTGCCTGTGCTTTTTACTTCCAGAGTTCAGGGTCCTTAAAGGATCTGGATTTAATATTATAGAGCAGACTTCCCAAGCCTAGTTCCCACTGGATGTTTTGGACTTCAACTTTCACCATACCTGGATCCTGCAAGGTTCCATCTTGAAACTGCTAGGGGATGTAATCCGGAGTGCGATATAAACAACATGGAGATGACACCCGACTCTCTCTCTCCATTCCATCTGAATCAGGAGAAGCTGTGCAAGTGCTGGACTGGTACCTGGACGCAGTGGTAGTCTGGATGGATGAGGGCCAATAAACTGAAATTAAATCCTGATAAGAGAGAAGTGCTGTGGGTAGGTAGTTCCTGCATCTGGGAATTAGGTAGATGTCCTGTTCTGGATGGGGTGGCATTCCCTCTGAAGGAGTAGGTATGTACTTTGGAAGTACTTCTTTATTCAAACTTGTCACTGGAGATCCAGGTGGCCTCAATGGCAGGGAGTATGTATAGTCAACTACAGCTGGTTTGTCAGCTATGGCTGTTCCTTGACTTGGATAACATGGCAACGTTAGACCATGCTCTGATAACTTCCCAAGTGGACTACTGCAATGCCTTCTTTCTGGAGCTTCCCTTGAAGACTGTCCAGAAGCTGAAGGTGGTGCAGAATGCTGACACCAATGTGTTGACAAGAGCAGTGAGATGTGAGATATCACACCAGTTTTGATATCTCTGCACTAACTGCCAATGAGCTAACTGGCCCAATTAACTTGTGCAAAGTCCTAAATGACTCAGACCCAGGTAGTTGAAGGACAGCCTTCCATAGTACTGACCAACCCAGGATTTAAATCAGCTAGGGCGGCTTTGCTTGTGGTGCCCTTGAGAAATGTGGCCTGTGGGGCTACCACATGTGGCAGAACATTTTTGGTGGTGGCACTTCAGCTGTAGAACTCCCTTCTGGTAGACTCTACTGGGTAGAGATTTGGCTGCCCTGCATGCTGCTGACATTTAGGTGCCAATTAAGGACATGTTTATTTGTTTAAGCTTTTGCAGGATACACACGTGCTCTATTTGTTTTTCTGCTGATTGTGCTAATGGTTTTGATGTGTTTTATTCTATATTTGTGATTTTAGAGTTATGAATTTAATGGTGTGCATGTGTTGTATTGTGTTTTATATAGGTTGTTAGCCTTCCCGGACTCTTCGTGAGGAAGGGCGGAGTACATATCAAATCAATTAAATAAATACAAATTACAAATAAATTATCCCTGCATGCTGCT
Source organism: Heloderma suspectum (assembly GCF_057233095.1). NCBI lineage: Eukaryota > Metazoa > Chordata > Lepidosauria > Squamata > Helodermatidae > Heloderma > Heloderma suspectum. Next base: position 298,464,857 of record NC_139459.1, read on the forward strand.
GGGAGTTGTATTTCAAAAGATCTGGAAGATACCAGATTGGGGAAGGCTGCTATAGAGCACCAATCTTAGTGGGGATCCATGTAGAGGCATTCTAATGTCTTTACAATCTTGTGATGAGGAGATTAAAGGGGTGAAGTAGCAAATGTACAGGCAATGCCAGTTTCACAGAAAAATAAGTTCAACACTCAAAAATCCAAACCAGCTGAAATCAGAGCAAATTACAAGTTATTTCTTTCCAAATGTAATTAGCTGTTTTCCCAGATTGTGGCTGCCATCTTAAACACACTTACCAGGGAGTAAATTGTATTGAAGGGGGAGGGGCAGACAGACATCTGATTAAACATGCATAGGACTTCAGTTATAGGGATGGACGAAAGGGACTTACCTTGTCCCGCAGCTTTTTTCGCGGTGGGGGGGAGGCGCTTTGCTTCTCCCCCCGAAGTTCAGGCGAGGGGGGGAGGCATCCCGCCTCGCCCGGCCAAAATTCAGGCCAAGGGGGGAGGCGCCCCGCCTCGCCCGGCCGAAATTCAGGCTGGGGAGAAGCACCCTGTCTCCCCGGCCGCGAAAGAAAAAGTAAAAAAAAACAAAAAAAAAAACCCGTGATAGGCTACGTAACGATTTATGTAGCCTATCACGGCTGACTTTGGAAATCAAGCCGTGATGGGCTACGTAAATCGTCACGTAGCCTATCATGGGTGTGTGGTTTGTTTGTTTTTTACTTTTTTATTTTGTAATGGCGGCGGCGGCAGCTGGTCGGGAGACCGGCCGCCGCCCCCGCCCCCTCCGAAACGCCGCCGAAACGCCACCGGGACCCGCCGCCGAGAGGGACATTCGCTGAAGGTAAGTCCCATCCCGGGGGGGGCGGGGAGCCAGCGGAGAATTTCCCCAACACTTTCGGGGGGCCAAATGCCTCAGCGCTCGGCCTCCCGAAGATTCGTGGAGAAATTCTCCGCCATCCCTATCAGTTAATTAAATTCCGGCAGCAAGTGTTTTCAGTTGTTAGCTCAAGGAATATATGACCTAGATATATATTCTTTGAGGCTTGGGAATAGGTATATTGAGTTGGATGCAAGATCATTCTGCCAATGGAAGGATACCACTGGTGAAATGGAATGGGACTTCCCTTCCTTTCCTTCCCCCTGCAGCCCACTCTGTATCTTTTACATTTGCTCCAGGAAGTTGGGGGGTCCTCTGGAGCTGATTGGAGACAACATGGGGGGCTGAGGGGACAGGAGAGGTCAGGCACGTCCTGTTCCACCAATGGTGGTGGAATACACTGGCAGAATACCTATCTTGGATCCATCCCACTGAATGCAGCAACCCCAAAGGACCAAACTAGATTTTATAAGAGGCATGGAGTGGATACCTCTCTATGGTTCACTATTCAGCCTTCCTTGTAACATCTAATATAAACAGTGTGTGATGTGATGTCATTACTTTGCACAATTTCCTGTCCCCATCTCACCTCACTGGTTGGCAGGAATGGGGAGTTGTGCAGTGTGATGACATCACATGTGTACATTAGACACAATAAAGAATAAACAGAGATACGTGGAACAGGAACAGCTCTATGTCTCTTATAATGTGTAGTTTGTCCATAGGTTGCTGCCACTTATTATAGGATAACACTCAAAAGGAAACCCTAGAATCTTAAGATGGGCTATTGCACACATTAAAGGTAAATGTCTATGATTAGTGCCTTCAATCTGCATCAGGAACAAACCATTGATACTAATATTACTATAGCATGTCAGGTAAAATGATGACTTCCCTGAAGGGTATAAACAATCTGTGATGGAAAAAAATAATACTAGTGCTTATTGCCTTATGTAATTAAATGAAATTCCATTTTTAAAAAATGTATAAATGGACAGATTTAGCTTAGGTATGTATAAGCACAGTGTCTCATGTACAGATATAGACTGTTCTACATCATTGGACTTGAAAAGTAGGCAGATTATATTGACATTTTTGTGGAACTGGAAAGCTGGTTTATGTGTGTGTGTATGTATGTGTTCATCCAGGATAGATGGAGGGGGGTAACTTCCACAGATTTCGTATAGATTTTTCATGCCTAATTTCAAATGAATTTCTACTGAATGTATTCATTCAATATTGATCAAATAAATAAATTAAGGCATATGTTGTAATCAAACAGTACCAGCTTGGGTACACTAGTGTCACAAATAGAATTACTTGTAAGCATTAAAATGTACTTTTTTCAAATAAACCACTTAAAACTGAGAAATATCATAAGCTGCAAAAGCATATTAGCATTTGTTGCTCTGTAGAGATTTCCCAAATCACTATACTTGATCTTATTCAAATTGTTCAATAAACCTTTAGTTCAATTCCCTATGGGGAGAAGAAAAGAATATATTGATTATATTTAAACAAATCAGCTAACCACATACATTATTAAAAATGATAATCCATTTATGTCCTACTTGGAACCCTACAGGTTTTCGAAGAGTGAATTTTACACAGTATAAAGAGGTGGGGAAAACCCTCCTTAAATGAACATTCTGGTTCACCTCTCCCTCTCCCTCTCCCTCTCTCTCTCTCACACACACACACACACGTAGAGAAAGCAAACTTTGTAGATTACTATAACTTATGTTGAATTGCGTAATTTACAACATACACAATTCATGTTGTGAATGATAGCTTCTATTGATGGAAAGAAGTAATTTGGAGGATTGTGTCTACTCGCAAGCACTAGAAATGGGCACTGTCCCCCAGCACATGTTAGCTTGGCTCAGAAAATAAGCAGAGCTACCCCCCCCCCGCGCCCATCAGAAATAGTGTGTATCCTTTTCTGAAACCAGTCCAACTTCAGAAAATGGGAGGAAGATATATGACGATGTGTTTTTACTACTGTGGGGTATGATCAGGTCTTTCAGACTGGGGGGAGGGTTTCGGTGATAAATGGAGGGCATAAACTTACAGAAGATATGGGTTGGGGGTGTCATGCCCCCATTGGAAGACTCCTTTGAGGAGAAAAAGTTAGAGGCCCCAGTGGAGGAGGATGCCCAGGACCTGCACTGTGACAGGGGCCTGAGCCCGTGGAGGTGTCTGCTAAGGTCCCAGTCCTTCAAGAAGAGGGGGAGTCCGCCTCAGAGGAGGAGGCTGAGTGCCCCCCCATCCCAGGGAGCAACAGTGCCAGAGGTGGCTGGCCCAACTCAGAAAACCTTGACGAAGTGCCAAGATTTAGCAGAAGTCTATTCAGAAGGAAAGGGATTCCTCATGAGTAGAGTGCCCTCCTCATGAGGAGGACTCTCTGTAATAGAAGTGAATGACTGCAGCTGGGGCTTTAGTGGGGTGCTGGCAGCTCCAGGATAAAAAGCCCAGTAGGAGCTTACAGAGGTTTCTGGAAACAATGTCTGTGTTTGACTCTGGCTCTAGCTAGCTACCTGTCTGTGGATCCTGCCTTCTTCTTGGACCCCTGCTGTGTAAGTGACCTTGGCCTGGATTTGACTACTATCTCTGCATAACTCCTCTTGTCTATACTACCCAGCTTTGCTATGTGCTCTTTTGGCTCTGACTAGGACTGTTTGTGGACCCTGGCTTGGCTTGCCCCTTTGTTGTACCTTCAGCTACTGACTCACCAGGACCCAGCTGAACCTCAGCACCCAGTGGGGAAATAGGACAGGGGGCAAGAAAAGGGGTGAGAGCCTGGAGGAAGGAAATGGAGTTGAAGTAAGGAAAAGAATGGGACTGGGAGAAGTGGAACTACCGTTTCTGTTGAGATTTTAAGTCTTGACTATATCTAGTTTTATATAGATTTCCTTATATCAAGTGAGATTATTTGTAAACCTAGCCCAGTATTCTCTAGCAATGGATCTCCATGAGAATCCTTTGTAATGGATTTGTAACTGGAGATGCCAGGGATTGAACCTGGGACTTTCTGCATGTGAAGTAGATGCTTTACCACTGAGGTATGATTATGGTTCTTCCCCAGTGTTAAGTGTTAACATAGTTACAACATTTAGGTGTGTTATAGGTAAGCCAGCCTGGACCTTGGGCAAGATAAACATGCCAACCTCATGGAATGACAGTCACACCCAGCTGGCTACCAATGTGTGGACTCCAAATACACTGCCTTTGTAGGGAAAGCTGGATTGATAGTTTGGAGCTGTATACTTTGAGTTGTAAACAATCAGCGCTATTCTGCCTGTGCCAAAGTCCTGTCTAAAAAGCCAGGTCTTAATTTAGTATCTGGACACATTCAGCTGTGATGCTAGGTGAGTCTCCTGAAGAAGGATATTTTCAGTGTGTGGAACTGCCTGTCTGTCCATTGGTCTCCATGGGAACTTAGTGTCTGAGTACTATGGGTTCATTGTTCTTTTGGAAGACAGTGGTTTGAAAACCACTGCATGGGGGAAAATTACAGATGGATGAATCTGTGAAGTTCAATGTAGCTTATTTTCTCAAAGTTAAGTTCATTCCATCCCATTTCTACATCCATTTGAAAATAGTTTAAAAGCCTGCATTACATATTTTTATGCACATTTCTCAAAATGTACACATGTTTGAATGCATTTTTCAAATTACAGACATTTTTGGCAGGTGACTTAACCCTAAAATAAAGTATTCTTGTGCTCACTTTTCTGTACTATATGAATTTTTGTAGGCAGGTTTTTGATGTGCAAACTTTGATCACAAAAGTATGCATATTGATGTTTAACTGTGTTCCAGTTCATGTATAGGTTCGTGTGGTGTGAATTTTGTATGCTTGCATAAGCATGTGAACTGAATGAATTTCTCCCCCAGCTCTAGCGAATCTAAATCAGGAAAAATGTATTGCAATTTTTGAATAATATATCTGAGGAGTTTCTGTGGGCTGTTGGAAATATGTGATTGAAAAGTGTTTTCTTCCTAGATCTTAACACTCTCTCCAAGGGTAGATATATATTAATAAAATACAGTGTACTTTGTAAAATTGCATAGCTTTAATACAGGTGAAAGTATTTGAATGAAACACATTTTCTGTTGTCTTTTGAACTTGTTTTACTTGGGCACTGTCAAAATAGTAATAGAAAGCATTCTGTTACTGCCTCTCTATTTTCTTAGAGTAATTTATGGTCTCCAATATCAAGCCTACAACAGAGCATCTCAGTATCCACAAGACATCTGTTTGTCACTTCTATCTCTGATGAATTGTCAAAGCTGTACAAATCTATATGTGTCAGCTCTGATCCTCCTTTTATATGTTTACTTTGGAAAGGTTTCATAAATGCTAGGACTTAAATGAGCTTTACAGATCAAAGGAGGCAAAAAATGTTTCTGAATGTATTTGTACTTAATGTACAAATAATAATTTGAAACATGACAAATTCTTTAAAGGGATATTTTGTAATAGTATAAAATACATTCCTTTTCCATTTTTTTTATTTTTTGTGGCTGGAGAACCATTTTTTTCTTATTAACAATATATCTTTTTATCATAGCATTTCATATCCTTTCAGCCAATCACTTTTCAGTACAATACATCAATCTCTAGTTTGAAATGATCATACAGTGATATGCAGCCTCAACTCTAAATTTCAACAATCATAATCATTGCTACAATATTAGGAAGCTGCTTTATATCAGGTCAGGGTATTTGCCCATTTCACCAAGCATTGTCCATTGAGAGCTTTTTAGTAATACTACTTTTTAGAAGTTATACACAGTGCCTTGTAATCCGTATTTCATTTATGATGTGATCCTAGTGTCCCTGGGACACTGCCATTGGAGATAGCAGTTCTCCCCCCACCCCAGCTGAAGGTCAGAGAGAGCTCCAACCTCTGATCCTCCCCTCCCAGCCCCTGCAGAAACTTCCACACCACTCACCTCCCTGACATTGGAGGTCCAATACTTGGAAAAGTGAAAAGGGAGTGGATTGACGGGGTGGCATGGGGGATGACTATTGATCAGGGGATGACTGTTCCCCCCAAATGTACACCAACTGGCACAATGAGAGGATTGGGATAATGGGAGGGAAATGGTTTGCAAAAACAAACGAACAGAAGTAAGAAATGGGAACATTGCTCCTCCTTTACTTCCCCCCTTTCCAGCAGAAGCCCAAAAGGGCTTTGGATATGCTGGAAGTTATGACATCAGAGCCCTCCAATTCTGAAGGTAAGGTTGCCCCACCCTCCTCACAACACTCTTATAAGGTAGATCTTTTTTTTGTCGATGGGCAGTTAAAACTATTTGAAGCATCCTCACAGTGAAACCATGGCTTCAAACACCTATTTTGAATCCAGCGTACAAACCATTTAACCATGCATAAAACTCTAACCTTGTGTTATCTAGTTGCACTCGGACAGTTTGGCAGTGATTCACCATAATGTGAATGAACATGGTTAAGGATATCAGTCATTACACTTTTATGATCCAATTCTGATCTCATGGTTTTGGATCTTATGGATCCAATTCTGATCACAAATAACCCAATTCTAACTATGCTTAATCATAAGAAAGCCTTATCGATTTAATGAGGACTTCTAAGTAAATATGCTTCTTAGGATTACCACCAAACAATTCTGATGGGCTGTACCAAACTGCTGGGCCACTGTAATATCTCAAATTGCATTGCATGGATTTTATGTCAGTGTATGTGACTAGAATTGGCTTACCAATTTAATATAACTGTGAAACGGAGAAGTTGTTGAAGGGACAAAGCATGACAATTTCCAGAGTTGTTTCTATGAAAGTCTTTTCGGGGAGGGGCAATGTTAAGTGTGTGTCTCTCTGTGTGTGGTGCAGAAACATGTTGGCAGGGCATGTTTATTCTCCTGTGAAACAGGACTTTACAACTTTATAACATCCAATTTCTTTCTGGCAGTTTTGTCTTCTATTTTTTGTTTATTCATCTAAAACAGCTACAGATGGGCCTTTGCCTAGTGGATGGTATCTAATAAGATAACATCCTGCCAGAATGGCAGACATGCAGGAGGAGGAGTGTTCTCCTCCCTTGCTTTGGCTTGCCAACCTTGCTTGCCATTCACAGATTTCTAATGATACGTGTAGAAACAAGAAAGGTTGCATGAGGAGGTCCATAACTGACTCTTGTTGTGTGTTATACCTAGAATATGCCTTTTAGAGATGGCGTTGAGTTCCAAAATCCTCTGCCAATTTTGAGCTGGACCCAAGTCCAACCAAGTTTGGATCAATTTCGTAGTTGCTCTTGCCACCACCAGGCAGTGCTCCCTGACAGTCCCCGCCCCCCCGCCCCACCCCAAGCAACTTACCCTTACAGAAGGAGTCAGTGGCTGGCAAGCTGCTCTGATGAAGCCAGGAGGGGCTTTACACTTGGCCAGAGTAAATTAATTTGAATCAGGAAGCATACAAAACTAACAATCCCATTAACTCCAGCAGGGCATGGAAATGGTAGCCCTGACCATGTTCAGGAGCATCTGGTCCAGTGAAGAAGAGATCTGCATGGCTTCTCCTGGCTCCAGCGGTCCCTCTTCAAAAATGTTGCCCCCACCTCTTAGGACTGGCAGATACTGCTTGCCGAAATTTCCTCCCAGTTTGGTTTTTCTGAGCTTCCATGGAAACAGCTAGGAAAGACAGTGGTTTTTTTCCTAAGGAGACTTAGGGAAAAAAAGTTTGGAAAAACTCGATGTTTTATAAAGCAAGCAAAAGAGATCTTAGCCATGACTAGTCCTTTCTCTTCCCCATCCACAATCTGATGGACTATATTTCTTCTTGTAAAATGTTAATAATACCGCATTGCTGAAAAGTCCAAGGAATGTGTTTCCATTTGTAACACACCACAGAAAAAATTTAACCTAATGATTATAGTTTACATAGGGAGGAGATCATTTTTAAACACAAGGCGACTTTTATAGATGAGAGGAATTAGAAATAGATGAGAGGAATTGTTTGGATTAAGAAAACTGATTAAAATTTAAGTATGTTTCAGCCAACTTTAAGAAGTTAGATATTTGTGTAAATTAGCCCTTATTTAGGCAAGGTTTAATTTCAGTTAATAATAAATCTTTTCAGTTATTAGCAATGCTTTATTGATTAAAAGAAAAAATACAGAATTGTCTAACATCTGCAGTAATATCTATGCTGCATGTCAAAGAATGTGAGGTTTTAGTAAACCTATAATAGATTTTCAACAATGGAAAAACACCCACCACCACCACCAGTTCATAGTCCAGTAAAAGTGGTTCACAGTTTCAAGGAAATGTATTATATGTATTGCATCAAACTGCTTTACTGTTTTATTAATGTTCTAACAATCAGTCTTTGATTATAAGTATACTTTGGTATCATACTCCTTTCCTGTGTATGAGACCTTTAGGGGGGAATCCTAACTTCAGCCAGAAACCTCCACCAGTGTCAATGTTCCGCCGCTGGAGTGGGAGAAAAAGGCATGTGTCAGGGACATGTTAGCAGTAGGTGTGAGAAGCCCCTTCACCCTGCACATTATAATATTTGAATTGAACCCCTGAGGTATTCAGGAAGAAGTCTTTTTGCAGGGGAGTTCTAAAACATTTCATAAATAAGCTAATTGGTCAGGGAAACAGAAGGGAGAGCTGGCCCTTAGCTAACAGGATCTAAAATACCCTTTGATTGTTTCTTAGTTTGGGTTAAGATGCTTTGTTAGACAGCATCCCTAGGTTGATCCACTGATCCCTGGAAACTTACATATTTATTTTAGAACAGCAGCTGGTGACTGTGCAGGACTTGGTCTAAAAATAGACTTCACTAAAATCTGTGCTCTCTCCCCACTCCCTTTCCTATCTGCCCACCTCCCAGGAACCTCAAGCAGGTGACTCTTGCTGTGAGGAAGACATGACAGTGACAGAAGCGAATGGGAGCAAACCAATAGATTGCTATTTGGAACTCATTCGTTCCGTTGCATTCATTTCAAACAGAACAGACCTCATTTATGTCACATTTTCATTTGTTATGAAACGAAAGCATATCCCTATTAAAATACCACAATTGTTTAAGGAATGAGTTTCAAAAGGATAGATTATCCCAGGTGTCAGGGTGGACACTGAGCCCATAGAATCCCAAAGTAGTTCTGATTCGGAGGAAGAGCAGTCGCTCCTGGGAGAGGAGCACGCCCCTTTTTCCCAGGGCCCGCTGCTGACGGAGATTCCTCCCACCAACATTCCTGGATTAGAAAGCAGCCCAGGGAGTGACCCAGCACCGATAGCAGACTGGTTGGATGCGCGGCGCAGACACAGAGAGCGGCGCCAAATGAAAGGAGGCGTAGCGCCCAGTTGGCGCTCAAAGAACGGTTGCGCCCAGAGGATCCAAGGGAAAAGGGGAGGGACTCTCCCTAGTCCTTAAGTTCAGGGGTCTGCCAGTAATTCCCTTTCAAACGGGGACCAACTGTTCCAATTTAGGGCATAGGGATGCTGCTGCTCAGATCTAGTTGCTACCTGTAGAGTTGTTAAGTTGTAAAAGAAGAATAAAGCTTTGAAAAGAATCCCTTTGTCTGCGTCTGGACTTGGCTACTGGATTAGACTGAGAGAGCCCTCCAAGGAGCCCTTGACACTAGGTTTTGTTTTTTGTTTTTAAATCTCCTATAGCAAATGGTGAAACTATTGCCCAAAGTACCAGCTCTTTGGGGTTGTGAGTTACAGTGCAAATCGCCCTCATATTCATTCACACTGATAAGCCTTCACAATAAGAAAGATCAGATTTTAAAAAATAGAGGTGACCACACACACACACACACACACACACACAAATGTGCAAATATGTTTTTTTATCTGCAGTGTTCATTCCCAGTCACTCTTATGCATACTCACCCATCCACATTATTCACAGACCTCATTTATATACCCCTCTCTCTTGCATATACACACATGGCTGGTTCAAAGAATTCAGTCCAGTGTGACTACCAACCAACAGTGCTGCCACTTTCTTTGTCCATGAATTTCTTCCTATCAACAGCCCCAGGTTGTTGTCTCTAGGTCTTTTGTGCTGGCAGTTCTTTTTTAAAATTTCAAGTAGTTGGAATGTTCATAAAACAATAATACTGGGTAGAGAGACCTCATGTCAGTCATGTGAACCTAGAACTCTCACCGCTAACAGCAATGGAGGTTATAAACAAGATATGCATGTATTTAGCTCCATTTCTAAAATGAAGTTTATCTGATATTTCAGGCAATGGCCAAATCTCCTATTTCTATTTTTACTTTTATAATCGGCTGTGATTTAATAACTCATTTGTCTACTGGCTTAGTAAAAAGATATATGACAAGAAGGAATCTGATATGAAATTGCAGTAATGGAGGGGATGGTATTTGTTCCTCTCCTAAATCTAGTGAGCTTTAGCCCCTGTGAGAGATTCAGAGCTGAAGGACAGAGTTTGAGGAAGCTTATTACTCTTTGACCCTGAACCCATCATGGGGGAGGGGTGTGCTTCATTCCCCCACAAACATTTAGCCCTTGCCCGGAGATCACATGCACAACCCCCAGCCTGTGGCAGTTGGAGGGGGGTGTTGTGAGGCAGAGGGGGATAGTTCTCATCACTGGTCATTTTGGGCAAAGGTTGGGTGTTTGCACCATTGGCATGGAGCCTCCCCTATCCTGCTCAGCCTCTCAATTTCCCACTCCCCGTGTCCTCATATTCCATTGGAGCAATAGAAATGATGGTTTGCTTTCCTATGTTATCCTAGAAAAGAAAAGGCACAAAGTGGATCATGTAATATCTTCTATAGCGGCAATTAATGTTATGATCTGCCCACCCCCCAGTAACCTCAAGCAGGGTGACTCTTGCAGTGAGGAAGACATGACAGTGACAGAAGCTCCAGTCCTCCTCCCTAGTCAATATAATAAAGCTTTATACCTTTAATTAGGGATGGGTGAGAATTTTGTTTGGTTGTTCTTTGATAAGAGCTTACCAAAATTCACACATTTTATGCAAAATTTGCAAAACGAAAATGAATATGTGAGACAGCAACGTGAATATGAATATGTGAGATTCATCGTCCAGGCACAGGGCTTCTTCATGTGCTTATCTCTTAAAAGTCTGTGCCTGGAGCCCTGTGTATTCAACCATGTTTGTGCTCTTGAATTAGGTCTGCTGCCTCTTTTTTCAGACGTGTTCCTCATGTTTAACAGCTACATGTCGGGCAAGTACAACATAGGCCTCCCCATGCTGGGAATAGTGTACCCATCGCATTTGACCAGTGCAGATGGGTTGGAATTTCAATTGTTTTGTTTTTTATAAGAACTTGCAAAAATTCACACTTTTCTTCATAAATGGGACAGAAGAAATTGAGATTAAGAAAAAAATGGAAGAAAGCAAATGTGGCATCTGTTCATTCCTACCTTTAGCCAATCACTTTTTCAAGAGGAAAAAAAGGGCTACGCATAGCCGGAGGAGATCCATTCAATTGTTCCCTCCATGCCAGCTTCTCCCTGACATTGCCACACCCCAGTTGCCCACTGTCTCACATCCAAGTGTCCAGCAACACATCTGCAAAGGAGCATAGATGTGCTGCATAAAGCTAATGTGCATTGGTCATCCACATGATTGGGAATACCGATGGCACAGGGTTCTGAATGGAGGGCCTATGCACGTATTAACTGTCCATGTGTAGGTGTCCCTTTTCAGATGTTCCGCTGAACACTCAGTCAAAGGCGCAGTGTCAGCATGGCAGTGACAATGAAGTGGCGCCATTGAGCATGGTTCCACCCCCCCCATTCAATCTATGCATGAAGGGAATGGTTGAATGGACCTGGCCACACAATTTCATCTTGCTTGAAGATTTATCTCTTCATATATCTAAAGCTGAGGTACATTGGACTGTAGCTACTGGCATACATGTTGTTATTCTTAATTGTCTAAGAAGGCTCCATCCTCTATTTCATCTACTATTCAAAAACATGACCAGCCAAATTTATGACAGCAATATAGATGTTACACTCATTCATATTTTTTTATAAAGTGGATATGAGAGAAATGTGAGTTAGAAACATAGCCAGCAGCCTGGAAAACACATTATGTAGGTTGGAAATCAGAACAACAGATATCTGCATGTTGAACAGTCAAAGTTTGTTCCACTCCATTAGGGTTTGGTTTATGCAACTAACAATTATGTGAGTAACAGATATTTGAGCATAGGCTGTACATCATTTTCCATTTATGATTTCCTGATGTGCATTTTTTCTTTTTCATACTTAAACCAACAATAGGAAAAATCAAAATGTGACAGCTATGAAATGAGATCCTGTAGTAACCACTAAAGAATGCAAGCTAAAATAGAATGCTTGAAAAATAGCTGCCCATCTAGGCCCCATGGGGAAAAGCCTTGTTTTGACAGGTGCTGAGCACCTATAATGCCCAAGGAAGTCAATGAGCCCTGCACTTTCTCAGCTGCTGTAGCCAGGATCCAGAAAGCTACCCACAAGGCTTACACTCACCTAATGGGATTTTTTTTTTTTTTTTTTTTTTTTAGCAACAAGTCTCTACTCTCCCCACAGCAGTGTTAATAGTACAATCTGGTTTTGAAACATTCACATCCCTTTGGCTCATGAAATGGGTCACCTGGTTCTTTGGATCCTGGTCCTATGAAAATCAGCCCATATACCTCAAAGGCTCCTTTTCACAAAAGCTGCAAAACTGACTTGGCATACATAACAGGAGTTGCTCTGAGGTGCTTCCAGTTAGAGGGCTCCTAGCACTACAAATGGGAAGGTGTTGTGCAGCTATTCCATCTTTTCTCCTTAATGGATTTTCTATAGTAGTAAAAAAAGATGGAAAGAACAGCAGGGAAATGGTGGGTGGGTTATGAGTGGAAGATGTTCTCTAGATCTCCTGTAAAATTCTGTGAACGAGACACGAGTGATGGTATGAAAAAAGCATCATCTGGATGTATCTCAGGTGTCTATGAAATATAAGGGCCCTCACACACCCAGGAGTGGTGCACATACTCATTGCTTGTCATTATGTACAGTCATATGTATAAAGGTTTCTTTGCTTCTGTTGTTGCTGTATTTCCAGTACAGTATGTCTTCCTAGCTGCAACAGGAAGTGCACATATCAAAACGGCCCAAATCATGGTGCTGCTGGTGCCTTTCAAAAGCAAGATTGGGGAGGAAGGCTTCTTGCCCTCACTGCTATAGCAATAGAGCTGTAAATGTCGTGGGAAGGAGAGCCCCTCTTTTCCTTAGTGCAATTCAACTTGGCCTTACTTTTAAAATTTCATAGAATCATAGAACCATAGGGTTGGAAGGGGCCTACAAGACCATCAAGTCCAACTCCCTGCTCAATGCAGGAAGCCTGATTCCCAGGTGGTCACCCATCCAAGTACTAACCCAGGCTGACCCTGCTCAGCTTCCGAGATCAGACGAGGTCAGGTGCATCCAAGGGATGTCCCCGGATGCCCCCCCCATGTCATCAAGTCTACAGGTGCCTGTCACCAGCTAGTACCTGGACAGCAGACTGAGGGAGGACCTGTAGTCTTTGTACTACATTTCTATTTTAATTATAATAACCATTATCTTTAAATTTTCATCCTTGCATATAAATTAGCATATGTCATTCTCCTCGTTCCCTTGCCAAAGCATGTTCTCCAGACATATCCCTTATTTGGCACTGTGCTGTCCATGGGCCCTCCCTCTCTCTCAACCTCTCATGATGAGTGGCACTGCACAGGTTCGCTTCTAAATGTAAGGGCCACACCTGTGGCATGCGAGTGTGTGTGTTAAAATTAGGGATTGTTAGATCAGAGCAAAGGCTCATGTTGCCATGGGAATAATAGAATATCAAAATGCACAACTACCAAACCTCTTTTTTGGCAATACATAAGTGGTCACCCTAGGGCCTCCAACAGTCAGCCCACATTTTGCATAATAATTGTCCAGGGCAGTTTGGAAGCTTTCGCTTTATTAAAAATAAGCAAATATTTTTAGAAATTGAATCCAAGCAGCTCCAGATTCAATGACTGTATTATAATGTACCTGGCCTTGGTAATTCATCCCCTAATTACACCCAGATTAGGTTATTGCAACATGCCCTAAATGTAACTGAGTTAATGTTGCATTATGGTGACCTTGTTTGTTCTGGGAACCACTTTGAGCACCATGTATTGTGAAAAATGCAGTATACAAATAAATTGATTATGACTACATGGACCTACCTTTGCAACTTGTTTGGAATTTTCAGTTCATCCAGAACACAGCAGCCAGTTTTTTTCTGATTTGAGGTGCTCTGATCATATCACCCAATGTGGTTCCAGTGGCACTGGTTACCAGCATGCTACCAGTTCAAAAGTGCTGACCTTAAAAGTGTAGTATCCAGTGGCATCCCAGCACCAATGCTAATGATGTTGCACTAGTGTAAACCTATGCTTGTGTAACCTAACTAGTGCAATGGGAAAATGTTTTTTGGATGGGAAATTCGCTGATCCAAATTTGAGAGGGTGGATTCAAATGAGTGTTGATGATTAGGGATGTTTAAATATTACTTCAAAAGATAAGGACCATAGCAATTTATTGTATTTTATGTGTGGAGAAGTCTGTAAGGGAGCAATCCTATGGCTGCTAGGCTGCGGCTAGATGGCCATGGGATATGCCATTTTCCAGGAACTGACCTTGGACCTCCACTTCTGCGCTGCCTCTGAGGCAGCGTGGAACAGCCCCGTCCTCCACATTCACAAGAGGAGTGAGGAGCAGGGCATGCCTGAGGGTGTTCCAGGGTGGGGAGAGCGTAGCAGCCTGTAGGACACATCCAGTGTCTTGTCCGGCAGCCTCCTTCCCTGCTCCGCCCTCCCGCAGCTAAACAGCTGCAATCTGCTGTCTAGCAGAAAAACCAGGGCAGGAGAAGCGCGGAGGGAACGATCCCCCCCTTACTTTTCCTGCCCTACTTTGGATAGCCAGTCACCTCTGAGTTCAGAGGCAGCCGCCTATCTCGATAGGATTGTGCCCTAAGACTCTTGGCAAGCTCTTGCTATAAATCATGATATTTGCCTTACCATGAATGGCAGTTGATGATGATATTGACAATGACACTGTTGTAAAAGACAGAGGCTCACATTTTTTATTATGTTGCTTCACTTCAAAAGAGCTCTGTTATGAGACATTCACTATAAATATTCAACAGTAGACCTTTTGATTTTTAGACCAGTTTTACAGTACAATAAAAGAACCCTTAATCTTTCACTGAGACTTTTCTCGCATATTGCTAGTGACATAAATGGTATCCCAGCCCAGCAGGTGGTTCAGAGCACACTTTTCCTTAAAGTCCCAGAGTACCTCAAAATCTGAGAGTAGAAGGATCTTTTGAAAGAAGAACACATTTTTCTTAATCTTTTTTTAATTTGAAAGATCATTTTAATTATTATTTTCCTTGAAGCTGTTGAAATGCTATCTCTTGTTGTTCTCATTTTCCTCCTATATTTCAAAAGTAGGCAAAATTGCAAATGTATTTGTTGACTTTATAAAACCAGTGTAAGCCATAGCTAGAGTCCACAGTGTAGGTCAAACTGTGGCATCTTCTCAACTGATTTGGGTGCTCCTGTCAAACCACTTAATCTCCATCTGAAAATGGGAATAATGGGGCAGTATCCAGTGCTGCCACTGAGCCTCCACTGTTTGTGTTGTGCCAGTGGGACCCACCACTAGTGCAACAGGAAGCCAACCCCTGGACCAGCCCCGGAACTAGCCGAAATCAGACGCATGAGTGGAGTTCCCTTCTACTAGTTCTGCTACCTGTCCCATTGCAGCTTTGGGAAACATTGCCACTTCCTCTCTCTCCTAATAGTAGGTTTTTCATGTGCAGGCATCCTTCCAGGTGTTAAACAGAGAAAATACACAATGCGGATAGGACATTAAGAAGAATGTTTCTATCTAGATAGCTTCTAATTCTCCCTGCCCTATTGCTTCTCCTTTATTTCCCTGGGAGATGGACACTAGCAGATCTAAAACTGTTGTTGTTACAAATGTGTGATCAGGGGGGCACTGCTCACACTTTCATGAGTGTACAATGACAGTACAGCTGCAGTGTACAGGCCCTGAGAAGGCTCATTCTAGGTATGGATGAATCTGTCCATTTCAGTGTCTCTCCGTTTCTTATTTTTCTAACCTTCAGGTCACTCCATCATGTTTCCAAATCAGTTTGCAACTTTAAAAAAACTACATGAAAATTCATATGCCTTTTCATGTACATTTCTCCTTATATGCACATTTTGTATGCAGTTTTGCTTAATGTACACATTATTTTGCAAGCTTTTTCCCTTATATAATTTTTGGTTCTCCCCACCCCCCATATATGCATTTTTGTGTGCACTTTCCCCTAATATCTGCATTTTGGTAAGCATTTTTTGTTCAGAGAATTCTGAACAAATTCTGAGAAGTGTGATGACCAAAAGATTACTGCATTCTGTTTGGCATATTGATTTGGAAAGTGTGCATTTGGGAAGCTCTTATCAAAACACACCTGAACAAAATTAGCTCCCATCCCTAGCTCATGTACCTTGGAAGAGCTGCATAGAAGGCAACATTTTGCTAGTGGCAGCTTTTTTCATTAGAAGTGCTACACTGATAGGATGAGCCACACCCGAGAAAATGCTCCCTCTGATGCCACTCTCAGCGGCACAAGAATCTGGCCCTGGTAGCCCTAAGTGCCATGGTTGTCCAGCCATGTCCAGAACTGATATTGGGACTCCCACTGCCAGTTTGTGGATGTTGCCATGTGCAGCATAACTGATTGCCTGATTTTTGCCAAATTGGATCAGAAAGCATTCCATGTGGTATATCTCAGTAGTCAGTTCCAGGCATTATAACTGTTTGAAGTCAATCTATTGAATGAGAACCCACTGCATATTTCTGAATAATATATATTCAGAGGAACAGTGACCTGCTGCTCTACTAAGCAGAAGGGGAGCATAAATTTCTCTGATGAATTGCACACTGGAGATTATAAACTGAGCATTGCTCCAGCAACGTCTTTCATCCACATCCGACAGTGACAACCTAATCCTTTGCGTATGATCCAGTGTAGAACTGCCTTTTGTGCTTACAAACAAATTCACCATTACAGCTTCATGTCAAGATTAGGCTACAGGAATGGGGAAGAAGCCAATACTTGGTTAAATTATGCACATATGAAAACTTAGTGATAAGAGTGTCTTGAGAAAATCCAAAAGGTTTTATCTACATTTTCGACAGTTTTATATTCATAGGCAGCACGTGGTCTGTGTGTGGTCTATTTATTATATGAGAAAACCACTGTCACAGTCAAATGAGATAGCCCTGAGAGAAGGTGAAGAAAGCTCAGCTCTGATGCTAATGACCTGCCAACCCAGTTGTGGGAATCAGATTCATTCTGGTCTATGGTGCTGCAGTGCTAACTGGGATCAGCCGGAGCTAGGTATATATGGATTTTGTTAAATCTGTTCCGTCAGTTTTTCGCAGATTATCAGGCATCTTTCTTTCCATCATCCACTCATTGACAGAATCAGATTTTTTAAAACAAACATTCATTCTACTTGCACTAATTCCCATTAGCGCTCAGATGCACTTGTGCAAATGCACTAATCTGCATCGGGTAATGTGAAGTTGTGCTGAGGAACATTATTTAATGTGAATCAACACATTTGTGCAAGTGCACATTAGCACAAATCCACCCCAGAAGTGAAAAATGGGTCCACAAGTCCGTGGAATCTGCATGACTGGGAAAAAGCCAATCCGCAGTGGAATCCACAGGTCCTATTCATACAAATCTGAGCTCATTTGAATCTGTTTAGGATTTCTCTGACATCCCTAGCTGGAGCTGAGGAAGGTTAGCTGATATCCAGATGCATCATTTGTAAAGCTTGACTATCAGATTGAGCAAAGGAGTAGGAGACTTATATTGCCCTCCTATAAATGTCTACTGAGAAGTAAGCTCCATTGAATTTAGTGGTCCTTACTCCCAGGTAAGTGTGTATGGGATTATAGCCTTAATTATTCTAGCAAAACATGGAGGACAAGGTGAGCTGTCATTATTGTTATGACAATACTTATTAGTTTCTAAAAGTATGTACTTTGGAGAATGAATCAACTGGAAAAGTCCAGAGGTTGGGATCAATAAACTATGTATTTGTCTTTTGAGCCCTCCTTCTTATTTTGGCTTTCTCCAGGATACATTTTTCTTCATCATGTAGAAGGAGTTCTGTCAAGAGGATGGAACTGGCTGTGAATAAGAGTAACCGTTATATGAATGAATGTTTTATCTGAATCCAGTTTTTGATGAAGCAGGGAGGGGAGATGGATGTTTATATTTAATGCTTTCTTGTTCTGAAAAGGCAAAAGCCATTAATTAGTGCTGTCTGAGGATTTCATTCAGTCCAGTTTTTAAGTGAAAAGATCTGATTTGCTCTTCCTGGACTAATATGTTGGTCAGAATGCAGTTATCCTTTGGTTTTCACACATCCCTGAATTTGGAAATACATTGGCTTAAAATACATACGAAAATGTGCATTAAAAGCATATTTTAGGTTTAAATGCCTAAAAATGCAGATTTTAGGATAAATTGCATACAAAAATATTTTTCTAAGGTAAAATGCATACAAAACTGTATGTTTTGTGAAAACATATGAGAAGCTTCACATGATACTGCAAATTGATGTGGAAATGGGATGGAACAGATGTAAGAATGAACACATGTGAAACTGACATGGGCTGGAAATAGACTGATCCCTCCCTCCCTCCCATTGAATGTTGTAGGTATTGAGCTGGAGAAATAAGTGATCTGGTAAGAGATTTAGTAGGACACATTTTAAGGTCTAGACCAAGCTGAGAAGCTTATTTTTGTCTCCAGAGACTCTTGTACAGGTACTTGCTGATTCAGATATATAAGAGCTCTCTTGAAAATGAAGTGCTCACTGGAAACCAGTTCCTCACTAAGATTGCTGGAGAACCATTGTCTTTAAGGCTGCAGTCCTACGCATGCTTAACTCGGACTAAGCTTCATCGAAGAGAATGGAATATATTCCCTGAAACCCATTGTGCATTTGAACAAAGGAGAAAGTTGCTCTGAAGCATATCCCGAAAACTACTTAGATTCTTCTGCCTTATCACGTTTCTTGGTTCCACCATACAAGGCGAAATTCCAGGAAGAGGTTGAATATATATCAGTACAGAGCCCTTACAATAAACCTATAGCACAGGCAATGTGAGACACCCTGTCAGTATTTGTTGCCTTCCCATTCCTCGCATGTTTGAATGTTCCTGGGAGTGTTTCCTGATATGGGGTGGGGTACATAATACAAGACTGCAGTCGGACCTCAAATTGCTCCCCCAATTTCCTCTTTCCCTCCCCCCTCTAAAATTACTCTCTTCAAAAATCATGAGCAATTCATGCAAACAGCAATTGTATTAACACTACAGAGAATCTCCTTTCAGGCTTCTCGTGACCTAATTTTACATGTACAAACCTTATAAAATATGCTGCAGTGTGTAGGATCTGTTGTTTCAGTTCCCGAAATGGATAAATTAGAATTGCATTTATTCCCCTTGGGATCTAGTTTATTTATAATGCTCTGAGATATCATCATACATAAAATGTAGTTGTTATTTTCTGTTAAAGAACTTTCCTCCTTTCCTTTTTATTGGCCCCTTTTCTCCCACACACAAAATCCGCATAAGCCACAGATTGCTCCGTTAACAGTGACTTCAGCCTTGCTACATGGTCCAGCTGCTTGTAGGCTTCTTTAGAAAGTTCAACCCTTGTGTGTGATACCGTAAATGCACATTGTGTTTAGCATCTTAAAGCTAACAGATTACAGATCTCAGTAAGTGTAATTTTAATGGAGGTTCAGTAAGTTTCAAGAATACCAAGAAACATTTAATCTTTCTGTTGGTGATATTTTAATTGCAGACTTCCCAGTTGTTTCTTTCCCAGAGCTGGTTCAAAGACTCCTACCTCCCTTGCACGTCCTCCCCCCTCCTCCTGTTTTCTGTGTTTTTTGGAAAAAGCAGAGCATTTTCTTAGTAAGACAATATGTATTTTAAGTAGAGACGTCTGAGTGGAAATATGCTTTTGTCCACAGCTACACATGGTCAAGTCCTCATTTAACTTCATCCTTCCTTGCCAGACCACCAAACTGAAAACCTCTATTCTTGATTCAGTGGCGTTACGTGTCACAGCATGTTATACTGAGCTGATGTAAAGATTAGCACAGAAGTAGACCACACCACAGTACCACTGAGGAGAACACTGGGATGCACCTCTCTGAAAGAGCTCCAGTGTCTGTATCTCATCTCAGTCCGCATTTCATACAGAATGAGAACAACCTTTTAGAGGAAACTTTGATATCAGACACAGTTTGTGAGTTGCTGATATTGATCTGTTATGGGCAGTTTATGATGTATAATTTTTTTTTTCCTGCATGTACTACATTAAAAAGTGACACGGACCAAAATATACATACAGTTGAAAAAAGTTTCTCTTCTATCTTCTGTTAATAATAGCCACAATTAACTCCTTCCAAAAACATGGACATATACCCTTAATCTTTAAAATAAGGTTGTGGCTAAATAGACACAATACTGTGCTACCTTAGAGACCAAAGGTGCAATTCTACGCACGCTCACCTGGGAGTAAGCCCCCATTGAACATAGTCGGATTTACTCCTGAGTAAACATGCATATGTAAGATTGCACTATAGGACCATGATCCAGCTCAGGTGCTTTTGTTGATCCCAATGTGAGAATTAAATGTGTGTTGGATCCAGAAATTTCATCCCACATGCAGAAAGGTTCCACTGCTGGAATGGGGCATCCACATCTTCTCCTTCCTCTGGAGGAGATTTGGAGGGTGCATGGGAGGCTGCAGGGAGGGAAAGGAGAGGGCATGGGAGTCCCGTTCCACCAGCAATATCCTTCTGAGTGTGTAATGGGGTTTCTGGATCCAACTCATGGGGTTGTATCCAATGGTGTCTGTCCACCAGTAGTTGGGGTCCCTGTGGAGCAGTTTGGAGGGCTTGGAGAAAAGAAAGGAAGGGAATTCCTATTGTGTGAGTGGAAGTCATCTCAACTCATCCAATGTTGATGGAACCTCTGCTTATGTATCTGCCATGGAAATCAGTGGCACTTATACAGAACAAAGCTTACTTCATAATACTGTCTTGTATGACACAAAAGGGTCACTCAGTAGGTTGACAGTTACCCAGATCCAGTAAACACAATCCATTTGTGGAAGAACATTTCTGCAGACAATTCTGCTGGTGTACAAAAATTTTGTACAATCAGGTACACAAAAAACTTACATGGGGCGAGTGGAACTGATATCCAGAAATCTTGTAATGAATGGAAGTTTTTCCAATATCCACTTGCACACCAAGCTTATAATTGAGAGAACAGCTTGCCACCCTTTTACATGGTTCTCTGAATTAGGGCTTTATTATTATTATTATTATTATTAATTAATGATTCTGTGCCCACAGGTCCTTTGTTATCCAGCAAATTCAAAACAGCAATCTCTTCATGGTAGTAGTAAGTAATGAATGCGAATGTGAGTCAATTTCACCAATTACCATGGAACCAATTGAAATAAGGTATATCCTTTACTTTGACAATGGCTGGGACTGAAACAAGCAATGTAAAGAGCACTTATAGTAAACAATGCTAACATTATGTAGTTCAACCCAGCCTTAGTCATACTTGAGTGGAACAACTGAAATCAATGGGATTTATGTTTGGCATGACTAACATAAGTTCCAATGATTTCAATGGGTCTGCTCTAAGTATGACTAAATCTGGATCCAGATCTGGTCTGCTAGTTTACTGCAAGTAAACATCAAAACAAACTAACAAAAACAAGTGGTACAGAACTCCAAATTTTGAATGCTCATTGTGAATTCAATAAATTATGTAATTTAGGGAGTATACAAAACTATCCCTATTTGAGAAATCAAATGTATTTGCTGGATATATTTTACCCTTTCTGTGCAGAAATAATGACACTTCATTTGAGATACTGTTGCTATGCTAGACTAGATATTCTCTCTAAATGGTAAAATGCTGGAAAGGATGAATATCTGATACTGTCTGGTACATACATAACTTGCCTACTTAATTCACCCGGTGTTTGTTTTCTTGGAAGCTGAATGGGGCACACCTACTCAAATGACGGTGCACCACAGTCGGAGGACTGGGTGGGTTTGTGGGTAGCTGGGACTGTGGACAGGTAGGCTTACCTTGTGGTAGGTGTTGGACTAGACAGCTTTGGGGGTCACTTTGAACATGATAAAGTCTTGATTTTAAGACATATCCTTAACTTCTGTGAACATAATGAATCCCTAAAATGTGAACGCTTAAAATCTCACAAGATTAGGAGACGTCCAGAGTCTTGCCATGGATTCCATCCTGAGGTAAGTGTTAGTTGAAAAGTCTGCTAATGATGAAAACAACTACATGTGTTCCCATCACTCCAGCCCCCCATCTCCAACTGGCTCTCTGGTATATGTACTTGGATGTTTTGTCATTGTCTAAATTCAGTATGTCCAAGACCTAACTTCTCATATTTTCTTCTAAGCCTTCCTCTTTGCCAGTTTTCCTTATCCATTGGCAATGGTACCATGCACCCTGTTGAACAGGCACATAACCTTGGCTTTATCTTTGATTCCTCTCTTTCCCTTGTTCCCCAGATCAGTCCATTGCCAAATCATGTTGCTTCTCCCTTTACAGCATTCCAAAAAGACTCTGAAGGTCAAAACTTTGGTCCATGCCCTGATCATCTTTTGCCTAGACTACTTCAGTAGTCTTCAGTAGACTACTTCAGTATGCCTTCAATTCTGCATAGACTACTTCAGTTTTATATTCTTCCCTTGCCTTATCTTGGTCCCCTCAGGTCTGTCCAGAACTCTGCTGCTGAAGTCATCCCTTCCCTTCTCTCATTGCTCTAATCATTCAATGTCCCTCCTTAAATCCCTACACTGGATTCCCGTCTGCACCCAGATTGAGAACGACCTCCTTATCCTTACCTTCAAAGCCCTGCATGGCCTTGCCCCCACTTATCTTTCCATTCTTATATCCCTCAAAATATTCTCTCTTGCTGCTCTGTATGCTTGGATGTGCCTCCCAGAACACTTGCATGATGCTGCCTCCCTTCCTTCCAGTCCTTCCTCCAACCCCACCTTATCTTTGACACAACACCCTAGTTCCCATGTGGTACTGGAACTAAGTCTAAGTATGTGTAACTGAAAGAATCTCGTATTGCTTCCTTCCCCTTTCATCTCCACCTCCCTCTCCTTAGATTGTAAGGCCCTCAGTACAGGGACCTGTAAATTATCATACACAGTGATAGTTCTACATTCTTTATCATCATCATCATCATCAAATGTTAGCATTCTAAACAGATAATGTGATTGTAGACATTGTAGACACTTCCTTGATGCGCTGCTCATTCAATACTTCACAGTAGTGTAAGTTACCACAGTAAGTTAGCAGCACTTAGCAAGAAAGCATTCAGTAACTCCAGAGTTATTGAACTCTAGTGGTGCACTTTGGTGGGGGATGAAAAAGATGAAAAGTGGAGTCAAAACCCTGCCAAAGTTTGGGCCTGGCTCCTGTTGGCTTGCTAAGACGCCAGCCCTCCCTGCTCCGCATCTCCTCTTGCCCAAATCGCACCCTTAGGAAGAACGGAGCCAGGAGCAGGGAGTACTGTTGAGAAGGCTTCAGGTGTGGCACCGGGCTCCTCTTTAAGCAAGGTTGGGCACTCATGCAGAGCATCTATTGCTACTCCCAGGAAGCCTGGACAGTGGAGCCTCCATTGCCTCTCTGCTTAATAGACTGAGAAGGGGTGCAATGGAGCTCTTGGGACTGTGGCTCCAAACTCTGAGGCATGTGTAATTCACATCTTTCGGTCATAGTACTGATAGCAGGGGTGGGGGACCTGTGGTTCTTCACATGTTGCTGGACTCCAGCTCCCATCACCCCTGACCATTGGCTGTGCTAGCTGGGGCTAATAGGAGTTGCGGTCCAAAAACATCTGGAAGGCCACAAGTTCCCCACACCTTATTTAAACTCTGCTCTGTGCCCTTGACCTTTATTGAAAGAAGTGGTTCAGTGTTCTTAACTGCATTTGACTGGCAATGTGAGCCCACTGAATCCTAATAATAATAATTAATCATAATAATGACTATTATCATCATCATCATCATCTATTAACAAATTGGTTGAAAGCCACTGGAAATGATTGCTAAAATTCCAGCTGATATCAGTGGCTTTGTATCATACTTCAGTAGTGCATGGTTGTTTGAGTTCCACATGGTTTTTGTTTACTCAAATTCTATTAGCTGTTGATCCATCATGTAGTAATAATTAATATAGTATTTTCAGTGTGAGAAGTTCTTTCTTGTCTTTCTCTCATTTTATTTTTACAACACCCTGGTAAATATGGGGAAATATGGTAAGTAACCTAAGAGAACATGACTGAGGTGTGATTAGACCCCAGGTGCAAGTCCAGTACTCTGTTTACTACAGCCTCCCCCAACCTGGGTTCCCTCCAGATGTTTTTGACTTCAACTCCCATCATCCCCAGTCAGCATGGTCAGAAATGTTACGAGTTGTAGTCTAAAACATCTGGAGGATACCAGGTTGGGGAAGGCTGACCTACTATATAAGACCTGCGCAACTTGTGATCCGATAATCTGAATTCAGGCCACCAAGCAAGTATGGTAGCTCATTAGGTGTTTGACAGCCCTCTTCCACCACCCCCAACTTCATAGTGGAAGTCAAGCTGCAAAACCAGACCCCTTTTCAGGTCCCCGGTAGGCTACTGTAAATGATTGGCAGGATATATCTGCCTGAAGGGACACAAGTTGTATAGGCTTTACTATATCAGTCTGGTGTGTGTTGTATCGCATTCTGTCAGATATATCAGTGTGCTAGTAAATATTAACTTGAATTATTGAGACAGGGTGCATTTTTTCTTCACCTTCATATTTTTATTTTTAGGAAAATGCCAGAGAATGTGGTGGTGTTCTAGGCCTGAATGCTAAGCCTACGCTTGTTGTGCTTCCTCTGTTTTTGGCCATTTTCTTAAGGTGACACGGACTGATGAACAATCACTTGGCATGCTAAATCCATGGATAAACTGTGAACTGAGAAATGGTGCAACTAGAAGACATGAAATATAGTCAGAACATCAGCATTTCATGATTTTAAGCAGTGGGATGATCTAAACTCTCCAAATTATGTAAACAAAAGACATTTATATTTTCTTTTTGCACATCATGCAAATATGGATTTACCATACAATAAGTCCCAATTCATCAATAACAGGATATCAGTAGATAGATACAGATTTTCATTACTTTCTGCTTTGTCCCATGGAAAACAGTTTAAAACTGTGTACTTTTTAAATAAAGTATATTAAAATCACAATTTTCTAGTGGATATTTTATTTAACCTGGTGATGAAACAAACTAAGTGAAATAAATGTAATTTATTTATTGGAGACCACCACCCCTTTTTTACCAGCCACTGCCCTATGAGGGGGATTTTGGGGGGAAATGGTGGTGAGGGGAGGTTTAACCTTCCCTCCCAGGGGTGTGCTCATCTGATCTGCATTACACTAGAGTAAATAGAAGACAAATCTCAGCTACAGACTACATGATTACTGTAACATGAAATTTGGCTCTAATCTCCGTACTAGCATACCTTACATTGACTTTTGAAGGAGGGGTATACGTAGGGATGGACAGAGCCCCCCCTTGTGTGTCCCAGACCCATGGGGCAAGCCTGCTTGCCCCGCCCACCGAGCCGTCCCTCTCTCAATGCCAAGGACTCCGTCAAGCTCTTGTGCTTTATGTGCATAAGGGATTGACTGCTGAGTCCTCAGTGCAGCCAGCCCCCAGCGCTCTCACCCTTCCATGCCAGCTGTTATGGACACACTTGACAGCCAGGCCAGCATGAGGAGGAAGGGCCTTGGCAGCTCCAGCACTCTTGCCCTGGCCTCCTTCTGAGGAAGCTAGGGCAGGGGTGCTGGGGTGCTCCCAACTGCTTGCCAAACTCTGGGGCGCTTGGCAGCTGGACCCATCAGCGCCCCAGGGCTCGTTGAGCAGGGTCTGGGAGGCCCAGGGGTGGGAGGAGTCCCTCTGACTCCGCCTTTTCGGACTTCCGCCCCATTCCTAGGTATAAGTAAACTGGACATAACAGTTTGCTTTGGCGAATGCTTAACAATGTTTAACCTTACAATGAATCTGGTTGTACAACAAAAACAGGTTCAGAAACATTTAGGATTTGGATAGCCTTTTATTTGGGAGGGGATAGAAGGGAAACAGTGCACTGGATAAACATAGCCTTTTATTTGGGAGGGGATAGAAGGGAAACAGTGCACTGGATAAACAAACCTCAAAAAGGGCAATGCTAGTACACATTTGTGTTCATTAGCAAAAACATTTAAGGGCATCTGTGTTCACAACACATATGTATGGTAACTTCCAAAGATGCCCTGCATCCTTTCTGGTGCAAATTGGAACCCCTCTGCTTCCCCACTCCCCATTCCCACACACACACATTCCACCCTCTCATTTTTTAGTAACTAGTATAAAGCAAGGCTCGGTGGCAAAAGGGTCTTAAAATAGGGATGTACAAGAATTAAGAGTCAGGGTTGTGAATGTGCTCCATTCGCAACCCTGAACATAAACAGGAGCACATTTTTTTTTGGAAAAATGTTAGAACATTCCTGAACTTTTGATCACATTTGAAAAACGTGCATTTTTTGAAAAAATGCAGTTTGAAATGTTGTTCTCTCTCTCTCTCTCTCTCTCTCTCTCTCTCTCTCTCACACACACACACACACACACACACACATATATATATATATATATATAGTAAACCATTAAGAAATCTTTGGATATGCGGTGGTATAGAAATATTATTATTATTATTATTATTATTAATAATAATAATAATGTATTTTTACACTTTAGTCACTGGGGTGAAAGTGCACACCTTTGAAAAACACACACAGAAATATGCAGTTTTCCTGTTTGAAATGCACCCTTTCCCCATTTGAATGAACTGAAGAACATGTAAATGAAAATGGGAATGACTCGAACCAAGCTTCAAAGTAAAGTTTGGAGAATTTCAGCAAGCTCAAACATCCCTAGTTCTCTCATCCCTGCTTAAAACACACCAGGAGGGGGCATAGTTTTCACAGAAACTTTAACCCACCTCACAGGGTTGTTGTGAGCATAACACAAAGAGGAGGAGGAGGATGTACGCTGCCTTGGGCTCCTTGGAGGAAAAGTGGGATATAATTGTAACAACCAAATAACATTTCATACTATATATGTTTTATTTATGTATGAAAAGAATCATACCCCTTTCAGTCTGACTTGAAAATCAGCAGGGAAAATAGATTAGCCTTCAGGCACCAACAAGATGTCCCCATAGTTAATACAGGTTTTGACACAGAAGAAGGAAAATCATTTGGCTTCAGAATGCAGATATTGGGGTTGATCTGCCTTTCTCAATTTGATCAAATTTTGCTTATCACTTTGCAATTTTCTTTTAATTTTCAACAGCGTTTTGTGTTGCTGTTGTTGCTGACATACCCTAAATAAAATCTTTTGTAATTATGATAAATGATAGAAGCTTCCAAGAGCCCATCCATCCAATCAAACCAGAGTTCTCTAATTTAAATGAAGCACTTCAAGAGACATGCTGGAAACCATTCAGTAGAGCCAGGGTGGGGGAATGTGTGGTCCTACAGATGCTGAGCTGCAACTCCCATCATCCCTCACTA
Source organism: Heloderma suspectum (assembly GCF_057233095.1). Lineage (NCBI taxonomy): Eukaryota > Metazoa > Chordata > Lepidosauria > Squamata > Helodermatidae > Heloderma > Heloderma suspectum. The sequence continues at coordinate 298,492,563 of NC_139459.1, forward strand.
TTGGCCATGCCAGCTGGGGCTGATAGGAGTTTCAGTCCAAAAACGTTCTCCACCCCAAGTGTATAGCTATATCCCAATATTACCATTGCTTAAATCTATCTTTAACCCATCTTTTTTTCTTCTTTTTTTTTTTACATTTGCTCAATGCAATATGGTTAGGGGATTATTTACATTCATTTGCAGGATTATTATATGCATACACATTTATTTCTGAGGACTGTATGGTGAAGACAAGGGTTATAATCTTGCACAAGTCAATGGGATATAAGCAGCCTACCTGTGTGTGTGTAGGATAATCGCTGGGATCCCTTAAGATATCCATTGCGCTGCAGACAGTGGTATGAAGCTTTCAGAACAGTAGGAGGAGAACAGGAAAGGAGGTCAAAACTAACTTGCCCATGAGAATGATCGTTCTATAGTTGCTTCTACATTCACTGCCCCACAGAATTCCAGACCCACATTTGCTACTTAAATACAGGTCTAGGATGCTGGTGATAGTAAAAGCAGACTGGGTTGAGGTAGAGTTCCAGGCCAAAAGTGGCTGGTTAAGCAACCCGGTCCTTTCTCCACTGTGCAAGAGCCACCTCTCAAGGCACCTTTGCAATGGATGAGCTGTTGGGTGAAGATGACATGGGGCTTTAGCTTAATGTGGAGTTTGGCCTACAGAGAGATAGCTGTCAGTGTGAGTTACCCCGATTAATATTAAAATATCAGGGAATATATGGACCAAGCCTGTGACCCCAGCAGATCCAGTGTACTTGCGATGAGGGTTAAAATGTCTGGTGTTCGCTGCACTGCAGTGATAAGAAAAGCAAATGGGAAATGTCCACTTGAAGAGATTTTGGCCTCAGAAGACACAAACAAACTTGAACCCTAAGAAAACCCTGGCTTGCTTATTGGGACTAAGTACTATTAATGAACTAATTAAAGTGAAATTTGGTGCACATTCCCAACCAGATGTGGCTTTCATAAATTGAGATGGAAGCAGGAAATACTTCCCAGCAAAAGGCTGTGAACACTTTTATACATATGAATGGTTAGCAGATACTCTGAGTGACTAGATTATTGCAAAAAAAGGACATTGTAAAGAAATGAGATAAAGGCAGCAGTTAATTTCCTGCAAGGCTATGATAAAAAAAATCTAATAACGCATGGTTCATGTTGGAATATAGGAGACTAGTTTCAAGGAATTAGTAACAGAAATTTACGTAACTAGCTAAATGCAATATTACTGAAGGAGGGAAATGAGACTGCTCAATTTTCCCATAATGAAGCAGTTACAGCTTTGGAATGTACAGATCTCTTGTCCTAAACACTTCTTGTTTAGCTATCAGAAAAGAGAGATAAAATCAATGCAAAAGGATAATCTGCCTACAGATTGCATTTCCTTTCTAGGACATTTTCAGAAAAAAGATGAACAAGCTACTGCTGTGGTGGGGGGAGGTACATTAGTCAGGGAGTATCCTGTTTTAGGGCAAAGGCTTGTCTTCATTCCCTTCCAGCCCTTTTGATTAAATGTTTCTATATCACTGATTTCAACCAAAGTTACTTCAGACCCAGAGTAAGCAGAGTTCTAACTTCAGTCGCAATTCAGCAATGTGCAGGCGCCACTTACCTGAGAACTGAATGACTGCTAGGGTTGGCGGAGAATTTCTCCCCAAAACTTCGGGGGGCCAAGCGCCAACGTGTTCGGCCCCCCGAACAAGTTTCGGGGAGAAATCCTCCGCCCCCCGCACCCCACCCGGGATGGGACTTACCTTCCCTGAATGTTCCTCCTGGCAGCGGGGCTGGCCGGCGGTTCGGCGGGTGTTCGAGCGGGGCGGGAGCGGCAGCCGGTCTTTTGACCGGCTGCCGCCGCCGCCATTGCAATAAAAGAAAAAAAAAACACGCCCCCTGATAGGCTACGTGACGATTAACGTAGCCTTTCACGGCTAGATCTGCAAAGTCAGCCGTGATAGGCTACGTCAATCGTCACATAGCCTATCATGGGTGACTTTAAAAAAAAAAAAAAAGTGTGTACGGATAATGGCGGCCCCCATAGGGAGCCACCATTCCCGTTCCTTATTTGGTCGCTGTAGTCTACGTAAAGATTTACGTAGACTACAGCGAAAATAAGGGCAACGCTATTTGCTAATCGTCACGTAGCCTATCAGGGGGCGTTTTTTTTTTTTTTTAACTTTCGCGTTCGCGGCCGGGCGAGGCGGGAAGCCTCCTCCCCGGCCTGAATTTCGGCCGGGGTGAGGCGGGAAGCCTCCCCCCGGCCTGAATTTCGGCCGGGGCGAGGCAGGAAGCCTCCCCCCCCCGGCCTGAACTTCGCAGGGGGAGCAGCGAAGCGCCTCCCCCCCACCGTGAACGTCCTTCGAGGACAGGTAAGGGACTTTCGTCCACCGTGAAATAATGTAGTGGTACAGTTAGCTCCTTTTAGACTCTGGGCTTAATATTGTTATGGAGGCGTCTATTTTATGTTATTGTATGTTCAGCACCTCGGATAGCTTCTTTAGAGTTCTGACTGAAACCCAGAGCGAATTCACAGCCCCACTTACATCAGAACCGCCAGGCTCCCCTGTTTCTAACTGGCATCTTTCTAGGGATTTAACTCGTTCACAGTAGGAGTTTCCAAGGACTGATGCTGGTGTTCGATTTTACTCTCCATATTTTTAAAATCCTTTGAGAATTGTGGCCAGAAAAAAGGACTGGAGGCATGGGAGGAGTCTGAATCGTAATGCCTTCTCTGCTAACTTCTGCTCATTCTTACCAACAGTCAGTGCCCAAAATGTACTGGCAACATTGCTGGAGCCAAAACAATGAAAGGGCTTGCGATCCAGAGATGCCCAAAGAAGTAAAAAGAGGAGAACACATAGGGCCTGTTCTCACATCATACCAAGCCACTGTGGGCTGATTTACCCACGGGGCTTGTCATTGCATGATGACTGATGTTTTTAGATGGGCTGTTTTAGGGTTGCAGGTGGTTTGTGAACCTTATCAATACCCACCCACCCCGGCCAGGTTCACACGACACAAGCTGTGGCACCCCCCTCCTGCCCCCCGCCTTGCATTTTAAAAATGTTGGCCAGCACTCAACGACAAGCCCTGTGGGTAAATTTACCCACAGTGGCGTGGCGTGACATGAAGCGGCTACTGCAGCCAATTAGGCATCCATGGAAGACTTAAGACATAAAGAGGTGTTGAATCTCAGGCTTTGAATGGGCCAATCCAGCCCTCCAGGGTTCCCCAGATGGCCACACACACACCCATCCCCTGGTGCCACCCCTTACATCTGACTGCCAATCATTTGGTGGCTTCCCAGCTTTTGCACAGCCTCCCCCCACCCCATTTCTAAGGCTTAGTTACTGGCAGTAAGCCCTTTAAGCTACGATATGCTGGCATTTTCGCATATGCTGGCATTTTCCCCACCCACCACTGGAATGCAACCCCAAGAGCTTCTCAGACATTGAATTCAGCCCTTGGGCTGAAAGGGGTCCAACACTTAAAGAGTATTTAGCACAGGATGTCCTAAACTGGGTTGCAAACCACCCTGGTCTAGTAGAGTGCCAAGAGCAAACTGCCCATCTGCTGCAAGATACGAAGGAATTAAATAACGAAAGGCGTCTGTGGATACATTTTTCTCACTGTGATTCAAATGGTGTCATTCCCTGTTCTGCCCTCACCTACTTCCTGTCAGACCCTCTGACCAGGTTCACATGATTCCTGTGGCTCATCATGGCTCATTTAAGCCACGATAAGCCACAGCACCCACAGGCACCATCCTGACTAGTCAAGCTGCAACTGCAGCTTGTCGTGTTGTCCAAACCCACACACTGTGGGTTCTGCAAGGGTTAAATAATGCACTCAGGAGACCCATGCTCCCCTGGGTTTGGACAACCCAACAAGCTGTGTCTGTGGCTTGAATATTCGAAATGGTCACCGGCACAGGCCACAACCTATTTGATCGTGCAAACCAACCCTCTGCCTTTTCTTTGCACTGGGTATGACTGGATCATTCATTCTTACCCCATGTAAAGACGTAGCAGAAATTGCCATCCTCAGAGGACACATGGGTCTCTACATGAGTTGCTGTTTGCCTTCAAGTCAGGAGCCATACCCCAATCAGGGGTTCATGCAGAAACACAAGGGGTTAGGTGGGGTGGGCTTATATACTAATTACAGCAAACATTCTCTGAGTGCCTATCCTTATGTAGCCAAAACAGCACCATCCGTACAGAAGAGGAAGATATTAGCAGGCTTGGGAGGACCCTAAGGTTTGCAGAAGTATAAATAAATATTTAGGGGAACCCATTAAGGGCGGGGGAACCTAACAGCCCAATGCGGACTGTGGATGCTCAGTGGGCACAAAAAGTAGACTGACTGCTGGGGAAGGAAAAAATAAAATTGGGGATGGGAGAGTGGAATGTAATGGAGTATTCTGGCATGGAGTGTCCTGGAAAAGGGCATGGCTGAAATATTTTGTTGCAGTTCCATCTTGTACACACCCTAAAGTTTTTCTTTAAAGGGGTATAAGAGTGAAATGTGCCTCCGATTTGAATTCAAAAAAAGTGTGCATTTGCTATCAGGCATCTAAGAAACAGTGAGTTGACATGGCTGACTCTGATGCTGCCAGAAGGATGAGGGCTTTCACGATCCGAATGTAAAAGAGCAAGTTGTCACAGATGGTGGATGCAGAGTATGCTGAAGCTCTCCAGAAAATGTTCAGAATCTCAGCCCCTTGTTCAAAGGGGGGAAAACTCAAGAAGAAACCCAAGGGCATCAAGGAAAACATTTCTAGACTGGCTCACTCCTTTCTATGCTACTTGTAAGCAAGGCTTTCCTCCATAGGAGAGCATTCAAAAACAAGCTCCCTCCCACCTGTACCCTGAAGTGGTACAGTCCATTCTTCCAACTCAGGTCTCTACCCCTTGACTGTGGTGCATGGGTAAAGCATGATGGCTCAGACAGCCACTATGGTAGGAGAGATTGGTGAATTCTATATACAGAACAACATTACCATTGACAACAACTCCACACAATATTGGTGACAGCAGGCTTGGACAATTCTGGAAGAAGGTGGATGTTCAGAGTGAGGGGGGGAGCAGTTTGGAGAATCAGGTGAGCCTTTTCCTTCTCTTACACCCACATGCTGTCCTCCCTCAGGCCCAAGGCATGGGCCAAGGCCAAGCAGGAACTGTCAATTTTCCATGGGAAAATTTCCGTGGGAGCCCATCATACACGAAGGCTGCAGTTCTATATTCACATGGGAGTAAGCTCCATTGAAAACAGTGAGATGTACTTCTGAGTAGACATGAGGAGGGTTGCGCTCTCAGCATCCAGATTGCAGTCTACATGTTTCGCAATATCAATCCTTGGCTTGTGCCCACGTGCAGTCATGTTAACATCGTCTTATGTGGCTGTCCTCTATAGCAGACGTGTTGAACCTTGAGGGCCAAATTCAGTGTTGGAGAAGCTCTTGGGGGCCGCATTTCAGTGGTGGGCGGGGCCAAAGGCAAAAGGGGCAGAACAAAAAGGGTGTGGTCAAAATGCCAGCGTACATTAGCTTAAAGCTCCTACTGCTTTAAGGCATATTGACCTCTTACCATTGTGGGAGGGGGGGGTGAGCAAAAGCCTGTAAACCACCAAACGATTGGCAGTCAGTAGAAATGAGGTGGCGCCAGGGGAAGGGAGCATGGCTATCTGGGGAACCCCAGAAGGCTGGATTGGAACTCTAGTGTGGAATTGTGATAGGTGAATTGCATGCTGGGAGTCGTAGTAGAGGCATGGAAAGGAGCAGGGAGGAAGATGAAGTGAACAGGAGGAGTCAGGAGGAATGGAGAGGGATACTTTTTGCTTTAGTTTCACTTTTGAGAAAAGGCCTAGTGAAGGCCCAGAATAAAGAAGCAATTAAGTAGCTGTCTCTGGTGTCTTGGGCTTCTTGCAATACAACACCTAGGCAGGCTAGATTTGGCCCGCAGGCCTGAGGTTCGATATCCATGCTCCGTAGCGAAGGGGAAGCTATGCAGCTTCAGGGGCATGTTCGCAAAATAAAGGAGACAGCCAAGAAGTCAGGGAGGCTTTCTTAACCCCAGCTGCATGTTCTTTTAATCTTGTCACCTGATGAGCCACAGAGACTCATGGCCAGCTCAGTCACCCCCAAATCAAGTGAGCTGATTCTGTGGGAACAGTTTGCTTACTGCAAAGAGGCCTTTGAGAAGCCCCTAAGCCCTGGAGCTCGCAGCTGGGCCATCTCCTCATTGTTCCAGGCCGTGTCACTGAGAACTGTCAATCAACTGCCTTTCACTGCCAATGTGAGTTCTGCCAATGTTCTGCGTCCAGGACAGGTGGTTGCCTGGGGCAGATTGATTCAAAGAAAGCACTAACTGTTTCATTGTGTAAGCAAATATAAAGGATGTACATTTCCCCCCACTTCAGAACTGAAACCCTGCAGGGCACTCGCATTTTTACCCTCTCTTGGTTTGGAGATCAAGGTGGAAGGGCTGAATAAGAAAGCTTAGATGGAACTATATTTGCAGTTATTTTGCTTACAGCCCTCTTTAAGAAACTCCTTATAAATTTATTCAGAATTATTAATTATACAACTTGATTCTGTGCATTTTTACACAGTAGTAAGTACCACTGAGTTCATATGGGATATACTCACAAGTAAGTGTAGATAGACTGCAGCTCATTCGGGTGCAATCCTGTTCATGTTTAGACACAAAAGAAGTCCTGCAACTCCCAGCATTCCCCAGCTCAGAGTTATAGGGCTTTTTTCTGTCTAAACATGTGTAGGACTGTGCTCTTAGTCTCTAACATGGCACAAAGTTCTTTGTTCTTTCTGCTTCAGTACCAAGTGTGGCTGTTATTCCCTCACACCCACCTAAGTCTTCTGATTGTTTTCATATGAATCCATCAAGTCTATTTGTGCAGTGTTTAACCGCAGCACATGTGTATTTTTGTGCATTGATAAAACACCACTAAAAAGTCATTTTGGTCTGATTAAAACCTACAGCCGCACTGAGATACTTTTTTGTGCACAGTGTTTGACTAATGCATAAAAGTGCACGTCCATGTTAGTAAAACACCACATTAAAAGAGCCTTGATGCAACCGTCACACAAAGATGGCTTTTTGTTGTATGTTTTAGCAATGTACATGTCCACTTTGATAACAGAGGGGTGGAGAAGATGCAAATGAACTGAAGGAACTGAAAGTGAAGGCAAACTGGGCAAGGTCCAATTCCAGAACGAATTTGAGAACTTCTCCTTGTTAAGCTGGATTTCAGGAGGAGTAGAATGCAGGCCAGAGCACTCATGGGCTAAATCTACACATAGCAGTTATTAGGGATGTCAGAGAATTCCGCCACGGATTTCCCCCCGAAATTCGTGGCGGAACGGCCTGCCACCCCCCCTGGCCCCCCGCGGATCCCCCCTGGGACAAGACTTACCTGGGGCGGATATTCCAGACGGTGGCTGCTCCAGCGGCAGTGGCTGGTCTTCTGACCGGCCGCCATCGCCATTTGCAGTTTGGTCTTTTTTTTCTTTTTTTTTTACATAGATGTGATAGGCTACGTAAAGACTTACATAGCCTATCATGTCTGGGTTTAAAAAAAAAATGCGTACGCAAATGGCGGCGGCTACGGCAGCTGCCATAGCTGCCGCCATTTGCGTACGTGTTTTGTTTTTTTTTACCCAGACGTGATAGGCTACATAAGTCTTTACGTAGCCTATCACGGTTGAATACAGGGATGCAAATTGGCAGCAGCTATGGCAGCCGCCATTTGTGTCCCTGCTACCCAGCGGCTGGATGTCCGGCTGCTGGCAGAGCCAGCCGGCAGCTCTGCGAAATCCCCGCGGAGCGGAGCCGGCCGCGCAGGACTCTGGGGGGGGGGAGCACCTCCCCTCCCATCGAGGATTCTGGGGGGAGGGACGGAGCGCCTCCCCCCCCATGAAGCAGATCCGTGAAATGGTAAGTAACTTTCGTACGTCCCTAGCAGTTATTTATTTATTTTATTTATTTACAATATTTATATACCACTCCTCATCAGAAGATTTTGGAGCGGTGAACAACATAAGAATAAAACAATGGTTAAAAGAGTTTAAAAAGTTTAAACATTTTTAAAAAGACAAATCCCAACAAAGTGGAATTCAACAACCCACGGCTGGTCATGCAAGGAAGGCCTCTTGAAAGAACAACGTCTTCAGCAGGTGCCGGAAGGAACACAATGTTGGCGCCTGCCTGACCTCTAAAGGCAGGGGATTCCATAGGAAGGGGGCCACCACACTGAAGGCTCTTCTCCTGGTGGACTCCAACCGGGCCATAGGTCCATGTGGAACCACCAGGAACATGCCCTCTGATGACCTCAGTGACGGGGCAGGTTGGTAGGGAAGGAGGCGCTCTCTCAGGAATCCTGGTCCCAAGTTGTTTAGGGCTTTGTGTTGTTGTTTGTTGTTCAGTCGATAAGTCATGTCCGACTCTTCGTGACCCCATGGACCATAGCACGCCAGGACTTCCTGTCCTCCAGTCTCTCCCGGAGTGTGCTCAAGTTCATATTCATTGCATTGGTGAATCTATCTAGCCATCTCATCCTCTGCCGTCCCCTTCTCCTTTTGCCTTCCATCTTTCCCAGCATCAGGGTCTTTTCCAGGGAGTTTTCTCTTTGCATTAGGTGGCCAAAATATTTGAGCTTCAGCTTCAGTATCTGTCCTTCCAGTGAGCACTCAGGGTTGATTTCCTTTAGGACTGACTGATTTGACTAGGGGTGCACGAAAGTCACTTACCTGGTCTCGCAGCTTTTCGTGGTGGGGGGGAGGCGCTTCGCTGCTCTCCCCGCGAAGTTCAGGCCGGGGGGGGAGGCTTCCCACCTCGCCCGTCCGAAATTCAGGCCGGGAGGGAGGCTTCCTGCCTCGCCCGGCCGAAATTCAGGCTGGTGAGGAGGCGCCTCGCCGCGAAATTAAAAGTTAAAAAAAACAAAACGCCCCCGTGATAGGCTACGTGACGATTAACGTAGCCTATCACGGCTAGATCTGCAAAGTCAGCCGTGATAGGCTACATAAATCGTCACGTAGCCTATCACGGGTGACTTTAAAAAAAAAAAAGCGCGTACGCAAATGGCGGCCCCCATAGGGAGCCGCCATTCGCGTTCCTTATTTGGTCGCTGTAGTCTACGTAAATCTTTACGTAGACTGTGGCGAAAATAAGGGCAACGCAAATAGCGTTGCCCTTATTTTCACCGTAGTCTACGTAATCTTTACGTAGACTACAGCGACCAAATAAGGAACAGGAATGGCGGCTCCCTATAGGGGCCGCCATTTGCATATGCGCTTTTTTTTAAAAAGTCACCCGTGATAGGCTACGTGACGATTTACGTAGCCTGTCATGGCTGACTTTGCAGATCTAGCCGTGATAGGCTACGTTAATCGTCACGTAGCCTATCACGGGGGCGTTTTTTTTTTCTTTTATTGGAATGGTGGCGGCAGCAGCCGGTCGAAAGACCGGCTGCCGCTCCCGCCCCGGACGAACACCCGCCAAACCGCCGGCTGGACCCGCCGCCGGGAGGGACATTCGCCAAAGGTAAGTCCTGTCCCGGGGGTGGTGTGGGGGGCGGGGGGGCGGAGAATTTCTCCCCGAAACTTGTTCGCGGGGCTGAACACGTTGGCGCTCGGCCCCCCGAAGTTTCGGGGAGAAATTCTCCGCCAACCCTAGCAGTCAATGAAGCAGAAATAGACGTTTTTCTGGAATTTGCTTGCTTTTTCCATGATCCAGTGAATGTTGGCAATTTGATCTCTAGTTCCTCTGCCTCTTCAAAACCCAGCTTGTACTTCTGGTAGTTCTCCGTTCACATGCTGCTGAAGCCTAGCTTGTAGGATTTTGAGCATCACCTTGCTGGCATGTGAAATGAGCGCAATTGTGTGGTAGTTTGAACACTCTTTGGCATTGTCCTTCTTTGGATTTGGAATGTAAACTGACCTTTTCCAGTCTTGTGGCCACTGATGAGTGTTCCAAATTTGTTGGCATATTGAGTGCAGCACTTTAACAGCATCATCTTTGAGGATTTTAAATAGCTCAGCTGGAATACTGTAATCTCCGCTAGCTTTGTTGTTAGTAATGCTTCCTAAGGCCCACTTGACTTCACTCTCGAGGATGTCCGGCTCAAGTTCAGTGACTGCACTATCATGGCTACCAGGGATATTCAGATCTTTCCTGTATAGTTCTTCTGTGTATTCTTTCCACCTCTTCTTAATCTCATCTGCTTCTGTTAGGTCCCTGCCTTCTTTGTCCTTTATCATGCCCGTCTTTGCACAAAACGTTCCCTTGAGATCTCCGATTTTCTTGAAAAGATCTCTAATCTTTCCCATTCTATTGTTTTCCTTGATTTCTTTGCATTGTACACTAGTACAAATACCTTAAACCTGGCCCGGTAGCGAATAGGCAGCCAGTGCAGTTCCCTCAGCAAAGGAGTTACATGCTGAAAAGGGGCAGCTCCCGACAACAGCCGAGCTGCTGCATTCTCCACTAGCGCCAGCTTCTGGACCAGCCTTAAGGGCAGCCCCACACAGAGCGCATTGCAGTAATCCAGTCTTGAAGTTACTAATGCCTGTACCACCGTGGTCAAGGTATCCCTGTCCAAGAGAGGCCATAGCTGGTGAACCAGCCAGAGCTGGTAAAAGGCACTCTGAGCTGCCACGACCACCTGGGCCTCCAACGACAATGATGGATTTGGAGTACCCCCAGACTATGGACCTGATCTTTCAGAGGGAGTGCAACCCCATCCAGAACAGGCAATGAGCCTATCTCCCGGACCCGGGAACCACTCACCCACAGGGCTTCCATCTTGCCAGGATTCCATTTCAGTTTATTGGCCCTCATCCAGCCCATCACTGAGTCTAGGCACTGATTCAGGATTTGCACAGCCTCTCCTGATTCAAATGTCACAGGTAGGGATGGCAGAGAATTCCACCACGGATCTCGGTGAGGCCAAATGCCAGTGCATTCGGCCCCCCGAAATCTGGGGCGGAACGGCCTGCCCCCCCGCCCCCCCCCCCGCGGATCCCCCCCAGGACGAGACTTACCTGGGGCAGATCTTCCGGGCGGCAGCGGCTGCGCTGCCGCCACCATTTGTAGACTTGTGGTTTGTTTGGTTTTTTTCAAGACGTGATAGGCTACATAAAGATTTACGTAGCCTATCATGGCTGGGTAAAAAAACAAAAAACAAAACCGCGTACACAAATAGTGGCGGCTACGGCCGCCGCCATTTGCGTTCCTTATTTTTGGTGTCATAGTCTACGTAAATATTTACGTAGACTAAGATGGCGAAAAATAAGGGAATGCAAATAGCGTAGCGGGCGCTCTTTGCGTCCCTTTTTGATTCGCCGTTTTAGCCTACGTAAAGATTTGCATAGGCTAAAACGGTGAATCAAAAAGGGACTCAAATAGCACCCGCTACGCTATTTGCGTTCCCCTTTATTTTCGCCATCATAGTCTACGTGAATATATACGTAGACTAAGATGGCCAAAAATAAGGAACGCAAATGGCGGCGGCCATAGCCGCCGACATTTGTGTACGCTTTTTTTTTTTTTTTACCCAGAGCCTGCGGATGGTCTGGCCTGGGCCTGGCCGGCTGCTCCGCGGAGCCGCCGTGGAGCATAGCTGGCCATTGAGGATTCCGGGGGGGAGGAATGGAGCGCCTCCCCCCCCGTTGAGGATTCCAGAGGGAGGGACGGAATGCCTCCCCCCCCCCACCATAAGCATAATCCGAGGAAAGGTAAGTACTTTTCGTACATCCCTAGTCACAGGGAGACAGAGCTGCGTGTCATCAGCATACTGATGGCATTTAGCTCCAAATCCCCTAATGACCGCTCCCAGCAGCTTCATATAGATGTTAAACAACATTGGGGACAGGATGGTACCCTGCGGCCGCCCATAGCTCAATTGCCAAAGGGCCGAGGAATAGTCACCCAATGTTACTCTCTGAAATCAGCCTTGTAGGTAGGATCGGCACCACTGTAGCACAGTGCCTCCAATACCCATCCCACGGAGTTGATCCAGGAGGATATCATGGTCAATGGTATCAAAAGCCAATGAAAGATCGAGCAGAATTAACAGGGTTGCACTCCCCCTGTCCCTCTCTCGATGAAGGTCATCCATCAGGGCGACCAAGGCTGATTCAGTCCCATAACCAGAATGAAACCCAGACTGAAATGGGTCTAGATAATCAGTATCCTCCAAGAGTGCCTGCAATTGGTTCGCCACAACCCTGTCAAGTACCTTCCCTAGAAAAGGGGTATTTGCGACTGGGCAGTAGTGTCTAATACCGTTGGGTCCAGGGTGGGCTTCTTCAGGAGTGGCCACACTACTGCCTCCTTAAGGACAGCAGGGACCACCCCTTCCCTTAGGGAAATATTTATCACTCCCTGGACCCACCCAGTCATACCCCTTCGGCTAGCTTTTATTAGCCAGGAGGGACAGGGATCAAGAGGGCACGTGGTCGGTTGCATTATTGCAAGCATCTTGTCCATATCATCAGGCCGTAACAACTGGAACTGATCCCACAAAATCGTAGGGATGTCAGAGAATTCTGCCAGTGCATTCGGCCCCCCGAACTCCGTGGCGGAACAGCCTGCCCCCCCGCCCCCCGTGGATTCCCCCCCAGGACGAGACTTACCTGGGGCGGATCTTCCGGGTGGCGGTGGCTGCAGCGGCAGTGGAAGCAGCCGGTCTTCTGACCGGCCGCCACCACCGCCATTTCCAGGCTTGTGTATATATATAAAAAAAGACGTGATAGGCTACGTAAAGATTTACGTAGCCTATCATGGTTGGGTGGGTTTAAAAAACAACAACACCGTGTACACAAATGGCGGCAGCTATGGCCGCCGCCATTTGTGTTCCTTCTTTTTACCGTCTCAATCTACATAAATATTTACGTAGACTATGACGGCGAAAAGAAAGGGGAACGCAAATAGCGTAGCGGGCGCTATTTGCGTCCCTTTTTCATTCACTGTTTTAGCCTACGTAAATCTTTACGTCAGCTAAAACAGTGAATGAAAAAGGGACGCAAATAGCGCCCGCTACACTATTTGCATTCCCCTTTCTTTTCGCCGTCATAGTCTACGTAAATATTTACATAGATTAAGACGATAAAAAGAGGGAACGCAAATGGTGGCGGCCGTAGCTGCTGCCATTTGCGTACGCAGTTGGTTTTGTGTGTGTGTGTGTGTGTGTTTAGCCAGAGCCCTTCGCGGCCGGAGATCCGGCTGCGGACGGCTCTGGCCTGGCCGGGCCTGGCTGGCTGCTCCGCAGAGCTGCCGTGGAGCACAGCTGGCCATTGGAGGATTCCGGGGGAAGGAATGGAGCGCCTCCCCCCCTGGCCAGGATTCTGGGGGGAGGGGCAGAACGCCTCCCCCCCACCATCAACAAAATCCGCGGAAAGGTAAGTCACTTTCATACATCCCTATAAAATCGGGCAGATGGTGGCATCAGACACCTTGGCTGGTACTGCACTAAAAACAGCATCAAGGTTGCTGCGGAGACAAGCGATTTTGTCCTCAAAGTGCGATGCAAAAAGGTCACAGCGGGTCCTTGATGGGTCCAGGGCCCCATTTACTGGGGAAGATGTTGACAACCGCTGGACCACCCGGAAGAGCTCCGCTGGATGGCTACTTGAGGATGCAATGGAGGCAGCAAAATAAACCTTCTTTGCTGCCCGCACTGTCACACAGTAGGCATGATTATGCACTCTAGAGCGTGCTCGGTCGTCTTCACTTTGAGTCTTGCGCCATTTGCGTTCCAGCTGACATCCAGCCTGTTTCATTGACCGCAGCTCCCCAGTATACCAGGGAGCAGAACGGGCTCCACAGTGCTGGAGAGGTCACTCAGGTGCGATCATGTCGATGGCCCTCCGCATCTCACTGTTTCACAGTGAGGCTAGGGTCTCAGCTGGATCACCAGCTCTCTCCACTGGAAAATCCCCAAGAGCATTCAGAAATAGGGATGTACGAAACACCTACCTGGCTCTGTGCCGGGCAATCCGCGGTGGGGGGAAGGCGCTCTGTCCCTCTCCCCGGAATCCTGCCTGGCTGGCTTCACTCTGCGGCCAAGCTGCGGAGCCACCGGCTGTCCACAGCCGGACATCCGGCCGCTGGGCAGCCCTGCAGGGATGCAAATGGCGGCTGTCATAGCCGCCGCCATTTGCGTCCCTGTATTGAGCCATGATAGGCTACGTAAATACAGCAGGAATGGCAGGACGGCCGCCATTCGCAAAGCAGCGCGGATGGGAGCAGGCAAGTGCTCCGTTTCGCACGCCTTTCGTGGGGTGGGGGCAGTGGGGACTTCGTCCCGTGCGCCTTTCATGGGGTGGGGGGGCGGGGGCTTCGTTCCGCGATGGATGAATGCACTGGCATTCGGCCTCACAGAGATATGTTGTGGAATTCTCTGACATCCCTATTCAGAAATCCATTGGATTCCATCAGTCTCCTAGGGTGGACCATCCGAATAGGCCCCCCACCCCTGCGGGAGGAGACTAATGCCATAAGTTCAAATCTCACCAGGAAATGGTCTGACCAAGACAATGGGGTTACTTGGAGCCCCTCAATCTTCAGACTACTCTTCTCACAACTTGGAGCAAAAACCAAATCAAGGGTGTGCCCCTTGATGTGTTGGGCTGATGACATACTGAGACAGCCCCATGGTTGTTATGGAGGCCATAAAGTCCTGAGCTGGAACTCCGGAGACAGCCTCAGCATGGAAGTTGAAGTCACCCAGAACCACCGTCCTGGGTTCCTCCAACACCACACTTGCAACTGCCTCCGCCAGCTCAGTCAGGGAGGATGCTGGGCAGCAGGGTGGGCGGTACACCAGCAGCATCCCCAATCTGTCTCTATGGCCCAACACCAGGTGCAACCCCTCAAGGCCTGCTCCAAGGTGGAGTGGTCTCCTGGTGATAGAGATGGAAGTTCTATGAACCACGGCAACTCCCCCCCCCAGCCCTCTAACCTATGTTGGTGCTGCACTGAGTACCCAGGCAGGCACAGCTGAGTCAGGTTGACTCCACCCAGCTCACCCACCCAAGTCTCAGTGATACATGCCAGGTCGGCCCTCTCATCCACGATTAAATCGTGAATGAGTGCGGTCTTGTTGCAGACCGATCTGGCATTAAATAGCAACATCGCAAGATAGGAGGGCACAGTGGAAGAGCTACCAGCTACATGAGAGCTAGAGGAGGGGGGTAGAAGGGGAACAGTGTATAAACACCTGTGGCCCATTCTACTTTGATGTCCCAACCCCCTCCTCCTACCATATCTCCTTTTGCCCCAAGTCACTGGAATAGTGGTGCCTCCTCCATAGGTCCCCACATTAGAGTCTCCTAGGCACATTCTTACTGCCGTAAAATACCCACACACTCTCCACAGCCACCCACCATTCAAATATACAATCAACCAGTCAACTCATACACTCCGCTCATCCAAAAATCACTCCCAACCAAACTAATACGGTCACAGTTTGTAATTGTGGTTGTAACCAGCTGCTGGTCACAGGACATCAGGCTTGTTACCCAACCAAATAAAGCAGAGAACAAGTAAAGCGCTATTTCCTAGCCATGTAACTGTCTTCCATTGGTTCATGCTCTCACCTGGAAGGTGGCAAAGCAGTTCTCCCCTGCACCCGCTGGCTCTCACCCAGGGTTAGCCCCACTTCAAGCTCCCACAGGCTCCCACCCTGGGCAGAGAAGTAGTTGTGGGATATGAAGCCTCAATCCCCTGTCTCTCACCCAGGGTGGGCAACAATAACGTAAGAAGAACTGCTGTTGGCAGAGGGTCCCTGCTGTCACTCAGGGACACCTTACTTCACACACATCACTTCTCACAGTACAGGCAATCAATAGATGACCAAGATGTAAGTAATCCAAAAGGAAGAGAAGATGGAAGGCACCCTCGCCCTTGTGGCAAACCGAAGGGGCAAACCAAAGTGGGGGCTTGCCACCTCATAGCAGGGCAGATTTTAAGTCTCCACGTTGCCTGGAGATCTCAAGGCTCAGAGATAGCACTCTGCTCTGGTTGGCTGGAGAAAACTTCGGCAGGTATTCCCACTCACTCTGCAATCAGCGCAGGTCGACACAAGGCAGGATACTGGGAGATGGGGGGCGGCAAGCAACCAGCCAGCTGTAAATGGTGGACAATCCTCTCCCCTCAGTTCTTTCCTCTCACCAGTCCAGCAGTGCAGAGTGGCCAGCCCTGTGTCAGTTATACTGTCATCATACCAGTATCATAACTATTGGTGCCCATTGGTGTCATGTGTACCAACAGTTATGATAACGGTATGATGACGGCATAACTGCTATGTGTAGATTCAGCCATGGAAGAATCAAGGCTGGGAATGGAGAAATGCTGCTCATTGCTCGCTACAAGGCAGATTCTGTTAATTCGAGGTGGGAAAGGGTTTGTATGTGGTTGGCAGAGTGCTCCTCGAATGCCCCTTGCTGTTAGCCTGGCCATGCGTACTCTTTTACTGAGGATAGTCTATTTGAACATGGAATATATGGACACTGCTGGACAATACAGATAGTGAACTCCCTGAACGTAGGACTGTAGGGATGTATGAAAGTCACTTACCTTTCACGGATTATGTTGGTGGTGGGGGGGGAGGCGCTCCGTCCCTTCCCCCGGAATCCTGGAGGGGGGGGTGCTCCGTCCCTCCCCCTGGAATCCTGGATGGGGGGGGAGGCGCTCCGTTCCTCCCCCCCGGAATCCTGGCCGGCCGGCTGTGCTCCACAGGGATTCTGCAGAGCCGCTGGCCGGCTCCACCAGCAGCTGGACATCTGGCCGCTGGCTAGCAGGGACGCAAATGGCGGCAGCCATAGCCACCGCCGTTTGCATTCCTTATTATGGCACATCTTCGTCTACATCAAGATTTACGTAGACTAAGACGGCAAAAATAAGGGGAACGCAAATAGCGTAGCGTCCATGACCATTTGCGTGCGCGCGGGTTTTTTTTTTTTTTTAAGTCAGACGTGATAGGTTATGTAGCTTATCACATTTTTTTTTTAAACCTAGCCGTGATAGGCTACGTAAATCTTTACGTAGCCTATCACATCTTTTTTTTACTGGAAATGGCGGTGGCGGCAGCCGGTCGGAAGACCGGCCGCCACCGCCACCGCCGCCAGGAAGATCCGCCCCAGGTAAGTCTCGTCCTGGGGGGGCGGGAGGGCAGACTGTTCCACCACCGATTTCAGGGGGCCGAATGCGCTGGCATTCGGCCTCCCTGAGATCCATGGTGGAATTCTCTGACATCCCTATAGGACTGTCATCATTGCAAGGGAGCTGAGACGTTTTAACATTGACAAAGCAGCACTCCCAGAAACTCGAAGAGCAGGAGAGGGACAACTGAAGGAAGAAAAAGGAGGTTACATCTTCTTCTGGAAAGGACTGCCTGGACAAGAATGACAAATAAATGGAGTAGGCTTTGCTATTAAAAATGATCTTATGAAGCTCTTGTCAGAAGTTCCTGCTGGCATTAATGAACGACTCTCAACCCTCCAAATAAAACGCACCAAAAACCAGCAGGCAACTATTCTAAGTGCCTATGCACCAACATTAGATGCTGATGAAGACATCAAAGAAAAATTTTACTCCCAACTGGACGCCATCTTATCAGAGATACCTAAGGAGGATAAAACCATCCTCCTGGGTGATTTCAATGCAAGAGTTGGGCATGATTTTGAGTTGTGGCCAGGGACCATTGGGAAAGAAGGAGTCAGCAATAGCAACCAGAATGGAATTCTACGTCTGACTAAATGTACAGAGCATAATCTTGTCATTACCAACACCCTTTTTCATCAGAAAAATAAATTTAAAACATCATGGAAGTAGAGATGTACGAAACACTTACCTTGCCCCGTTCTGGGGCATCCACCGTGGGGGGAGGCTCTTTGTCCCTCCCCCCGGAATCCTCCCTGGCCGGCTCCACTCCACGGCGACTCCATGGAGTCACCGGCCAGGGCCGGCCACAGCCAGAATTCTGGCCGCTGCCGGGCTGCTGTGGCCGCAAATGGCGGCTGCTACTCTGGCTGCCATTTGCATGGCTGCCAAGCCGTGATAGGCTACGTAAGTATTTATGTAGCCTATCACGACAAAAGGCAGCCACGCAAATGGCGGCCGCCACGTGGCAGCCGCCATTTGCGCCCCTGCTCTTTGCCGTGATAGGCTATGTAAGTATTTACATAGCCTATCACGAAAGGCAGTTACACAAATGGCAGCCACTACGACAGCCGCCATTTGTGGCTGCAGCAGCCCGGCAGTAGCCAGGAGACCAGCTGAAGCTGCCGCCGCATCTGCCGCCGCATCCACCACCGCATCTGCTGCCAGGTACACTCCGTCCTGGGGGGATTCCGCGAGGTGGTGGTGAGGGGCCGTTCCGCCATAGATTCCGGGAATCTGCCACGGATTCTTTAGAATCCAGCCTCACTGGTGTTCGTGGCGGAATTCTCTGACATCCATACATGGAAGTAGGGATGTACGAAAGTCACTTACCTTTTCACAGCTTGGCTTCGCGGTGGGGAGGAGGCGCTTCGCTTTTCTCCCCAAAGTTCAGGCAAAGGGGGGGAGGCTTCCCGCCTCGCCCGGCCGAAATTCAGGCCAGGGGGGAGGCTTCCCGCCTCGCCCAGCCGAAATTCAGGCCGGGGAGAAGTGCCCCGTCTCCCCGGCCGTGAAACAAAAAGTAAAAAAAAAAAGACCCCGTGATAGGCTACGTGACGATTTACGTAGCCTATCATGGCTAGATTTCCAATGGCTAGATTTCCATCACGTAGCCTATCACGGGTGACTTTGGAAAAAAAAACGCGTACGCAAATGGCGGTGGCCCATGGGCGCCGCCATTTGCGTTCCTTATTTTGGCACGTCTAGTTTACGTAAAGATTTACATAGACTACAGCGAAAATAAGGGCAACGCAAATAGCGTTTTTTTCCCCCAAAGTCACCCATGATAGGCTACGTGACGATTAATGTAGCCTATCACGGCTGACTTTGGAAATCTAGTCGTGATAGGCTACATTAATCGTTACATAGCCTATCACAGGTTTGTTTGTTTTTTTCACTTTTTCTTTCGCCGCTGGGGAGGCGGGGCGCCTCCCCCCCCGGCCTGAATTTCGGCCGGGCGAGGCGGGGCGCCTCCCCCCCCGGCCTGAATTTCGGCTAGGCAAGGCGGGACGCCTCCCCCCCCTCGCCTGAACTTCGGGGGGAGAAGCGAAGCGCCTCACACCCACCATGAAGCAACCTGCGGGACAAGGTAAGTCCCTTTCGTACATCCCTAACGACTGCTGGACAGACCATCGATTAATTTGTTCCATGATGGCCATGAAGATTGTCCCTCAACGTAGGCTCCAAGGAAGAAAACCAAGGCGTAAAATGAACACCCAAGCCCTTCAAGACCCTATTAAGCAAGCCTGCTTTCAAACAACTCTCAAGGAACATCTACCTATGGAAACCCCTGAAAATGTCGAGGAACGCTGGAATAAACTGAAGACTTCCATTATCACAGCCTGTGAACAAACTATTGGATACCAAACTAAGAAACATCAGGACTGGTTTGATGAGAATGATAGGGAGATTGAACATATTATTGATAAGAAAAGGAAAGCTTTCCAAATATGGCAAAAAGATATCAACTGTGCCGCTAAGAAAAAAAATCTACGCCAGTGCAAAGGCTGAGGTCCACAGAAGAACTAGAGAACTTAAGAACACCTGGTGGATAAAGAAAGCTCAAGAAATCCAGCATTTTGCAGTTGCCCATGATACACGGGGCTTTTTTAATGCCACAAAGGCCACCTACGGACCAACAAACCATGGTACAAACCCCTTACGTTCAATAGATGGTGCCGAACTTCTAAAGGACAAAGAGTCTTTGCACTGCATTGGAAAGAGCATTATCACAACCTCCTTAACTGTAACTCTATTGTGGCTGATGAGGTTTTCTTGCAAATCCCACAAAAACAAACCAGAGATGAGCTTGCAGTATCCCCTAGTTTGGAGGAAGTCAGTAAAGCCATTAACCAAATGAAAAATAATAAAGCTAGTGGACTCAATGGGATCCCTGTTGAAGTCTTTAAAGAAGGTGGGCCTGAAGCTACACAATAGCTTCACAAGCTCATTGAAAAAATCTGGATGAGGGAGGAGATCCCAGCAGACTTCAGGGATGCGATAATTATCACTCTCTTTAAAAAGGGTGATAGAACAGATTGTGGAAACTATTGAGGCATCTCCCTTCTAGCTACAGCAGGCAAAATCCTGGCAAGAATCCTCACAAACTGCCTTCTACCTATCTCAGAAGACATCCTCCCTGAATCCCAAAATGGCTTCCGCCCTTCCAGGGGGACAGTGGATATGATCTTCACCACACGACAGCTCCAAGAAAAATTAGGGATGGGGTAGGGGTGCACGAAAGTCACTTACCTGGTCTCGCAGCTTGCTTCGCGGTGGGGGGGGAGGCGCTTTGCTGCTCCCCCCGAAGTTCAGGCCGGGGGGGGAGGCTTCCCTCCTCGCCTGGCCGTAAATTTCGAAATTTACGAAATAAAGATTTACGTAGACTACGGCGAAAATAAGGGCAACGCTGACGAAGACCTGCCGAACCGCCGCCGGGACCCGCCGCTGGGAGGGACATTTGTGAAAAGTAAGTCCCATCCCAGCGGGGGGTGGGGGGGCGGAGGAGTTCTCCCCGAACAACCTTCGGAGGACCGAATGCGTTGGCGCTTGGCCCCCCGAAGTTTCGGGGAGAAATTCTCCCCCACCCCTAGGATTTGCAAAGTCAGCTGGGATAGGCTATGTTAATCATCACGTAGCCTATCACGGGTGATTTTAAAAAAAAAAGCGCGTACGGCTAATGGCGGCCCCCATAGGGAGCCACCATTCGCGTTCCTTATTTGGTCCCTATAGTCTACGTAAAGATTTACGTAGACTACGGCGAAAATAAGGGCAACACAAATAGCATTGCCCTTATTTTCGCCGTAGTCTACGTAAATCTTTACGTAGACTACAGGGACCAAATAAGGAACGTGAATGGCGGCTCCCTATGGGGGCCGCCATTTGCGTACGCGCTTTTTTTTTTCAAAGTCACCCGTGATAGGCTACGTGGCGATTAACGTAGCCTATCATGGCTGACTTTGCAGATCTAGCCGTGATAGGCTACGTTAATCGTTACGTAGCCTATCACAGGGGTGTGTTTTTTTTTCTTTCGAAGTTCGCGGCCGGGGAGACGGGGCGCTTCTCACCGGCCTGAATTTCGGCTGGGCGAGGCGGGGCGCCTCCCCCCCCGGCCTGAATTTCGGCCGGGCGAGGCGGGGAGCCTCCCCCCCCGGCCTGAACTTTGGGGGGAGCAGCGAAGCGCCTCCCCCCCACCGTGAAGCAAGCTGCAAGACCAGGTAAGTGACTTTCGTACATCCCTAAGAAAAATGCAGGGAGCAAAACCAACCCCTGTACATGGCGTTTATTGTTCTGACTAAGGCCTTCGACACTGTAAATCATACTGCTCTCTGGACCATCCTTCTGAAAATCGGATGCCCTAATAAATTTGTGAACATCTTGCAGCTCCTCCATGATGACATGACAGCAACAATTTTGGATAACAATGGCTCTCAAAGTGATCCATTCAAAGTGGGATCAGGCGTTAAACAGGGATGCGTCATTGCTCCAACCTTATTCACTATCTTCATCGCTATGATTCTACTAGGGATGGCGGAGAATTTCTCCCCGAATCTTCAGGGGGCCGAGCGCCAACGCATTCGGCCCCCCGAAATCGGCAGTGAAATTCTCTGCCCCCCCACCCCCCCTGGGATGGGACTTACCTTTGGCGAATGTCCCTCCCGGCGGCGGGTCCCGGCGGCGGTTCGTCGGCCTTTCATCGGGGGCGGGGGCGGCAGCCAGTCTTCCGACCGGCTGCTGCCGCCGCCATTACAAAGTAAAGTGTAAAAAAAAAAACCAAAACCCCTTGATAGGCTACATAACGATTAACGTAGCCTATCATGGCTAGATTTCCAAAGTCTCCCCGGCCGCAAAACAAAAAGAAAAAACAAAACAAAACCCCGTAATAGGCTACGTAATGATTACTGTAGCCTATCACGGCTAGATTTCCAAAGTCAGCGGTGATAGGCTACATTAATCATTACGTAGCCTATCACGGCTGACTTTGGAAATCTATCCGTGATAGGCTACAGTAATCGTTACGTAGCCTATCACGGGGGGTGTTTTTTTTGTTTTTCTTTTTACTTTTAGTTTTGCGGCCGGGGAGACAGGGTGCTTCTCCCCGGCCTGAATTTCGGCTGGGCGAGGCGGGGCGCCTCCCCCCCCGGCCTGAATTTCAGCCGGGCAAGGCAGGACGCCTCCCCCCCCTTGCCTGAACTTCAGGGGGAAAAGTGAAGCGCCTCCCCCTAGGGATGGCGGAGAATTTCTCCCCGAAACTTCGGGGGGCCGAGCGCCAACGTGTTCGGCCCCCCAAACAAGTTTCGGGGAGAAATTCTCCGCACCCCCCCGCACCCCGCCTGGGACGGGACTTACCTTTGCCAAATGTCCCTCCCGGCGGCGGGTCTGGCCGGCGGTTCGGCGGGTGTTCGTCCGGGGCGGGAGCGGCAGTCGGTCTTTCGACCGGCTGCTGCCACCGCCATTCCAATCAAAGAAAAAAAAACAAAACACCCCCGTAATAGGCTACGTGACGATTAACGTAGCCTATCACAGCTAGATCTGCAAAGTCAGCAGTGATAGGCTACGTAAATCGTCACGTAGCCTATCACAGGTGACTTAAAAAAAAAAAAAAAAAGCGCGTACGGATAATGGCGGCCCCCATAGGGAGCCGGAAGTCCCGTTCCTTATTTGGTCGCTGTAGTCTACGTAAAGATTTACGTAAACTGTCTACGGCGAAAATAAGGGCAACGCTATTTGCGTTGCCCTTATTTTCGCCGTAGTCTACCTAAAGATTTACGTAGACTATAGCGACCAGATAAGGAACGCGAATGGCGGCTCCCTATGGGGGCTGCCATTTGCGTACGCGCTTTTTTTTTTTAAGTCACCCGTGATAGGCTACGTGACGATTTACGTAGCCTATCATGGCTGACTTTGCAGATCTAGCCGTGATAGGCTACGTTAATCGTCACGTAGCCTATCACGGAGGCGTTTAAAAAAAAAAAACTTTTGAGTTCGCGGCCGGGCGAGGCAAGGCGCCTCCTTCCCAGCCTGAATTTCGGCTGGGCGAGGTGGAAAGCCTCCCCCCCCGGCCTGAACTTCGCGAGGGGAGCAGCGAAGCGCCTTCCCCCCACCGTGAACAAGCTTCGAGGACAGGTAAGTGACTTTCGTCCACCCCTACCTCCCCCCCACTGCAAAGCCAAGCTGCAAAAAGGTAAGTGACTTTCGTACATCCCTAGATTCTACACCTTGTTGAAGGGAAACTTCCCACTGGTGTAGAAATCATATATTGAACAGATGGAAAACTTTTTAATCTCAGTAGTCTGAAAGCAAAAAGTAAGGTAATTACATCCTCTGTCATAGAACTTCAATATGTTGATGATAACGTAATCTGTGCACATTCAAAGGAAAATCTCCAAACTATCCTAAACATCTTTGCAGAAGCTAATGAAAAGCTCAGCGTCTTGCTTAACATAAAAACCCCCAAAGTGCTTTATCAGCAAGCACAAACCAATCCCTCTGTAGCGCCATCAATCCAGCTTAACGGTGTGACGCTGGAAAATGTGGGTCACTTTTCTTATCTTGGCAGCCATCTCTCCACAAAAGCTGACATCGATGCTGAAATTTAGCATTGCCTGAGCTCTGCGACTGTAGCATTCTCCCAAATGAAGCGTAGAGTGTTCGAGGATTGGGACAGTCACAGGGAGACCAAAATGATTGTTTACAAAGCCATTGTACTACCAACCTTACTGTACTCCTGTGTAACATGGACCATCTATAAACACCACTCTCAACTTCTTGAATAATTCCACCAACGCTGCCTCTGAAAAATTCTGCAAATTACTTGGGAAGACAGACAGACTAATGTGAGTGTACTGGAAGAAGCAAAGACCACCAGTGTTGAAACAATGATTCTCCAACATTAACTTCGCTGGACTGGCCATGTTGTTCGAATGTCTGATCATCGTCTTCCAAAGCAGCTACTTTATTCCCAACTTATGAATGGAAAACAGAATATTGGTGGACAGCAAAAGAGATTTAAAGATGTTCTCAAAGCTAATCTAAAAAAATGTAACATAAGCATTGAGAACTGGGAAGCTCTAACCCATGAGCGTTCCAACTGCAGGTCAGCCTATAAAAGGCACTATGGACTTTGAAGAAGCACGAGTATGGGGCGAAAGGGAGAAACGAGCTCAGTGGAGGGCACATCAAGCAAACCCTCACCGTGACCGCCTTCCACCTGGAAACCTTCCACTGTGGGAGGCTGTGTAGATCCAGAATCGGCCTTTACAGCCACCTGCAGACCCACTGCTAGAGAGTAATGTGTTGATTGGCCTGTCTTCTATGAATCTGTCTAATCCTTTTAAAGAGTTATCTATATAGACTCTATCTTTGGAAGACAATCTTACTCGGTCATAGTGATCGCCATGATGATGATTTGAAGGGCTGCCAAAGGGCTGTCCTCTGTTTTCAAGGTGTCCTCTGTTTGAAAGGCTGTCCAGGCTAAGTCTAAGATACAGATAAAGAACCATCTGAAGGAAGAGCTGGGCCCTGAAGCTGCCCATCACCCCATGCTACATGAGGCTGCCTTCCTTTTCTGGTTTTCCTTTTCCGTTTTCTTCTTCTTCTCCTGCTATCAGGCTTTTACTTATAGTTGACAGAAATGGGGCTGAAAGGGTAGGCAACCTGGTGCCCCCTCAGATGTTTTGGACTACAGCTCCCATCATCCCTAGCCAGCACAGACAAGTGTTAGGGATTATGGGAGCTGTAGCTCCAAACTGATGGCCCTTCTGGAGGGCACCAGTTCGCCTACCCCTGAGGTGAAGCCAAATGGAAAGGAACCATTAAGGAACTGTGTACGCAACTGCAGCAGTGGATACTAAGAAGTCACTGCATGCATGCTGTGACTTGCGTGATAATGAACAAATCTGTAGCTCACCGCTATGGGCAGGTGTATTATAAACCCAATTCTCATCAAAAGGGGAGGTGAATACTGACATGCTGTCTGTTAGCTTAAATATAAGTGACATACGTAAATCACACATTAGTCAGAGGTGGGCAACCTGCAGCTCCCATGCAGTCACTGGCCCATCCCCATGTAAGCAGGGTGAGAAAAGCCTGTGTGTGTGTGTGTGTGAGTGAGAGAGAGAGAGAGAGAGAGAGAGAGAGAGAGGCAGAGAGAGAGAGGCAGAGAGAGAGGCATGCAGTGGAGGCTGGTGGCTCTGGTAGCAGTGGGGCAGTGACTCTGCTCTGGGTTTCAGTCAGAACTCTAAAGGAGCTATCCCCCTTTAGACTTCTGGTTCTGACTGAAACCTGGAGTGGATTTACTGCCCCACTGACATCGAAGCCACCAGGCAGCCTCCACATCACATTAACGTCGTAGTAGCATGGAGCTGAGGATGATCTTTTGTTTTACTCTGGAGTAGGTGTGCATGGTAAGGATTAAACCTTCTCTCACCACCATTTGCTTCCCGAATTCCCCCCTCCCCCGTTGATGCCAATAGAGACCTTTTAAAGCTGTGCACGAAGAGGGGTTTTTGGAAAGCAAATGGTGGGGGAAAGTTTAATACTCTCCTCCTGGTGTGTGGGGGTCCTGATCTGAATCGGGGCCATGTGCACTTCGTCTAGCGTAAAACAAAAGAGAATTGTCAGCAACATGCGACACAAATTAAATGTAGTTTAACCTAGAGAGGGAATGAATGCTTGCTTGCATGCATGCGTGTGCGTGTGAGTGAACAGATGTGTGTATGTGAATGGATACAGGGTGGTGTGTGGGGGGGTGAGAGGGTGTAAATGCAAGCATGGGGGTCTCGCCCTGTCCTTACCCAGAATGTGTCCCTTGACAGCTTTCTGCTGAGGAATGCAGTCTTTGGCAATAAAAGGGTTGCCCACTCCTGTGTTAGATGGTCATCTGAACTCACCATCCATATTTAACGGTGAGACAGATCCTAGAGTCACTCACTTTTTTGTCTGTCGTTACTCTGTCATGCTGCCAGCAGCGCTCCTTTTTTTAAAAACCACACTGCTGGTAGTGAAGACAGGATTCCATTGTTGGGCTCTGTGGTTTTCAGAAAGCTGTTTTGTTTAAAGAGCAATTCCTGCTATTGTGTGTGGACTTTTAAAGGCCTTAAGACTAAAATTTTATAGGAACACCCAAGAATTCTGTGACCTTGAGGATGGGTAACAAACAGCTATCTGCGTTCTTCATGAATGCAAAAATGCTTTTATGCATTTACAGCTTCTGATCCAAGGAAGCTCTTCAACACATGTCATTGCGGTTTAGTGGAAAGGGCACCAAACAAGATACGTAAAGGCCAGCAATCTCCCTCTCCTCCCGCACACCCTTAAAGCCTATGCTAGCAGAATAATCACAATATCTCTTGAAAGTGTTGAATTTGGGGGAAAGGAAAAAGACATCGCTTGAGTCTGGCTCTTTTTTTTCCTACCATGAACTCTTTTTTATATTTAATTTAATTTTTTTTGACATATGGCAGTTATTACATCTTTGTGTCTGTCTGTCTTTGAAAGGAAAGGCTTATACTGAACATATTTAGCACTAATCACTTATGGTCTCCTTAACAGTAAACAATGATCTTAAATAGCCTTATGAATGATGTAAATGATCTGCAGTTCATGCACCTTACTTCCCAGCTCACTCTCTGCGGCCTCTGGGCAATTCTGTTTCAGATTAGAACCAAGCATGAATCTCCAAGACTGTGTTTCAGTTGAGAGGAGAAGGTCTGATATTCATAGCTGTGAAGTTAGAAATCTGTCCTGTTTGGTCCTTTCCAAATGCAGCACCCCCTCTCTTTGTAAGGATCTGGCAGATTTAAGATTAGTATAGACAGGATACCCTGAGGAAACATTGATGGCCTCCAGAAGGAAAAGGATCAACAGCGAGAGAGAGACCACCACCACTTTTGTGCTGCCCACCAAATATGTTATACATGTGTGGAGGGAGGTAGACTACCTCATAACACAGCAGAGAGGAAGGGAAGGAGGTTGACTTCTTTATTTTATTTATTTAAAGCATTTTTACCCCTGCTCTTCAGCCAAAATGGCTCCCAGAGCAGTTTACGTACGTACAGTCAGTAAAACAAGACATCCCCTGCCCACAGGGCTACAATCTAAAAGACATGGCATAAAAGGAAAAGCGATGGGGAGGGAAGAAGGGGGGGAGAGCAAAGTTGGGCATCAGAGCTCAGAAATAATGACCTGAATGTCTTTTGTTCAGCACCTTAAGCAACGTTCACTGTTATCAGCCCTGAAGATATTGGTTTCATTATTTTAGAAGGGATATTTGTAGTCCTAAAAATTGATGTAGAGAGGGATTCCACATTCAGTCATTTTTGTTCATGATAAGCAGAACATCCTCTTATTTTCTGGTTTTAATTACACCGCTTAAACCCAGTAACTGCAGATGCACTTGGGTGCAATAACTTACAGCATACTATGGGTAACGTTTTTCACAGAGGGCTCTTGGATGGCAACAGAAATCTTTCAATCTCCCAGATTACTTTTCATCTGAAAATCCTCATGCCCCTTCTGTGGCATGTTTTGAACTTTTTAAAAGAATCTAGGACAGGGCCCTGGATCAACCTAGGGCCCTCCAGATGTTGTTGGACTACAACTCCCATCAGACCTACCCAACATAGCCAGTGGTGAGGAGGACATCCTCTCATAGACAAGAGCAAAGGTTTTCACAACTTACAACATTTAGGCTGGGTATTAGGAAGAATCTCCTTAGTGGTAGAACATGGAGTGGTATTCCACTAGAGTGGTAGAACGTGGAAAGAAGTTACCTAGTGGTGTGAAAGATCGCCATGCCAGCCCCAGATTTGGGATAATTTCCCCCCATATTGGACGCACGTCTGGGGACTGGTAGGGCTTAGAATCCTGAAGATATAAAGCCTTCCGTGACCTGAACATGCCATCCACCTTAGCCACATCTTCCCTTGTACTTCTAACAATAGGATGGTAAGGGCTGCAGATATTTCCATGGTGGCTGGGAAGGGAATCCGAGATCAATTCCTCTGAGGGTGGACCTCTCTGTGCACCCTCACAGGGATAGATCTGAATGATCCTATGCCCCCTGGGACACCTTCCCAGGGACCATAGGATTGCAGCCCTAGAGAATAAAACATCATACTGACTATCCATTAATACAGAAAGCCAAAGGGATGGATCCCTTTAATGAAAGGGAGCTTTCATAGTCATCTACAGACATGGAAGCACTCCTTGTTGATATGTGCTTGATGACGCCTTCAAAGAACAATCCTACATGCAATTTTTAAACCAAATATTATATTTCTATACTGCTCCATAGCTGAAACTCACTGGGCAATTCACAAAAATTCAAAACCATTAAAATGCATTACATATAGTATAAGAAAACACATTCCCATAAGGACATGAAACAGGTAGCGCACACAACAGCAACATATATCTAAAACAATTTAAAACAATCAGCCAGAGACAACCCAGAACCTGATCAAAAACTTGTTATATGCTGCCACATGCATAGTGTATGGATCGGTTCATACCAGGAGAGGCGTTCCATCAGCTATTGTGGTCCCAAGCCATATATTTCAAGATACATATTTTCTGGGGGCTGTCTGATTAGTTTTTGAGGTAGATTATTCCATGGTTTAACTCATCTCTACTGGAACCTGGTAGATACTTATTAGCTTTGAAAACTTTTGCAGACTCTGGCTGCTTCAGTAGCTATTTATTACTTTATGTTCTTATCAGCAATTATGGAAAAAAATCATCATTTTCGCAAACACTGGAGAATCTTAACTCATTTAAAAAATATATAATTGTTCCAGGTTTGTAGCTTGAAGCTTTTGCTGCCAATAAATAAGCCTTAGGAGAGGCTTTAGAATTGGGTGTGTGTGTGTGTGGAAGCCATGCAAAAGTCAGAAAACCATCAACCAATCAGTGGTCAGGGAAAGTGGGTGGGGCAAGGAGAAGGAGCACGGCCTTCTGGGGAATCCCAGGGGGGCTGGATTCAGCCTGTGATCTTGAGATTCTGCATCCCTGATGTCAGCATTTCTATCCCATCTGGTTCCAGCAAAGAAGACCCTAGCAGCTCACGAGGAAAACATATAAAGCAATAACAATGCAGTGTTAAGAATGGTGGGCAGCCTATATGCTCTTTCTTTCTTTCTTTCTTTCTTTCTTTCTTTCTTTCTTTCTTTCTTCTTCCTTCCTGTAGTAGGCTATTCTCATTGTGCTAAATGCTCCACCATCAAAACATCAACACATGCATGAATCCCTGCTAGACCTGTCTGTAGAAAATGAACCTGCCTATGTAAAATTAAGAGGCAGGATCACTAGACAGCAAGTGATGGCTGAGCACAGATTAACATTAGACGCCATTGGCTCAGCATCTTCAGGCACAGAGAGAGCTGGGAATGCGCAGTCCTCCTCCACGCCTGATGTGGTTACAGAGCCCCACGTGATCGAGAACCCTGATAAGCCAGGTCTTGCAGTTGCAAGGAACAGTGTAAGTGCATTCAGCTGAAGTGCATTCCTTCCAGGGGCAGGAAAGGAGGCAGAGGGGGCGGGTTCACACGATCAGGCAGGGCAAATAAGCCACGGTGGCTTATCTTCCCTCCCCTCACATACCGGTCATGAGCCACCTAATTAGCATAATTACCCTCACCGGGCACAGGTTGTTGTGACAGCTGACCCCAGCAAGGCCCAGAGGCTGGGGTGGTTTGCAAGCCACTCCGGAAGCCTAGAACGAGCCACGGGTGCAGGGTGGTTTGTAAACCACTGCAGCCACCCACCCTTGCCAGGTTTAGGCATTGCAACAACCTGCACCCAGCGAGGGTAGTTATGCTAATTAGGTGGCTCACAACTGGCACATGCGGTGAGGGAAAATAAGCCACCATGGCTTATTTGCCCAACATGATCGTGCAAACCCAGTCAGGATGGCAGGTGGTGCATCCCAAGGCAGGGGCATCTGAGAGCCTCATCCCTGCAGTCTTCCTCTGATTTGAACCTTTTAGGAAGGAAAAGTTCTTCAAGAAGTTAAAATCACAAAGGGATGCACACAAGCATGACCTCTCTGGAGTAGTAATCCTGTGTCTGGGCTATACCACTTCAGGGCTGCAAGTGAGAACTTCCATGACTGAATGCTCCTCCGTGCCAAAAAATAACCCTTCCCTCCAAACCCAACAAAAAACCTTGCATGTAAAAACGGATTGCATCCAAATTTAGTCAAACTTAAGAGTAGACCCACTGACATCAATGACACTTAAGGTAGTTATGACCTTGACTCCTGACTAAATTCAGAGCAATTGATTTCAATAGGGCTACTCTAATTATGACTAAGTCTGGATCCAACCCTATATGACAGGGAGGAAGGTTCTAGTATCACTGGCTCCTTGACATGCTTCAAGGGGGGGGGATTTGGGGGGCTATGGAGAAGTATTCAGTCTTGAGAACCCTCTCCTGCAGAGGTGGTATAGCCCTGGCACAGGTTTTCCAGCTTAGAGAGAACTAGGCTTATAGGCTTGTAAATGGTGAGAAATCCGATGATGAAAAATGAGATATTAGTATTCTGAAGCCATTCACAGATATGTACTAGCTTTTGGGGAGATAAGTGGGTTAGGGCAAGAGTGGGCTCAATCTAAACAGAAAACAATTTAAATAAATCACTTGAATCAGCCTTCATGCTAAGTCACTTAAAACACAAATAACCTATGAGAATTAATGGGGGAATAGAGCCATGAAAGCCAAGAAAATGGGTCTGAAAATAAACCTGATGAGGGAGATAATAATCAAGATATACAACGGAGGACTGATTAGCATAGATGGGAACAACAGTGGACAAGCAGAAGAAGAAATCTAACATAGGCAGCTGCTCAAATCAGACTGACGCATATTTAAAAAAGATGAAAAACAACATACGGAGCCATTCCTCCTTCAGACTTTGGAGGAAGGCCACCAACTGAAGGATTCCTTCTCAAAATGGCCACTGGCCAAGGCTCAAAAAAATGTGGTGGTTGGTTTACTTTTATCCTGAGTCTTTCAAAAGAGTGTGACAGGGATGGGGAGGGGGGCGGAAATAGACCAATATAACCTGATGCACAACCCCCCCACAAAGCTGCAATCCTAACCCTTCCCTTCATCAGAGCAAGCCATTTTCAGATCAGGGGAATTTGCACCACGGTATGGATTATTTCAGGCCATGAGTTCTATTGATGCTCTGCGCTGTAGCCTGGGTTGCTGGATTCTGCTAAGGGTCAGATCTTTAGCAGGGCTCAGGTCTGGTTAGGCCAGGCCAGGCGTCTAAGGGAAGCAGCTCAGCAACACAGAAAGCTCCAAGGGGGGCTGGAGGCCAGACAGGGTTTTTCTGTAGGAGCCTTATGTAGTAGTTTGGCTGCATTTAGGCTAGTTGGCTCCACCTCTACTCTGACTGAGGCATTGTCTCTTAAAGGCCTGTTTTAGTAGCATCAGGCTGTGACAACATGGGGGTGGCTGTGGCATGCAAATGTCCTTATAGCTGGAGTCGTCAGAGTCTGAACATGGCAAGGGAACTTCATCTGGATGCAGGTGAGCAAACCTCCAGGATCTTTCTGGGAAATGGTCCTGTGGAAGTGGAAGCCTCGTGATGCCTTTCCGTGACTGGATCCTCTTCCTGAACTGTT
Organism: Heloderma suspectum; assembly: GCF_057233095.1. Classification (NCBI taxonomy): domain Eukaryota; kingdom Metazoa; phylum Chordata; class Lepidosauria; order Squamata; family Helodermatidae; genus Heloderma; species Heloderma suspectum. Next base: position 298,524,370 of record NC_139459.1, read on the forward strand.
AACTCTGGAGCCTCCTCTGAGGACAAGGGTTCAGGGTCCTGGTCCATGACACCTCAGCATTTGGAGGGCTATGCAGAGTTCCTGGTTTACTGACTGTGCACTCTTGGACATAGACCAGAAGATACAGTGGTAGCATCTCAGTGTCAGTGCAAGAAGATAATGTCCGCACTGGGTGTGCTCTTATAATACTGTCCAACAATGCTCTGTTTAAAAGCTTCTACATGATGGAAAACTGTCACATGACATAAGGCACTTTTACAGTGTAAGAAGAGAGAGATCTCTAATGGCTATTTATTTATTTATTTATTTAGTACCTTATATCTTGGCTTTCTTCCATCATGGAACTCAAGGTGATGTACATGCAGTTCCTCGGTGGTCTCCCATTCAGGCACTGACCAGGCCCACTCTTAGCTTCAGCAACATGGCTGCATCATGTGCCTTCAAAGCCATTCTCTGGAGACTATTTGATATCCATCAAGAGCTATCATGAGGCTTCTTCAAGATAGCTTTGCTCCACTTACATGATATAACAGGATATCACATTAGGTATTTTCTTTGTTTATTGATTGGTTTATTGAGCAACCAGCTTGATCACTCATCTATTTCTTGGATGGGACATACCAATAGCTAGTCAAACATCAACAAAAACGTTACAACAATTTTTCAGTAACATTGTTTCTGTGTTTTAGGCAGCCAGATGAGTTCAAATAATTAGGATGATGGTAAAGTCTGGATACACATGCATGACAACTCAACTGTAGGTGGAAAATAACTTTTTTTTAGGTTCAGGTCCACATCTTAAAAACCCAAAGGGCTTCATAGCAATCAACTATGCAAGAGTATACAGAGAAATTTGCATCCCAAGAAGGGTTAGAAAAAGTCATATGAAGAGTGATAGTCCTAATTCTAGAAATGCCACGACAGGATTCCTGTCAGACTTCCTAGATCTGTGTATCTTTTGGGTATGCAAAAGGTAGGCTATGACGTTTCAGACATAGGAAGTCACGCACTGTTACTATACTTGTGCTGACTCCTCTCTAATCTCTCAACACATTTTAAAACATGTACTAATAACATCTTAGATTGCCAGCAGAGACAAGCTAAACAAGCATGAATATCATCGGAAAATATAATTGCCAAAAACTGTATTAAAAAAAATTAGCTTGAAACCATTGCTCAAGCTACATTGGACCAGCTGCCTGCCTGCCCGGTTCAGCTTCAACCACGCTTAGAACTAGAAAATTATACGCTGCAGATTTATCGTGCTCAGTTTCCAGGCCCAACAAACTCTATACGCTGCTGGGCTTAGATGGTCATATTCTATTAGGGAAGAGTTTATCAACCTCTGGGGCATCAACCAAAGACTGCTGTTGTTTTTGGAAGGCAGGGGGAAATGATGAATTGGTGATTTTAAGCAAGGAGGGGTAATCCTGCGAAGGAATGTAACCAGACATCAGTGTTTTTAAAAGGGTCAAAAATCTTGAACTTCTCCAGTAGGAAATTTAGCATTACAGATATAAGGAAAGTGCAGCTATTTAAAAACAGGCCTGCACCATTTGATGAGATGAAACAACGATCCGGTGGATCCCCAGTTGGCTACAGAATCGGACTCAAAAGAGTGCTTATCAACGGGACCTTCTCAAGCTGGGGAGAGGTAACGAGTGGGGTACCGCAGGGCTCAGTCCTGGGTCCAGTGCTCTTCAACATTTTTATTAATGACTTGGAAGAGGAGGTGCAGGGAATGCTGATCAAATTTGCAGATGACACAAAATTGGGCAGGGGAGCGCTGGGCAGAAAACAACAGAATGACATTTAACAGGGATAAATGCCAAGTTCTGCACCTAGGAAAAAGAAACCAAATGCACAGTTACAAGATGGGGGATACGTGGCTCAACAACACGACAAGCGAGAAGGATCTTGGCATTGTTGTTGATCACAAGCTGAATATGAGCCAACAATGTGATGTGGCTGCAAAAAAGGCAAATGCTATTTTGGGCTGCATTAATAGAAGCATAGCTTCCAAATCCCGAGAAGTACTAGTTCCCCTCTGCTCAGCACTGGTTAGGCCTCATCTGGAGTACTGTGTCCAGTTCTGGGCTAGGGATGTCAGAGAATTTCTCCACGAATCTCCGGGAGGCCGAATGCCAATGCATTCGGCCCCCCGAAATTGGTGGGGAAATGGGACTTACCTCGTGCAAATGTCCCTCTCGGCGGCGGGTAAGGGCAGCGGGTAACGGCGGCGGTTCGGCGGCGGCGGCCGGTCTTCTGACAGGCTGCCGCTGCCGCCATTTCCCAGTAAAGTAAAAAAAAAAAATACGTGATAGGCTACGTAAAGATTTACGTAGCCTATCACGGCTAGATTTTCAAAGTCAGCCATGATAGGCTACGTAAATCTTTACATAGCCTATCACGGATGACTTTGGGGAAAAAAAGAAAAAAGCGCGTACGCTATTTGCGTTGCCCTTATTTTCGCCGTAGTCTACGTAAATCTTTACGTAGACTACCTGTGCCCAAATAAGGAACACAAATGGCGGCGCCCATGGGCGCCGCCATTTGCGTACGTGCTTTTTTCTTTTTTTCCCCAAAGTCAGCCGTGATAGGCTATGTAAAGATTTACGTAGCCTATCACGGCTGACTTTGAAAATCTAGCCGTGATAGGCTACGTAAATCTTTACGTAGCCTATCACGTTTTTTGGGTTTTTTACATAACTTTTTTCTTTCACGGCCAGAGAGGCGGGGCACTCCCCCCCCGGCCAGAATTTCAGCGGGGAGGGATGGGGCGCCTCCCCCCCGGCCAGAATTTCGGCAGGGAGAGACGGGGTGCCTCCCCACCCACCAAGAATTTCGGGGGGAGAAACGGAGCACCTCCCCCCCCCCGAAAATAGCTGCGGGACCAGGTAAGGGACTTTCGTCCATCCCTAGTTCTGGGCACCGCACTTTAAGAAGGATGCAGACAAACTGGAGAGGGTTCAGAGGAGGGCAACATAGATGATCAGGGGACTGGAAACAAAGCCCTATGAAGAGAGACTGAAAGAACTGGGCCTGTTTAGCCTTGAGAAGAGAAGACTGAGGGGACATATGATAGCGCCCTTCAAGGACTTGAAAGGTTGTCACAGAGTGGAAGGCCAGGATCTTTTCTCGATCATCCCAGAGTGCAGGACACGGAATAATGTGTAGCTCAAGTTACAGGAAGCCAGATTCCGGCTGAACATTCCGAAAAACTTCCTGACTGTTAGAGTAATACGACAATGGAACCAACTACCTAGGGAGGTGGTGGGCTCTCCCACACTGGAGGCCTTCAAGACGAGGCTGGACAGCCATCTGTCAGGGATGCTATGACTTGGATTCCTGCACTGAGCAGGGGGTTGGACTTGATGGCCTTGCAGGCCCCTTCCAACTCCACTATTCTATGATTCTATGATTTGTGATCCACTAGGCCAAGCCAAATGGGCTGCATGCATAATGCATATCAGTCACGTATAAGAACCCATCAAGGGTTTGTTAAACCTTCTGATTTTGCTGCTTCCAGACAGCAAATAAAACAAAATAAAATAAAATAACACAAAAGAGGGACAGTCTAATACTGGACAAACCCGTACCTGGTTGGTAGGCTGCAGACAGCTTGGTGTTACATGTTGTGCAGGCCTGTAATAAAGTAACATAAGCTCTTTCTATTAAAAATTAGTATTTACTAAGTTACCACACTGTACTGCCCATTACCAAATGCCTCTTGATCACAGTTAAAAGTATCTCAGGACTTGTGCATCTAAGCAGCAGAAATCTGCATTCCTCAGACTCTTGTTAGTATTACTAATAATTATCATTATTTATTTGTACCCCACTTTTTCCTCTAAAAGGAAGCCCAAAGCTATCATCATCATAAAAAAAAAATACAATGGTATTAAATAAAATATCAAAATACAACAATATGAAAAATTATCTAATAATAAAAATATTACAATACAGTTCACAAACAAGTGTTCAGTTCAGGACTTAAATACAGAGTCAGGTAATAGATACAAAATTCATAAATATATCATACAAACAGATTACCCAAGAATACATATTTATATCCCATTCCAGTAGCAATATATTAAACCGTTTGTACACACCATTAAAGGAGACAAATCTATCCTAGATCCAGCATAAGCGGAAAGAAAAACTAGATCTATCAAATAAATAAATTTTATTTATTTATATATAAATTTATATATAAATTATATAAATTTAAATAAATTTTATTTATTTATATAAATAAAACACAGAACACAAAGAGCCACCACATACCATATCGAACCTCCCCTCTCACTGCAGGGCAACACAGAGGGAGAAAAAAGGGAGGCACGCGACACCATTTTCATGCCAAACGCAACAGACGATAATAGTAGTTGTGACTTTATAGCTCAGCCTGGAGCGCATTCACACATCCTCCATGTTGGGGCAGGGGGCTGGGTGCAATAGTCTGTCACTTACCAGGCATGATGATCCAGGCAGTTCTACTTGAGAGTCAGTTGGTTTCCTCAAGAATAAAGGGAAGGTTGGGGGGGCAGATGACACAGACCCTCACCCCACCCCTCTGTTGCTGCTGCCACTGCCACCACTGCTGGTAATTATCTTCCAAATGCCTACACAGGGGATGGAGAACCTCTTTCAGCCAAAGAGCCAAATTCAATTTCAGATAAACTTTGGAGGGCCACATTCCAGTGGTGGGTAGGGCCAAAGGCCAAGGGACAGAGCCAAAAATGATAGTGGACAATGGTTGATAAACATGAGACTGAGTCCGGGGAAGAAATACTTTCCAAACTGGAAGTTTGCTTAAATAACATAACTTCAAACCATCACGGCTTCTACTGGTTGCAGAGAGAGAGAAGTGGGGGAGCTTCTCCTAGCTCCCCCATGCAGGGAAGGTAGGACAGGAATGGCTTCCTCCTAGGCAAGTGAAGGAACATACCAATGCCAAAAGGTGGAGGGGTGGGACCAATTACCCATTGGTTACTAGGCAATGCCTATTGCCTACTATCTCCTCCCTAGCCACTAGTGGAATGGTTCATTCTATTAACCCAGAGTGATCCCAAAAGGCTTAAGAGTGCAAAGTCCAGTTAACCTTTGCATGAATCTCCTCCCTGAAACTCCTCCCTCTGGCGTTATTCTTCTGTTGTCGTTCTTCCAACAAAAAATACCAGCATATTGTAGTTTAATGCTTTTACTGCCAGTACCTAAGCCTTAGGCAAGGCATTCCAACTTTCTAGAATGGGGAAAAAACAGCATAAAAGCCAGGAAACTACCAACTAATTGGTGGCTGGACGAAAGGGGGTTGGGCCAGGGGAAGAGGTTGTGGCCATCTAGAGAACTCCAGAGGGCCAGATTATTTATTTATTTATTATTAAATTTATTTATCAAATTTATATCCTACCTTTCTTCCACTGTGGAAGTCAAGGTGGCTACATGCGGTTCCCAGGAGGTCTCCCCTCGAGGCACCAACCAGTCCCAGACCTGCTTAGCTTCAACAAGGTGGCTGCCTTCATGTGCCTTCAGACCACGGCCTGGGATTTAGCCCCCAGGCTTGAGGTTCCACAGCCCTGGTCTACATGGTCAATCAGGGAGGAAGAGGAGAACAACAATTGCCTGTTGCTGTAGCAGTAGTTAGCGAGTAGTTTTCCCTTTGGCCCTGCACATCGTTCAGAGCCTGGCTACTTTCTGCTGTGGATGCTTTCCTAAAAGAAGAACCCACTTTCTGCTGTGCATCTTCCAGAAAACTCCCATTTTTACAGGAAACTGTAATCGGTAAGTAAACTGACAAGCTCCCCAAATTCAGGCCATCCGACTTCTAGGCAAGACCACCAGGCTGATAGCAATGGACGGTGGCTCAGAGAATGAATGAAGCTGTTGACCCCATTCCAATCTTGGCAACACCAGACCAGAAGAACCTTCCCGTGCCAGAACATTGAAAAGTATCTTAGGACCACAAGATTTAAACCTGAAGCCATTCCATCCCCTTAGGGCAGGGGTGCAGAACCTCTGCCCCTAAGGCCAAATCTGCCCCTCCCTGGGTCCCAATCCAGGGTTCCTCAGAAAACCATGCCCCCTTCCCCTTCTTCCTTTCCCCCAACCAATGATTGTCTGCTGGTTTTCTGGTTCTTGTGCAGTTTCCCCCCATTCTAAAAGGTTGAAATGCTTAGTTACTTGCAGAAAGATTTTTACAATATACAGTATGCTTGTATTTTGGGCCTGCCACCTTTGCCTTCAGCCCCACCAACCACTGGAATGCAGCCCCGGGGAGCTTCTTCTAAATGGAATTTGGCTCTCAGGCTGAAAGCGGTTCCTCACCCCTGCCTTTTGGCATGCCAAGGGTAGTCCTTCACCTCTAGCAGAATGCTTGCCAATCATCCCCGCCCCCATTGCCTAGCACCTTGCCTTTTAAATGATCATCCTACATAGTGTGGAGAAATCTGTAGACATGCTGAACATGCAAGACTATCTCATCCAACACCGATTAGGACTTCCCTGAGCCTAATCCGTCTTTCCTAGCTTCATGCAGCTAAGTGCTCCTTTGGTTGGCCGTTGATCTTTAAGCCCTAATCTTCACTTCCTTTGACGTCTGGTCTACACCAGCCTAAAATCCTGCATTTAAAATGGGACTTTCTGCTTCCATTTTAAATGCAGGATCACAATGGACTCCCTTTCCAGGCGCTTCCTTCCCCCCCTCCTCTTTCCCCCACCTTCTCCCCTTTATCTGAGTCTTCCATACGCTTCACTGGTCTAGCTCCTCTTATTGCTGCTTTTCTTCTTTTCATGCAAGGAACTCAAGTGGAACACAACAGGGCAATTTAAAAATGGAATAAAGGTCATTTAGTGCAGGAGACGCCCTGGAGGTTCATGATGTCATCTAAAGGGCCCGCAAACTTCTGTGAGTGAGCCATCTCAATCGCAGGATAAAAGCTCCGCGTGAAGGAGCTCCACATCCCTGGGCATGAATGCTCATCTTCAAGTCTCATGCCTGGAGGTTTTCAGCACTTTGTTTATCCCGAACGCACCAAAAGCCCGAGAAGGGAAGATGGTTCTTGAAAGTGTGCCACCTCCACCTGCAAGTGACATGCCTTCCTTAACTACCTCCTCCCCGCTAAGTCCACATTATTCATTCTAAATGGCTGGCAATTGTTGTATACAGCATACCTGCTCTTCATCATCCTGTGCACTTGAAAATCAGAACTGTTATTTTAGTGCTCCTTCCACACAAACCTGGAACAAAATGCCAGTGCTGCCAGATAATTTGGGCTGGTCACTTTTGTGTCTTAGCTGATTTCTACATGAGGCTTTCATTGCATGCTCACAGAAGTTTGCAAGCCCTTTACATGACATCGTCAACCTCCAGGGCATCTCTCGCACTTTCTGACCTTTATCCTGGTTTTTAAAAGATCAGGGTAATGTGGTAAGAAATGTTATTCCATATTAATGGCCATAATATGTGCAGTTCTACTGTATCACAGTGCCATCTAGTGAAATTGTGCAGTTCTACTATATCACAGCGCCATCTAGTGGCTGTACAGTGGAATGTGTAGAGTTTGCAGACAAAGGAACTCCTGGAAAAGAATCCTGTGTCAGCCCGTGTCAGGAGCCAAGCTAAATCCCGCAAAGAATCCAGAAGCAGAAGCCTCGGTAAGTTGCAGGATAAAAACCTGGTGTGGAGAAGCCCTTACTCTACCACTTATTTTGAAATTCTTCATTCTCTGCCCTGGATGTAGAATTTGTGTTCCTTTAACTATTATCACTGCTAGCCGATAAATTAAAAGCTAAGATATACATTGACAGGTATCCTCCTTTCATGAAATAGAGATTCTCTTCACTTACTTTTGTTTTAACTGTAGAATGTCCCCCTATGGGGATGTGAAATGTGTCTGCACAAAAACATTTCTGGGAGATTAGAAACTAGGCCCCAGTGAAAATGTCTAAACTGGTAATCTCACTGTATGTGAGATTTCTGCAGGGAGAGGGATGATGAAACCACAGCCCTGAGGGCAAATGTTTCAGAATTCCTGTAAGACTTTTAGAGCTACCAAAATGGCAACTATAGTTAACAGGCACTCCTACTTTATTGTTTCCCATCCTTACATGGAGGGTTCTTAATGGATTCTTGGACTGTTACTATTATTAGTGTTACAATATATATCTACTTCATTAGCACAATTGGGATAGACTTTAAATGAGCATTTAAAAAAAAACCCTACCTTTTTTTCTTTCACAAGCTGTGTAGGAGGTCCCGATTAAATCATCATGAAAGCTTTTAAAATGTTTATACATGCTCATTTTTGTAAGCAAACGGAAGCCATTAAGCTTCCAGATTCTAAGGATGCTCCCATCAAAATATGGGTGGAGCTGGATTGTCATTAGAGATTTATCTAGCAGTTACAAGCACAGTCGGGTAGTGAGAGCTGATGCCCCACAAAGCAAGCTGATGATGGCTTCTTTTGCATGCACATTCACACATGGATATTCACTCATAGGGCAGGAGGATGTTTAGTGAAACAAAACAAAAAAACAATGTGCTAGAAGCTGGTGGCACCGATAGGGCTCCTGATAACATGCAAAACCAATGCAAGCATTGTACATTGATGAGGTGTCCTGATAAGAATTGCCTTGCTGGAATGTACCCAAAGGTCTATTTATTTATTAATTAACTATATTCATACACCCCTTCTCATTTGAAACAAATCTTGAAGTGGTTTACAAAAGATTAGCAAACAAAAACAAAACAAAACAAACAGAAACACACAATAGTCTCATGTGGCTGGTACAAAGATAGCTCAGGCCAAAGCAAACAGATTTTATTTATTTATTTATTTATTTATTTATTCATTCATTCATTCATTCATTCATTACATTTATATGCCCTGAGGAATGCAAGGCGGCGTACATGCTCCTTCTCCTCTCCATTTTATCCTCACAGCAACAACCCTGTGAGGTAGGTTGGGCTGAGAGTCTGTGACTGGCCCAAAGTCACCCAGTGAGTTTCTGTGGCAGAGTGGGGACTAGAACCCAGATCTCCCGACTCCCAGTCTGACACTCTAGTCACTAAACCATACTGTCTCCCACTACACCACACTTTCTCCAAGATATGTTTTCATTGAATGCCTAAAACATGCCAGCGTTGAGCCCTGATGGACTTCAAAGGGGAGATCATTCCACAGGTTGGGTGCCACCGAAGAAGGCCCAACTCCTTGTGTCGTCACCACATGGAAATTCATAGGCCATGGCACAGAACTGGGCCTCCCCTGAAGATCGTAATGGCCTGGGAGGCTAGTATGGGGGAGACATTTCCTTGAGGTATCCTGGTCCTGAGTTGTATAGGACTGTCTGGACTAATACCAATATCTTCAAACTAGCTTGGTAGCAGACTGGCAGCCAGTGTACATCCTTTCACACATGTGTAACATGTGTGCGGTATGGCACCCCAATCAGTAACCTAGCCATTGCATTCTGTACTAACTGCAGTTTCTGAACCACCCTTGAGAGCAGCCCCACATAGACAGCATTAGAGTAATCAAGTCTCGAGGTTGCCAGTGCATGGATCACAGTGGCTAGGCTATCCCTGTCCAGTAACAGGTGCAGCTGGCATATCAGCTTAAGCTTGTAGTAAGTGTTCCTAGCCATGGAAGTCACTTGGGACTCCAATGGCAGTGATGGATCCAGAATCAGCCCAAACTGTGAACCTATTCCTTCAGGAGAAGTACAACCTGTAATGGCCCCAGGCCTGCAACCAAGTCACCTGTAGTTCTATAGGTGCCTAGAGATCCATAATGCTCTTTGCTTATGCCCAGTTTCCTTGCTAGCGGGCCTCTTGGCTGGTAAGATGAGTCAAAGGTCGATATCGCCACCTCAGCACATTCCATGCTAACAAGCTCTGAATCTTATCAGGGCCTGGGAAGCACCTGAGAAGTGACGCTATGTTTACAGGTGTCTGTGCTGGGAAAGTTCTGATTGTTTCCCGTCTGACATGGGGCTGTTAGCCTATGCTGGGAAAGTTGCAGATGAATGCTAATTAACACTTGCTGCTGTCATGCTGCCCCACTGCTAACATGTATAGTATAAGACCCATTGTACCCCTTGGCTCTGGGTTCAGAGAAACTGTCTGATCCAACCATTGGGTACGGCTGTGCGCTGTAAGTACTCAATAAAGTCTCCTGCCACAGCGGCAGCGGCAGCTTCAGCTGCTGCCGGGCTGCGGCCACTACGCTGGCCGCCATTTGCGTCCCTGACAAGCCATGATAGGCTATGTAAGTATCTACATAGCCTATCATGGCTCAGGGCAGGGACACAAATGGCGTAGCCGCTGCCATTTGCGTCCGTGTCTTTAGCCGTGATAGTTGTTGTTGTTGTTGTTGTTCAGTCGTTCAGTCGTGTCCGACTCTTCGTGACCCAGCCGTGATAGGCTACGTATATATTTATGTAGCCTATCACGGCTAAAGACACGGACGCAAATTTGCGTCTGCCATTTGTGTCCCTGTGCAGCCCAGTGGCCGGATGTCCGGCTGCGGTCGGCCCTGGCCGGTGGCTCCGTGGAGTCGCCGTGGAGCAGAGCCGGATGGAGAGGATTCCGGGGGGAGGGATGGAGCGTCTCCCCCCCACCGCAGATTGCCTGGCATGGAGCCAGGTAGGTGTTTCATACATCCCTAGACACAGCACATATCAAAGCCCAATTCCTTAAATGTGATTAAGTGTGATCTCGATGCTCTGGTCCATTGCTTTAGGACGTAACTCCTTCACAGCTTCCATACAGAAATCCTGTGCATTAAAATGGAGGCTGGTTTCCTTCTCTTTCCCACAAGAAACCCATTAGTATCTCATCAGAAGTAATTCCCATTGCGGTTGATGAAGCTTGCCTTTGAATCCCCACATCAGAACTTACAGAGATTCCCCCTCAATTGAAATAGCACACTTTAAAGCCCAATTCCATAAGTGCAATTACGCGACCAAGCAGGATTTAGATGCTCCGAATAATTGCCTTATGAAGAAAGTACTTCACAGCTTCCTTACAGATGTCCTGCAGCTTACAATGGAGGGGTGGGTTCTGTCTTTGTGTTTACTGCTCTCTTTTTCACAACAAACCCGTTACTGGCTCATCAGAAGTAACTCCGATTGTGCTCAGTGAAGTTTGCTCCTGAAATGCAGATGCATCTGGACTTTCAGAGGAAAGGAGAAAGTGGGGGAAAGCCTCTCTTCACAGCAAAGCTGATTCCTTTTTAAAAATCCTGTACTCCTCCATTAGCTTCTCCTTCTGTTGTCCTGGGAACACGGCCGAGGAAGCGGGAACACTGATGAGGTAATCACACCCAGCCCAGACTCCACTCAGACTCCACCCAGCCACGAAGAGAATAATTCGATTAGAGCTCAGTGGAAACAGCACAGAGCCCAGGCTACAGCGATGATATGCCAGGTCTTTAAGGGCTGTGGAAACAGGAAACGGAGAAGATGCGGTTGAGGAAACATCACAACAAAGTTGCAAACAAAGTGAAGCTCATAGCGTGGAAACACGCCCCAAGACTGGAATGGGTCTATCCAGTCCTCCCTCCAACACTGTGTCTTCAATAGGGGTGCACGAAAGTCACTTACCTGGTCTCGCAGCTTTTCGTGGTGGGGGGGAGGCGCTTCGCTGCTCTCCCCGCGAAGTTCAGGCCGGGGGGGGGAGGCTTCCCGCCTCGCCCGGCCGAAATTCAGGCCGGGGAGGAGGCGCCTCGCCTCGCCCGGCCGCGAAATTAAAAGTAAAAAAAAAACAAAAACGCCCCCATGATAGGCTACGTGACGATTAACGTAGCCTATCACGGCTAGATCTGCAAAGTCAGCTGTGACAGGCTACGTAAATCGTCACGTAGCCTATCACGGGTGACTTAAAAAAAAAAAAAAAAGCGCGTACGCAAATGGCGGCCCCCATAGGGAGCCGCCATTCGCGTTCCTTATTTGGTCGCTGTAGTCTACGTAAATCTTTACGTAGACTACAGCGACCAAATAAGGGCAACGCAAATAGCGTAATCTTTACGTAGACTACAGTGACCAAATAAGGAACGGGAATGGCGGCTCCCTATGGGGGCCGCCATTATCCGTACGCGCTTTTTCTTTTTTTTTTAAAGTCACCCGTGATAGGCTACGAGACGATTTACGTAGCCTATCACGGCTGACTTTGCAAATCTAGCCGTGATAGGCTATGTTAATCGTCACGTAGCCTATCATGGGGGCGTTTTTTTTTTTTCTTTTATTGGAATGGCGGCGGCAGCGGCCGGTCGAAAGACCGGCTGCTGCTCCCGCCCTGGACGAAGACCTGACGAACCGCCGGCCGGACCCGCCGCCGGGAGGGACATTCGCCAAAGGTAAGTCCCGTCCCGGGTGGGGGTGCGGGGTGCGGGGGGGTGCGGAGAATTTCTCCCCGAAACTTGTTCGGGGGGCTGAACACGTTGGTGCTCGGCCCCCCGAAGTTTCGGGGAGAAATTCTCCGCCATCCCTAGTCTTCAAGAGTAGTCAGGCAAAAGCTCTAAAGCAGGACATGGGAATAGCTCTTCCTTGCTGTTTGTCCGCAGTATTTGGGACTCACAGCATTACTGCCAATGAATTGACAGTTTTCAGTTTTTAACTATAATGGCTACTAGTGGAGACCCATGAAAACCTTGCCTAATGATATGGATGGCTGTCCTGCATATGGTTAGGTGCTTAAATCAGCTTTGACTTCAGTGCGATTTAAGCTGCATAAATGTGTGAACAATTGCAACTTTATTCTTTCTTAGCTATTTTCCCATCCATACTCCTCCTCCTCCTCTTCCTCTTCCTCTTCCTCTTCCTCTTCCTCTTCCTATTATTATTATTATTATTATTGAAAAACTAAAAGCACAATCATATGCATTTTTACTCAGAGGTAAATCCCACTGTGTTCTATGGGGCTTATTGCTTTTAGCAAAGCAGCTCTAATTATTATCATTAGTAGTAGTAATTACACAAATGATTTTTTTCTGCTGTTTCTGCAGATGTGCACTTGGGGGCTCCCTACACACGTTCTAATGAACACGTTTCGGTTAGGGGAAGAGACTTCCACTACAATGCTTCTCCCCACGAAATGCATTCATTTAATCCAACATTCACATCTGAGAATGGCTGCAGAGAACTGGTTGTCAAGAGTCAAGGCTTCTCACCAGCCTTTTCCCTGCCATTAGCTTTCTGTAATTAGGGATAGATAGATAGATAGATAGATAGACAGACAGACAGACAGACAGACAGACAGACAGACAGATATTTTCCCCACAGGGGAATAATTCCATAATTTCAGACCCTGTCTGAAGTAGTAGAGCCCAGACAAAGGTTTACTACCTTGGTGAGAACCAGGTTTAAATGTACAAAGAATTAGTTTTAGCCTTAGTTCTCACAAACAGCAAAAGGGTGGCTAAGAATATTAGGGAGAACGGTACACTAGAAATAGAGGTGGGCAACCTCTCTGCCATTCACCTTGGATTAACTTGAAAATGATTCTGGTTATTTCCAAAAGAAACCTGATGCTTGGGGTTGAGGCTTGAAAAATGATTCCCCCTCGCTGCTGCCAGGCTCCCCTGTCACCAAAATGCTCTCCATCCTTGACAGCCCCTCCCCCTAACTTTGCTTACCCCAGTGATGGTAGCAGTAGCATCAGGGACATGTGGAGAGCGTCTTCCTCTCCCTCTCAGAGCACAAGGCCTGAGATGTCATTCTCCTGAGGGGATACTGCAACATACAGTAGGGATGTACGAAAATTCCGCCACGGATCTCAGGGAGGCCGAATGCCAGCGCATTCGGCCCCCCGAAATCGGTGGCGGAACGGCTCGCCACCCCCCCGCCACCCCTGGGACGAGACTTACCTTGGGCGGATCTTCCTGGCGGCAGCGGCTGCAGTGGCCGGTCTTCCGACCGGTTGCCGCTGCCGCCATTTCCAGTTTAAAAAACAAAACAAAACAAAAAAAGTGATAGGCTACGTAAAGATTTACGTAGCCTATCACGGCTAGGTTTTTTAAAAAAAAGTGATAGGCTACGTAAATGTTTACGTAGCCTATCACGGCTGACTTTAAAAACAAACAAACAAACAAACACGCATACGCAAATGGCGGCGACCACAGCCGCCGCCATTTGCGTTCCTTATTTTGGCGCGCCTTAGTCTACATAAACATTTACGTAGACTAAGACGGCGAAAATAAGGGGAACGCAAATAGCGTAGTTGCTATAAATGTTTACGTAGACTAAGACATGCCAAAATGAGGAACGCAAATGGCGGCGGCCGGGGCCGCCGCCATTTGTGTACGCGCGGGTTGTTTTTTTTTTTAAGTCAGCCATGATAGGCTACGTAAACATGATAGGCTGCCGCCGTTTGCGTCCTTGCTAACCAGTGGCCGGATGTCTGGCTGCTGGTGGAGCACAGCCGGCCGGCCAGGATTCTGGGGGGGGGAGGTATGGAGCACCTCCCCCCCCGGCGAGGATTCCAGGGGGGGGACAGAACGCCTCCCCCCCAACCATAAACATAATCCGCAAAAGGTAAGTGCCTTTCGTACATCCCTAACATAGAGTGACAAGGTGAAGACAGGGCAGGAAAGGAACCAAACTTCTTTCTCCTTCCTTCCTTCCTTCCTTCCTTCCTTCCTTCCTTCCTTCCTTCCCAGCACTGCCGTGGCCAGTATCTGGGCCAGTAAAGGAAAGGAGGAGGGTATTTGGGACATTGTGGGGAGTCCGGCAGGGATGGAAGAAGAAAGTCAGAATTCTTCCCCAATTTGAGGTGGGCTTTTAAAAGGCCACAAAGCTCTTTTCTGAGCCCAGTTTGGGAGAATTTATTTAGCATCTCTAGCTTGAGGCCTTCTTCCTGACTTCTACATTTCTATGTGTAAGGATTTGGATCGCATGCACATACACAAGGGTTAGGGAACATTAAGTCATAAGCCCCCACCTGCAACCTGCAGCATATGATCGCTACAGAAATAGGTTTACTGTCTCATCTGCTGTTTGTGGGAAGTAGCCTTTTGTAAGTTTAAAACTGGGTTCAAAATTGTAATTGGTAGGCAGGGTGGGCAACTTGTGGCTGGCTCTCCAGATAGTTTGGCCTACAATTCCTAGCAGCCCTCACTATTGGCTATGCTGGCTAGGGCTAATCTGAGTTGTAGGCCAAAAGATCTGGAGGGCCACAAGTTGCCCACCCCTGTACCAGAGTGTGAATCTGAAACGTGGATAGCCAGCAACCTATTTATGAGGGATGCTCATGTTTGTGACAGATCCAATCCATGATCCAAGCCAGAATTTCAGAATGCCCTGGCCATGGGTTATTCATCCCAGGACTTATACTAGACTGGTAGGACATGGGGAAGGAGGCTTGTGGCTGCATGCAAGGAAGGAAATGGAATAAAACTCATCATCTCATCTATTAGGTATACCAGATTCTTATTCATAAGAGCCCCGGGCCTCTGAACACAACAGGGATAGCATTTCCCACTCTGATTCTAGGAGTCTCAACTCCCTCCTTTTGCTATACCTTTGGTTCTTCTTTGAGCTCTTTATTGCACATTTATTTTGCCACATGGGACCATTCTCCTGTGGGAAGGTATGCCTGGAGATGAATTTCTACAAATCCACTGAGAATGGCTATCTAGTGCATCCTAAACATTGAGAGAGGAGCCACCTACCAGCAGGGCTGAACTCAGGGAAGGATGCAGCTCTCAGGCGAAAGGTGGTTTTTATCACTGAGCATGTGCTTAAATAGTGCAATTCTAGCTAGGCATGTTTACTCAAAAGTAAGTCCCACTGTGTTCAGTGGGACTTACACCCTGGAAAGTGTGCATAGGATTGCAGCCTAAGTGCTTTGCTGGACTGCAGCCTAATTGCGGATGTGAAGAGATAAGTTCCTAGTTTTGTAAATGTTTATTTCTGTGTTTTCCTCTAAGATTAAATCATTGGGAGGGGGGTTGCTTGCTTTGCTTTAGGGTTTTTTTGTGTTTTTTTGTATAAAGAATCTTATGAATGGAACAGAGTGCTTTTAAACTAATTTTGTTATCTAAGGTGATTTTTTTAAAGGGTATTAAAATATTTTAAGCTTGCTGGTTGCACTGGAACAATGCTTGATACTTAAGTCTTTTCATACTGGAGACAAGGTGTTATATATATCTATATCTATATCTATCTATATATATATCTGTTTACTGCACCTTGATAAAAGAAAAATAAAGGGGACTTCATATTTAACATTTACCAGCAACTTCAGACAGTTCCTTTCCCCAAACAAAATAATAACAGCATCAAATAGGGACAGAGCATATAAAATAGGGACAGTGTGTGATATCAGTTATGAAACAACCAAATAATAATAATTTTATGGCATGCTGTGCCCAAACTATATTAAGGATAAATGGGTGTCTTCTGTTCTGCTCTTTGGCTTCACTATAGCCTGCATTCCACTCCTGCTGAATTCCAATTAAATGAGTAGAGCAATCCTACGGTAACATAGGTAGGCCAAGGTGAAACAATAGCTGGTTTTATTTTTTGGAGCATCCCTACACCAGCCTAAAATCTCACATTTAAAACGGGGCTTTCTGGTTCCATTTTAAATGCAGGATCATAACGGACTCCCTTTACACGTGCTTCCTTTCCGCCCTCCTTCTCCCCCCTTATCTGAGTCTTCCAAATGTTTAATTGGTCTAGCTCTTCTTGCGAGCAGAGGTGGGTAATAAAGAGACAGACACGTGTGCTTGGATACAAATTGGGCCACATTTATTGGAATATCTGCAAAGGGGGAACCCAGGACGGGCACTAAACTGTGCCAGCCGCCAGCTGACATTGCAATGGGCGAAAAACATTCACAGCCTGTGGAGTGGAGTGTCAACATCACCACCCCACAGGGTTACCCCTTAGGGGGAGGTAGACCTTCCCCTATCACCACCCCCTGGGCCGCAAAACACTGGGTGGGTGAGGTGAGGCGGCCTCACAAGTAACCCTTATCCCCAGATGGGCTGCAAAGCCCAGAGTGGAGGCCTCAGGTGTCACCTGTCACCAGAACAGTGCCTCTGAACGCTCACCATCCCTATTCTCGTCCCCATTGCCCATCCTAACCACCACCGGTAGTGACAAGCCTATTGCTTTGTCAAACTCCCCCCACCTGTGCTGAAGCAGTTCTTGCAGGCCCCTTTGCAGATCCAACAGAAATATGTCGTTGCCAAATCGGACAGGTGCACGCCATCCTGTCTTTAAAGCTC
Organism: Heloderma suspectum; assembly: GCF_057233095.1. NCBI lineage: Eukaryota > Metazoa > Chordata > Lepidosauria > Squamata > Helodermatidae > Heloderma > Heloderma suspectum. The sequence goes on from NC_139459.1 coordinate 298,541,604, forward strand.
CCCCTATGTCCTAATAATTTCCAGATGAGATGATCCCATCGCCCTTCAGTTATAGCCCTAAGGCTATCTCCCGGTTCACTTCTGACAGGCCCTTTCCATGGCCCTCTGGTTACAAACATTCTTCCAATTAATTCGAGGAAGCAAACGAGACCAAATGATCATTGTCCCTGGCCAACTATACCGGATAACCTGGAAATAAGCCAAGGCCCACAGGGTGAGGTCCTTGCCTTTCACAACCAAGATCATTCCCCCCTAGATCAGGATGAGGGATACACTCATCCCCATGCAGAGATAGCCCCGTGGCTATTTCCTGGTTGGCCTTCCTGCAGGGCCTACTCCAAGGAACGCTTTTCCACCACAAGCTGTGTCAGGCTGTCAGCCCAATACTTGACTGTTGGCAAACCATGAAAGTCCAAGACCTGGGATCCCTCTGTCCGGCCCCACTGTGCGTCACCCCAACAACTGAATGTTGGCACCATCTGTGTCCACGATGGCTCCTCAGCTCGACCTGGAAGCCCTCTGTCTGACCCATTTCACTCCTGTCCAACAATGGAATGTGGGCACACCAGCTGAGTCAAAACTGGCTCCACAGCCTGACGTGGAAATTTCCTGTCTGGCCCAAACGTAGTGCTGTGCCCATGTGTGAGCACATGCACTGGTTCACAAGAATCCAATTTATTTATTGTATGGCACATTTACATCGCATTACAATAAAAACATAGAGCATAATAAATATGAAATGTAAAATATAAAATATAGACAGGAATATTACAAACGTATGTCTAGGTTACACATATCGTTTTTTACTTCAGTTGTCACAGCCAGGAAATCAGCAAAGTCTCCATTGTAGGCTCGGTTTTGACACTCTGTCGCTAACAAGAATCCAATGATCGGAGGGAAGAAAACCAACAGGTGAGCTTGAGCACTACTTAACGTTTATTACCCCGGGAGCAACTGCATCTATAAATTGAAAGGCCTTGGAACACCACCTGTCCCCACCTGAACTTTGTCACGTACAAACTAAGAGAGATGGACAAGGAGGTGGTCCAGGTATGAAAGGAATGCAAAGGCTCCAAGGCCTCCCACCTCCCAGGTCACCCCCATGAACACCAAATGAATACTTTAAGTTAAGGGGGGGAACCATCATGAAGAAAAAAGGGGGTCTTTCCCCACCCATAACACAAACGGAAGCCACCACAACCTCCACTGAGCCCAATTCCATAACTTGTATGGGAAATATGGACACTCCTACACCAATACCCCACAGGTTGATCCGACAGAGCCAGATATGTATGACCTGTTGAGAGAATTGAATATCCCAACTCGAAGGCCCATTTGTACACATTGTCCCTGGCTGCTACCACTATTAAGAAAGATAGACGCCCCTAAGAAAACTCTCAATAATGCAGCAAGAGATAATTGCATCATAAAGGGAGTTGCACTGAAGGCTGCCAGCCCCATAGATGTGGAGAAAAAAACGGGGTGGGGAGGAGCATGGGTGAACAATGTATTTCAATGAAATCATCAGGCTAGATACTGGCCAAGCTCCGTAGGGTGTCCTGGACCCTAAACTCTGTGGTGTATGTCAAGCTGCTCTCAGACTCGACCAGAAGACAGATGCAGCCAGCTCAATGCCAATAGTCTGGGCTGGGAGTCCTACACTCCAGGAATGGATGAGGGACCATAACGGTAAACTACCAAGATAGCAACAACCACCACAGATGAATGTCAGAGCCAGAGGCCATGGACTCCATATCTACCCAGGTATAGAAAGCTCTTGTACTGTGTTCTATGGGGTGCACCATGGCTTGCCCACCTTAAATTCACCACTCCCCACGAGAATCTCTGGCATGGTCTCTGGAAGTGCCTGCACCCAGGGAGCCCCTCATACCATAATATTTGCATCCAGCCAAGCCACAAAAAACGCCAGTGCCCCGGTCAGTTACATGCTGCATGAGAAACCAGATATTGTGCAGGAGGTGGTGCAACTAAATGCTACAACCAGAGCCACAATTTCCAGATTGAGGGAGGACTATGTTATAAAGAAAAGAATAGAGGCCTTCTCTTCACACGCAAAAGAATTAAGAATTAGGAATTAAATCAGCCCATATAAGTGCTGCAATGTATAAGAGAAGTTCTAGTGAATGGGATCCCGAAAAATAAAAGGGCCAACCCTTGGGCCTGCCACTCCACACACAATGAACCTGTTAATTGACCCTAAGACTCAGCCCCCTAGCGGCATCAGAGTATATCTGCAGCTCCACCTCGATGAGGAACTCATGTTCCAGAAAGGAAATGCTGCCAAGCTCTGGAAAATTGAGGCCCAAACAGAAATCCTCTCTCAGATAGGGATGGCGGAGAATTTCTCCCCAAAACTTCGGGGGGCCGAGCGCCAACGTGTTCGGCCCCCCGAACAAGTTTTGGGGAGAAATTCTCCACACACCCCCTGGCCCCCGCACCCCCCCCGGGACGGGACTTACCTTTGCCGAATGTCCCTCCCGGCGGCGGGTCCACCACAACAGTCACATGATGGGTTCGGTTCTAACTGGGGAGGGCACCTTTAGATAGGACTATTGCCCCACGCCAGCCTTCCTGCCCCCAATTATCAAGATTAAGGCCCTGTAACCCTTAACTTCTGTGGGCAGCTGGAGCAACTATATGATCCACTCCCTATTGAGCCCTCTTAGTAGAATAAGCAGGTCCGAGCACAGGAACATGTGAACAAGTCCCCAGCTGAGGTGGATGCCATTGGATGAAGGTAGGGATGGCAGAGAATTCTGCCAAGGATCACGGTAAGGCCGAATGCCAGTGCATTCGGCCCCCCGAAAGCTGTGGCAGAATGGCCTGCCCCCCCGCCCCCCCACAGATCCCCCCGGGACGAGACTTACCTGGGGTGGATCATCCGGGCGGCGGTGGCTGGTCTTCCGACTAGCTGCCGCCACCGCCATTTGCAGTATTTTTTTTTTTACAGAGACGTGATAGGCTACATAAGTTTTTACGTAGCCTAAAATGTCTGGGTAAAAAAAAAAGAAAAAAAGGTGTACGCAAATGGCGGCGGCTATGGCCGCCGCCATTTGTGTTCCTTAGTTTGGGCCGTCTTAGTCTACGTAAATATTTATGTAGACTAAGACGGCCCAAACTAAGGAACGCAAATGTAGGGTTGGCGGAGAATTTCTCCCCGAAACTTCGGGGGGCCGAGCGCCAACGTGTTCGGCCCCCCGAACAAGTTTAGGGGAGAAATCCTCCGAACCCCCCCGCCCCCCGCACCCCCCCCGGGACGGGACTTACCTTCACCGAATGTCCCTCCCGGTGGCGGGTCCGGCCGGCTGTTCGGCGGGTGTTCAAGCGGGGCGGGAGCGGCAGCCGGTCTTTTGACCGGCCGCCGCTGCCATTGCAATCAAAGAAAAAAAACACACGCCCCCTGATAGGTTACGTGACGATTAACGTAGCCTATCACGGCTAGATTTGCAAAGTCAGCCGTGATAGGCTACGTCAATCGTCACGTAGCCTATCACGGGTGACTTAAAAAAAAAAAAGTGTGTACGGATAATGGCAGCCCCCATAGGGAGCCGCCATTCCCGTTCCTTATTTGGTCGCTGTAGTCTACGTAAATGTTTACGTAGACTACGGCGAAAATAAGGGCAACGCTTATAAATAAGGGCAACGTTCCAAACTAAGGAATGCAAATGGCGGCGGCCATAGCCGCCGCCATTTGCATACGCGGTTGTTTTTTTGTTTTTTGTTCCCCCAGAGCCCTCCGCGGCTGGAAATCCGGCTGCAGATGGCTCTGGCCTGGCTGGGCCTGGCCAGCTGCTCTGCGGAGCTGCTATGGAGCACAGCCGGCCGCGGAGGATTCTGGGGGGGAGGAACGGAGCGCCTCCCCCCGTTGAGGATTCAGGGGGGAGGGACAGAACACCTCTCCCCCCACCATAAACATAATCCACGAAAGGTAAGTGACTTTCGTACATCCCTAGATGAAGGAGACTGAAGGAATTATATATTCAACAGCTATACAGGTCATCCCTACAAAAGCTGAGTGGGATTGTGCCATTGGGCCAGGGCACATCCACCCCTGCTATACCAGAGCCTCAAGTAATGCACCCCAGTGGAATACAGGCCACCTCGGTCCCAGGTAACGCGGGCACATGACCCTTCTCACCCCAATCCTAAGCAACAATGACAATGGCGTCAGGAGCCTGGCATAGTTCCGCCACTGCAGACACCTGGGAGATGGCTGGGGGTGGGTTGTTGATCCCACAGATGCTAACACTGAAGTTAGCCCAGCACTGAGTAAGTGTAAAACCATAAAAGTATAAATAGCACCAAGGTGCTCTGAGTCTACAATCACTGACATAGAGGGCTCAAAAGCCAGCATGGATACCGCTGATCCCGATGCTATACTTGCTGTAGGGATATACGAGACACTTACCTGGCTCCGTGCCGGGGCATCCACAGTGGGGGGGAGGCGCTCTGTCTCTCCCCCCAGAATCCTCCCCAGCCGGCTCCACTTGGTGGCGGCTCTGCAGAGCTGCCGGCCTGCTGCGGCTGCAAATGGCAGCCGTCATAGCGGCTGCCATTTGCGTCCTTGCAGGCAGCCGTGATAGGCTACGTAAGTATTTACGTAGCCTATCACGGCAAAGAGCAGGGGCGCAAATGGCGGCCGCTACGCCATTTGCGCCCCTGCTCTTTGCCGTGATAGGCTACGTAAATACTCATGTAGCCTATCACGGCTGCCTGCAAGGACGCAAATGGCGGCCGATATGATGGCTGCCATTTGCGGCCGCAACATGCCAGCAGCGGCTGGCCAGGAGACCAGCCGGAGCCGCTGCCGCCACATCCGCCCCAGGTAAGCTCCATCCCAGGGGGCTTCCACGGGGGGACGGGAGGCCATTCCGCCATGGATTCCAGGGGGCCGGATTCCGTGGCAGAATTCTCTGACATCCCTAACTTGCTGACACAGGATGGCTTGATCCCTTGAGAGCTGAAGAAGGAACTGGGCCCAAGACCTGTAGTGGAGCCGAGCTGGAAGAAGCTTCAATCGCATCAAAGCACACTGCAACAAAATGAATAAACTTCGCTGGGTCTGTCTCAGAGTTTGTTTGGGCCTGGAAACCCTCCCACCCCACCCCGCATTGGAACAGACAAAGGGGGGGGGGGAGATTCCCTTGTCTTTCTCTACCACCTCCAATCTATCCAAGATTAAGGATGAGGCACTGCCGGATTTATACTTAGGGAAGAATCATGCCTCCTTCAAGGCCTCTTGCTGGTGGGTGATTAGAAAGGAACATAGGAAGCTGCCTTATACTGAGACCGACCATTGATCCATCTAGCCAGCACTGTCGACACTGACCGGCAGCAATGGCTCTCCAGGATTACAGGCAGGAGCCCTTCCAGCCCCACCCAGAGATGCTGGGGACTGAGCCTGGGACCCTCTGCACACCAAGCAAATGCTCCACCATGAAGCTACGGCCCTTCCCCTTCATGGAGGGGCATCCTGTTGAGCAATGGGTGACTCGGCACTTATAGGGCAGCTCACCGACCATGAAGGACAAATAAGCCAAGGAAGAGGCTAGAATCCCAGCCTCTGGATCCACAAGCAGACGTCCCTCCCTACCGTACTATTACACCAGCTAACAAATACAGACACACAAAAGGGGGGGGGGTTACAAATACAAGCCTTGCTGCCTGACCCCAACTAATCAGGGGATTCAAAAATGGGAGTGTAATTGTCTCCACCCAGCCTGGAATGGAGAAAGGAAGAGCCCAGGATGGGTGCCAAAAAAAGAACCCCCAACTAGGGATGGCGGAGAATTCTGCCACGGATTTCAGTGAGGCCGAATGCACTGGCATTCAGCCACCCGAAACCCATGGAGGAACGGCCTCCCACCCCCCACCACCCCGTGGAATTCCCCCCGGAACGAAACTTACCTGCGGCAGCGGCGGCTCCAGTGGCAGTGGCTGGTCTTTCAGCGGGCTGCTGCGGCCGCAAATGGCGGCTGCCATGGTGGCTGACATTTGCATCCTGTCAGGCTGCCGTGATAGGCTATCACTGTGATAGGTGATAGTGCTGTGGCAGCCACTATGCCATTTGCGTGGCTGTCTTTACCATGATAGGCTACATAAATACTTACGTAGCCTATCACGAAAAGAGCAGTGGCGCAAACGGCATAGCGGCCGCCGTTTGCATTCCTGCTCTTTGCTGTGATAGGCTATGTAAATACTTACATAGCCTATCATGGCAGCCTGGCAGGACGCAAATGGCGGCCGCTATGGCGGCCACCATTTGCGTCTGCAGCAGTCCGGTCGCAGCCGGAACTCTGGCTGTGGGCGGCCCTGGCCGGCGGCTTCGTGGAGCCGTCACGAAGCAGAGCCAGCCAAGGAGGATTACGGGGGGAGGGACGGAGCGCCTTCCCCCCCACCGCAAATCACACCTGCAAAAAGGTAAGTGACTTTCGTACATCCCTACCCCCACCTAGGGATGTCAGAGAATTCCACCACGGATCTCGAGGAGGCTGCATGCCAGCGCATTCGGCCCCCCAAAATCGGTGGCGGAACGGACTGCCCCCCCGCACCCCCCTGGGACGGGACTTACCTTGGGTGGATCTTCCTGGCAGCGGCGGCTCCGGCGGCGGTTCGGCGGCAGTTCGGTGGAGGTTCGGCGGCGGTGGCTGCGGCGGCTGGTCTTCCAACCAGCTGCCGCCACCGCCATTTCCAGTTAAAACAAAAACAAAAACACGTGATAGGCTACGTAAAGATTTACGTAGCCTATCACGGCTAGATTTTTAAAAAACACCGTGATAGGCTACGTAAATGTTTATGTAGCCTATCATGGCTGATTTAACAGAAAAAAAAAACATGCGCGTACGCAAATGGCGGTGCCCATGGGCGCCACCATTTGCGTTCCTTATTTTGGCACATCTTAGTCTACGTAAACATTTACGTAGACTAAGACAGCGAAAATAAGGGGAACACAAATGGCGTAGATGCTACGGTATTTGAGTTCCCCTTATTTTCGCCGTCTTACTCTACGTAAATGTTTACGTAGACTAAGACGTGCCAAAAGAAGGAACGCAAATGGCGGCACCCATGGGCGCCGCCATTTCCGTGCGCGCGTTGTTGTTGTTTTTCTTTTAAATCAGCCGTGATAGGCTACGTAAACATTTATGTAGCCTATCACAGCTGACTGCAGGGATGCAAACGGCGGCGGCTACGGCCGCCGCCATTTGCGTCCCTGCTTGCCAGCGGCCAGATGTCTGGCCGCTGGCGGAGCTGGCCAGTGGCTCCGCAGAATCCCTGCGGAGCGGAGCCAGCCGGCCAGGATGTGGGTGGGAGGGACGGAGCGCCTCCCCTCCCCCACAAATGTCACCCTTCGAAAAGGTAAGTGACTTTCGTACATCCCTACCCCCACCCCACCCTGCAGGGCTGCTAGACTCCCCACAGGGGAGAACCCCAGGGACCCCTCCAAACTTTGGGCCACCAGGCCCCAGCAGAAACAACTCGGGCTGAGACTCACCCTCTCAGTTCCTTCAAGGGGAGGGGATGTTCAAAAAATGCAAGTGGAGCCAAAACAGCTGCGACGGTAGACAAGGCTCCTATCCCGTGCACCCACACGCACACACAAGACCCAGCAAGAGGGCAGGCAGCCGGACAAACGCCCTACTGCATCGCTCCCCACCAACAATGCCCGGAGCCACTGCTCCTACTTCTGCCGCAACTGCGGAAAGGTCCTGGCCGAGAAGCGGCCGCCCAGCTGAGAGACGCTCGCTGGAACAGGCTGCTGCTGCCCTGCCACCGCTCCAATAGCTGGCACGTGGGCCACCACCTCCTCCTCCTCAGGCTGCGGAGCTGCTCCCACGCGCTGAAGCAGATCCGTCTCAGTCGGCAAACAGGCCAATGCTGCCTCTCTTCCTGCCACAGGGAGGGTGTGTTGACCCCTCAGCAGCCACGCGTCAAAGAGGCGTTTGGGAGGGGCACAGAGGGCTAAAAGAGGCCTCTCTGTCCCCACCCAACTCTGGTGGTCCCACCGCTGAGCAGCCAATGACTGCCAGGCACGTCTCCTCTCCCCACCTGCCTGCAATGCCCCCCCCCCCAGCCAGGCAAGCCTGACACGGTGTGGGGCACTTCTTGTGGCTTTTCCTTTTTCATGGCAGGAATTCAAACAAAACTCAAGTCCAGCAATTTGATAGCTCGTTATCACCAATCTATTTTAAAAATGGAATAAAGGTCATTTAGTGCAGGAGATCTCCAGCAAAGGAGATCGTTACCTTGTCATGGTGCTGGAGCTTGAGCACCTCAATGACGTCATGAGCTAAACCATGAAGGGACATCCAAGACGGGAAGGTCATGGCACAGAGGTCAGACTAAATATGATCCCTGGGGAAGGAAACGGCAACCCACCGCAGTATTCTTGCCATGAAAACTAAATGGATCAGTACAACCAGAGATATGTCGGTATACCATCGGAAGATGGTACTCCCAGGTCGGAAGATGGTCAAAATGCTACTGGGGAGGAACAGAGGATAAGTTCAACTAGCCCCAGATGTGATGACACAGCTAGCTCAAAGCCAAAAGGTGAACGACGAATCCGATGTTCTAAAGATCAACACGCCATAGGAACCTGGAATGGAAAATTGGATGTGGTTATTGGGGAGATGTCAAGATTAAATATAGACATTTTAGGTGTCAGTGAACTGAAATGGACTGGAATGGGCCACTTCATATCAAATGACCACCAGATCTACTACTGTGGACAAGAGGACCACAGAAGAAATGGAGTAGCCTTCATAATTAATAATAAAGTGGCTAAAGCAGTGCTTGGATACAATCCAACAAATGACAGAATGATCTTAATTTGAATTTAACATCACAGTGATCCAAATATATGCCCCAACCACAGATGCTGAAGAAGCAGAAGTAGATCAGTTCTATGAGGATCTGCAGCACCTACTAGATAGTACACCAAAAAAAGATGTTATTTTCATTACAGGAGACTGGAATGCTAAGGTGGGTAGTCAAACGACACCTGGAATTACAGGCAAGCATGGTCTGGGAGAACAAAATGAAGCAGGACATAGGCTGATAGAATTTTGCCAAGACAACTCACTGTGCATAACAAACACTCTCTTCCAACAACCTAAGAGACGACTTTATACATGGACTTCACCAGACGGTCGACACTGAAATCAGATTGACTACATCCTTTGTAGCCAAAGGTGGCGGACATCTATGCAGTCGGTAAAAACAAGACCTGGAGCTGATTGTAGTTCAGATCACGAACTTCTTATTGCACAATTTAGAATCAGACTAAAGAGAATAGGGAAGACCCACAGATCAGTTCGATATGAGCTCACGAATATTCCTCATGAATATGCAGTGGAGGTGAAGAATATATTTAAGGGACTAGATTTAGTAGATAAGGTCGCGGAAGAACTATGGACAGAAGTTCGCAACATTGTTCAGGAGGCGGCAACAAAAAACGTCCCAAAGAAAAAGACAACGAAGAAGGCAAGATGGCTGTCTGCTGAGACACTGCAAGCAGCCCAAGAAAGAAGGAAAGCAAAAGGCAACAGTGATAGGGGGAGGTATGCCCAATTAAATGCAAAATTCCAGAGGTCAGCCAGAAGAGATAAGGAATTATTTTTAAACAAGCAATTAGAGATGGACGAAAGGGACTTACCTTGTCCTGCAGCTTGCTTCGCGGTGGGTGGGAGGCGCTTCGCTTTCCCCCCCGAAGTTCAGGCGAGGGGGAGAGGCGCCCCGCCTCGACCGGCCAAAATTCAGGCTGGGCGGGAGGCGCCCCATCCCTCGCCACCGAAATTCAGGCTGGGGAGGAGTGCCCCGTCTACCCGGCCGCGAAAAAAAAAAGTAAGGTAAAAAAAACAACAACACACCTGTGATAGGCTACGTAACGATTTACATAGCCTATCATGGCTAGATTTCCAAAGTCAGCTGTGATAGGTTATGTAAATCGTCACGTAGCCTATCACAGGTGACTTTGAAAAAAAAAAAGCACGTACGCAGAAGATTTATGTAGACTACGGCGAAAATAAGGGAACGCTATTTGCGTTGCCCTTATTTTCGCCGTAGTCTATGTAAATCTTTACGTAGACTAGACGTGCCAAACTAAGGAACGCAAATGGCAGCGCCCTATGGGCGCTGCCATTTGCGTACGCGCTTTTTTTTTTTTTCCAAAGTCACCCGTGATAGGCTATGTGATGATTTACGTAGCCTATCACGGCTGACTTTGGAAATCTAGCCGTGATAGGCTACGTAAATCGTTACGTAGCCTATCACGGGTGTGTTTTGTTTTGTTTTGTTTTTTACTTTCCTTTTTTATTTTGTAATGGTGGCGGCGGCAGCCGGTCAGAAGACCGGCTGCCGCCACCACCCCCGCTGAACCGCCGCCGAACTGCCGCCGAGAGGGACATTCGCACGAGGTAAATCCCATCCCGGGGGGGGGCGGGGGGCCGGCGGAGAATTTCACCACCAATTTCGGGGGGCCGAATGCGTTGGCATTCGGCCTCCCGGAGATTCAGTGAGAAATTCTCCGCCATCCCTACAAGCAATGCATGGAAGCAGAAGAAGATAATAGAATAGGAAGGACAAGAGACCTCTTCCAGAAAATTAGAAACATCGGAGGTAAATTCCAGGCAAAAATGGGTATGATCAAAAACAAAGATGGCAAGGACCTAACAGAAGCAGAAGAGATCAAGAAAAGGTGGCAAGAATATACGGAAGATCTATATAGGAAGGATAATAATATCGGGGATAGATTTGACGGTGTGGTCAGTGAGGTAGAGCCAGGCATCCTGAAGAGTGAGGTTGAATGGGCCTTAAGAAGCATTGCTAATAACAAGGCAGCAGGCGATGACAGTATCCCAGCTGAACTGTTTAAAATCTTGCAGGATGATGCTGTCAAGGTGATGCATGCCATATGCCAGCAAATTTGGAAAACACAAGAATGGCTAACAGATTGGAAAAAATCAACTTATATCCCCATACCAAAAAAGGGAAGCACCAAAGAATGTTCAAACTATCAAACAGTGGCACTTCTTTCACATGCCAGTAAGGTAACGCTCAAGATCTTGCAAGGTAGACTCCAGCAATTCATGGAACGAGAATTGCCAGATGTACAAGCTGGGTTTAGAAAAGGCAGAGGAACTAGAGACCAAATTGCCAATATCCGCTGGATAATGGAGAAAGCCAGGGAGTTTCAGAAAAACGTCTATTTCTGTTTTATTGACTATTCTAAAGCCTTTGACTGTGTGGATCATAACAAATTGTGGCAAGTTCTTGGTGGTATGGGGATTCCAAGTCATCTTGTCTGCCTCCTGAGGAATCTGTATAATGACCAAGTAGCAATGGGAACTAAGAACATACCATGGAAGAACGGACTGGTTTAAGATTGGGAAAGGAGTATGGCAGGGTTGTATACTCTCACCCTACCTATTCAACCTGTACGCAGAACACATCATGCGACATGCTGGGCTTGATGAAGCCAAGGCTGGAGTTAAAATCGCTGGAAGAAACATTAACAATCTCCGATATGCAGACGATACCACTTTGATGGCTGAAAGTGAGGAGGAGCTGAGGAACCTTCTGACGAAGGTGAAAGAAGAAAGTGCAAAAGCTGGGTTGCAGTTAAACCTCAAAAAAACCAAGATTATGGCAACCAGTTTGATTGATAACTGGCAAATAGAGGGAGAAAATGTGGAGGCAGTGACAGACTTTGTCTTTCTAGGCACAAAGATTACTGCAGACGCTGACTGCAGCCAGGAAATCAGAAGACGTTTACTTCTTGGGAGGACAGCAATGACCAATCTTGATAAAATAGTTAAGAGCAGAGACATCACACTGACAATGAAGGTCTGCATAGTTAAAGCAATGATATTCCCTGTAGTAACCTATGGCTGCGAGAGCTGGACCATAAGGAAGGCTGAGTGAAGGAAGATAGATGCTTTTGAACTGTGGTGCTGGAGGAAAATTCTGAGAGTGCCTTGGACTGCAAGAAGATCAAACCAGTCCATACTCCAGGAAATAAAGCCAGACTGCGCACTCGAGGGAATGATCTTAAAGGCAAAACTGAAGTACTTTGGCCGCATCATGAGAAGACAGGATACCCTGGAGAAGATGCTGATGCTAGGGAAAGTGGAAGGCAAAAGGAAGAGGGGCTGACCAAGGGCAAGATGGATGGATGATATTCTGGAGGTGACGGACTCGACCTTGGGGGAGCTGGGGGTGGCGACGGCCGACGGGAAGCTCTGGTGTGGGTTTGTCCATGAAGTCACAAAGAGTCGGAAGCGACTGACCGAATAAACAACAACAACAGTGCAGGAGATTCCCTGGAGGTTCACAATGTCATCTAAAGGGCCCGCAAACTTCCGTGAATGAGCAATCCCAATAGCAGGATAAAAGCTCCATGTGTAGGGATGTATGAAAGTCACTTACCTTTTCGAAGGGTGACATTTGCGATGGGGGGGGAGGCGCTCCGACCCTCCCCCCGAAATTCTGTCCAGCCGGCTTCGCTCTGCCGAGATTCTGTGGAGCCGCCGGCCGGGGCTGCCTGCAGCCGGACATCCGGCCACTGGACAGCCTGCAGGGACGCAAATGGTGGCTGCCGTAGCCACCGCCGTTTGCATCCCTGTATTTTGCCGTGATAGGCATCGTAAATATTTACGTAGCCTATCACGGCAAGCAAAAACAAAACAGCGGACGCAAATGGCATCCCTATCTGTGTGAAGAAACCCTTGCTTTCTCTTCACACAGTTTTCAGTTTGGCATCCATCTTGAAAACACCCCAAAGCACAGAACTGGAGCATGCTCAGTTCCAACTTTTCTAAAGGGACATTTGCCTTGGGACTACTAGGTGGCAACAGCATAAACATATGTTGCACTACATTCCCAGGTGATGGCGTATGGAGTGGAGCATCCATTACATCCAATACCCTGCTAGCAAACAGTGGCAAGGGCAGGAGATGGGTGCCCAGTATTTTGCCAGTTCTTGAGTTAGTGGTTTGTTGTTAAAATGTTTCCCTCCCATTGAAACCAATGGGAGGGACTAAAGTACAGCAGCCCCAGGGCTGGTGTAATTTAAGGCCTTGTATAGGGGAGTATCTTGGGAACAGAAGGGCTTTGGATCCTTGGGCCCCAGGCCATCCTTGATCTCCCCTGACACACCCTTTTTTTCTCCCTGGTGCTGTCAGAGCACCGGTGGCAGATAACAATGGAGGAGGAGGCTCCTGCTGCTGCAACAAGGAAGTCACCGGTGGGAAGCTTCCTGCTTTTCCTCCAGACCACCTTGTCAGGTTGCAGAAAGGGAAGTCCACAATAACCTAACACCCATAAGATGTTCACCCAAGGGCCTCAGGATTGTGCCCTTACAGAATTTCCCTAATTAATGTTTGAATTGGTGTCTATACGGCTTGCCATGGCTTTTCGTTCCTCCACTTTGTTTGCACCTTTGTGTCCCCTCCAAGGTACCGATGTGCACATTCGCAGGGGTGGGGTGGGGTGGAAGAGACAGTGGGGTGAAGAAACTCCCAGACACCAGGTTAAATATTTTAAACCTTTTGTGGCGAGGGACTCGTTTTCGTAGGAGGTAGTGGCGGAGGCGTCTCATTTTCTGTCTCTTCTTTTTTTCCTTATTTTTAAACTCGTTTTGTCACTGTGGAAAAACGGAAGCGGTGCTCATACAGCTCTCGAAGGCCGCATTTTCCCACAATGCCTCTGAGGAAGGATGGTAACTTAAGTCCCATTTACTTCAGTGGGTCTACTCTTAAGTAGGACTAACATTGAATACAACCCCATGGTGCTTCATTTGCTTTATTTAGAAATGTACCAAAAAAGCACAAGTGGGAAGGGGGGGGGGGCCTTCTACCAGGCAGCAGATCCATTACGCACAGATTGCTGGAAAGAGACATTCAGCCCTGGGTGCATCACCTTCAGCCAAGTCATAGCTCTCTCTTTGTTTTCAAGTTTTCAGAAACTACCAGCCTGTATTTCTGCTGACTGTCAGCCCCCTCTTCTCAGCTGGAAGGGTGTCACCTTCTCTAAGCGCTCATTGATATCTCATTCAGCGACGCAGACAGATGCCTAACTATCTGAACATTGGTAGACTATAAAAGTGGGACAACACTTTTGCCATTTCTTCTTGGGAGGGGGAGGGGCAGGATAAATTAAAAACCTTCTCAGGGTTGGGAGTTCTTACTGGGAAAAACAAGAGAAGCAACACCCCCGCTCCCTTAAAAAAAAAAAGTTCGTAGCTCTGCTGCCACGAGAGGTGACAGAACTGCAATCAGCCCTACAGCTATTCAGCTTCAGGTAGCAAAATGCATTGGGCCATCCCTGTTCAGGTTATTTTGATCTAGGCTGGGTTGTGTGTGTGTTTTTCTATGATTCCCTATAAATACCATTTTCGAACTATTAGGAAAATATTTTGGAATTAGAATGCTTGAGCATGTGGAATGAGTTACCTCCCACAATCATGTGGACTACTGTATTACTAAGTGCATTAGCCTTCCTGTAGCTAATGAACCATGTCATTAATTACAGGTTTTCCAAACAAAAAAATTACAGCAAGGCAATTCAAATACTGACAATAAATGGAAGGGTCAAGAAACTACAAAGTACCCCCTTTGTTCTAAACCAATTGTGTTGAATGTTTACCCACATCCTTCTCAAATTTAATTTGAAACAGACAGGATGATTTTATACATCAAGTATGACAGCTATGTATGTGTCCCTGATAACGTTCTCTTGAGCCCTGTAAGCACTCAGTGTGGTTTTCAGCAAATGCACTAAGCTTTCTAAAGATTAAGCTCATGTAACTTGCTTGCATTTCTGTTGCTTTTCTGGAACTAACAAGGCAAGGATCAGTTCTCATGACCTTTGGGGTGTGTGGATGGCTGTTTGTTATCTATCTGGGCTGTGGTTTGTCACTTTGGATGCTCTTGTGCTCCTGTGCGGCTGTCATCTGAGCAGTCTGTCACAGACAAACCACAACTAGACTTATTGCCCCAAACAAGCCTCATCCCATTTGAGCAGTGGTGCAGTGAATCGCTGTTTGCTTTGACAGTGGTGTGTTCAGATCAGCAGTGGGGAAGGTGTGGCCTGCACTGTCATCCCGATGCTGTGGGCCCACTCTTGGTCTCTGGACCAGCCACTTGGGAATCACTTCTTCTTCCTTGTCATGGGTCTGTGTATGTGAGAAACATAGAGAAGGAGACACTGGTGCTACAGGGTGAGCTTGGAGGGGGGAAAACTTACAATGAGACATGGGGAGTGGGGAGCCTAGAGAAAGAAGGAGGGGGAAAATAAATCCATTCAGACCTCTGTCAAGGAAGGGAAAAGAATGGTGTGTGGGAGGGAAGCAGAATGAATAGAGAGATGAGGGAGTCCTCTGCAAGCAATCAGTTTTGACGTACTTAATTTAATAAATGCAGTCTCACACCCTCTAGGGCAGGGGTGGAAAACCTCAAGCCAGGGGGCCAAAACTGGCCCTCTGAGGTTCCCCAGAGGGCCCCAACCCTTCCCCTGGCCTCTTCCCTTTCCCCCCGACCACCAATTGTTTGATGGTTTCCTGGGTTTTGTGCAGTTTTTTCCCCATTCTAAAGAGGTGAGATGCCTCTCCTAAAGCTTAGTTACTGCCAGCAAGAGCTTTATGCTACAATATGCTGGTATTTCTGTTCCCATCCCTTTGGCTCCACCCACCACTGGAATGTGGCCCCCGAGAGCTTCTTTAAAATGGAATTTGGTCTTGAAGCTGAAAGGTTCAACACGCCTGCTTTAGGGCCGTAGGGCGGCTAGCAATAACCAAAATACCAAAACAATCACTTAATAATATAAACATTTATATACAATAATAAAACATTATTAAAAATACCTTAAAGAAATAAATAAATACTAAAGCTCACCAGCAGTTTAAAAAAGTATTTACAGTTCTCTTAAAAAACAGTAGAAAATTGACCTGTATTAATGGAGGGGGACATTATACCCCCCACTAGAACCCAGGGTCATCCTATGAAGCTGATTGGTGGGAGATTCAGGACAGATAAAAGGAAGTACTTCTTCACACAGCACGTAGTTAAACTATAGAATTCGCTACCACAGGATGTAGTGATGGCCACCAACATGGATGGCTTTAAAAGGGGGTTAGACAAATTCATGGAGGAGAAGGCTGTCAATGGCTACTAGGCTTGAGGGCTATGTGCTACCTCCAGAACCAGAGGCAGTGAGCCTATGTACTCCTGTTGCTGGGGAACATGATTGGGAGGGTGCTGTTGCGCTCATGTTCTCCTTGTGAGTTCCTGGTCAACAGCTGGTTGGCCACTGTGTGAACAGAATGCTGGACTAGATGGACCCTTGGTCTGATCCAGTAAGGTGCTTCTTATCTTCTTATGTTAATGGAGGGAAAGCCGAAACAGATGGGAAGACATGGGGCTGCAGGAAGAGGGAGGAGATAGCTCAGAGAAAAAGAAAGTGCGCTATGTGTTACTGCAAACTCTGCCCACTTTTGCCTCTTGCTCCACCCTCCATTGGATCTGCCTCTGACCACCATTGGCTGAGCCTCCCCACCCACTGGCTTTTGTCTGTTGAAAGGTCAACAGCCTTTCATAGAAAAAAAAGAAGATTCTCCATCCACTTCACCAGCACCATAATCAGTGCTTGAATTACAGAGGTGGTGCCCCTCTACCTTTTGTGATGACCACCTTAGCTACTGTTTTATAAGGTGATGGGAGGGGCATGATTTGACAATCATTGGGAGATGTCCAACAGTAAGGCTTGTTGATTGCATTCCCCCAATGATTCGAGCAATGACTACTCTACAATCTGGGCGAATAATATCAATAATGTGGCTGCTCATACCCTAAAGGGTTTCATGAATCATCTCAAAGCAAGATGTAGTGATGGCCACCAATTTGGATGGCTTTAAAAGTGGATTGGACAAATTCATGGAGGATAAGGCTGTCAATGGCTACTAGTCCTGATGGTTATATGCTCCCTCCAGTATCAGAGGCAGTATGCCTATGTACACCAGTTGTTGGTGAACTTGGGTGGAAGGGTGCTGTTGCACTGATGTCTTGCTTGTGGGCTTCCCATGGGCAGCTGGTTGGTCACTGTGTGAACAGAATGCTGGACTAGATGGACCCTTGGTCTGATCTAGCATGGCTCTTAGGTCCTTATGCTCTTAAACAAGTGCACCTTTTAAAAATGCATATTCAGTTATTGCAATTTAAGAGATTTCGAATCTCACACTAGTAATTAAGAACAAGAGGAAAGAGAACTCGGCACTTAAAAAACACACTCCGTAATCTGAAAACAATGAATCCTACTCTTAGAATAAATTGTGCAAATCATGCATCTTTTTAAATTTGCATATTATATCTAGGATATAACATTTGAAATTTATTTTTATTTTTTGCAGTATTGGCCAGACATTTTAAATACAGGCTGTGGTGGGATATAAGTTAGAAAGAAAGCACTGTGCAATTAAACATTACTGTCAGGATGGCAAGGGACTGGAATTCGAAACATTTTTTGTAATGCTGATTTTAAGAATGCATTTTAATGCCCCCAACAGGTTAATTGTTGGTCAGCTGGGACCTGGCACTTCTACCCTTCTGGCATCTATGTGTGTATGTTGGGCAGAAATGTCTCTAATTCTAGTTCTTGTCTTTTTAGTATGAAAGATCTGCTTATTTTTCTGAAATGGAAATGGTTTTCATTAACAGTGTTCAGAGTGACTGTCATTGACTAAGACTGCAATATCTTCTGGTCTCTCTTTGATAAAAACAAACAAACAAACAAACAAACATTATATTTGAGGACATACATATATCTCACACGCATACACTCACACTTCCAATGATAATGAGGGGCTGGATCCAGGATCTGCCTTCTTTGAGAAGAAGGGGACTTCTGGAAGAGGAAGGGCTTTGCTCATGGGAGGTCCCTCTGCCCTATTCTGGGGGGTGGGATCCCTCTCCCCCCACACTACAGCTCACCCCATTCAACAAGGTCTCCTGACTATCAGAGTAGCATTTTCAGGGAGCTGGAGGGGCCGTCATGGTAAAGGTGTTGGGAACTCCATTTCCACCAGTTTAGTTGATCCAACAGGATGATCCTGCCCATTATATTTAGGGCATATTAGGCTGCCACCTATTATTTGCTGATCCTGATGGGCTGTATTCATTACATCAGGTAATTTTCTTGATGATGATTTCATGACTGAAAGAAAAACATGTTAAACATTCTTCATTTCATTTCTTGTAGACCACTCCACCCATCATCATTACTCATCATACCACAGTGTTTGTTACCTCATCAAACTCAGACTCAGGGAGACATGAAACATATGGATACCAAGCAAGTGGTTTCCCCAATGAAAATAAATGCATAAAAGCTCTACATACTTCCTCCCTTACATTTGTAACTTTTTAGTGGTTGGGATGATGGAGATAATAGAACTGATAAATATCCACTCTAAATTTATTACAGGGGATAAAACCAGCCAAAACGATAAAATATTACGGCTATCAGGAAACCAGAAAATGCCCCGGTTCACCGTGAATCCAAAATATTTTCATTTCATTCTCTATTATGTTCAGGTCTATTTACCCAAAGTGCAAAACTGAAAAAAAAAATATTGGGTGAAAGAGGATATTTCAAGTAGGCTTCTAAGTCAATGGCCAGAATCCAGCCGAGAGTTAGGCATGCTTAAGCTTATTGAAAACAATGCATTTAGGCATGCCTAACTCTCAGCTGGATTCTGGCCAATGTGTTAAAAGATGCGAAATGGTGGATCAAATCCAGACATTGCTTTCCTCTACAAATCATATAATAGGAGGCTCAATTTATTTAAATGAATTACAACTCTATTTAATTCTGAATTTCACACGGCCTCACTCCTTTATTGAGTGGCGTTATTAATGCTCATCACTGGGTCTTCCTCAGAGCCTGTGGCAGCTCCTACTGAGTTGCTTACAGCTGGTTAAATGGGAGAATAGTCCTCAGCTGGACCACAAAGCAACAGGGAATCATCAAGGCAGGATGACTGTGGATGCATTACAGCAGTGGCTCAGTCTTATGTAGAAGCAGCATGTTCGAGACAAACCCTGGATGGTTTAGAGGTTGGGGTTTGTCCCCTTCCCTCTGGAACTAGGGCAAAAAGTGATCAAGAGGTAGTTGGGTATACTTATTGCAGTTGCTACTCGACCTTTCCTGCACTGGCAGCAGTAGGGATGCAGAAACAGCTTCTATGCCAAATGGCCTTCTCAGTTGTTGAATGGACAAGCCAACTCTTGAGGGTGGTTACACAGCATAACAAGCAGATCAGCTGCACTCTAGACAGGAAATTACCATAGCTGTGAAATGCTACTTCTTAGAAAGCAGTGAGAGAATTGGACTAATGTGTCAGTCAGTAAGTGCTTTGGGATCCAGAGACTAGGGAAGACAATTTAGGGGTGGGAGGTGGGACAGAGAGAGACGATCTAAGAACATTTCCCTTGCCCTTTTCTGGGACGTGAGGGTGCTGTATTTGTTATTGTTATGCATGTGTTGCAAGCCATTTTAATTCATTTGCTTTTTAAAAAAAAGAGTAGCCCCAAGAACAAAAGAATAAAAGGACATTAGTGGATTAGTTTCCTTTGCGATTTTCTTATATTATCAAGTTATCCTCTCTCTTGTTGACTAGTGCATCTAAAAAGATAAAATAATTCCACATCAATTTAAAAGCATTTTGGTAATTGAAATAAGGAAAGACTGTGTATATGATTGAGAACTTTCATTCTGGAAACTATTCTGGGACTCTGAGATGAACGATATGAAAAAATGATTTCTTCATTTTATAGTATATTATTATACTATAATAATACCTAGTGTATTATTACACTTGATTTGAAATTCAAAATATATTCATGATACGTCCATGAAATCCAGGAAAGTGGGAACTAGAAACCCCATTTTCAGAGCTAAGCATTGCAGATACTACCAGAAACAGTATACAGTCAAGGCCAGAAATATTTGAACAAGGATATCTGTTTTGGCAGTTGGCCTCTGAATTCCACCACATTGAAGTTGAAAGGAAACACACCCAGATGGGAGCGAAGTCAGGACTTTCAGCTGTAATTCAAGGGGTTTGACAAAAGTGGGATACTAACCATTCAGGAAGGACAGCCAGTGGCATACACACATTCCCATCGTTGGTGGTTCATAAGTAATGGAATGAATGGCTGACAAGCAGCTGCATGGCCAGGTGTGGCCTGTTTCCTGGGTACCCCATGGCCAATCAAACAGATGAAAGGCCTGGAGGTGGTTCTGAGTGTTACATCTGCATTTGGTAGATGTTCACTGGAACTCCCAACATGAGGCCCAAAGAGGTGTCCATGCGAGTGAAGGAGGCCATCATTAGGCTGAGGAAAAAACATAAACCCATCAGAGAAATAGCAAAAACAGTGGGAGTGGCCAATACAACAGCTTGGAACATCCTGAAAAAGAAGGAATTAACTGGCAAGCTCAGCAACAGCAAAAGGCCTGGAAGGCCATGGAAGACAACTTAAGTGGATCACCGCAGCACTCTGCTCATGGTGAAGAGGAACCCTTTCACAACATCTAGCCAGGTCAAGAACGCTCTTGCGGAGGTAGGCATGTCATTGTCAACATCTACAGTCATGACAATAAAATGACATGACAATGTAAAGCCATTCCTGGCTTTAGGAATGTAAATACAGAGGCTTCACCACAAGGTGCAAACCACTGGTAACGCTCAAGAACAGACAGGCCAGATTAGCCTTTGCCAGCAAACACCTGAAAAAGCCTGCCCAGTTCTGGCATAAGATTCTTTGGACTGATGAAACCAAAATTAACTTGTGCCAGAACGATGGGAAGAGAAAAATATGGTGAAGGAAAAGAACAGCTCATGATCCGAAGCATACCACATCATCTGTCAAACATGGTGGAGGCAGTGTTATGGCATGGACATGTATGGCTGCCAATGGAACCAGATCACTGGTGTTTATTGATGACCTGACTGCTGACAAAAGCAGCAGGATGAATTCTGAAGTGTATAGGGCTATACTTTCTGCTCAGATTCAGCCGAATGCTGCCAAACTGATAGGACAACGCTTCATATTGCAGATGGATAATGACCCAAAGTTTCTCCAGGCAAAGAAGTGGGATGTTCTTCAATAGCCAAGTCAGTCACCTGATCTCAACCCAATAGAGCATGCTTTTCACTTACTGAAGACAAGACTGAAGGCAGAAAGACCCACAAACAAGCAGCAGCTGAAGGCAGCTGCAGTAAAGGCCTGGCAAAGCATCTTGAGGGAGGAAAGTCAGCATTTGGTCATGTGCATGGGTTCCAGACTTCAGGCAGTCATTGACTGCAAAGGATTTTCATCCAGGTATTAAAGGCGATCCTTATGTTTGAAATGATGTTGGTTTGTTCCATTACTTACGAGCCACCAACGATGGGGGGGCGGGTCTTCCTGAATGGTTAGTGCCCCACTTTTGTCACACCCCTTGAATTACAGCTGAAAGTCCAGACTTCGCTCCCATCTGGGTGTGTTTCCTTTCAACTTCAATGTTAGGGATGTACGAAAGTCACTTACCTTTTTGCAGGTGTGATTCGTGATGGGAGGGAGGCGCTCTGACCTTCCCCCTGGAAAACTCCCTGGCTGGCTCTGCTCCGTGGTGGCTCTGTGGAGCCACCAGCCAGGGCCGTCCGCAGCCAGAATTCCAGCCGCGGCCGGGCTGCTGCGGACACAAATAGCGGCCGCCGTAGCGGCCGCCATTTGTGTACTGCCAGGCTGCCGTGATAAGCTACGTAAGTATTTACGTAGCCTATCACAGCAAAGAGCAGGAACGCAAACGGTGGCTGCTACGCCGTTTGTGCCTCTGCTCTTTTTGTGATAGGCTACGTAAGTATTTACATAGCCTATCATGGTAAAGGCAGCCATGCAAATGGCATAGTGGCCACCATTTGCGTGGCTGCCTTTACTGTGATAGGCTACGTAAGTATTTACATAGCCTATCACGGAAAGAGCAGAGGCGCAAATGGCGTAGCGGACGCCGTTTGCGTCCTTGCTCTTTGCCATGATAGGCTACATAAATACTTATGTAGCCTATCACGGCAGCCTGGCAGGACGCAAATGGTGGCCACTACGTCCGAAAGACCAGCCGCCGCTGCCGGAGCCGCCGCCGCCGCCCCCACCACCACCGCAGGTAAGTTTCCCATGGGGGAATTCCGTGGGGTGGCGGGGAGTGGGAGGCCATTCCGCCATGGGTTTCAGGGGGCCGAATGCCAGTGCATTTGGCCTCACTGAAGTCCATGGCGGAATTCTCCGCCATCCCTATTCAATGTGGTGGTGTGCAGAGGCCAACTGCCAAAACAGTTATCCTTGTTCCAATATTTCTGGCCCTGACCGTATGTTACAGTTTTAATGCTTCAATATACCATTATTTTCTCAGCCCATACCAGCTTCACCATGTGATAGAGACGAGCTAAACCAATGTGTCAGATGACAAAACCATGATATTTGGAAAGACTGAGGATTTGAGTAGCAAGCAGTGGCTGAGGAGATTAGGGTTGTTCTCACCAGGAAAGAGGAAAATTTATGGTGATCTAATTGATGTTTTGCAGTATATGAAGAGGACTGAAACTATTGATCTAGACCAAATTTCCCCCCTGGCAAAAATACAAAAACAAGATGACATAATGCACAGCTTAGGAAATTAGGAGCAGATAGAAATTTAATGCAAAACTATTATATCTTATCCTAAGGGAAGTTCACATATTGAATGCATTGCAAAGAGTCACCACTGAAGCTGGCAAAATCGATTCACTCAAGAGATCATTAAAGTGCTGTAGACAGAGGGCACAATCCACAATGCACTATTCCTGGACATCTGTCACTCATTTCAAACAAGCTGCTTTGGGTCGATGATGATGATGTATTGCTTCCCGAGTCATGTAGGGCTTTATAGGTTAAAATCAACATTTTGAATTTGGCCTGGAAACAAATTGCCAACAATGCAGGCAAGCCAGGACTGGAGTTGTATGTTCACAACGCCTAGTCCCAGTCAACAACCTGGCTGGTTTAGTTTAATCACAACCTTTGAATCACGACACTGAAGCTGTAATCTCCAAACCACTTACTGTTGTAGAGGTTACAGCATTCAAAATAAATGTCAGGAGGATTGCAGCTGAATGTGTAATTGCAACAAGAAATATTTTCTCCCTGGATCTTAGATATGAAGCACAGGCTGCTAGAAGTTGAACATTTGTACATGTTGGGCATACAAAGAAGCCATGTCCTCATTCAAAACCCAATTTCCTTCCTTTGTTTCCATTCTGAATATACACTTGTATGGCCATACGTATTTGCCTGTCAGCCAAAAAGGATCAGTATCTACAAATAAGATCTCTCACCAGTTCGTTGGTACTATCATTAGAAAATAATGGAAGGCTGTAGCAGAATTGGTAATACACTTGACTTGAAATAATTCAGTCTCTTGAGAAACATAGCACACAAATTTATCTTATTGTTTTTGTTAAGGGGATAAAACAGCTTCTTTAAAATGAACAAGCACCACTTCCAGATTTGTTCCTTAGAAATAAATATTTCGTATTCTGTGATGGCAAAGTGGAGGACCATCACCCCTATTTAGAAATCCATGTGCACTGAAACGCACATACAGGAGATCCCTTCCGCACAAAGGCTGTCCCACTAAAAGGCCACATGCATGGATCAACCTCTTCTTGTGTGAGCTGGAGAGTCCCTTGCATGTATAGCTTCCATTTTTGTTTAATCTGCGAATTTGCCGAACACTAGGGAAGAAAATCAAAGCAAATGGCAGCTTTTTCAAAGACAACACCTAATTTGAAAGAATATATCTGATAAAAAAGACTTCAGTTTCTTTTTGAAGTGCACACCTATTTGTCAAAAAAGAAAGAAAAGAAGTGCAGCATCTGATTGGAAGGCCACGACTGCCCCTGATTTGCAGGAGAGGCAAAATCTTGTGTTTTCATTAGTGATCTGCTACCAGTGCCAGGTACTTTCCTAGCAATTCCAATAATAATAATGAAAAGTTGTGGGCTCTGATATGTCATGGCTCTCCCGTGCGCAAGGGCTTCTGCATTCATATCAGTCCAAAGGCGCTGTTCTCTTTATTGAAGTGAATGGGAAGCTGTTATGTGAAGGAGCTCAGTGCCATGGAGTCTGATGCTATTACTTAGGATAGAGGACCAAGAAATAAATGCATGGGATAGGAGTGTGTTGATAATGATGTATTATTCAATTGGATCAAACTTCTAGGGAGCTATCTTCACTTCAGGCTACTTACTTTAGAGCCTTCCCTTTTTCCCCAATATGGCTACTCTGAAGCAAGGGTTTAAATGTAATAAAGTGCATCAAAAGAATTCCTTGAAAAATATAGATCGGTGCTCTCTTTAAAATGCATTAGATGATTGCTTCCCTTAGTCCAGTGGCCATTGTACTAAGCCAGTGCAGTCACTTTCATGCACTTTATTTATGCATTTATTAGAATGATTTCTATCCTACCCTTCTACTGCATTTCCAGTGCTCAGGACAGCTTATGATAGTTTTAGCAACAATTTCTGTTGAATTGTTATTTTCAACAGGACTTAATTTCCACCAGAAATTGACAAAACAATCAGGCTATAACAAACAAAATAATAAAGCAATAAATACAGAGCTTGCCTGTGTATTGTCGGAAAATACATTAAAATTGCCTCATTTATTAATGGCACGGATCAGTTTTCCCCACACATATTCCACCACCAGGTTGAGTGTGGGGAGCTTGTCCTTCAGCCTTCTCTATTAGGAGGGATGACGGCAGAAGAGGTGTTTGGATGTGACATGTGCACGGCAGCCATGTGCAAGAAAGGCTGGGCTCTTTGGGATACATCTCTCCCTCTGGCCTTGTTCGGCATTTCAGCCACCCCAGTCCCAGGTCCTGAGGGCAGCTGCTGGTTGTGTTTGGTGGCTGACTCTTGTAAAAGAAAAAATTCTTGCACTTCCCCTCCATATCTACGATTGCTCCCAGCAATTGTTTGAGGAAGATCCCATGTAAAAATCATTAAGTTCCAAGAGGACCTATACTTTTTATCCGTGTTTTTGCACCATGGCTTTGCTGGAAAGGGTCAGATCTGTGATTTTCACAGTCCAGTCCGTGGAGACAGACATGACCTGTGCTTTAATATGGGTTTGGGGGTAATCCTATGTAAAATTATACTGCAGTGCTTACTCAGTCTTCATCAAAGTACACATTATGTTAATGTAATGCTAGCAGCTATGTTATTTTATTTTATTTTTGTACATTGAGGGAATCCAATTTTTATTGGTGGGCAATAAAAATCACATGGGGAGGTGAGATTTAATGCTTCCTTACCCAACTCCGATCCTACCAGGAATCACCCACCTCCATGCAGTAACAGGACTTCTCTGCCTCCATGGAGAGAGCTAAAATCCAGAGCTGGGGTGGGGAAGAGAAAAGACCCTGGGGGAAAACTTTTTTTAGGTTTTATTCAAAATAAAGCCTAAAACAAAAATGGTAGCCTCAGATAGGATTTTAAAAAATGTTCTTTTGGACACCATTTGCTTTGTGTATTTCTTTTAGCTGAAGGACTGCAATTCATTGTACTTCTTCGTATCCATCAGTGCACATATTTTATGGATATAATTGTTTCTTTGTTTTTTAAAACAGACTCACCACATTATTTTTTGTTTTTACTTACTACTGCTTTTTGAGATTTGCCATTATTGGAAAACTTAGAAATCATGCTTTCCATGGCAACATCTAACCCATTTCTATAAATATAAAGCTGGAGTAGCTTAATATAGTTTCAAAGCCTTCTTGACATGCGATTAAATAGAGTGAGCTATAGTTTTCTGGTATTAATCTATGATTATATTTTAAGTAGTAGCATTATGTTGCCTCTTTTTCAAGCTTCTTTTGGTCACTCTTACAATGAATGGTTATGAAACTGAACGACAAACCTTAAAAATGCTGAGGGATCTCTGTTTTCTGCTTGTTTTCATAAATGCTTTAGATAATATGCTTCCTCCAGAGCAACTTGGCCTGAATAGCCATTACTCCTTTAACTACTGGAGATTTTGCCCTATCACATTAAAAGCCAGTTCGCTCATACCTGCATCTTTTTCCTGGAAGAACCCAAAGGGTGAAATTGTTCATTATCTGTTGGTAAATAACATTCTTTTGACTCTCATAAAAGATCAGGAAGGAAGGAAAAAGGGGGAAAAAATGGCCTAGATTGAATTCAAGTAGCCAAAGCCTTTAATAATGTATTTGTTGTTTTATTTGCATCCTACAAATCCTTGTTTGTCCAAAGAACTGAGAACAGCATTTTAGACTCACAACAGCCCTGTGAGGTAGGTTAGGCTGAGACATAGTGTTTTACTCATGGTTACCTAGTCTATGTTGGGTTCAGCCCCCTTATACTGTGCTGCACCCTGGGAAAGGAGGGTGCAATCCTCTACTGCTGAGTTCCATGCCCTGGCATGTGGGCGTCCCGCCTTTGCAATAGCTCTGCTCTGGGCATTCAGTCTCCACTCCCTTGCCTGCCATTCCCTGCCCCTTGGGCCTCTGACCAAAGGGTTTTTCTACATGAGGCATTTATCATGCTCTCGTCATTCCCAACTCACAGTTGTTTACAGGTTCTTTAGACATTATTGTGACCCTCCAGTTTCACTTTTGAGTCTAACCAGCACTTTCAGCTAGTTTTTTTAGAGCAGGGAAAATGCAGCATTTAACAGTGGAAGTGAAAGAAATCACAATTTCCTCTTGTGTATTTATGCTATTCTGCTACACCACAGTGCCACCTAGAGGTTATATAGCAGAAAAGCAAGAAAGGCAGCGCTCCTTGGGCAGTGCTTGCATCTGTGATGAAACCAAAAGTATATACAATTGATTAACAGTGGATTAACAGCCTCGTGTACAGAAACTCCAAGATTCTGCCTTGGATCTGCCAGGTTCTGCCTCTTGCTTCCCACTCTTTGGCTCTTGTATGTAAGACCCACCTGGGAGCCAAGAGTTGGCAACTGCAGTTTATCCAAACCCAGTCTACCCAAACTGCACTCAACCTAGGGATTGTGGAGAATTCCACCACGGACTCCAATGAGGCTGGATTCTAAGAATCTGCCCCCCCCCCACCGGAGTCCACAGCGGAATGAACGACTAAGCTCCGCCACCTGGGGGAATCTGCGTGGGGCTGGATCCTACCTTCTGCCAGCCGTCCGCTGCCGCCTGTCCCATCTGCTCCTTCCTGTCTTCGGACGCAAGTCTTTACGTAGCCTATCACAGCAAAGAGCAGGGATACAAATGGCACCCACTACGCCATTTGCATCTCTGCCGTTTGCCGGTATAGGCTATGTAATGGCAGGGATGCAAATGGCATCCGCTATGCCGGACGTCATTTACATCTGAAGACAGGCCGGGCGGCAGTGGACAGATCTGGCCGGTGGCTCTGTGGACTTGCTACGGAGCGGAGCCGTCCGGGCAGGATTCTGGGGGGAGGAATGGATTGCCTCCCCCCCCCTGCGGACCCCCCCAGTGGACTCAAAGGTGAGTTCTGTACACCCCTAACTCAAACCCCTACCCTAGCCTTCCCCAACCTGGTGCCCTCCAGATATGCTGGGAATGATGGGAGTTGCAGTCAACTTATCTGGAGGGCACCAGGTTGGGGAAACTTACTCTAGCCAATGCATCCAAAGATCCCTATGAGCTTCTTCTCAGAGCCTTATCTATAAGCTGGTATATGTGCTGCTAGGGTGATAGAAAAATAGATTGAGTGTGGGGGGCGGGGAACAATATTTCATGGCTGGTTTGGTAAAACATTTTCACTTGGAGACTTCTGATTATGGAACTATAGCCATGGCAGGAGAGATCCCCAATCTGTGTAAGGCAAAATATTTTATTTTGGCCCTTTCATGCCTATGCCAGGTACACCAAAAGATTCAACAGTTAAAGCGAAGGGAGAGCTGTCCTGGAGCAGTGCCTGCATGGAGTTACCACCTGAGAGCCATATGTAATCTACTCTGAGGTCCTTGGAGAGAGAGAAAAGAGTATTAATATCATAAATGAATATGCTGATGTAATTTTTTCGGTGAATGGAGCAAGTTCTGCATATCTGTACTGAAAACTCTTCCGGGCCTGTCTGGTTCCTAGGATCTGCTGCTCTTCGAAGGTCAGTTAGAGCATCACAAATAGTATTTAATGAAATGATTTGTAGTATCTTTAAGTACAGAACATTTTCTGCATGATCTGTTTCTGGCATAATAAATGCAATTGTTTGTGTGTTGTGTATAGTCAGACAGGATAGGGACATATCCACACAGAGCAGCAGGGTTGTGGATCGCACCCATATTGAAATGTCAGTTTAAAAATAATAGTTTGCAAAACAGCAAGGACATGGGGTGGATAGTTGCATTGCTTGTCACTATTGGCATCAGAAGTGTATGCGGTCTTGAATCTTCCCTTGAAGTTATGTACTGATCTGTTTACAATATATGCCATCCAATAACAAAGTTCTCTGGTGGGCAGTTTACAATAATAATGAAAACAATAAAATACAATGATGAACAATATAGTTAAATGAGTTGTGATTCCATATTAAGGAGATTTCCACATATGCCACATTTTATATCTTGGGATAGTCCAGTTCCAGTACTAAAATGTTATGGTTGTGTGGCATGCAGTTGCACAAGCATTTTGGCCAGCTATCAGTTATTGTCTGAGATATCATTTGTGAGAAACAAGCCACTATCCCTCCCTGCACCCATATGTCCTGCCATTTTGTGAACATTTATTTTATACTTTAAAACGTTATAGGCATTATCCAAATTATCTACAACCCTGACATCACTTCCCTGCAGCGCTAGGACAGGCAGGTATGCCCTGCCACACCTCAGGCATACCTGAGACCAAGATAACTTTTGGACAGGTGTGGCAAGCTCATGTTGTAACACCTTACTCCTTCCAGAGATGCTCCTTGAATAAGCTCCTGAGACTGCTTGGATTAGTCACAACAGCAGCATTAGCAGTGGCTGTAAAAGGACAGGGCAGCATCCTAGTTATGCCAGAATGTGGCTGCCTGAACTGGCACTGGAGCCAGGGAGAGACACGTCAAACATAGCACATCAAAATTGTGCATCACGCCAAAACATCTGGAGGGCCACAAGTTGCCCACCCCTGCCATGTGTCCTTAACTGTACTGTACTCCAGTGCTGGTGGTTGCATCACATTCAACACACAACTTGTCCCTGAATTGGATCCCTTGCTAATAGTTGTGATTATTGTTGTTACAATCATTATCATCATCCAGTCTTTAACTCAGTTCTGGGTCCAAGTTTTGTGGGGCCCTTGGGCGTGCCACCCTCAGTGGGCCTCCCTAACCTGAAAGAGGCAGGACGTATAAACTGAGAATTACACTGGTCTCTTACACTGATCTT
Organism: Heloderma suspectum; assembly: GCF_057233095.1. Classification (NCBI taxonomy): domain Eukaryota; kingdom Metazoa; phylum Chordata; class Lepidosauria; order Squamata; family Helodermatidae; genus Heloderma; species Heloderma suspectum. The sequence continues at coordinate 298,571,090 of NC_139459.1, forward strand.
CCGATCTTCTTGGATTCTCTGTGCAAATTGGAAAGTGTAGCACTGTTAGGGTGGTGTGCCCTCTTTTGATCTTGGCGTTCTGGCAGATGACCAGCTTTGCCACCATCTGGAGCTGGTCCTCCTTTAACTTTGCGCCTCAAGGTGTAATCTTATGCTGTATTTTGGTTTTAGCATATGTCATGCTTCTGATCACTGAAAGGCATCCTGAGTGGCTCTCTTCAGAGCCATTGAGTCTGCAGAACACACACACGCTCCAACACCTGGTGGAGTAAATCAAATGTCTGCCGATGGGTTTTGCAGCTAAATTTAAGTTTGTACTCTGTGTACAAGAGAGGGAATGTGTGTAGTGGAAAGCTCTGCATACTTGAGCCTGCCATACGTGCTGTATCTTACGAAATCTTCTTAACATGGCAAGAGAAATCTTGCTTTTGAATAAAGTTAAGGACAGCAAACCACAAAAGTGAGGCCATTCAAGCTTAAGGTTAACAATCCACATAGTTTGTACACCACAATGGGGTTTTTTTCCACCATGGTATGAGTTGGGAGATGATTTGTCAGGCGTTCTGTGGCTTTTCTTGGGATTTGTATAGTTACTTGGAATATGAATGAAATCTCTTTTTTGGGAGACAAAGTTTTATTACGAGTGTTTGCCATCTTTTAGTTCAACCTTGAAAGCATTGGCTGAAAGTCAGAGCCCTACAGCTAAGAAAAAGGTCCATATAAAGTGCTTGAAGGAAAGAAGTTACAATAACATTTTCAGCATAGAAAAACATTTTTTTTTGCCTTTACTTATATTATTCCTGTTCTTTATATCTAGCCAGTTGAAACCTAACCAAGCTTGGTCTTTTATGCATCTGAGTACAGACTTGGAGAGGTCTCCAAAGCATTCAATTCTGGTGAAGGGCTAATAATTGTATTGTAACACTTCTGTTCAGTTCTAGGGGAATGCTAGGAATGGAAAGGGATGAAAAGCAGCAAGTAGCATGAATGGAGAGAGACTTTGGATTGAAAGGGACAGTTCTGGGTCCTTGGATCAGTTGAATTCTTCATACATTTTTAGGTCTTAAGAAGAATGACTCATCCACTCCAGAGTGTTAGAAACAGTGGTGTAGGAGAGCCAGGTGCTCGCAGGGTTGAAGCACTTCTGGATTAGCAGGAATGATAACATCATCTGCCACCCCCACTATCTCAGACCTCCCAGGATGGATTTCCCCAGCAGCAATATATTGTGAGCTCAGCTATTCCTGTTGTAAAGCACAGTATTTGGGGCTGGCTGTCTTGAATGTTCAATTACGATCCATTAGTTTTTCAGAAGACCTGCTCCTTATGGAGATAAAAACCACTAGAACTGGTTTGCTGGCTTTGAGATAAAATGTTTCTCTCTGGTGCTAGGAAATAAACCCCTGGGAAATCTTAAACTGGTGGTCCTATGCTGTTTGGGGATAGGTGGCATCCATCTCTTTCCCTTTGTCATGCAATCTCACTTCTCTCCTGCTAAAGTCCAACATTCTAGCCACTATACTGCCCTGTGTAAACTCACTATTCTATGACTATCAGTTCATTCAAATGAATTGAGTATTATGCTATGTACTTCTTCTCTTTGGGGGGGATTGCACACACACACACACACACACACACACAATACACACAGAGAGAGAGAGAGAGAGAGAGATCAACACAGCTGCGTGCAGTTTTGTACTCTCCTTGGGGTTGTGGCTAAGGGATGGCCACGATGTGCATCTGCACTTCAAAATGTACCACTATACAGCTGGTTAGAAATATGAATTTTTGAATATGCTCTCATAATTATCTGATTCTGCACAGTTTCTACTGTTGTAGCTGTCTTACTAATATTTATGTGTACTATTAACTACGTAACATATATTGTCCATAAAATAAATGGTATATTAATGTCATAGTTTTCACTAAACCTTGTATTCAATTACATTACATACATGTCAGTATCCTTCTTATTAACACATTGAAGGGCAAAACAGACATTACTTTAAACGTGTGTCTTGCAACTATGTATACCTTCTTTCATTTTTACTCTAGAATAAGCGCAGGGTCCCTGATCTGGATTGGGTTCCTAGTTTGGGGGGGCAAGGGGGCTTTTAAGATCTGGGTTGGGGATCCTGCACCTACTCTAGCATAACATGAAAAGAAGGCATAGCTGGGGGGGGGGGAATCAACCTGAACATACCAGTGTTTGTTTGCTGTCAAGAGTAGAGTGGGCGTTATTTTGAGAAGATAATGAAATATTTACCAGAAGTTATAATTCTCAGATATCAAATCAATATGATAATGTACTTTTTGATGTACGTTTCACTGCAGTTTACAACACGTCCAAAATATAATGGATGTTAAAATGTTTTGCTATCTCACACCAGATTCGTAGCTGTGTAAATCCATTGCTATACGTGGAGTGATTGTTCACTGATTCTGAAGGAAGCCTGCCAATTACAATAGAAACATTTCAAGATTTGAACCAAATACGCTATTTACTGAAGTGTTTGCAGAATTGAGAAGGTTGTGAAGTATTGTAAATGGCATAGTAAATCTTGGCACTCCGATAGCCATGAACCATTTGGCACATCAGCTGCATATCAAAGAATAAGGCAGGAAGCCTGAAAAGACAGTGGCGGTCATCTGTGGGGAGAGCGCATACTGTGGGTGGTAGTGGCGGTCTTTCTTTTCTCTCTATATATGCTTTTTTGTTTTCCTTTTGGACTTGCTTGCTTTGGCTGCCGTGAGTTGAAATCGTGCGGATAGAATCACTTTGAGCTGGAGGTAATTCCATTTCTTGTGTCTCTTTCTGTTCTCCAGACTTCTGATTGTATTTGCACATGGACATATGCCAAGGTAAGTTGCAACCTTGCAATTTGCTGGTATGCAACGGATACCCACAGACCAATCTTCTGTCCTAAAATAAGGCAAAAATTATTGTTACATTTTGTCAATCTGGACGAGATAGAAAGATTTCACAGTGTAAGTATTTATAAGTTCTTGTACTTTCTTTCTGAAACACAGTACACTGATACAAGCTGCTTGGCCTTCTACTAGGAAACCTAGAGTTTTAATTTTCTGTGCACTTTGGTTTCTTCTGAATATAGAGGATATATTATACCTCCAGCCCTGAAGCATATTTTCGTTTTCATTTCATATTAAATTTGTAAAATGAACTGTAACTCAACTGTACAGTTGTTAACTGTAGCCAAAGACATGCACTGCCTGCCTGCTTCCATAGGATTTGGAGGAATAACACCTCAGAGACAACTAAAAAACCCTCCCCTAAGAACAGTGACAACTACAGGATTATAGAGGGAAAGATGCAAGAGAAAATAAGCACACCTGACCTGACCTTTTTTCTTTCAGACTCCTAGGCTTAGATATTTTATTATTAGACAATAATAATTAGACAATATTTTCTCCTCTCTCTTCTCCCTAAATGCTATGTGGGAATGAGATCACACCTTCCTGCCCTTCCCACTAGGTGTACCTGTCTTGCCAGCATCCATACATGGGCATAACATTTGAATAGGGCATGTGAAATCCAACATGCCTAAGCCTGCAAAGTACAGTCAAGTTCTCTAATATAATCCAGGAACTGTGAAATTTGGGTCTGTGCACAGTGGATTTTTCATTACCTTTCTTGACCTTTGGAGCCTTTCACGGCTTGAAGCAAGGGTATCTGCTTGCTCGCTCATTCACTGAGATGCTTCTCTGGTTTTCCTGGCATTTGAGGTGTGGTGGGTGGCTAGGGATGGGTGAATTGGTCAATTTTGGTTTCTCTCCATTTCTCACTTTTCCAATCTTAAGTTTGCTCTGAGCATTGAGAATTAAAAACAGCAACTCACATTTGCATGAAAATTGGTATGCATTTTTTGTGTCCATTTCATCGGATACATGCATTTTTGTATTCAATTGTGTCTAATATACATGTATTTTTGCAAGCACTATTCATAATATAATGCATCTTAATGTTATTTTCACTACTTTTGTGTGCAATTTCCCCTAAGAGGCACATGTTTTGTATACATATTTTTTTTTTATTGGAGCACTCCATTGCAAAATTCAGAGAAGTACAAATAACTGAGTTTCAGTTCATGTATTCGTTTGAAAGTGTGAAATTTCTTCAGACTTTTAAACTGTTGTTAATCTGTTTTACTTGAATTATTTTTATATTATTTTATAATAAATATCAATTATTTTAATATATTAATTATTCCATGGTAGTTCAAACAGTTTATTGTAAGCTGTCCCGATTATGCATTTGAAGGTCAGGGCATATATCTAAATAATACATAAATAAATGAGTAAATTATGAATATGCCCTATTGAAACACCTGAACAGATAGTGTTACAGGGTGAGAAGGAGTAAAGATGCTTGAAGAACTAGAGCTTTGTGAGTCCAATCCAAACTTTCCCAATCTTCACCCCCTGAACTAATATGCAGGTTAGAATGTAATTATTTGTTGGCTTATGTACTTCCCGAATTTTGCAATTCTCAGTGCAAAAAATGAATAAAAATTATCAAAATGCATTAAAAATCATATTTCAACAGAAAATATGTTCAAAAATGTGTTTTTCTTTTTGTAGGTATTTAAATATAGCAGGTTAATGTGGAAATGGGACAGAACAGATTTATGAGTAAACACATATGAAAGTGACACAGACTGGAAATTAACTGATTCACCCACCCCTAGCCAGGAGATTTCTGCTTCCCCTATGAATGGGGAGATCAAAGTATCATCTACTCCAGGGTATCATTTTAATGAAAGGATCTCATATGCATGGAATACATGTGTAGATCAAGTTGCTCCAATGAAATGCACGGGTAAATTGTTAGTACAGTACAGCTCCAATACATGTATTTAGATTTATTACATATGAATATATAGGACTGGATTCAGATTTAGTCATACTTAGAGTAGACCTATTGAAATCAATGGGACTTAAGTTAGTCATTTATTTGGGCACATCTTTGTATGTGCGCCAGAAGGATAAATGAATGTTTGTTATCCAAACATGGCAAGTGATATACCTTGTTATTTCTTGTAACCAAGTAAGCAAATTTATTAATGCTAAAGTCAAAGGATGTAGTGTGCTGACCAAAATAAATACAGCCAGTAGTGATCTGTGTGTGTGTGGGGAGGTTGAAGTTAACCAGTTGCCCAATGCAGATTGAAGACCCAGGGGTTCAGGACTTAGGCAGTTTACTGGTAAACACCCCTAGGGTGCAGCAGAGGAAGGCTGGAAAATATAACAATGACATTAATGTGATAAATGTCTAAGTGGATGCATTCAGGATGGGGCTGCCAGTGTGTTTATGACAGCAGTGTTTGCTTTTTGAACTGAATAGAAATATGAATATTAGTCACATAAGATGAAAGATTAAAATCTAGTTAACTACATGAAAAATCTAGTTAACTACATGAAAAAATAAATCAAAGCAACATTCCTTTTCATACAAAATGCACCATTGCCAGCCTGCATTCTATGACATCAAAGGAAGACATAACTCAAGAATCTATTTCATATTTTGTGAAAATGACCTCTGGGCATAGGTCACTTTTCTGGATAGCAACAAAGTGTTCTTTCTCTTCTATTGTACTGTCAGTACAGAGTCAACTACATGTCAACTTGGCACATGGTCTTACATGCTTGATGAGCTATAGATTTTTCAACAATTATATTAGCTCACTAGAGTACAATGATGCCCACCTCTTACAAATACTACATTTTCTTTTTCCAGAACATAATGGGTTAAATCCAACATTGATCAGCTGGAATTCCCCCTACTGTCCTCCCCCTTGCTCTATCCTCCCCCCCTTTCGGCCCTCCCTACATCCCCAAAATCTTCTTTGGAGGATTCCCCAACCCTTCAGACCAGATTTGGGAGGGCACGGGGACCTGTAGGGGGAGGGGAAACCTGTACTGCTAGCAGTTTCTGTCCTACTGGAGGATTTCTGTCATTGGATCTAACCCAATCTGTGAACACGTTTGGAGCATGAAAGGTAATGGGATTGATTTGGCTTTTTAAGGCTTTGAAGCTCAGGATTCTACCCAATAGTTAGAAAAATACAAGTCATTCAATGTACACATGAGGAGGGTTAACTTGAGCCCACTCCCACATTGGGTGTGTGTTTGGTACCCATGTAAAAGGACCCTGTGTATGTACTAACGTACCTGAGTTATGTTCCTCCACCATAGGGGACCTCTGATTGGCCTAAGATTCCCCTTGTGTGCAGGAGGTCTATGCATATGCATTGGTACACAAATGCACGAATTCATATTCACCAGTGAATATACTCTATGCGTATTCATTGGAACACAAATGCATTCGTTGGTACTCAAATGGGGTGTGGTTATCATGCACCTGGGAGGGGGCAGGGCTATGCATCATGCCTGCAAACCCCTCACACATTCTTTCAGCATATAAGTGGCTTCAAGTGAACCCACCTAAGAACTTTATCAAAGTGTGAGGCAATTAGTCTACTGGACCTTTGCTGTACTTCTATATGTTGAATGGAGTGGCGTTTTTGTTGTGCATTTTTAAAGGGACTGTAATCTCCTTTTTATTAGAAGTCATTATTTAGACTAGGTTCACATCACAAATTTTTTGATGTGATAATTCCAGTTGACATAAAGGAAAGAAAATTCTTACTGCAAAATAAGCACCACCTTCATGCTTATTTCAATAGATACCATGGAAGCTGTCTACCTTTGTTGCTTCAAGTTTAAATGTAAATCTTTATCAGATGTTAAAGTTTTGTACACCACAACTTCATGATGCGGAGAAATTTCAGTAAAAATTCTAGAATATTCTAGCCTTTTATTTGGCATTCTCTATGGCATTTGATGGCATTACATTTGCATTTGATCTATCGGGCATTGATTAGTCTTAATTTTAATGAGCAACCTGATACTCCTCAAATATTTTTCGGTTTGTTTGGGTTTTTTTGCTTGCCTTATTGTCAACTTACACTTGTTTCCCCAGAGCTCGTGTTCCTTTTTATTTTCCTCATGTGGGCAAGGTTTCCACTTTTTTCAAAAGTGAGCTGTATTGCCTTTTAGAACTTCCTTGATTCTGCTCATTAACCATGCTGGCATCCTCTTTGGGCCTGTGTGGGCCTTTCCTAATCTGTAGTATACATTTTATCAGAGCTTCTATTATAGTGGTTTTAAATAACCACCAAGCTTCCTATGGAAATCCTGTGGTAAAGCAATAATCTGGAGATCAAACTCCACAATTCAGCACACTTCACAAGAAACCCGTATGAGCTGAATCATGGGTTGAGTGATGATGTGCTAAATCGCAATTTATCTTTGTGATGGAAAGCTCCAGCTTTCACACAAGCACTCTTGAATTCAAAAGTTAAAGGAAGCCAGCCTCAATAATAAAAAAAAGAGTAACTCATCATATTTCTAAAGTTTCTGTGAATTGGCGCTTAAGGTAAACTTCTTTGGCTACTTGATACAAGCTGATTTATTACTGAATAAGAGAAGACCTGAACACAAAATTATATTAGATTTTTAGATTTACTTTATCCTTTAGATAGAGATGAGTCACATACTGCTTCCTCTGTTGTGAACTGACTTTGTGAAGTTTCATCTGGATCAAGCTATTGTGAATTGTTCCTTATTGTCATTGGGTGTCACCACCCCTTTTGTCTCCAAACCTGACTATCTCAGCTATTTTATTTATTTATTTATTTATTTATTTATTTAATGTCTTAATTGCCCACCTGGCTGGTCACCCGGCCACTCTGGGTGATGTACAACAATACAACAGTTTTAAAACAATAAAATTCTACATTAAAACATCATATTTCTAAAAATACCCTAACCCACCCAAATGCCTGCCTGAACAACCTCGTTTTTAATGTGTGGCAGAAGCTCATTAAAGAGGGGGCATGGCGGAGTTCCCTAGGGAGGGAATTCTAGGGATGGCGGAGAATTTCTCCATGAATCTCTGGGAGGCTGAATGCCAATGCATTCGGCCCCCCGAAATTGTTGGTGAAATTCTCCGGCCCCTGCGCCCCCCCCCCGGGATGGGACTTACCTCTTTCGAATGTCCCTCTCGGCGGCGGGTCCCGGCGGCGTTTCAGCGGCGTTTCGGCGGGGGAGGGGGCCGGTCTTCCGACTGGCTGCCTCCACTGCCATTACAAAGTAAAGTAAAAAAACAACAACACACACACATGATAGGCTACGTAACGATTTACGTAGCCTATCATGGCTAGATTTCCAAAGTCAGCCGTGATAGGCTACGTAAATCATTATGTAGCCTATCACGGGTGACTTTGAAAAAAAAAAGCGCCTACGCAAATGGCAACGCCCATGGGCGCCGCCATTTGCATTCCTTGTTTGGGCAGGGGTAGACTACGTAAAGATCTACGTAGACTACGGCGAAAATAAGGGCAACGCTATTTGCGTTGCCCTTATTTTCGCCGTAGTCTGCGTAAATCTTTATGTAGACTACCCGGGCCCAAATAAGGAACGCAAATGGCGGCGCCCATGGGCGCCGCCATTTGCGTACGCGCTTCCCCCACCCCCAAGTCACCCATGATAGGCTACGTAATGATTAACGTAGCCTATCACGGCTGACTTTGGAAATATAGCCGTGATAGGCTACGTTAACAATTACATAGCCTATCACGGGTGTTTGGGGTTTTTTTACTTCATTTTGTAATGGTGGCGGTGGCAGCCAGTTGGAAGACCGGCCGCCGCCCCTGCCCCTGCCGAAATGCCGCCGGGACCTGCCGCCGAGAGGGACATTCGCATGAGGTAAATCCCATCCTGGGGGGGTGGCGGGGTGGCAGCGGAGAATTTCACCAACAATTTCGGGGGGCCAAATGCGTTGGCATTCGGCCTCCCCGAGTTTCGTGGAGAAATTCACGGCCATCCCTAGCCACAGGCCGCCTCTCGCTCACTAACTGTATCCACGGCACATGGAATAACACTCCAAATCCAATCAATTTTATCCGCAAAGTGCCTTGCCAAAGCCTCACAGGAGGCCCTAGAATGCTCCAGCGGTTCCGGAGCAACTGAACCAACCAGGCTCCAGACTACTTGGAACAGCCTTCTGGGACAGCACTCAGCAGATGCAATAGAGGCAGCATAATATTCCTTTTTTGCTGCTTTCACCACCACATGATAGGCTGAAGATACAGCTCTAGCCCGTGTCCGATGGTCTTTGGAGCAAGACTTCTGCCACCGGTGCTCTAGCTGTCTCGCCTCCTGTTTCAGAGCTTGTAACGCAGATTGAACCATGGTGCAGTCTGAGCCCTGTTCAGAGGGAGATGGCATTTCAGAGCCACCCGATCTAATGCTCCAGTGATAGCGGCATTCCACCAACCCACCAGGGTCTCGACCGAGTGGCCATTTGCGTGCTCTGGAAAATCCCCAAGCACTTTGAGGAATCCATTTGGATCCATAAGATGCCTGGGGCGGACCATTTTAGTGGGTCCTCCACCCCTGAGGAGCAGTTGTGGAACCAAGAAGTCCAACGTCACCAGAAAGTGATCTGACCATGACAAGGGGGTGGTGGATATACTCCCAACTTCCAGATCACTCCCTGCTTCTCCAGAAACAAACACAAGGTCTAGCGCATGACTGGCTACTTGGGTGGGCCCAGTTGGAATAGGGTACAGCTCCCAGGAAGCCATAGCCTCCATGAAGTCCTGAGGTGCCCCCGTGAGGATGGCTTCTGAATGTACATTGAAGTCCCCCAACACCAATAAGTTAGGAGACTACACATGCATATCAGAGACCACCTCAGGCACCTTGGCTAGGGAGTCAGTCATGCAGCAGGGTAGACGGTAAATGAGCAGACCCCCCAGACTGCCCTTGGGGCCCAACTTCCGGTACATGCACTTTCTGCTATGCCATTACAGCAGAAAAGTTGGAAAGTGTGTGGGGGTGGGGGCAGGGGTGGGGTGGGGGTTCCTTTAAAGAACAGAAACTTTCCTCTGTTTAGTTCCATTGACCACCCATCCAGGAAAGCAGAAGCAGAGCAAGCACTGAGCTCCTTTTGGACAGCAGTGATGATCACATCATGTAACCCAACAGCAATAACAGCACTGTCAATCGGCTTCTGAGTAGGGAAACTGGAGCACAGGAAAGCACTTGGAATACTACAGGCACCTCCTGTCCCTTTCTCAGCATCCTGCCCTTGAGTCAAATATGGTGGGTGTGCTGATGTGAAGTTCCTCCCACACTTTAGCAAGCACCAAGGAGGACTGGAGGGAGAAGGGGAAACATTTCTTATAGCCTATGAAGAAAAGCCAGCTGCCTCATTGCCTCAGAATGAGGCAATATTTGGCCTCATTCTGTAAATTATGTAAAAAGTATGTATTTCAGTGTTGCTTATATTACTTAACACCCCACCCCCCCATAAACATGGTAGTGTAGCAGCTGGATATCATAACTGGTAATTTTGAGAGTAAATCAGTTGCAAAACGTTTGGATGATCGTAATAGAGAAGGGATACAGTAGTAACAGGAAGGGTAACTAAGTGCTGCTGGCCAGGACCTAAAAGGGTCTCTGGCTAAAGGTGAAGTAATGGCCTTCATTACTTTCAAGTCACACTCACCACCAAAGGTTCTATATAAATCTTAAATATTAATAGTACTATCCATAAAATAGGATCATAGTAAATTTTAGAGATAACAGCTGTAAGTATTACAGTCTCAAGTGAAGGCATTCTTCTCATTTTCTGCAGCAGTTCTAAGAACCAATAGATATAAATGTGATTCCCATAAATAAGTTCACCTTGGAAGCTGCTTCCACTAGTCAACTTTGTAGAGCTGAAATGGTTGGCAAGAGATGACCTAAGGCCAAGCCAGTTAACCTGCCTCCCACATGTGCCTCCACCACCAACCACTTGGCTTCCATCCAAACTGTTACAATGCCTGTTCTGGGACAGAGAGTATACTACAGATGAGACACAGGTGGCATTGCCGATATGCGTCCTACAATCTCCCCCCTCCCTGGGAAGCTGTGAGAAAGATAGCTCAGACTTAGTCTGCGACGAAGCTGTCAGGAGCGCCCTAGCAGCCTCTTTCAGTACACTCCAATAGCCAACTCAAGACACAGATGAAAGGATTCTTTTCAAGGCTTTAATCCGTTTACAACTTAATGACTCTTTCAGATGCTAATCACCAGCGACTAAGCAATGAACAGCAGAGTAGCCTATGCACCGAGTAGGCAGTTGATCCCCATTTGAAGGCGAATCACTTGAAGACCCTGAACTTATGGGCTAGGTAGAGATCCTCCCTCTTTCCCTTGGGTCCACGGGAGGCAGCCGTTGCTTGCGCGCCAAACGGACACTACACCTCCTTTCCGCGCCCTCCATTGCTTGTCGCTCCCTGCGTCTGCGTCAAGTGTCTAGCAAGCCCCGCAAGTGTACTTTCTCACTGCTAGGATCACTATCTATCTCAGGAATGCCGGCAGGAGGACTCTCTGCCAGCTGCTGTGCCTGTGAGGGATGAGTTGTCTCCTCTCCCACGGATTGCTGATCCTCCTCAGAATCAGAACTGCTCTGAGGTTCTGTCAGCTCAGTTTCCACCCTGACAGAAGCCCAGTGCCATTTTGAGAGGAATAAGAAACATGGAGGAAACAAATAGGTAGGGCTATCCTGCAGTTTCCCCTCCCACATGAAAACTGATGAATACTTTCTGTTGTCTTTTAAACTATTGTAATGCATAAGGCCACAGCACTTGATACAGAGGACAGGTGTAGCTGCAGAAATGCAAGGGAAACCGGGCATTAGTTAGGACCCCAAAAAAACAACCAGGCAAATGGAAATGTGTCAGAGCCCCCGTTATAAGGGAAGAGTGGGGCTTTATCAAGACAGAAGGGGAAGTAAGTAGTATAAAGTAGGGTGAGTCAAACCGTGTTGGTGAACAGAATGGCCAATGATGAGTCAATGAGGTTCTCTGTGTGGAGCAGTGAATGCCAATGGGTGTGCGTGCATGCATGGAACAGAGAGAGTGTTGTGGATCCACCCTCTTTCTGAGGTTATCTTAGCTTTCTTCCTGTAGGGGGGATCCATTTCTTTTCAGTGGTATATCGACCACCTTCAAAGATAAGGTGAGATTTTTTCACCTGAAACAGCCATTAGTATGGGGCGGGAGTGCAGCTTGGCCTTGTTGAGATACATTGCAACTATTTCTGTGTATTTAAAAGCAAGCTAGTCCTTATCTACTTGGCATTTTTTTCAACTTCATGAATGGCACAGGTTCTCATACAAAACATATCTAGAGAAATAAACAGTATTTGCAGTCGTTGACTGAATGAAAATATCCCTTCTTATACTTTGTTACTCCCATCTAGTGCCCTATAAATCTAGACAACCAGAAACAACTTGTAATGACTTAAACATTATACCAAACAAGAGATTCCAAGGGGACATGATCAGGATATAATAATGAGGCAATGTCAAAAGGATTTATGATTATTATTCATATAGCTGAACCATATGCTCCAGCTACTGCTATAATCTTACTAGATTTGGTCCGACATCTGTAGTGATAATGAGCAAAATTTCATTACACCATAGTAAAACAAAAATCAAGATACAAAAAAATAACTAGTAGGCTGCCAGGAGAAACACTGACTTTCTTGACAGGGTCAAAAGAGATTTTTTAAAAAATGTTGGATGCTCCGGACAAACCTGTAGATCTGGCAACCAGCTGTTCCTGCATTATTATAGGGGGTCCATATAATTGATTTCCTTTACCATATGCTTTTTATCACTGCTGTAAGAGACCAAGCACAATTATGTCACAAAGATTAAAGAAGAAGCAGCAGCGGCAGCTACCTACTTCGCTAAATGAATCAGAGAGAAACGGTAGAGGTTCTGAATAATACTGTGTGATGTCTTGAATCATGATAATTTCTGTGATTGTGCCTTTAATAAGAACTAATGGCTTTGTGTGCTTCAGATTAAAAGCAAACACACGTATACACATACATGGGCATGCTCTTAACAATTCTCCAACTTCCGATGTAAAGTCAAAAAGACTAGCCATGCTTCAGAAAGAGCACTAGGCTGCAAACAAATTTATTTTTAGTGGCTTTGAAATCTATTTATTATAGACAATAAACGCTATTAATTATAGAGGCTGGCTTTGACTGCGGACTCCCTTTAACCTTGAAAGTGTACGTAAGACTGAGAGACACTGCAGACTATGTCAGAAGGGCCATGAGGGGATCACACATTTGAAAGCATCTCATATCAGCCACTCTTTGTCCATGCGAAGCTAGAACATCAGGAGAAAATCTAGCTAATTTTTAAAACTGGTATGTTAGCTCTGCACAGTCAACAAAAAGTTAGATGTGGAGGCACTTGAAAACAAGGGACTTGCTCCTCCTCCCCGCCACACGCATATGCTTCCCAAAATGGAACAATCCTGTGTGGGACTATACTACAGGTGGCTTTGAACAATAGATCCTATGGATCAATTTATGTAGCCATGTTAGGTGGCAGAAAACACAATAAAGCCATGTCCAACTGAGATGCTTGTTATGACATGGTGGCCAGTTTTCCAAATGAACCAGCATGAATTGGACATGTATCAAAGGTCTCCCTTAATATCCACTGTTACTGGGAAAGGCTTAGAGCAGGGGTACACAACCTCTTTGGCCCCAAGGGCCAGATGTGATACTGGCTCAGCTACATGCATGTGCACACACATACACACCCCGCCCCCAGCAATCTTGAAACAGATCCCAGTTTCTTTGCTGCTACTAGCTAGCAGTTGTGGTGAATGAGCAATTTATGTGATGATCTCTGGGGGAGGGAGTCAAGAGTATAGGGAGTGGGGAAATTGGCAGGGGGGAATTTGGTGGTGGCAAGGGGCATGGCACCCTTGGTGGGGCAACACGTAGCCCCCAAGCTGTAGGTTGTTCACCCCTGCTTTAGAGTAATGGATGGTATAAAGATAGCAATAATTCTTTTCAGATTGGGACTATTGTGTCTGTGTTTCATAGGAAATATATTTTGCAATATTACTTAGAGTAAATAATGCAGAGTCTGATAAGCAGACATTATTCATTGTTAACGTAAGATTTATTATTTTACTTATTTAAGCTGTTTCTATACGGCTTGACACTGCTGACTGCCTTTTTGAAAAACAACAATAAGATCTTTGGTGGTTCCAGAGTCCGGGAACCTGTCCTGTTCTGGAGTTGCACTCCCCTTGAAGGAGCAGGTGTGTGGCTTGGGAGAACTCCTAGATCCATTCCTGTCACTGGAGCCCCAGGTGGACTCCGTGGCCCAGAGTACTTGGAGCCAGCTTTGGCTGATCCACCAGCTACAGCCTTTCCTGGACAGGGATGACCTAGCCACAGTAGTGCATATGCTGGTAACTTCCTGATTAGACTACTGCAATGCACTTTATGTGGGGCTGCCTTTGAAGAGAACTCGGAAGTTGCAGGTAGTGCAAAGTGCAGATGCTAGACTGTTGACCAGAACAACTTGTAAAGACCAGTTTTAAAGGAATTGCACTGGCTGCCAATATGCTTCTGGTCAGAATTCAAGGTGCTGGTGATGACATTTAAACTCCTAAGTGGCTTTGTTGTTGTTCAGTCATTCAGTCATGTCCGACTCTTCGTGATCCCATGGACCGTAGCACGCCAGGCCTTCCTGTCCTGCGCTCTCTCCCGGACCGTGCTCAAGTCCATATTCATTGCATCGGTGATGCTATCCAGCCATCTCATCCTCTGCCGTCCCCTTCTCCTTTTGCCTTCAGTCTTTCCCAGCATCAGGGTCTTTTCCAGAGAGTTTTCTCTTCGCATTAGGTGGCCAAAATATTTGAGCTTTAGCTTCAGGATCTGTCCTTCCAATAAGCAGTCAGGGTTGATGTCCTTTAGGATTGACTGATTTGACCTCCTTGCAGTCCAGGGGACTCGCAAGAGTCTTCTCCAGCACCACAGTTCGAAAGCATCAATTCTTCGGCGCTCAGCCTTCCTTATAGTCCAGCTCTCACAGCCATACATTACTACTGGGAAAACCATAGCTTTGATTAGACGGACCTTTGTCAGCAAGGTGATGTCTCTGCTTCTTACTATGCTGTCTAGGTTTGCCATAGCTTTCCTCCCAAGGAGCAAGCGTCTTTTAATTTCATGGCTACAGTCACCGTCTGTGCTGATCTTGGAGTCCAAGAAAAGTGATGGGGCCAGATGCCATGATCTTAGTTTTTTTAATGTTGAGTTTCAAACCAGCTTTTGCACTCTCCTCTTTCACCCTCAACAAGAGGCTCTTGAGATCCTCTTTACTTTCTGCCATTAGGGTGGTATCGTCTGCGTATCTGAAGTTGTTGATAATTCTCCCGGCAATCTTAATTCCGACCTCTGATTCATCCAACCTGGCGTTTCTCATGATGTACTCTGCATATAAGTTAAATAAGCAGGTCGACAATATGCAGCCTTGTCATACTCCTTTCCCAATTTGGAACCAATCGGTTGTTCCATGTCTAGTTCTTACTGTTGCTTCTTGACTCTCGTACAGGTTTCTCAGGAGACAGGTAAGGTGGTCTGGTACTCCCATCACTTTCAGAATTTGCCACAGTTTGTTGTGATCCACACAATCAAAGGCTTTAGCGTAGTCAATGAAGCAGAAATAGACGTTTTTCTGGAATTCTCTTGCTTTCTCCATGATCCAGCGAATGTTGGCGATTTGATCTCTAGTTCCTCTGCCTCTTCGAAACCCAGCTTGTACTTCCGGTAGTTCTCGGTTCGCATACTGCTGAAGCCTAGCTTGTAGGATTTTGAGCATCACCTTGCTGGCATGTGAAATGAGCGCAATTGTATGGTAGTTTGAACACTCTTTGGCGTTGCCCTTCTTTGGAATTGGAATGTAAACTGACCTTTTCCAGTCTTGTGGCCACTGTTGAGTGTTCCAAATTTGTTGGCATATTGAGTGCAGCACTTTAACAGCATCATCTTTGAGGATTTTAATTAGCTCAGCTGGAATACTGTCATCTCCGCTAGCTTTGTTGTTACTAATGCTTCCTAAGGTCCACTTGACTTCACTCTCGAGGATGTCCGGCTCAAGTTCAGTGACTGCACTATCATGGCTACCAGGGACATTCAGATCTTTCCTGTATAGTTCTTCTGTGTATTCTTTCCACCTCTTCTTAATCTCATCTGCTTCTGTTAGGTCCCTGCCTCCTTTGTCCTTTATCACGCCCGTCTTTGCATAAAACATTCCCTTGAGATCTCTGATTTTCTTGAAGAGATCTCTAGTCTTTCCCATTCTGTTGTTTTCCTCGATTTCTTTGCATTGTTCATTTAAGAAGGCCTTCTTGTCTCTCCTTGCTATTCTCTGGAACTCTGCATTCAGTTGGATAGATCTTCCCCTTTCTCCCTTGCTTTTTGCTTCCCTTCTTTCCTCAGCAACTTGTAAAGCCTCATCAGACAGCCACTTGGCTTTCTTGCATTTCTTTTTCTTTGGTATGGATTGAGTTGCTGCCTCCTGAACAATATTACGGACCTCCGTCCATAGTTCCTCAGGCACTCTGTCTATCAGGTCTAATCCCTGAAATCTATTCCTCACCTCCACTGTATATTCATAAGGGATATGATTTAGGTCATACCTGAATGGTTTAGTGGTTTTCTCTACATTCTTCAGTTTAAGCCAAAATTTTGCAACAAGAAGCTCATGATTTGAGCCACAGTCAGCTCCAGGTCTTGTTTTTACTGACTGTATAGAGCTTCTCCATGTTTGGCTGCAAAGGACATGATCAATCTGATTTTGATATTGACCATCTGGTGATGTCCATGTGTAGAGTCGCCTCTTGTGCTGTTGGAAAAGAGTGTTTGCTATGATCAGCGTGTTCTCTTGGCAAAACTCTATTAGCCTTTGTCCTGCTTCATTTTGTACACCAAGGCCATGCTTGCCTGTTATCCCGGTTATTTCTTGACTTCCTACTTTAGCATTCCAATCCCCTATGATGAAGACGTCATCTTTTTTTGGTGTTAGTTTTAGAAGGTGTTGTAGGTCTTCATAGAAGCGATCCTCAGCTTCTTCGGCCTCAGTGGTTGGGGCATAGACTTGAATTACTGTGATGTTGAATGGTTTGCCCTGGATTCGTACTGAGATCATTCTATCGTTTTTGAGATTGTACCCCAGTACTGCTTTTCCCACCCTTTCGTTGACTATGAGTGCTACTCCATTTCTTCTAAGGGATTCTTGCCCACAGTAGTAGATATGATGGTCACCTGAATTAAATTCGCCCATGCCTGTCCATTTTAGTTTGCTGATTCCCAAGATGTCTATGTTCAATCTTGCCATCTCATGTTTGACCACCTCCAGCTTACCTTGATTCATTGATCTTACATTCCAGGTTCCTAAACAATATTGTTCTTTACAGCATCAGATTTTCTTTTCACCACCAGACACATCCACAGCTGAGTGTTCTTTCGGCTTTGTCCCAGCCGCTTCACTCTTTCTGGCGCTACTTGGAAATACCCTCTGCTCTTCCCCAGTAGTATATTGGACACCTTCCGACCTGAGGGGCTCATCTTCTGGTGTCATATCTTTTAGCCTTGTGATACGTTCCATGGGGTTTTCTTGGCAAGAATACTGGAGTGGGTTGCATTTCCTTCTCCAGTGGACCACATTTTGTCAGAACTCTCTGCCATGACCTGTATGGCATAGCTTATGGCTTCACTGAGTTACGCAAGCCCCTTTGCCACAACAAGGCAGTGATCCTTGAAGGGGCCTAAGTGGCTTGGGACCTCGATATTTGAGGGAGCGGATCTCCCTATATATGCCTGATGGAGGATTGAGATCTGTTGGAGAGGCCCTCCTTTGCATCCCACCAGTGTGAGACATACACTATGGTGGGCCGTGGGATAGAGCCTTCTTTACTATGGCACCCCGGTTGTGAAATGGCTTCCCCTTGGAGGCCCTATTGGCACAGACATTGGTTTCGTTTTGGTGCCAAGTTAAAACAGGGCTTTTCACCAAAGCCTTTGAGGGCTACTTGAATTCCCTAAAGTTGCACAGTGTTTTAACTGTTTTATTGTTTTAGATTTTTAAATTGGTATTAGCTTGTTTAATGGTTTAATATGCTTTTAGCTATTTAAATTGTTTGTTGCTTCATACTGTTAAAATTGATTTTATCTGTACACTATCCTGAGATCATAATGATATAGGTCAGGATGCAAATGTTTTAAATAAATACATACATAAAATCTGAGATGGATGATATTAGATGGAGTTGGATAAAGGCTAATATATTTTTCAGATTAATATCTGTTGATTTGAAGGAAAACTTAAAAAAACCCTAAATTGAATCAATTTGCTCCATATAGGTTAAGATGTGTTTATCACATAGAGCATGATGTATATTGGAGATACCAAATGGGGACACTGATTTTCTTCATATATTTTCAATATGTCCCTTAATATTCTGGAAAGAAATATAGTGCTATAATGGGATATTGGTTATCATATGAGTCTAAAACAATTTTGTTGAGTTATTTGTAAGGAACTGTTAGTGAAACAATTTAGGACTGATAGTAACTTTTCTTAACAGCTGCTTAAATGTGCTTCTTATTAGAAAAACGTGGAAAAACTCCCTGCATCATAGTGCTTGCAGAGAATGTGGTCTGTAAGGCTTATTTCCAAATTAGATACATTAAGAGGACTTAGTCTGAATCACAAACAAATTTATTGAGAGATGGATAATGTTTCTCAAATGCACATTTATGCAGATTTAACCAATTAATTAATCAACAAAATCTCATATGATTGATTAAGGTTTCTTGGATTATAACTTTATTCCTGAGAACTTTATTTCTTTTCCATGGGCAAAGAAAAGTGTGTTTTGGAGCTTGAAACAAACCAAATAACCGGATTGGAACTGACACTTTCCCCCCAAATTGAAAATAACCTAACCAAATCTTAGAACTCAAAGACCAAGAAAGTTAACTTCTACTGATGTTTCATGTTTATTTCCCATGATTTTTTTTTTTAGATAGAATAATGGTATCATAACTCTCCCAGATAGTTCAGTGTAGAGCACATGCTTTGCATGCAAAAGGTCCCAGGTTCAGTGCCCAGCATCACCAGGTAGCCCTAGGAAAGACTCCCTATTTGAAACCCTGGATTCCTGCTGCCAGCCAGTGTACTCTTGGGTTGGCAACATGGTTCCTATAATCACCTCCTACTACGTCCATGATGTGCCCTGCCTCCCCCAAAAGGCAGGCAGGCAGGCTGGCAGGATTGATCCCATTGCTCCTGCCTGGTATGAGTAGAAGCTTGAGGATGGCCGTGGGTAAACTAGAACAGGGCTGCATGTAGGGATGCTGGAGAAATCCGCCATGGACTCACATGAGGCTGGATTCCAAAGAATCTGACCTCCGGAGTCTGCAGTGGACTGGCCACGCTCACCTCTGCGTCTGCAAGAGTTCCCATGGGGTGGCTGTCCAGCTTTCTTAATGCATTTACTAATGCTAATGCGGCTGCCATTAGCTTATCGCAGGAAAATTACAGCCATAAGTGGTGTGTTGTATGCCATTTGCAGCCATAAAGCACTTACTTTTACATAAATACAGCCATAAACAGCTGTAATGTATGTAAAAGTAAGTGCTTTAGAGCTGCAAATGAAGAGAAAATGTGACATTTACGGCTGTAAATTTTCCCGCAATAGGCTAATGGCAGCTGGCATTAGCCTATCACTAGGGATGTGCGAAAGTCACTCAGCTTTTTGAAGGGGGTGATTCGTGGTGGGGGGGAGGTGCAGAGCACCTCCCCCCAAAATCCTAACCCGGCCGGCTCAACAGCAACTCCGCGGAGCCTCCGGACGGGTGCATTTGCAGGCATGCGGAGCCTGCGGACGCAAATGGTGGTGGCTACGGAGGCTGCCATTTGTGTTCCTGTTTTTTTGCCATGATAGACTATGGAAATATTTACTTATCCTATCACAGCAAAAAAACAGGGGCACAAATGTTGTAGCGGCCGCCATTTGCGTCCCTGTCTTTCGCCGTGATAGGCTACGTAAATATTTACGTAGCCTATCACGGCAAAAAAACAGGGGTGCAAATGGCCCCCTTTTTTTTTTGCTGTGATAGGCTATGTAAATATTTACATAGCCTATCACGGTCTCCTCAGGGACGTAAATGGCATCCCTGCATTAGCCGTGATAGGCTACGTAAGTATTTACGTAGCCTATCACGGCAAAAATGGGGAAGCAAATGGCGGCCGCAGATGCGGCCGCCATTCACAAAGTAGCACGAACAGCATCAGGTAAGTGCTCCATTTCGTGTGCCTTTCACGGGGTGCGGGGCAGGGGGCTTCGTTCCGCCACAGATTTCAGGGGGCTGAATGCACTGGCATTCGGCCTCACTGAGAACCGTGGTGGAATTCTCTGACATCCCTACCTACCACATCTTTTAGAAAGCTAGAGAGCCACTCCACCAACTCCGGTGGATGCAGCAGGCCTCCAGAGAAATCTATGGGGCCCCGAGCGGCCCAATTGCCCTGTGGTAGACCCCCCCGGACCAGATGATGGGGGATTTGCCCATCTCTAGCTGCAGGTGACACAATGGAGTGGGAAAAGGAAATGAGCAGACTGCTGTTGGGCTGGGGGCAACTCAACAAGGTGGGAGGAAGAAGAAGGGAGATTGGAACTCGGGTGGTGTGGACAGTGGAGAGCAACACGTAGGGTGACAGAGATTTGTGGGACTCCATGGTGGTGGTGGGGAGAAAACAGGGAAGGAGTCTGTATGTGTTCTGTTGTATATGTGTCCGTCCCTCACAATACCTCCCCCCTCCCACCCCCTCCCACCCCCACATGCACACACACTCCATAACTCTGTCTCTGTCCTTGCTTTCTTGACATTTGATAACCTGATCCCTTTTTGCTGCATGTCTGTCAGCAGTCACTGGGAAAGAGGTAAGGCAGTGGAAACAAAGGCCCAACTCCTGGGGAGAGCCACTCACACTTTAGGCCACTGCAATCCTTCTAGTTCCTTTACTTTTCTTACCTCTGCCATCCTACCCAAAGAACAACTCTTCTTGAGACAAGTTCTAGCTGTTGTTGCAGCTGTGAAATATGAAACATGTATGTATTTACACTTTCTGCTTTCTACTTTTTATCTCCATTAACCATGGCACTAGTAATTGAGTGCAGTAGGATCATAACACAGCTAGAAGACTCTTGTTGGAGGAGGAGGAGGAGGAGGAGGAGGAGGCAGCCGAGTTGCAAAATGACTGGTGCTAGCTCTCCTAATCTTTTTTCTATGACGTTTGGCAAATGGGCATTGGGTAAGAAAGCAGAGAGGGATACACAGGAAAAGAGGCTAGCTTGCAAACCACCATAGCCACTACAAACTCAAGGCCAAACATAGCAGTCAGGGGCAAATATTTAGGCAATGTTAGTCATCCAGCTGATGTGTGTATCAGCATATTAGTGTGGAAATCCCTGTTAAACTCTGTGGGAGGTTCTGCTTTGATCCTAGCAGCACCTGCTAGTCTGCTGATGGTTTCTGTTCTAGGAATCCCTGTGAGGAGAAGAAGAGAGGGAGAAGCTCACCTGTGGCTTTGACATGCTCACTTCATTAATTAGAAGGCTGGGTGAGCATGAGGCAGGAGGAGAGATGGGTGGCTATGAAGCAAAGAGCTGCAAGAATTGGGAGGGGGCAGCAAAAGTAAGGATTATAAACTGGCAGATAAAGGCATTCTTGCCAGAAGTATCTGTCTGGGAGGATGCACAGTAACAGCCCCCAGCACCACTATAACTTTTCAAGCATCTTCCTTCCTTCCTTCCTTCCTTCCTTCCTTCCTTCCTTCCTTCCTTCCTTCCCCCCCCCCCATCGTTCAGTTTGCTTTGGTTGAATATCTCCTTTATCATCAAGTTTACTCACATGGTATTCAAAACCCTCTTGCTTGTCTGCCAAGGCCTTCAGCCAGCTGAAATATTCCACATCTGCTGCAACCTTGCTTTCTCGGCTTGCACAAACACGAGCCCCTGAGATGACTCCATGATGTTGTTTTAAGCACCTGACATATTCCATCTATCTTCTTTATTTTTAATTATTTCTAGTCTATAGGGTGACCTAATCAAACAGGCTTCTGTCTGATGTCAGGGGATTCTTTCTTTTTTTGGTACTATAATCTGTTCTCGTTCCTATATAATTCTCCTCTTTTCTTCCCCCAATGCTATCAAAGTATTTTCTTTAACAAGCCCATCAACTAAAACAAAGTCTGCATTCTTGAATTCTAAGTCACACATAAACTTTAAAGATGCTGTTTGTTCAGCGTTGACAGAAGCAGTCGGCTGTCCTAATTTACCTTCTCCATATGTTTTTATTAGAGCTGTGAGAGCATGCAAAAACCAAGTGGGAGGACAAGCTCTCTAGTCTCTTTCTTTCCTTTACAAAAATGAAAGCCCTTCCTGCCCTTCAAGTTCATAAACTTCTGTATGAGCAGTTCTACTGGGGAAGAGATGTACCAAGTTTCCTATGACATTTCTGGTACCACAAATGGGAAAGTTCTGTCCACAAAGAGCCACAGGAGTATCAGTCAGTATTGGGATCTGAAAACAAAGCTGAGGTAAATGCAAAGCTGCTGACAGGAATGGTAACCTCATCAGTCACTCTAGTACAGCAAGGCCTGGCAGGGGGCAGAAGAATAGTGCTGGGCAACAGCAGTGTTTACTCCCTGGCCTGTTTAGTCAGCAGCCGCACGCTTGGCATGACTTCATCCAGTGTGCATGTATGTGAGTCTGTTTGGGAAATATGGTGTGTGTGGTGGTTGCTCGGTGGTAGGTGACATCTGAAGCAGCCAGCTGCCTTGACATCACCAATATAAGGGACGTATGTTACCTCACAGAGCATTCTGGCCCAAAGTCAGGTAGATGTCCAGTTTACAAACCTTCCCCATGCTTGTATATTCTAGCACCAGAGGGCAAAGCATCCAGCCTTTCAAGAAGACAATAAAATACAACTTATAAAATGGTGGCACAATGCCCTAGGTAGGGAGGTACAAGAATTTCATTTCAGTTTATTAAACATCAAACTCTTCCTGTTCACACCCCCAAATGTGAACACGAGTGCATTTTTCAGGCAAAGCTTGTACATTCCTGAGCTTGCGATCACGTTACAAAATACATACCTAAGAAAATTGCACACTTCTTTAAAATTGTGCATTTTGGGGTAAAATGCATTTTCATGGTTTTGTCAATGGGAGGAAAGTACACATTTGGGGGTGCACTTTAAAAATGCACACCTAAATGCACATCTTTCCCATTCGAACAACAGCAACAAAAAAGCTTGCATTTGGGAATGGAAACGAGGTGGACTGAGCTTCAAGGTGGAACTTGGGGAAACTTGATGGGCTTGAGCCTGGAGTCGGAGAGGGAGTTTGGCAGAGGAGGTGGAGGAAGGCTTCCTGGTGTTCACTGCATTTTTTAAAGGCTTGATGAACATTTCCATGCTGGGATGGGGGAGGTTACTTTGTCATGAAGACATTAAAAATAATAAAACCAGCCGTTTTTAAGCATCAAAATATCGACTGAAGATGGGGGAGCTATGCCAGTTTTTACCACTCACACAGGCAATATCACATAGACATATTTGACCCAGGAGACATCACTTTCAACTTGTCACTTGCAACAGCAATTAATGTACCTATCTGGGTGGAAAGCTGATTTTCCCCAGTACAAAACAGAAAAGCATACGGTGCTTGGAAATTTTGGTAGTCCCATAGTAGATGTGCATGCTCAAAGAAGTTGTCTGAGCTTGCATGCAATGACTGTACTGAAGAAGAGGGCAAAAATTGATAATCTATACAAAGCTGTTAAGACAGCATCATAACACCCAATGCAAGCAAATGGAAATGGAGAACTGATTGTTAAGCTCAGGGGTGACTCCTGAAAAACTTGTTTAGGGGAGCAAAGGTGTGGCAAACACCATTATTAAGGGAGCAAGGATTTTGCTATACACATTAAATAGAAATACCCTATGAAAGCTGGGAAAATGAATGGTTGGCAAGCAGTATTGCCTCTTGGAGCATCTCTGGTTAAGCTCATAATGCGAGCACAGAGGAATTCCAATCAACCTGTAATGCGTAGCACATTTTTGTGCTATTTTGTTTTTCATTTTAACCTCATTGAGTACTGGAGGCTGAAAATGTCTTGATTCTGGGCTTCCGTTGCCTCTTAGCTGCCAACCACTAACTGATGTTCTAGGACAGATGTTTTAACTATTGACAGCTTGTTATCGCCTTCACTTAGGCCTATCTTGTTTGGTATGCCTTTTACCTAGTTGAAAAGGTCAGCCATGGAAAGGCATTTGATGATTTTGTAAGTGGCCATTTTCTGTCATCTTACATGTACTTCAGTTATACATCAACCCCAAAGAGATAATCAAGCACTGCATATTCCCAGGTGGGGTGTTTGCAATTTAGTCCTGAAAAAAAGAAAATAAAGATTCTTCTTAACAGATTCCTGGAATGATTAAAATATGCTATTTATAATCTACGTTAAACCGCTGGAGGAGGTTGTCTGGTGTTTTGGAGTTTGAGGCCACAAATATGCAGATGACACCCAAAACTATCTTTCCTTACCAAGGAAACTGTTGATGTTCGGAACTGTTGCCTGGTATCAGTAACAGACTGGATGAGTGCAAACGAACTGAAACTTAATACAGACAAGACTCCTAGTCAATAGAAAGGCAATTGAGGTTCAGCCTGTTTTGGATGGGGCTGTGGTCCCCTTGAAAAATCAGGTTTATAGTTTGGGGATACTCCTGCATTCACTCCTAAACAAGGATGCCCAGGTTTTGGCAGTGGCTAAGAGTGGTTTTGCTCTTAACCAGCACTTGTGCCAAATTGTGTCTGGAAATGGACTGGCAGTTAGTATAACTGTTGTAACCTAGGAGTCCCCTGCTCTCTATCACTTGTCCCAGTGGTTCACTGCACCCAGTCAGCCTGGCTGGAGCATTCTGAAGTTTCTAAACAGTCTTCAAAGGCAGTCCCACAGAGTATGTTGCAGTAATCCAAACAAGATGTAACAAAGGCGTTTGTCACTATGGCCAGATCAGAAACCTCAAGGAATGGACATAATTGGTTTTGTTCAGCTGAGGCTGGTGCACCAATTATGTCCATTCCTTGAGGTTTCTGATCTGGCCATAGTGACACAGGCCTTTGTTACATCTTGTTTGGATTACTGCAACATACTCTGTGGGACTGCCTTTGAATACTGTTTAGAAACTTCAGTGGATTCAGAATGCTCCAGCCAGGCTGACTGGGTGCAGTGATCCACTGGGACAAGAGATA
The DNA here is from genome assembly GCF_057233095.1 of Heloderma suspectum. Classification (NCBI taxonomy): domain Eukaryota; kingdom Metazoa; phylum Chordata; class Lepidosauria; order Squamata; family Helodermatidae; genus Heloderma; species Heloderma suspectum. The sequence continues at coordinate 298,596,381 of NC_139459.1, forward strand.
GAGAGCAGGCGACTCCTAGATTACAACAGTTAACTGCCAGTCCATTTCCAGTCCATAACTAGATAACTGCCAGTCCATTTCCAGGCACAATTTGGCACAAGTGCTGGTTATGATGGATAAAACCCTAGCAGCTTAGGAGAAGGTTACCTGAAGGCCTGCCTTCTATTGTATGAATCTGCTGAGCTGTTGAAATCTTCCAGACAGGCCTTTCCCTGGCCAACACAAGCTCTCATGCCATGTCTTCCCTTCTCCCACATCTCCCAGCCCCCCTGTTGCATCTCCCACCTCCTGCTGCTTTTTATGGCTGACACAGACAGAGTGAGCCCACCTGCCCACCACCCACCAGCTTGCTCTGAGAAAACACTCAGAGAAAGCCAGAGGGTGGGTGGTGGCTGCTTCAGAGAGCTCCGCCGACTCCTCTCCCACTGTGGCATCCCTAGAGCACCTGCTGTAATGCAGCAGCTCCAGACAACCCTGTCAGCTCTGCTCTGCTGAGTGCCTAAAAGCTGACTGAGGCATTTTTGGTTTTGTTTTGTTGTTCTCAGAAGAAGAAGAAGAAGAAGAAGAAGAAGAAGAAGAAGAAGAAGAAGAAGAAGAAGAAGAAGAAGAAGAAGAAAGCTCAAGCAACTGGAGAGGCAAAACAGGATACAAATGGTAAAGAGTGCACACAGCACCACCTCCCTCAGCCACCTCCTTACAGTGAGGTAAGCACTGAAACCCTGCACACTGAGAAATTTTCCGAAATTCTCACTGCATCCCACCATTTTTGGATGCAATTTCTTTTCACCCTTCTCCAACAAACGGTCAAAAAGCAATAGATTGGAAAATTTGGCACAATGCTAGTTCAAACCCAGACTTTTAAGAGGTAAGCACTCAAAGCCCTGGATCTGAATGGATGAATCTATCAGTTTCGGTTTCTCTCACATTCAAAGTTTTAAAATTCTTTCTTTCCTGAACCCAAAGATGTGTGTGTTGTTGTTGTTGTTGTTGTTCAGTCGTGTCCGACTCTTCGTGACCCCATGGACCATAGCACGCCAGGCCTTCCTGTCCTGCGCTCTCTCCCGGAGCGTGCTCAAGTTCATATTCATTGCATCCGTGATGCTATCTAGCCATCTCATCCTCTGCCGTCCCCTTCTCCTTAATTCTTATCAACAACAAATGAACAAAATTCTCACCCATTCCTAGATGAGGGGACATTGGCCCAGTCACCTTGAAAACTATCAATCAGTCTATCAGTTACTGTTTATCTTACATATAAGATACATTCCCTCTACCTCATCACCTGTTTCCTTGCACATATTTTTGTACCATTTCTCAAAGAGATGCAAAAAACTGCTCAAAGGGGGACACTTTTTTCAGAAGCAGAAGTATTAGGGAAATGTGTCCTCAGCTTTGGCTGTGTCAAAAACATTATCTTTTACTTTCACAAGTTGCTTGTAGATAAACAACTACACTATAATCCAGCTTCAATGCCTTATCAGGTCTGGGAAAATCCCAGGTGCCCAGTCATCAAAGAGCCCCAAAATGTAATATTGACCCCTGGAAATTCTAAATATATGTTACAGGCCTGAACTGAAGAATCTGAAATATTTTCCCAGACATCACTCAAAAGATAACCTATGCACGTTTTATAGATATGCTCTATAAGTATGCTGCTATGAAACCACTTAAGGAGCCATCTCTACTAAAATAGTGAACCAAAACTGGCTGCTCATTTTGTGAAGCACTTGTACTTCAAACAGTAGTGCTGTAATTTTAACTCAAACAAGGCAAGAGTCCAAGGTGATATTCAGAATATCTTTGAACCAGAGATAATTCAGACTGCTTCAGGTGGCTCAGATCTGAGTGGGTTTGAGGTACAGTTGGCTGGTTCCAAGGTTTCATAGCCACTTGGGAACCTAGGCTGTATGTGTGTTCTGAGGTGTTTTATTTATTAGTTTGATATATTTCTGTAACCTCTTCCAAGCTCTACATACCTTGAAAATGGCCAGGCAGAGAGGAGCAGGGAGGCAAGGCGGGGGATAGTTCTGTGGCTGACTGGTCTAGTTTTATTTATTTATTTTTATTTTACTTTATTTAAAATTATTTAGGCTGCCTTTAAGGGTGGAATCCTTATTCCCTGATAAATCAGGGAATTACTTTATCAGGGCTCTCCGTTTACTTCCAGTCACTGTGCTTTCTTTGCTTGTTGGTTGTAGAGACGTGCGAATCTGCCTGGGTCCAGTCCAGGGGAAATCCTCTTGGGGCTCGACAGATTCCCCTGGAGCCCTTGGCCCAGCTTGCGGATTTCATCTAAAATTTTCTCTTTAAAAACAGCAAGATATGTACATGGCGTAAGCCATAATTTAAGCATAGCTAAGCACTTTACGGCTGCAATTTGCATAACATACACAAATTACAGCCATAATTTGCCCACGATACACAGTTTATGTATCTTGACATTTTTAAAGGAAATTTTTTAGACAAAATCTGAAAGCAGAGCACAACCCTCCTGCTCTTACTGCCAGTGCCAGCACTGGAGGGAGATCTGCACATTTCAGAGATCGGATTCTTAGGAATCCAACCCCATTTAAATCCAGTTGAGGATTTTCTCAGCATCCCTAGTTGACTGTCTGATATTAGCAGCATGCCAAGTCATAGGCCTGATGCACACATGCATGTGGCATTCACACTCAATGCTCACCCAATTATGCCTTCCCCCAACCCCCCCTCCCATTATGGGCGGCTGTTGATTTTCCTCTTGTAACCAATGGGAAAGATATCCTAGACTTCAGAAAATGAGGTGTGGTGATCCACTGCCTTAGATCTGAGGTGAAGTGCAGTGGTACCCTAAATCACCAAGCTGAAGCAGCCCCTTATCCATGCCAACAAGGTGGGTTCTAAGTATGCACAGACCTACTTCACAGTATCAGGAAGAACAGATTTTTAAGATCTACCAGCTTCCTCTTGCTTCTACTGAACATCATCAAGGCTAGGAACAGTGGGGTACTGAATAATAAGAGAGAACTTCTCCAGTCTTCTATTCTTGCCAAAAGTTAATATTGCTTGAGTCAGTATCCTATGTTGTAAATAGAGCTGTGCACAAATGACCTCTCGAAATTCTCCACTCTATTTGTGGGCAGAGAAATTGGGAGGAGAATTTCACCAAATTTCTCCAGTGGGAGGAGAAATTCTCCAACAACTTCTCACAGGTAGGGCTCACCACTGGCAAGGGTCATAGCACAACTTCTTCCTTCTTTTTCCTATGGGGTTTGGGTTTTTTTTGCACGGCCACTGCAAGTGGCAACAGCAGCAAGTGTGTTGGGAGCCTGGCTCCCATTTTGCATTCTTCACAGTACCCCCTACCTAGCATTATTCCAGGGCATGATGGGGTGGAGAGGGAAGGCAAAACCTACCAAAATATGGGGAAGAAAATTTGGAGAAATTCTGCAAAGTGGCCTTTTATTTTGAGGAGGGGGGGGAGATAAGAAAAAGAAAAATCTCAGGACTTTTCTGAGAAAAATGTCCTCTGAGAAATGTTGGCCCAGCTCTAGTTGTTATTCTTTAGGGTTCAGCACTTTCCCCAGGACTTTCCAAATGTAAAATTTCTGAGGGGTGATTGTGGATACATCTTATCTCTAATGCAGCTGTAGAAAGATGATTGTACAGTGAAAGACAGGACACTCCTACACACTCCTCAGTCACCTCCTAAGTAAAGGAAGCACAAGAACCTAGAACGCAACCCACCAGAATTTCTCTGAAGTTTCTTCTCCTTTATTTTTCTTTTTGAAAGCAATTTCTTTTCTATCAAATTGAATGAGAATGGTCAAAAATAATGTGGGAGAAATTTTTGGCATGGCACTAGCTGTAAATCCTTATTTCCATTCTAGTTTCTAGTCATCATTTTGAAGGTGGTCCCCCAATAGCTCATGGTCTCCCATGGAAGCTTAAGTTTATATTTTCTCATGTTAGCAAACTACTTTAACAGGATTTCGTCAACATTATCATCAAGATAGTCATTGTAGCCAGATAAATGTTTTCACTTTGGGGTAGGATAGAAATTACATCTGGAAAAAATTGAAAACTTACAAAAGTTTGAAGATTTAATTTCTGACCTTCAGTACTAGTTCCAATGAAGTCTAGACTTGGGAAGAATCCTTAACTGGATTAGTAACTTCATCATTTATGCCAACATTTGGAACAATACTACAATAACTATTTGGTTGTACGGGCTTGTATATTGTTTGAGAGTTGTGGTTCCCCCACAGGTCGGGAATGTAACACTACCAGAATTCTTTTATGAATAAGTTAATAAGCAGCTTGTTCCTTTGTGTCAGAGTCCTCCCTTTCGAGCTTATAACAACCTTGAGGGTTAGAAGAACAATGGGAGTTTCTTGATACCTATAGGTATCACTCAAAGTAATACTTATAGCTCTGCAGATCACACCACCCACACCACCCAAAAATGGTACCTGTCAGTTGTGATAAGAGTTGTCAGGAGCCAGCATGAATAGAAAATGTGGACTGGGGGATTAGATGAACTGAAACTGAACTGATTTGCTAAACTGGATTGTTCATAGAATCATAGAATCAGGGAGATGCAAGGGGCCTCAAAGGTTATCTAGTCCAACTCCCTGCTGAAGCATGAAATCCACTGCTACAGCATCCCTGATAGGTGGCCATCCAGCCTCTGCTTGAAAACCTCTAATGCAGGAGAATCCACCACCTTCTGAGGTAGACTGTTCCAGTGTTGAACAGCTTGTACCATCAGGAATTTCTTCCTCATGTACTATCAAAAGCCGAGTTCCCCGCTTACCAGGGAGCCGCAATTTGTGTGGGTGTGCAGGCTGGCAGCAAAGGGAGGAAAGGCTGGCAAGGACCGGCTGCTCAGCCGCAATGTCGACACCTTTCCAGGGAGAGCCTGCTGAGCCAATCAGTGCTCAGTGAATACTTGACGGGTAGGGCCAAAGGGATGAACCCATCGGAATGAGATGTCCTTTGTTCTCATGGTGGGGGTTCCCATAAGGGATCTTGGGGACATGGCACCAAGACCAGCCCAGCATGACAGCTGGCCACGTCTGGGGTGGTGGAAAGGGGTTCATATTAGCAGTCTGTGCCGTGGTGAGGGGTTCACATTAGTGGTCTGTGCCCTGCCGTCCATCGCCAGCATTCTTGGCATGTGGGACAGGAAGGGGGAATCGGACAGCAGGCTGGCTGGCTGATAACAGGATCCACGCCCTATGCCACCACCAAGCGTATTCAAGTGAGTCAATAAAGTTGTGGCCTATTTAGTATCCCAGCTAATTCTATGTGTCTAATTTGTTCCCTCTCCTTTGCCACCCAAGGCCAACTAAGCACTGCCTGTACAATCCTTTTCCTTGTAATTTGAACCCATTGGTTCGAGCCTTGCCCTGTGGAGAAACAGAAAACAAATGTGTTCCATCACATAGATTATGTGACAGCCCTTCAAATATTTCAAGACAGTGATCATATTGCCTGTTAATTGTCTCTTCTCCAGAGTAAACATGCCCAACTCCTTCAACCTTTCCTCATAGGACTTGTTTTCCTGGTCCCTTGACATCCTTGTTGTCCTTCTCTGAACACATTCCAGTTTGTCAATATTCTTCTTAAATGACAGTGCCCCTAAACTGCAGTGCTCCAGTATCATTACTTCTCATCAGACTGTACTTCTGTTGATGCAGCCTAGAACTGCATTAGCCTTTTGTAGCCACCACATTGCACTGTTGTTTAGCTTGTGGTCTACTAAAACCCCAAGATCCTTTTCACTTGCACTACTGTCAAGCCAGGCGTCACCTACCCTGTATTTGTGCATCTGCTTTTTCCAGCTGAAATGCAGTACATTTATCTCTGTTGAAATTCATTCTGTTAGTTTTGGCCCAGTTCTTCATCCTATCAAGATCATCTTGAATCCTCTTTCTGTTTTCATGTTTCCCCTAGTGTGGAAATAAGTTCCATCTGACAGCAGTGTGGTGCAGTGCCTATACTATAGGGCTTAGAATATTGTGCGTAGACTAAGGAGAGATCTGGCTTCAGATCCTTGCAGTATCACGAAGTTAAAATGGATTACCTTAGACCAGCCACTGACTCTCAACCTACCCTACCTCACAGTGTTGTTTTGAGGAATAAAATATTGGAGAGGCTTCTATGTGAGGGCAATTGATTTCAGTTGTGGAGGGGGATGGGTGAAGTAAGTGCATTTGTATGAACTGGTCTCGGGGATGGGGGCTATTAAGCTTTTTATAAGTAAGTTGTTTCCATATGTCACGTTGAACAAATTGGGGAAACCAATTGGTATACATTGCTTAATATTTAGTGAGTACATAAATAATGAAGTGGCCCTTAGAGATATGCTCTCAAACAGAGGAGGCTGGTGGTGGAGTGGTGAATCTGCTCCAGGTTTCCGACAGAATCAGTCAGAACTCTAAAGGAGCTATCTAAGGGTCAGCAACTTGGACAGCTCCTTTAGAGTTCTGACTGAAACCCAGAGCAGATTCACTGTCCCACTGACATGGGAGCAAACAGCCTCCACTGCCCTCAAGGCAGCTAGTCATGTGGACATCTTCAAGATTCAAGACTGATACTTCTAACCATAAAAATGGGCGTATTAACTCCAAATCCTCCTAAAAGAGGCACAGCATGTACTTCAGCCCCTAATCAAGACCTCAGCAACCTTCTCCTTCCTCCACCTGGTGCCTTCCCTCTGTACTATGGAAAAAAATTCTTTCTTCAGAGACAATTCTTCTGATTGACTCAGGGAAAGAAAAGGGGTTGAAGGTGAAAGTAAATGTAAAAGAAAACTAGGAGAGTTCACCTTTGCAGGTTACTGATCATAAGAATTCTCCCCGAAGAAGGAATTTATAAGTCTTGGGCACAAATAAATCACTTTGGCACTTTGAGAACAGTTCTTTCCTGTTTATTCCTGCATTCAGTGCCTCTCCCTGCCCTTTTGGTTCTCTCTGTAGTTGCCTGACAGAGCCATCTCATGCAAAATGTTCAACTGGGGCCTGATGGGAATGATGAAAGCTGAAGTAAATACAGAGTAATTAGGGAATGAAATGAATGTCAAGGCTCATTTGGCCATCTTTGGTTGAGTCATGTTACTGCCTGGCTGAACCAGGCTACAGCAGGGCTGTTAATTTCTTTGGGGCATCCGGACTGTGTCACACATGACTTAGATGTGGGACAGTAAAATGAAGTAACTAATTCACAACAGTCCTGTCATCACATCCCGGGGCTTGAAGATATCACAGTGGGAAGATGCATGAATCCCACTATATATGTTACACAAGAAGCAGGGGAAACAGTAGCATGCAAGTCAATCTCATTCTTGCTTTTTCCACTTCTCTATAGCTGGATTTACAAGAAGACAAACATCTTTTCTTTGATATGTATTTGGATTGTCTCTGGAGGTTCTGTGATCCTTAGTATGTGGCTGAAAATAAGAGTAGTTGAAATTCATGCCAATTGATAGAACAGCCTTCCCCAACCTGGTGCCCTCCAGATAGGTTGGACTCCAATTCTCATCATTCTCAGCCAACATGGTCAAGCTGGCTGAGAATCATGGGAGTTTGAGTCCAACACATCTGGATGGCACCAGGTTGAGGCTGGACTAGAAATAGCACCTGGCTTTTGACTCTTTGAGTCAACAGTCTAAGATAATACTGTATTTGGGGTGAGGGGTGGAGACTTCAACAACTATTTCAAAATTCAGGGTTTGAATTCTGGCAAAGAATTTGTAGCTGAAATAGTCTTGAAAATTGAGCTTTTAATAAGTACATGTGAAAGGGATCAGCTGTCAGAGTTGGGTTTGTGTCTGCTGAGAGCAGCTGTGCTAATGACATTGTAAATATTGGGCAATTGTTGTGAGTTGTCCAAACCTCAACCAAAAGAGATTTTCTCCCAACAGACACAGTGTGAGAGTAATCATTGCCACCTTTGCACAATCAGGATTAAATATCTTGACTTTTCCCTCATCCTTCCTTCCAGTAACTGGCTGGGAAAGTAAGCTAACTCCTCTAAGTGAAAACATAAGCAGAATTAGTGGCATTGATCAATGCTAGCATAAATAAGAAATCAAATATTTCATCAGGAAACCAGGACAGAATGCATGGATAGATGCAGGCAAAATAACCTGGATCAATATAAAGCTCTTTTGTTGTGATTTCAGTTGCTCTAATTCCAAATATTAAAAAATAGAGCCCTATTTTAAAAAAACAAGATATGAAAAACAACCACAAATGCCTCAACCTAGGAGTGGATATCATTTAGACCAGGGGTGGGCAGAAGGTGGATCTCCAGATGTTTGGGACTTCAACTCCCAGAAGCCCCTGCCAGTATGGCCAGAGTTCAGGAATGCTGGGAGTCGAAGTCCAAAACATCTGGAGATCTACTTTCTGCCCATCCCTGATCTAGACAACATGCTTCTAGGGCTGAGGTAAAGCTAGCAATAGGTGTACTGCTCCTAGCTCAGCTCAACAGTAGCTGCAGCAGCTACCAGGTAAGTCAATGGACAGGTTCATTGTGGATGGGAGGGAAGAGATCTTCTCTGGCCCAGACTACAGTCCAAGCTGGAGAAGAACCATCATAGGAATGGAGCCCACTTCACAATACAGTATCTCATTATGAGCATGCAAAATTCATTATAAATTAAAAGATTTATAGTCTTTTAGGAAAAACCTTCCCAACATTACAACCATAAAATACTATAAAATAATGATAAAACAATTATAAGAATAAAATAACAAAACTGAACCACATAAAACAGCCAACACCATCTACAGAGCAGCACCCAATAACCTAGCTCAGTTAGGGGCCACTCAAAGGCTTGTATTGACGGGGTCTTGTGGATGTCATTTAGAAAGTTCCACACATGAGGGGCCTCTACCAAGAAGGCCCTATCCTCCATTCCCACCAGCCTAATTGCTCTTACAGGCAGGCACGCAGGCAGGGACTCCAATGAACTAGCTGAAATAGACACCCCAATTTTGCCATCCTATTTATAGGTGGAAAATAAGACCCCTTTCTGGCCAATTTTCAGGAGGGCATTGTTGGTGGTGGCAGTCTTGGCAGCACTAGAAGTTTGAAACTGTGCTCCCAGCCAATGCTCGGCATCATTTTTTTCTTCTGCACCAAAGTAAGGATAGAAAACTTTGCCCTCACTCAGTTTTGGCATCATGACAACCCTAGCAACATAGAAAGCTGCCTGATACTGAGTTAGATCATTGGTCCATCTAGCTCAGTATTGTCCACATACTGACGGGAGTGGCTCTCCGGGATTTCAGATAGGAGTATGTCTCAACCCTACCTGGAAAAGCTAGCTACTGAACCTGTGACTTTTTGTATGCAAGGCATGTACTCTACCACTGAGCTACAGCTCTTCCCTAAAATACTCTATGTAGCCAGTAAGCTTTGCTAAGTGATAATGCCATGAAGCCAAAGCATAGTGAGGACAATATTTCCTGCCCTCATTCTGGTGGAGATGAAGAAATAAATGATTCAGAGTAGTGGAGGAGACTGTGGTTGCTACTGCCAGTATAGCAGTACAGTACAGCATAGAAAGGGAAAATAAGGTTTTGACCCCACCCCTTTCAAACTGAAAATGTTCATGTTTAAATCATTCAGATTAGCTTTCCCACACCCACACCAAGTCCTGGGCTAATTTAACAGAGAAGTTAACCCATGCTGGTGTTCACACTAGAACAGCAGACACCATTCTACCACATCTTTATATTATCCAGTAGGAGGAGATGTCCATTTACCAATGAAAAAGTGGTACCTGGAAGTAATGATGATACCAGATTCTAAAACCTCCCCAAACTAAAACAAACAGGAAAACCTATAGGCCCATTTAAGGGCCATTCAGATACAGAAACCTTTTTTAATTTCAGGAGAGGCTCACTGGCATCTAAAAAGTGGTTGAACTGTCTTCAGAGTGGCACGCATCACTTCTGGCTATTTGCAAGGCTTGCCAGGTGCCTTTAGGCCAGGGATGGGCAACTTGTGGCATTCCAGATGTTAGTGGACTGCAACTCCCATCGGTCTTAGCCAGCATAGCCAATGGTGAGGGCTGATGGGAGTTGTAGGCCAAAGCATATGGAGGGCCACTCATTCCTCATCCCTCCTTTAGACTTTGAGCTGTTACTGTGAATTGACCTCTGAGCTACTGGGGCATGTTTGGTCTGGGCTGAGCTTTCCCTCCACTCCTGCTGCTCCTCTTACCAAAAAAAGAAGAGGCTGTGAACTTTGGTTAAGAGAAATGTAAAAATTAATCTACAAAATAGCACATATATGTCTGCTATAGCTATAATTAATTTAACTGAACTGCTGCTTGAATCCCTGCTTTAAGTCAACAGGCAATCATAGCACATAGCACAATCTTAACCTCTATTCCTTTGTGTGGATAGATGTTGTTGTTCAATCATTAAGTCGTGTCCGACTCTTCGTGACCCCATGGACCATAGCATGCCAGGCCTTCCTGACCTCCGCTCTCTCCTGGAGTGTGCTCAAGTTCATATTCATTGCATCGATGATGCTATCTAGCCATCTCGTGGATAGATAGATCCCTTAATAAACCTTTTGTTCATCTTATCTCTGGTGATGGTCTTAATCCCATGCCTATGTCATAGTTACCAGGCTACTGAGGTATATAAGATACAAAGGGCTTATTTTGGTAGCAACAGTTTTATGGTCAAGAGTTTTTATACTTGAGATGGTCTTGTAGCAAGGAGTTCCATAGACCCAAGTCTCAATGTATTTGAAAAGGGAATACAGGCAGCAAATCTACCAGGTTTGCTACATTTGGTGGCCATAGTGCTGGGATAACCTATCACAGAAGGTTATTCTATCCTGTTCTGTCACAGAAACCTACAAGCAGGACATGAGTACAACAGGGCTGTTCTATCACAGGCTGTTCTATCACAGAAACCTACAAGCAGGACAAGGGTACAACAGCACCCTCCTGCTTGTGTTCCCTAGCAACTGGCATACAAAGGCCTCTGATATTGGAGGTAATATATAGTAATCAGCACTAGTAACCATTGATAGCCTTATTTGCCTAATCTCCTTTCAAAGCCATCCCAGTTAAAACCACATCTGAGACCTAGGGATGTTGTGGGCATCCAGTTGGGGCTTGAAGCTCAGTGATTTTTCACCTGAAAGAGTGCAGTATAGCCTGTGTTTCAGCTGTGCCTCCACCTATGCTTAACCTGTATATCCATAAATAAACTGAAATATTACAAAATACCTGTAACCTTCCAATGACCTCCTTCCAAAGGAAATCAAACCCAGGTAAGCACTGCGCCCACGGAATGTCTCAGTGCTCAGGGAAGTGGGCACATTTAGCGATATCCATGGCTTTAAATATGCATGAAATTTCAGGTTTACATCATATTAATATCAGATTTTCAGTGCTTTCGTTGAGAGAGGCAAGGTTTAAGCAGAGACAAGTATTAATCTGAATTAAAACTCAACTTCCCAGGCACATATATAAATGACATTGATTTCCAAGGTATAGCCAGTGCTTTATACCTGTGTAACAGAGCACAATGCAAAACATGCTAATAAAATGTTCATAACCTCCTTCACTTACAAACGTTTGTGGTTATAATCAACTTCAAACAGAAGTCACACTTTCCCTTTTCTGGGCAGAATTTGGGATGTATGTATGAGTGTGTGATTGATTGATTGATTGATTTTGTCCACTGATATTTATGAATTGCATACATTAAAAGAAATTTCTAAGCAATATACAGAACAATACAGTATAAAACCATAATAAATTACTATATACTGAAGACAAGGTCACTGTTGTGGGAAAGCTTGTTGGAAGAAGTACATTTTCAGTAGGGGCTGAAAATCCAGACAGGTAGGTGTCTACAGTGGAGGACGGTGGCTCTGATTTCAGTGCGGCTGAAAATCCATTCTGGGTTTCAGTGAGAACCAGCCAAAGCTCTAAAGGGCATTAGACCAGACTTATAAAATCTTAGGTACCATCAGGATAGTATCACCTGATGAGTGCAGCGGGTAGGGGGGTCAGGCAAACCCTTATGTATGCTGGTCCCAAGTTGTTTAGGGCTTTGCAAACAAGTACCCAAACCTTAAACCTGGCCTAGTCACATATAGGCAGCCAGTGCAGATCGATCAGCATAGGTGTAATGTTCTGGCAACAAGCCACTCCTGTTACCAACCTGGCTGTGGCACCAACTTCTGGAAACCTTAAAGGCAGCCCTACTGCAATCCAATTTTGCAGTAATCCAGTTTTGAGGTTACCAGTGGTCAGGCTATCGCTGGCCATAGTTGTCTGACCAGCCAAAGCTGGTAAAAGGCACTCCGCACCATCAAAGACATCTGTGCCTCTAGTGACAGCGCTGGATCAAGGAGCATCCCCAAACTATGCTCCTGTTCTTTTGGAGGGAGGCTCTAACCCCATCCAAAGCAGTTACTGACCCAATTCCCAGGCACAGGAACCACTCATCCATGCAGCTTGCATCTTACTGGGATTCAGACTCAGTTTACTGGCCCTAATGCAGCCCACCGCTGCATCTAGACACTGGTCCAAAGCTTGATTCAGGCATTACAGAGAAATAAAACTGGTTGTCATCAGCATAGTGCTGGTACCTCACTCTAAATCCCCAAATGACTGTGCTTCATATAGTTGTTAAATAGTATTGGGGACAAAATAGTACCTTGAAGTACCCTACAACTTAAACACCAGGGGCTGAACCTGAGGTTGAACCTGAGCACTTCCCCAAAACTGGTCTCTGAAACTGACTCTGCAGAAAGGACCAGAAGCACCAAAGAACAATGCCTCCAACACCTATCTCATGGTTGGTCCAGGAGGATACCATGGTTGATGGTACCAAAAGCTTGCCCCAGCCATCTCCCACTAAACGTCATCCATCAGGGAGTCATCCATCCCATGCATGCATGTGTTTGTGTCTAAGTGTGTGTGTCTAAGTTTGAAAGATATTTTGCTTTTTGGCTATATTATGTACAATATAATTAGTGGGAAAATGTCTGAACCAAGTGCCTTTTTGTATTGTGGAGTACACATTTTTTATTGATTAGAGAACTCTATGGCAACATGTAGAGAACTGCAAATTTTGGAAGATAACTGAAATTCATATGTTGGTTTTGAAAATGAAAAATTATTAGGTAAGTTCACATTAAAATATGACCTGAACAAATTTCTCCCCCATCTCTAGAAGAGAGACAGTACTCTAGAGTAAAAAGTTGTTTCAGTTTGTAAACTAATTAAACACTGGTCCTTAAGGTGTAGACTTCTGAAATTCTTCCATTGCATGCCATAAAAAAATAAGAGTGACCTCTTGTGGCCAGTTCAACACACATGTCAATCCTACTCTTTCATATGAAACAGTGAATTACGTGGAAGTAAGTTTGCCCTAAGCTTTGATGTCATGGTGATGGAGCCAACAGTCCAATATACTTCTAATACATAAAATCCATATGCCACCCCTCTCTTCTTATTATATGGTTATTAAATGTTGTTTATGTATTTATATCTCATTTAAATATTATGTATTTATATCCCATTTAAATATTATGTATTTATATCCCATTTGGCCCTTTACAAAACTGATGAAAGCGTGGCAAAAATTAAAACTAACTAAAACATAAATGTACAATAACAACAGTACAAGAGCAAAATGAAAATAACAGCAAGGTAAAAGTACAATTAAAATAGCAATAATCCCTGCCATAAAAGTCATCTTATATGGTGAGATTTGCTGTCCCCCACACCATAAAAAAAGTCAAAAGAGTGTACATTGTCACATCTTGTGAAAGAACTTAGAAAACTGCCTTATACCAGGTCGGAATATTTGTCAGTTCAGCCCAGTATTGTCTACTCCAACTGGCAGGCAGTGGCTCACTAGGGTCTCAGCACAGCACAGGTCTTTCTCACCACCTGCTTCCTGACCGTTTGCTTGAAGATGCCAGGCATTGAACTAGGGATGTCAGAGAAATCTGCAACAGAACCAAATTAGTCCAGATTTTTATGAATCTGACCCATGGATTCCCCAGCACACTGGCTCCCCACCCCCTTTGTTGGGCAAATTCCATGGACTTGCAGACCATCTTTCTAACCTATGGGAATTTTGTGTTGTAGAAAACTTATGCCAAAACAAAACAAAACCCCAGCCCCAAAATGTACATTTCATCCATAGGCTAAAGTGTGAAAATGCACATTTTGTGGGGATTTGCACATTTTTGCACACACAAATTTATGCAAATACCATTTGTGCAAATATGGAAACGAATAAAACCAATTCTGTTGATGGGCAGGCAATGGAACAAAAGGTGCCTGACAACTCACGAAACATACACAGAATGGAGTTTACACAATCCGTACATCCCTAGGTTGAACCTGAGATCTTCCCATCCCCAAAGATCTAATCCATCTCCTTGTGGAATTATTTTCCCAGCATTGCTGCTGCAGTGGGAAGCAGACTTTCCCAGGTTCTACTGGAAGTGGTTTTGCCCAAACCCTAACTCGGGATGAACTCTTGTGAGACAAGGAAAGGCAAGTGAGATTTCATGGGTCAATCAGGACTGGGTTGCAGATTACTATAGCTGCCTTGCCCCTCTCTTGGCCTCTTTGGGATCTGTGTGGCATCCCACCTGCCCATCAAATTGGCCTTTGGGCTTGCCCTTTTTTCACCTGCTCCATACTATTTTAGGATTGATTGATTGATTGATTGATTGATTGCATTTTATGCTGTCCAAAAGCCAAAGCTCTCTGGGTGGTTCACAATACTTAAAACCATAATATAGAACATGATGAAAACATAGATATAGATATTAAAACTACAGTATAAAAATGAAGTAATGTGCTCTGTGTTTATGATTTGAGCGATTGGAGTTCTAATTGTCAACATCTAGCAGGTGATGTGGGCAGGGAGGGAATGAATTGACAGGCTACCCTGCTGAGCACCCAGAGGCACCTTTATGGCGATGGATTGCTGCACCAGATAATCCCTTATCACCTCCCATCTTGACGGGATTGGGCCTCGGAGCCTCCCTCTTTCTGAGTGCTGCCCACCCAGGGTGGGAGGGAGCAGGAGGGGCCTCTCCTTGGCTTGCCTGATTGGTGAGCAGGCCTTGATAAGCACTCATTGGCACTTCAGCTGACCCAGCACTTGGAGCCAGGGTGTTGGTGTCTATAGTTGGGTCAGCTGGTGTTCACTCAGCCATCTTTTATTTATTTTATTTATTATTAAATTTATTAATCGCCCATCTGGCTGGTCACCCAGCCACTCTGGGCGATGTACAACATACAATAAAAACAGTTTAAAACAATAAAATTCTACAATAAAAACATTTTCTAAAATACCCTAACCCACCCCAAATGCCTGCCTGAACAGCCACGTTTTTAATGCACGACGGAAGCTCATTAAAGAGGGGGCATGGCGGAGTTCCCTAGGGAGGGAGTTCCACAGAGTGGGGGCCACCGCAGAAAAGGCCCTCTCCCTCGTCCCCACCAGTCTAGCTGTCCTGGCTGATGGGGCAGAGAGAAGGCCATCCGAGGCTGATCTTGTTAAGCGGCCTGTCTGGTGCTGCTGGAGGCGCTCCTTAAGATAGGCTGGGCTGGAACCATATAGGGTTTTAAAGGTCAAAACCAACACCTTGAATTTGGCCCGGAAAACAACTGGTAACCAGTGCAACTATCTATCTATCTACCCATAGAGGGAGGTGGGGGACAACATTTATTTTGTTTTGGGAATTATTCTGATGGTTGTGTTTCCTTGAGTTATTAATAAAGTTGTGGGCTTAAACCCATGCACTGGTCTCACACCTTCATTTGGGATGGGTGTGGGTGGGCAAAAGGCTCTGTATCAGGAATATTGTGAAGGAAATCAAAACATGTTCAAGGAACACTAAGCATTGCCATCTAGCTCAGGGCCATAGATGCATGGAAGCAGGCATCCCTCCACCTGGATAGGGAAATGAGCACAGAAATTCCCTATCCAGCATGTGCAGAGGGGTACAGGGGACTGCCAGTGGAAAGGCAAATCCATGAAGATTTGCCATTTTGCCAGCAGGATTCCAGAAGACTCCCATGAACTGAAGAAGCCCTTCCACCCAAAGGAATCACATTTTGGATGCAAGCCATGCTATACTGTTCTATATACAGTCATCACAGAAATTCCTCCTTCTGTGTCTCCCCCCGCCATGTGAGACAAAGTTAAAAACAACAAAACCATAGACACAGCAACACAGGGTGATTAATCTAGCTCTAACCCTTTTACTTCTTCTGAATTATTTTTTCTGTCCCTAAGTTGCAATGAACATGGCAAAGAGTTAATATTTTGTATCAGTTGCTTTACAGCATTTTAAAGTAAAATATTCCAGAACTGAAGTGTGGTCCATTTAGTTTCACTATCATCTCCCATATAGTTATGAGCACCGTATCTATTTAAAAATATAAACACATATGGAACAGCAATGTTATAAACACACATGGAACAGCAATGTTCAAAGCCGGGGGAAAGCAGTAGCAAACCATCTTTTGATGGATTTTCTGTTAGGATTCAAAGACAAGTCAAAACTGAAAAAGAAAACAGGTATTATAGAACACATGATCATAAATGGCTAATTTCAGTGACAGTGTGGTGGACTGAGTAAATATAGAAGGGATTTATTATAAAATTCTTTAGTGTTGTTGGCAACAGAAGCAAATTGCTGGGCAACCTTATATCACCAAAATCCAGGAAATAGCACAAACACCAAACCACGATATTTTTCAATGACAATAATGAGAGAAGCTGCACCATTGGCTGGCATTGCCACAAACAGCGCATGTTGGCATGTTCAGGAGCCTGAATGATAGATTTGCTGCTCAACGTTTATAATTATTTAATCAAATCCAGATTGTGGAACCTGAAGGGACGTCAGTCAGGCATCTTTGTAAAAGGAGTGAAAGAGAGAAGGGAATCTATATCTGCACAATGATGGAGTGTATTGGTCCCCCGGGTGTGCTAGCCATGTATTTGAGACTGCTGCAGGGAGGAAATCTGCATTTTGTTTTCTTTCTCTGGGTGATCTTTATTGCTTGATACATCAATGTGTGTTTAGGTGTTCATGCAAAAAACAAATGTTGGCAATTCTTGCTGCATGCAGATGGGCACTAAATCAAAGATTTCCATTTCCTTTCACGGAATAAACAAAACAGCCAAAAAGGACATCATTCCTTTAAATAAACAGTTTGTATGCTACACACCTAGTCAAGAAAAAACAACACATGCCAACAGCTTTCCTTATACATGTCATGTTTATATATCATGGATACTATGGAATACTGTAGCACTCTCCTTCCTATTTATTAAAATATAAAACACATACCACTTCCAGAAATAAATTAATGACAGCACTATATATTCTGTCTTGTAACAAACTGGAGAGTTACACATCTGTTATGTTTCCTAATATTCACATTAGGAAAATATTAATGGGAAAAGGTTTTTTTTTAATGTCTGCCAAAAATAATTATTTTGTGAGGAGCAAAAATGAATTGCTAAATTAAATTAGGACTGCTTTTTATTCCTAGCCCTTAGGAGAGTCAGAGATTTACATGAGATACTTTGTTAAAATTCTCATGGGTAAATATTAGGGGCATGATCCATCCAACTTATATGTCTATTGATTGCTATAGGTCAGAGCTAAGTGCATGCTTAAATCTCTCACTTGAGGCTTACTCACAGGTAAATAGGCATAGGATTTCAGCCTTAATTTTTTTAATATTATATTAAGAGCAGGTAATGATTTAAGCAGATTTTAGCAAATGTTCATAATATTAAGCATATTATTAACTTCTTATATTTTAAAACATTTGCAGGCATTTAAGCAACAGATCTTTTCATTCTTTATGGACCCAATTTAACGTTTATCGGAATACCAACATTATTTTCTCTTCCTTTAGATAAATAATTTGCTAGCATTATTCTTTTTTTACAGATTTAATTCTATCATCTGTTCCAGCACAATTCTGCCAGCCTGCATACTTCTCTAGTATTTATATAATTTAGATTCAATGCTGTACTTTGCAGCAGTGATTTCATGACATGGAATGATATGATCATAGTTAAATTTGTGTTTTAAACACAGTGAAATAGTGCCTTCAACAAGGCATATAAAAGTGTTAAATATATAAGGATTTCATATTTTAAAATGGTCTGCTTCTGCCTTTTTCCTAGTTGATAATATTATTAATATTGCATATTAGCTTTTTTGCATATAAAATAAATAGATTTTTGATATTTTGAACATTGCTAATCTCTGTGCAATGTGACAAGAAGCAAAAGTCCCTGGGGTTGCAATCCTATGCACACTTATTTGAAAATAGGTCCTTCCTCTGAGTAAACATGCATAGGATTGGGCTATAGAGATATTTAATTAAGCAAAATCATTCAGAAATGTCTTTTTAAAATGTTGTGGAGAAACTTAGAAAACATGCACAATTTTGCAATTTTGTAAACGAACAAGCACTTTTCAAATGTACAGAATAGTTCTAGGTAAGAATACAAGCGTAATGATCTGAGTCCAAATTTTGTCAATTTATGTAGAACATTATTCACATCATATATAACATATAGCACATGCCTCAGACAAGTCTATACAGTAATAAGTTACGTATCCAAGTTAAACTAATTACCAAATGAATATATATTTGGAATGTTATCTTTTCAGCTGGAGGGAATAGAATCTGTTTTTTAAATGAAATCTTTGCATCTGAACATAATTATGCACACACGCATTCAATTATATATGCAGATAACTTAGCTGTGGAGTACATCACTATTTAAATAGATTTTGCCCTTCACTGTATAGTTCTGCTGTTGTTTTTCAGAGGTTTATTAACTCTCTTCTAGATCTCTTACTTGTTGAAGTTTTGTTATTCATGAGTGCCCCATTTTTATGTTTTCAGAGTTTGTTCTGAGTTTTACTGACTCACACTGAATTTTTTTTATAACAAGCTGGCTTGTGAGGTTATTTAACTTATAATTTTCCCCCTTGCCTTTATATTCAGAAAAATGGTCCTTAACTAGACAGCGTAGAGCAGCGGTAGGCAACTTTTGTGGGCCTGTGGGCACATTTGGAAATTTGAGAAACTGTCCTGGGTACCACCATAAAATGGCTACCATGGGAGACATGGCTAGTGACCATGTAGCCCAGAGGTATTCATAGGGAATGAAGATGGCAGCTGTTGGAGGCCTTCACTTAGCTTTGAAGTGATCCCAGCTGCAAGTAAGAAAACACGTTAATTAAAAAGAAAAAGTGGGAGGGGTAGGGCACCTTGGTGTGTGCCAAGAATGGTGTCTGGGAGTGTGTTGGTGCCCATGATGCCACACTGCTTACCCCTGATGTAGAGAGCTAGCCAGATTAAATAGTTTTAAGGTTGTCTCTTATTCTGAGGGTCAAACTACATGTTACATTAATTAGGTAGCATGTAGCTGAGCCTTTTGTTTCTTTTTACTATACAGTAGGTTTGCATGGCTCCGATTCAGATTGGGACCATTGTGTACTATGAGGGGAGAATTAAACCTCCCCACCCCAAATTTATTTGCTTCTCAAAATTCCCCCACTGTGCAGGGGTTAAAAAGAGAGAATTCATTGGTGAATTGGGGCCCCATGTATCTACTCTAGAGTAAAAAAACAAAGATAAGGCTCAGCTACATGCTATGTACTTAATGTGTAGTTTGACCCTGAGGCAGACTAGTCTTCTGGAGTTTGTTCATCCCCAAACTATTATCAATAACTAGCAAGAGATTTCTCATGATATATCCTCTGAGGCACCTGTTGTCCATCATCCCCAGCCAGCATAGCCATTTGCCATGCTGGCTGGGGGTGCTGGGAGTTGTAGTTCAACACATTTAGGGGGCACCAGGTTGGGAGTAATATGTCTCCTGACCTTAGGGCTAAAGATAGATAGACATTGTAAAGAGTGGTGGAAGCAGCTTGAAGGAAGAAAAGGTAGGCGAGGAATCAGGAAAGCACCAATTGTAGGGAAAAGGAAGAAAGGAGACATCCAGGTGCAGAAGAGGAAAAAACATATCCAAAGTGTGATAGAAGCAGTTTGAAAACACACTCACTGCATTCTGGAGTATTTGTTTTCAGAGCAGAGAATGTGTGTTCTTCAGACCACGTCTAGCACTCTTTAAAATGTATGTGTGTGTTCACCCAAGGTTTTGCTGAATGGGAGGTGTCAATGTAGAACAAACTCCTTTTTCTATTTGGACATGTCTGGGCCTGTGGATCATTCTCAAAAATGACAATCTTCTTTTAACCCCAAGTTCTGATATACAGGATGATAATCTTATATTGTGTTTGTTGGGCACTGAATGCCTCTTTGTCAGCCAGCTGCTAGGAACATTCTTTCCCAGCAATTAGACCAGTTAAGCAATGATTGGAGCAGCTTAATCTTTCATTAGTTACTGCTTGCACTGTTTATCAAGTCAGGAATCCTGACCGTATTTGCTGAGGTTCAGCACAAGAGGCAGGATGACCCTGTTACACTTGAGGGCCTTCCAACTCAGAAGCTAAATTTAGAAAACTGGATTGTCAGTCGTTTTGCTCAGGTGGGATTTGTAGGAGGCTGGCTATTAACCAAATCCAAGGAACTGGCGGACACTAACTGCTGGTAAAGGCATGAAGTTAAATAATAGCCTCTTTTCAGCAACAGCATTTGAAAACAAAAAATCAGCAATTTAGAGATTGGTGAATCATCTCAATCAGCTCAAACTTCCCTCACAAAAGACCTGTACAGTCTAAGGACTCTGCCCAGACATGCAGATGGGTGAATAATGGTAAGATTAGGGATCGCAGCAGAACACACACTTGAGTTTGGGGGAGTATTTCAGGGAGAAGCAAGGACCTCAGCCTGCAAAACCAAGACAAAAGACATTTCTTTTGTTCATTTTAATGAGAATTGTGCTTATCAGATATTTCATAGCATCTTTGAGGAGTCATTAGAGGACATTTTGGCCACCATTAAGAAACTATACAAGTTACAATTCCCTTTGGGTATTGTGCTACAATTTCCTCTTCACTTAGTAGCAGAGGTAGTGTTAAGACTGAGTGTACATAAGAACATAAGAAGAATGCTTCTGAATCAGGCCAAGGGTCCATCTAGTCCAGCATTCTGTTCACACAACCAGCTGTCGACCAGGAACCCACAAGCAGGGCACGAGTGCAACAGCACCCTCCCACCCATGTTCCTCAGCAACTAGGCATACCACCTCTGGTACTGGAGGTAGGAGATAACCATCAAGCTTAGTAGCCATTGATAGCTTTCTCCTCTAAGAATTTGTCTAACCCTCTTTCAAAGCCAGCCAAGTTGGTGGTCATCATTACATCTTGTGGTAGTGAATTCCATAGTTTAAATATGCACAGTGTGACAAAGAAGGCCTTCCTTTTATCTGCCCTGAATCATCCACCAATCAGCTTCATGGGTTGACCTCGAGTTCTAGTATTATGTGAGAGGGAGAAAAAAAGTCTCCCTGTCCACATTCTCTACACCATGCATAATTCTGTACACCTCTAAATTTTGTACAGTATTTTGTAGGGTATCCAGTCTAGCAATATATATTTGGAGACAAGAAACAGGTTCCAAGAATGAATGTTACAATATGTTACTCCATGGAGCCTCCATCCCTTTTTTATGAGGACTTGGCCATTGCAGAAATTGGGATTGTGTTTCGAGGAACAGAAGGACAAATCTTAAACATAGATGTGTGTCACATAAGCTCATGCTATATCCCAGGAATAGAGCCTTTAGGAAAATTTTTGGGAACAGAAGATCAAATTCACAATCTTAAGTTTAGACATAGCTATGTTTCCCAAGAACAGAGTTTTTGTAAGGAATCCCAACTTGATCCCTATGTCTTCTTCTACATAGGTATGTACCAGAAAGAATCCTAGCCAAGGGAGATGTTTTTCCTTATATCTTAGGTAGCAGATATCACTAGATTCCTGGGTGAGTGATTTGCAAGGGAGAGAGCAATCCTATGGTCCCTGGGAGTGTGTCTCAGGGACCTCAGGATGGCTCATACCCCTTCTGAGGTTGCAGGCAGCATTCTAACCTCGGAAGGGGGAGTCAAGAGATCTGCCCCCACTCCCTTGCAGCTGGCATGGACAGAACCACTCTGGCTGCCTGTCCAAGTTTGGAAACTCACCCTCAGAGGGGGGAAGGGGACGTTCTGGTGGGCAGGGAGGGGAGGAGACCAGAGAGGCCAGGATACGATTTATCCTGATCCTCATCCAGCCTCCTTCCCTCCCTCTCTAAACCACCCTCACATGATGGGCTGAAAAGTGGGCAGGATGATATGGGAGGGAATGGTCCTTTAGGTATCCTAATCTTGTGCTGTTTGCGGATTTAGGGTTTAAAGGTGATATCAAAGCCTGGAAACAGACCAGAACAGTCAGTGAAATGGTTGAAAAGGGGGAGTTACATGCTACTGAGAACTGATGGCAATCAAAATGTTGGCTGCCATGTGCTGAATCAGCTAAAATTTCTTGATTTTCTTAAAATCGTAGAAGTCTTAAAAATTTTGAATCAAAGGCCACGTAGAATGCATTGCAGCACTCCAATCTCAGGTCAGATCCATCCTTTCAAAAATAGGCACAGCTGACAGCTCAGTCACTGTTGGACAAACAACCTGGGTCTCTAGAGCAAGTCCTGGATTCAGGACTATCCCCAGACATCAGTCTGTCCAACCTCAGACTCCACGATTGGATGGAACTAGGGATGTACGAAATTGCCCTTACCTGTCTCCGCCGGGTTCCGCAGCGCTCCGTCCCTCCCCCCGGAATCCTGGCCGGCCGGCTCCGCTTCGCGGGGATTCCGCAGAGCCGCCGGCTGGCTCCGCCAGCAGCCAGACATCCGGCCGCTGGCTAGCAGGGATGTAAATGGTGGTGGCTGTAGCCACCGTCGTTTGTGTCCCTGTAGTCAGCCGTGATAGGCTACGTAAATCTTTACGTAGCCTATCACGTCTGACTTTAAAAAACAAACAAACATGCGCGTATGCAACTGGCGGCGGCTACGGCCGCCGCCATTTGCGTTCCTTATTTTGGCCCGTCTTAGTCTACGTTTACGTAGACTAAGATGGGCCAAATAAGGAACGCAAATGGCGGCGGCTGTAGCTGCCGCCATTTGCATACGCACGTGTGTGTTTTTAAAGTCAGACGTGATAGGCTATGTAAAGATTTACGTAGCCTATCACGTCATTTTTTTTTAACCTAGCCATGATAGGCTATGTAAATCTTTACGTAGCCTATCATGTCTTTTCCCCCCCTTTTTTTTAACACTGGAAATGGCGGCGGCAGCAGCTGGTCGGAAGACCGGCCGCCACCGCCGCCGCCGGAGCCTCTGCCACCCGGAAGATCCACCCCAGGTAAGTCTCGTCCCAGGGGGGATCCATGGGGGGGCGGGGGGTGGCAGGCCGTTCCGACACGGAGCTCGGGGGGCCGAATGCACTGGCATTCAGCCTCACCGAGATCCGTGGCGGAATTCTCTGCCATCCCTAGACGGAACATTATAATAATGCCCAGCTATCATTAGTGGTTGGGCATGCACTCACTTTAAAAATGAACACAAAATCAAACAAATGAACTCCATTGATTTCATTGACTTTAGTTACAGGAAAGACTGGGAGTTCAAATGAATGAGTTCCAAATGAAACTCCATTCATTTCTCATTTGTTTCAACTGGTGCACTTCTGGAACACCGCACATACAGGCCACAGAAAAGATACAGGAGAGAGCAGCTAGGCAGTGCCTGTGCATGTTTTAAAATATCCTCTAAAACTGATGCCATTTGTGCTATCTGTCAACAGTTTGGCAGACCTGATGCCTCAAAGGAGTACTAAGAAGCCTGAACATGTCATGCCAAACACCAAAGTCACAGGCAGCAGAAGACTGGCTGGGTCTCCCCTTAAAATGAATGGCAACAAAAACAAATGGGAGTTACAGGAAATAACCAATTTCAGATCAGTAACAAACAAATGTAACTCTGTCTAAAAGGTAATGAAACAAATGAAACTTTCAATAACGAAAATGGATGGTCAAACTAGATGGAAAAATGCCCTGCACACTCCTAGTATGCCTTTTTCCTCCAAGTAAGGTAAAAACTTTCCTCAAAACGGGGGACATCAGATAAAGAAGAACCAAGCCCATGATCACATTTTATCATGGCATAACAAAGGGTCAGCTAAAAAAGGAATGACAAATCACATTTAATAAAACTGTCGTGCACTCTCATCTCTGATTATTCTTTCAGAGACATCCAGCTTCATTCTACAAAAGTATTCAACAGAAAAGCCATAGTCAATTAGTCATGAATCATCTGGCTTATTTTGTTTACCCATCTAGACTGATTAGAAGAGTTTATTTGCAGTTGTTCTGCCAGGCAAATTTTAGGAAGCCAATCCTCAGACAGAAAATGAAGCGTAATCCAATAATTAAATAGACTCAGATGAAACTCCATCACAACAAGCAAAACTCCAGTTTCTGCTCTTAACAGAGCCATAATTGAGTCATCCCAAACATTGATCTTAAGACTCAGTTCTGCAAAGCTTCCAGTCATCTCTGATGCAGTACAAAAGTCCCATATTTCCAAAGTCCCATATTATTGGAGGGCAGAATTTTGAGGATAATTAAAATTTACAGGTTCCCATGAGTCACCCCAAATCTCAAGAAACCTGAGACTGCTTGATCTACCTTTAACTTGGTTGATTCAATATGCAGTTTCTAGCAGCTTTTGCTGGTTAAAAAAACCCCAGCACGACAATATGGCTGTTCTGGCTCAAGCACCTGTGCTTGATTGGGTTACATCTTCTTAAAGACTCAGGCTTGCAGGTTGGATTAGCGCTCTGCTGAAACCTTGAGACGAGGCTACCTGAAAGAATGCCCTCACCCATACGAGCCTGCCCAGTTCTTAAGCTGCTCTGGAGAGGCCCTTCTTTCGAGATGCGTTTGGTGGTGACCTGAGATTAGTAAGTGCTCCAACCAGTGCCCTCATGCCAGTAAGGCTCACACATGATACTTTTTGGTAGAAATCCTACCAACATCTGGAGCATTTTCTTCAGGCAAATAATGTCATACTCCTTTAAGTGTTAAAATATGTTTTCCAGAACACTTCAAATACTAGCCAGCCACATAACAAATAAAATCATAGGACTACAACTATCTGCCAGTTTCTGCAGTGGAAAAAGAAATAACTTTTAGGGTGCAATCCTATGGACTGCACCCTCACTGCTTGGAAGCCCCTGAACCCCAAGGGATCCAACATTTCTATGCCCTGCCAGGTTGAAGCGATCTTTGCTTCCCTGTCCTCCAATTTCCTTTATTTTCCTGCCCACTCATTAATATTTTTCTGCCCACTTATTAATATCAGCTGCAGCAGGGGCTTTTCTTCCTGTCCCACCAACATCTAAGGTGTGATTGGCTGGGATGCAGGAGAGGCCTTCTCTATCATGTCATGATGGTCTTTGTGGAAGGGGAGCAGGTATTAGCCTGTCAGCGTTTTCATTAATGTTTTATGACAGTTTAAGTGCTGTCTCTTAATCTTGCCCTTTCATTCATTGTTCATTTTTTCCTGCTTATTTTTAAAATATTGTCGTGTAATCTGCCCTTGAGCATTTTTTAAACTGAAAAACGAGGGCAATAGATATTTAAGCAAGTAAATAAATAAATAAACCTCTGCTATAATATTTGCTAAGATAATGTAATAGAAGACAGTCTCCCTTATATGTTCTCTTGCCCCATTTCTGAGGTTGCCAGGCAAACGCTTCTTTCTCAGACCAGTTACTGGTGGATCAAATTCATTTGTCTGAAATGCAAAAATCAGATCACTCATTTGCCAATAGTAGTAAGGAGATATGCATATACAGAAGGTAGCTAATTTTGCTGTGGAAGTTTCCGTAAAAGCTCTTGCGATGCTCATTTCCTAGACTGAACATTGGATTTCTGATGTTTTATTACTATAGCCTTGTGATTTCTGTCATTTTTATTCATGTTTTATGCTTAAATTGATTGCAGCAATTTTATATCTTGAACTTTGTAATGGCCTATAGCTAAAACAAATAAAAGTGAATTGAGTTGAACTGAACTGGGAAAATAAATATAGCAGCTGAGAAATACAAGCAGAATATGTATGGCATTCAAAAATAAAACGTACTCAATAAAGCGGAGACTAAGTTATACTTTTTTATTATATTCAGAGAGAAGTATTATACACACACACACACACACACACACACACATTGAAATTCTGCTAATATTCATGTCAACAGCAAATCGCCTTTTGGCTTTGACATGGCAAAGAGGTCACCATAATGCTGTATTTGGAAGCTCTCACTAACTCCTTTTAATTCTGTTTTTGCTTTGCTTCTCTCCACCATAGATGTGAGCTTTCATATTTCCTTCCTTTCCTGTGCCAGCCCTCAGTTTGCTGGTCCTCAGATCTTTTCTGTGATTTAAATGTCACCTTAGTTTTGCATTTAATTTTTTTTAAAGCTGAATAGAACCCCTCTCTTTACTTGGCTGATTTCAAAACCTCAGGTAACATTAAAATGTTTTATACTCGATCTGTGATTAAAAAAAGATGTGGTTTGGCTTTTTACAAAAAGTTGGAGGAGGCGGAAAGAATTTAAATAAGGAATGAAAAGCAGACTTATTTCGGAAGAGGTCTTAACTCATTGTCTCATCTATAATGATCACTCAGCACCATGAAGGAAAGATCCGCAATACCTACACTTGGTTCGATGAGATACATAACCCAGGCACGTATTTCTTTCAGTACCTCAAGTAGCTGTATTTCCTGCCCCAATATGCCTTAAGATTTCCATAGCTGCTTCTTCAGCTTTCTGGGAATGCTACATTTTAAATATTCCTTCATCTCTCTAAGTACAACTCTCATGAGACATATGGTAATGTTTTCTTAGGTTTGATCTGGGTTTTGGAGAAGGCTTTTTAAAATTATTATTATGCTGGGAAGAATCCATGTGAACAGTATGGGAACACCTGAAATGGTGTTCTGAACTTAATCAGGATTAGGACAGGGAAGTCTCACGTGAGCTGCTCTGAGCTTTCCAAGGAGATAGAAATAATAAAGGTGCCTATGGACATGATGATTGCAGCAGGGTAGTTAAGTATCCAAAGGACGTGGTATGGTATCAGCATTCACACAAACAGCTTATGCCATGGCAGCATGATTGAAACTAGTTAACGTGGGCTGATGAAACCCCCCTGCTGTCACAGGCTCAAAGGACCTAATGGATGGACATATGGAGCATCATAGCCAGTTCAGGCAGCGTTCAGGTGCAAAAGGAACTCCCAGTACCTGGGCAAAGTCCAGGTTAACATGGGCCCCAGCAAGGGGCCTGTGGGACCCCCTACCCACTGCGGTGGGGTCCCCAGGCAGCACTGGCATTAAGGGTGGGCATGGCTGTGTACCTACAACTAGGGATGTCAGAGAAATCTGCAACAGAACTAAATGAATTCAGATTATTATGACTCCAACCTGCAGATTCTGCAGCAGACTGATTTTTCCCCTGGTCAGTGGATTCCGCAGACTTGCGGACCATTTTTCTACCCTTCAGGAATTTTGCACAAATTTCATTGTAGAGAAATACACAAAAATAAAAAAAACCAGCCGAAAATGCACGTTTCCCCCATAGGCTGAAGCGTGAAAATGTGCATTTGGGGGGATTTCCGCATTTTGGGGAGATTTGTGCATTTTTGCACATACGAACTTGCGGAAATCCTGAAACAAAAAAAATCAAATTCTGTCAGTGGGTGGACAACAGAACAAAAGGTGCCTGACAACCTGAGAAACACAAACAGAATGGATTTTACACCATCCATACACCCCTACCTTCAACCCTGCAGGCGTCCACTGACAAGAGCCCCCTGGAGTTGCCCCTCCTCTTCACCATTGCAACCTGGTTGTTCACCTGCCTCTCACTCTGGCCCAACATTGTTGGTGGTGAGAAGGAGGAGCAGGAGATGCCTCTGCTTGCTTGCTCTCTGGCTCTCTGTCTGTCAAGCAGGCAAGTGGTGGCAATGATGAGAAAGAGGAGAAAGAGCAATAGCAGCTGGTGACCATGGCAGTAAGAAGGTAGACTCACTGAAGGAAGTGGTCTGTTGAGAGTGTCCTGCTCAAGGACCCTGGAAAACCTGGAGCTGGAACTGTCTCTAGTCTCTCCTTTGTTCACTAAGCCGCCATCTCTTCTGTCATTGTGGCCACTTCTTCCTCCTCCTCCTCCTCTCTTCCCTTCTCAGATTTTCCTTTGCCAGTTATTTGTGAGCACGCAACATCTCTTGGTTGGTGCTGATAAGCACATGAATTTGTGGTATCCACTGCCAGCACATCCATGTCCCTTCTGGTTCAGGCTGGACCACATGGCAGACAGCAGCAGCTCCCATGCTCAGTACTGGTTGGTGCTAAAAATGCTTGGAAGGGTGGGGGAGATGGCAGAGGAGGTGTGTCTTGCATGCTCAGCTGGGAAAAGGAGGTAAGAGAAGGTGATGGAAAGAAAAAGGCAGTGGTGCAGGAGCAGGCCACGGTCCTTAGCAGATGCCTGACGATGCTGACAGCTGATGCTTGGCCTGCCCTGCCCAACACCAGCAGAAAGGTTGGGATGATGTGCTAGCTAGACTGTGCATGCTGTGGAGCTCTGAGAGGGTTGTTTGCCCTCATCAACAACCGTGGCACCCTGTAGGTGACCAATGAGATAGGGATGTGCAAATCAGCAAAACTCGAGCTTGTTCAGCTTCTCCAAATTCCACCTTGCCGGCCGCTTGTTCCAACTTGTGTCCGAAACAGAATCTCTCATACATCTTTAAAATGAGACAGAGGTGTGCTGCTTGGAAATGGAAGCCTCATATTTCATTTTTATTGATAAATAAATTGGGGTAAAGTGCTATGTCTCTGCGTAAGCTCTAAGGTGTTCTCCCTGCCTCCTCCCCAGTAAAACCTGCATGCTGAGTTGGGGCTGTTGGAATGCTGGAGCAGGGGCAACAGAGACTGCTGCTGCCCTTCAAAACCAAACATTACAAAATCTTCCCAGTTATCAAATAACTGGCTACCTTGGGAAGTTGCGGAACGTCCCTCCTTTGAAACATTCCAGGAAGCATAGTTGATCAGTTTTCTGAGATGTTTTAGACAGTGGGCATCTTGTTTCAGCACAGGGATCCTGGGCTAAATGGCCTGCTGAAACTTTTCCAACTTTTACTCTGATTCTCTGCGGGCAGATCTTCTGTTCCCATTTGTTAATGCTTCCCTATGAAATAACTGTATTATTATTATTATTATTATTATTATTATATAAACACTTTGATGCTGTGCTATACAATGGATTGAATGCACTAGGTATACAGATAATTTTTAGTTCTCTTATTTACCATAATATGCTACATATGCTGACTGTGGGACAAAAGAGACATTATTTAAATTTATATCTAGCACTATGTCTTTTCCTTTTTCATTTTTACCCTAGGGTAGGCTCATGGGGGCAATGCTACTCTAGAGTAGAAATGAAGACAAAAAGACATAGATGTCTAATTTGGCCCTGTGTCATCATGGTCTGATTTTGTTAAATGATTCTGATTTACCTCTTTTCTGTTTTGTAATATCTTTGTGTTACAGGCTATGAACTACAGTCTCCATATCATTGTCTTCATAGATATGTTCTAAGAATAAATGTGCTTTCAGCTTTTCAGACTCCAACCTGAGCACATATTAGAGTTTTGGTCCCATTACTCAGCTTCTCCAGACAGGAATATCGGCATTCTGTTCAGCCAGCTGGAACAAAAGATAATGCATGTGGCTAACGTTGCAGCCTGTGCCCGGTCCAGATGTTCCTCTCTAAATAATATGCCAATGTGAACAGTCAACCAGAAGAAAAGCAGGATTCTGGTCTGTGGTCAAACTCAAAATGGCTCTTTGGTGTCCACAACTGGAACCCTGCCTTGGACAATAAAAAGGAGCAAGGCATCTTGAAGAACAAGTAGGCACTAATTGCAGAAAAGATGTTTGCCTTTATACTTCTGTCTCTCACTGAAGCATATGGCATTTCCTTTTGGAACCCTCCAAACTGTTTCCAGGACCTAATTATAGGCACATCATTCTACATGGAAAGGACATGTTTATATAGAAGTGTGTGCTTACAGCCAAATAAACATACAGGGAGGTTCATGAATGAGGTGATTCACACACTTTTAACAGAACACTAGCCTGTTGCTTCAGCAAGGAGTTCTGCCCTTTGTTGTGTGGAACATCTGTTTATGGGATCGCCTAGATGAACTGTGAATACAGTGATATCACCATGTTCTACTTTCAGGGGTGAGGACTACTTCAGCCACAAAAACCTGCAGGTCAAGGTAGGTCATATAGCACCAAGCAAGCATGCCATTGTCCCAAGGAGTGGTCAGAAAAACACCTGACACTATAGTGTTTTTGAAGCTAAAGTGGGGCTGTTTACACAGCAAGCTAACCCACACTCAATGGTTGAGTGTGGGTTGTGGTTGAACCATGGGTTGTTTGTTGAACCATGGGTTAGTGTGTTGTCTAAACCCAGGGCACTTTCCATAGGGTGGCTTGTTAACCACCCTGAACAACCCAACAACAAGCCATGGGTTGTCAAGGTAGTTTGTTGGAGAAAAATAAGCCACACTGCATGGTTAACAAGCCACCCTGAGGAAAATGTCCTGGGTTCAGACAATGTGCTAACCCACTGAACATGGATTAGTGTGCTGTGCAAACCCAGCCATTGTGAACTTGACCAGTACTTGGATGGAAGGCCAATGGAGTATAGGGTATAAGAATAGGATATAAGCAAATATTAAAACTCATCAGTGGTATTCCCATGGCAATGTATTCTGTTTGCTGCCCTATCATTATCAGCAAGTAGAGCTGGAGGCTTTGGATCAGCTTTTATCCTGTTTGGCATTTTTCAGGAGCTTATTAAAGGTGTTTTCACAAAACTAAAATAAGTTCATTCATTTATTTATTACATTTATATACCACCCAATAGCAAAAGCTGTCTGGGAGGTTCACAGTATGATAAAACATAATATGAAACCTTTAACATTCAAGAATTTGAAACAGTTTAAAAACAAATTTAAAATAATTAATAATAAAACTACCAGGACATGGGGGGGGGGGGAAGTTCAAGAATGAAGGATGTAGCTAGAGCAAGAATATATAATCACCAATTATAGGTATTCCAAAGGGGGAATAAAAGCAGTGAATGATGATTTGTGGAGGGTGGCCAGATGTCCTCATTTACAGAGGACATTCCTCTGCTTGAAGGGCTAACAGAGGACTGTCCTCTATTTTGAAAGCATCCTCTATTTGAAGAGCTAAGGTCCAAGCCTGGTTTAAAGATAAAGAACCATCAGAAGGAAGAAATGGATCTTGAAGTTGCTCATCAACAGCAACTAGACAGCAGGCTGGCTGAGCAAGGCACACAGGTCCCAGTCATCTACGCTATGGTGAGATACTGTATTTCTATTTAAATTATAATAATTATTTTAAAATTTCCATTTATGTATATAAATTAGCACATGCAAATTTTATGCAAACCAGTGTCTTCTTTTTTGGTAATGCATGTCTTCCTTTTTGGTGATTCACAAGCAGCCACCCTACTTTATGCTGGTCTGATATGTTTGTCTCATTGGCCCAGATTGGACATAATGGCGGCTTTCACCAGCAATTCATGGGTTAATTAACGCACTCTTACAGGGATGCACACTGTGTGTGAGCCACTTCTGGTTTCCAACAACAACCTACATATGTGGCATTTGTAGGTTGTGTCTGTAAGTCTGAATCCATGCACTTGGGGTTGTCTGTGGGTTAAACAACTCCAGATTAAACCATGTTTTGTACTTGGGTTAACTTAGGGTTGTTTAACCCACAAACAACCCTAAGTACTCATGTTAGAACATCACAGAAACAACCTAGGAATGTCAGGTTCATAAGTTGTTGCTGGAAACCAGAAGCAGCTCATGCACAATGCACATCCCCACAATCCATGGGTTAATTAACCCACAAATTGTCACCAAAAGCTCATGTTACATCTGAACAGGGTCTTAGTATCAGTACTGTTACACCTGCTCCTAAAGGCCTTGGAATGTGAGCTGTGAAAAGTGGAATGGAGGGAAAAGCCAGTGGGATGTGAATTTTTGTAACAAGATGGTTGGAGCTGGGCAGGTAGAAGAACGAAGAGGACAGCTGGAGGAGAAACAGAGAAGGCCAAAGAGGGAAGACCAACTGAGGAGAAAGGCAAGAGAAGGCAGCAGAGTGAAGCAAAAGATAAGAGAAAGTAGCTGCGTAGTGAAGCCAAAGAGAAAGAGACAGAAAGAGCATCCCTCAGCCAGTGGGGAAATGGCAACACAGAGCAGCAGAAGCCAGCAACAGGAGTCCAAGTAACTGTGCAAGCACCTGTCACTGTCCAAGTAACTGTAACATTGTATTTGCAATTAATAGTGGTTTAGAGTTAGAGTTATTTGTATTTGTTCTGTATAGCTATATTTGTTGTTCAGTGAATATTGCTATTCATTAAATATCTTAACGCAAAGTGTGCGTGTGCGTGCATGCATGCATGCATATATATATATATATATATATATATATATATATATATATATGATTGGGAAAATATATTGCCAATCTGGCCCTCCCCATTCTGATTATGGAACCCTGAGGTATTACATTGTCTCTTACTATCAGTGCTGAAGTAAAAACCACTTTAGCAGGATCCATAGCACTCATTTAGGTGTGCTTTCTTCTTCTTCTTCTTCTAACAGCAGACCCACATACTATATCACAAAACTGCTTGTGAAAACCTCTTCAGGTCTAGGAACATAGGAGGCTGCCTTTTACTGAGTCAGAACCTTGGTCCATCTAGCCCAGTATTGCTGACACTGACTGGCAGCGGCTCTCCAGGGTTTCATGCGGGAGTTTTTCCAGCCCTGCCTGGAAATGCCAGGAATTGAACCTGGGACCATCTGCATGCAAAGCAGGGGCTCTGCCACTGAGCCACAACCCCTTCTGCTTCTGTGGTTCCTGCTGCTCCATGTATAAAGTGGCTCAGAATTCTAGCTTGGACTGTGCTACTTTCTGAACATACTGTTATCCACACTCTGGTAACATGGAAGCTCTGAACTGAACCTGTTTCCCCCATGTATTTGGGGCAGTAGGGCATGAAGGAGTTCACAGTCTGAGGCTCAGAATCAAAAGGGTGTGGCTGAGTGGGAAAGTATGTTAATTATAGTAATCCTGATCACAGGAAAGAGGCAAATGAGTTTGCATAGTCTTCAGTTAAATTTAATTACCCAAGTAATACTAGAAGTTAATTTTATGTAACAATAAGAGTTGACAGTTGGTTTTCTTTTCTGTTGACATTTTTTCCCAGTGTGCGATAGCACTGCATACATTCTTGGAGTTAGATTAGCACCTTCTACTGTTCTGACAGAAAATGATGAATGGCACCATTAGTGGGGTAGCGTTATGAAAGTAAGATGAAGCTAGTGCTTGTTTTTTAATTGTTGTTAAAGCAATTACCACAAAATTACTTCCAAATTATAGTTCGCACAGCCATGACTGCACTACAGGTGAACAATTGAGAGCAATCATTTCCTCATGCCCTTTGAGATGTCCACATGCACAGCCTCCAAATGCCTAGCCCTCTAGTGCACCTTCTGGAACACAGTGATGAGCTCACAAAGTGGTTGGAATAGGAGGAATAAGGAGCAGAGCTTTTAGGGTTCCTTTACTAGGAAGTAAAGATGTCAGTCCTACAGGGCATGTGCACAACAACCAGAAAAAGCTGAAATGATCAGCGGTTTAGCAGGGAATCACTACCTCTATGCAGATATATCTCGAGTTGGATTTGGGGTGATAGTTTGTTAGTTTTATAATTCAAAAGAATTGCAAAATAAAGTTCTTGAAAAAATGGTCATGCACACACACATATTACACCAGCATCAACATCATGCTTCTCCTTGCAACGGGCTCTTTAATTAGTAATTTCCTCCTTGACCTTTTCATTTAAAATGGTCTCTGCTTCTTGGCTACTGTGCCTTTCTATTACTTTCTCACTGTTCCTTTGCAGAGCCATGGCATCCCTGAACTGGTCCTTAATTAGTCAGTTCCTGTTCCCTGCAGGGGGTGGGGGGTAATGACTGGTTTCCTCTCTGCAGTCAGAGCAATTGCTGGTTAATTTCATTTCATTTATTTTTTGAATTGTCAAATTGCATAACTGCAACCTTAAAACCAAAAAACCAAAAACCAATGAGCCATTGCCCTGGGTGCAAAGAAAAAACAGTACACACATCACCAGGGTCAGGTGCTGCCCTGTAGCAAAAGCAACCATGCAGGCTGTCTGAAAAGAGAGAAAGCTGTGCCGTTTCTTCCCTTCCAGCCCACTCCACATAAAGGGAAAAGGTTTCCTCTGCATTGTCATAGAGGACAAGGGCAAGTACTCCTGTCCCAGGTAGTGACACACAGCAGCAGAAATTCCTCCCTTCTTAGGTGCCTGCACAAAGTGAAATGGATGATTGGTGTCCCTCTCCTGACATTCAGCAGATGGGTGGAACGGGTGGACATCCGGGTGACTTTGGCAGGGTGCTTTCTTTGTTCCCTCCCCCAGCTGGAGAAAGAGGAGAGGCAGCAGTAGTGGATGGTGGTCAAAGTGAATGAGGAAAACTCACATCTGCAGCCCTGTAGGCGGGACTGGTGCTTGCTTCTGTGATGGCTGCAAAGTCCCCCTGGTTGCTTCAGTGTCCCTTCTGCCTTCCTTTCATATTCATAGACCCTGCTGACAGCATTACCTATCAAGGAAGGGTGTGTGTGTGTGTGTGTGTGCGCTCGCGTGCATGTGTATGAGAGAGAGAGAGAGAGAGGGAAGAGGAAGTGGGAGGGGGAGGAAGAAGAGGAGGAGGAGTTCCCACCCTCCCCCTCCTCTGTCCAGAAGAATAGCTGGATACAACTTCCAACAGAGAAGACTCCTGGGAACTTGATTGTATGGAGGTGAAACCAAACTGCAGTTCCCAAGGGGCGATGCATTACTGCACATGTGTACATGGCACCATGAGGGTACGTGTGCCAACTACAAGCGAGGACACAACTCTAAGCATGCAGATGATCTTTTTTCTAAAGACCGTCTGGAAAAAGCTTATACATGCCACACCTCTCATAGTTCATACTTCTCCCACCTTGTCCTCCAGATGAAATAGTTTGAAAGCTTTCTTGGAGTCTACCAGTTTAAGATCAAATATGTTCCCCTTGTCTACTAATAAATTACCTTCATAAATATGGGAATTAAGTGGTCTCACATTTTCTACTCTTAATAGATCTATGTTAATAGATCTCCATCTGATACGGCAGCTGCGCCCCTATCTCCGTAACCATTTGCTCCCATCAGTAGTTCATGCCCTCGTCTCCTCTCACCTAGACTACTGTAATGTGATCTATGTGGGGTTACCCTTGAAGATGGTTCGGAAGTTGCAGCTGCTGTAGAATGTGGCAGCCCACCTGATTAAAGGCAGCCGTCGGCGAGACCACATCACTCCAGTGCTGAAGGAGTTGCACTGGTTACCAGTTGTTTTTCAGGCCCAATTCAAGGTGTTCGCATTGACCTTTAAAACCCTATATGGTTCCAGCCCAGTCTATCTTAAGATGCCACTCAACGAGATCAGCTTTGGTAGGCCTTCTGTCTGCCCCATCAGCCAGGAGAGCTAGGCTGGTGAGGACTAGGGAGAGGGCCTTTTCTGTGATGGCCCCCACTATGTGGAATTCCTTCCCTAGTAACCTCCACCATGCCCCCTCTTTGATGAGCTTCTGCCAGGCTTTAAAAACCTGGCTGTTCAGGCGGGCATTTGGGGTGGGTTAGGGTTTTTTTTAGAGCAGTGTTGTTATGTTTTTGTTGTTGTTAAGTTGATTTATGTACATTCGTTATTAGTATTATATGCTGCCTAGACTGGCTGGGTAGCCGGCCAGATGGGCAGCTAATAAATCAATCAAACAAACAAACGTTGCCGGTGAGAATGTTGTGATCTGGGATTGAAAGGACGCCTTATGAACATTTCATGTGGTTCCATTTGTGCACTGGAATTCTGCTGATGTTTTGCATCTGGCTGCAGACCCTGGTCTTGAATTGGATGCCGCTCTGGGAGGTCTTCCAACTCTCTGAAAAGGCTTTTGGTGTGTGTGTGTGTGTGTGTGTGTGTGTGTGACATAGGGACCATTATGGGAAAGGGGCATTGTAAACTCCCAGTGTGCTTGTGGAAGGCTGCACATGACTCATTTTAGATTTTGACCCACATATTTTAGTTATCTAAAAAAAGAAAGAAAAAGAAATCAAATATTTTAGAAGTGTAATAAGCTGCTTTGATTTGCAAGGAATTCCATCCTAGTTTAAAATCTTTTGATAGCCTCATGCTTGTTATATTATAGCATATCCTCAGTGGAAATTTTCCTGTGTATCTCATTGTCTTATATTGTGTGTGTGTGTGTGTGTGTGTGTGTGTGTACACACACACACACACACACACACACTTAACCACTCTAGTTCCATTTTATCCATGTATTCTCTTCTTTCTGCTGTACTGCCATTATATATATTCATAGTCCATCTTCCTGACATGTTGAAAATTTCTCTTATATCGTAGCAGCCTTTTTATCTCCCATTCTCTCTTGTTTCACAAGGGTATGATGTTTCATAAGCACCTGGTGATTTGGTTAAAATAAGGAACTAGGCTTTTTACAGGCTAACTTTCTTAAAAGCTTGGCATTCAGATATGAAACAGATGTTTAGTGTGTGTGCGCGTGTGTGTGTGTTTTAATGTCCAGGAAATCTTATTGGAAGAGTCTGGCACGTTCAGTATTTTATGTAAAATGGTAAGAGTACCTTTTAAAAAAACCTTTGCTTGTATAGGCTTGCCTCTTAAGCAAATACATATATTCTTGACAAACAGATTTTGAAGGGGACACTAAGTTATGACCTTTTGTACGCTCATATGACAATGCCCTTCAGAAGTGTCTGAATCAAAGACTTCTGCAAGAGCTTTATTAACAAGTCTAATAAAATGAACTGTTGATTGATGTCAAACATCTGTCATGCCTAGACCCTTTTAGATTTACCTGTGCATTCTGGATCCTAGATTTACCCATGCCATCTGCACGCCAGACATTTGGCATAGAGCATGCCCACAGGGAAGCATCCGGTGTGGGGAGAGACAATCTGCCCTGAACTTCACATATCAAGGGGCCCTGAAGAGGGCCTTTGATGCCAGTTCCAAATGGGAGGATCAGTCTTCTTTAAAGAGACTACTTTTTTTCTTATTCTTACTCCATCTGCTGATGCCCTATTCTTACATTCTGAAAGCTTTGTGCATCAACTCTGTGTGGCAAGGCAGTTTCTACACTGGCCCTATGAAAATTTCCATGCTGGGTCAGATTAGTTGCTTCTGAGCTCAATTTTCTGTCTATTTTTTTCTCTCTCTCTCACCTGACTTTAGCCTTCCAGATCATGATGTGAGGAGAAAATCTCAAAGGAGGACACGATGGTGATATCTGGAGCTGGGGGACTGTCCATCATATCTCAGGTGCTAATTAGAAGGGTGAGAACATGGGGGGGGGGGTTTGGAGAGGACAGTGACATTCAACCAGCCGGGGCATGGATACAAGCTTGGACTCGAGGCCCAAAGATGAGGGGACCATGATGAGCCCCAGAATTGCCAGACCCTAATTTCCCTCTTTCTTTCCTTGAAAGCGTAACTGACCAATGGTGGTTCAGAAAGAGGGATGTCTGACCGTTCCCTCCCTCTCCAGTGCCCTGGTGCTCTGTGTAGCACAGAGATGGACAACTGTGGGAGGTTCTGGGGGCATTTGTGCAAGCCTGGGAAATGTCCTCCCCCATGTTTTGTGGTTCTTCTTCAGAATCTGAACTACTCTGCCACTCCCTCTGCTCAGAGGCAACACTGACACCAGCAGCAACTGCTTTGTAGGCATGGTGGAGAATTCTGCCACAGATCTCGGTGAGGCCGAATGCCAGCACATTCGGCCCCCCGAAATCTGTGGCGGAACGAAGCCCCCGCCGCCCCCATGAAATGGGCCTGGAACGGAGCCTACCTTTGTTGGCCGTTCCGGTGGTCCTTGAATGGCAGCCGTGTCTGCAGCCGCCATTCACGTCTTTTGAATGGCCGTGATATGGAGTTCCCACTGTGGGTTGGCCCAGCCGGCGGCTCCGCGGCCTGGCCGCGGAGCGGAGCCAGCCGGGCAGGATTCCAGGGGGGAAGAACGAATCACCTCCCCCCCATCAAGGATTCTGGTGGGAGGAACGGATCGCCTCCCCCCATCTGCGGAACCCGGCGGAGCCAGGTAAGCAGGGTTTCGTACACCCCTACTGCTTTGTGAATGGCCACTGTCTGTAATGTGATTGTTACTGTCAATCCTTTCTGCATTTAGTTTTCTTCTAACCAAACTGTTTACAATTCTCCCCCCCCCCCACTGCCCCTGTACTGTATATATACCTGAAATTCTCAATAACATATCTTGGATCTGATAAAGGGGGCTAGAGTCCACAAAAACTTATGTCGGAATACCTTTGCTAGTCTTTAAGATGCTGCAGGATTCTTTGTTGGTGCAGATAAATAAACTCTCAAGGTGACTTTAAAAAATAATGAAAAATACATGTGTTCTTTTTATGTAACATGACTTACTACTCTTAGGATGCAAGCCTATACATGTTTGGACAGAAAAAACATTCCTACAACAAAATGTCTAAACATGCATAGGACTGCATTCTTAAGCAGCTTCAGGTAGAAGGGCTGGCTGTTAAAATTTTCTTCGCTCCCCAGGAAGATTGTAAAAGAAATCATGGTGTTGTCCTGATCTTAGCTAGGTCTGTGGCAAACCCTGCCCCATATTTTCATGATTTTTCTCTCTCCCTGCACAAGAAGTATTGCTTTTTCTGCCTCTTTCTCAGGAAGAGGGAGAATAATTTTCTCATCAGGAGTGGGGGGCAGGAGTTCTGTTTATATTTTTTATAGGGATGTACATTGCTTCACCTCCAGATTCGAATTCCAAGCCGAAGCGGGCTGCTTAGAACCACTGTGGTCCAGACTCAGAGCAGGTTGGGATCGGACTGAAGCGGGTCGGATCGATCTGGAGCACTTTGAGCCAATCTAGACAGCTGTCTGCCCAACTGCACCAGCTGCCTGCTCCATACCTGGACCTGTGGAGAGTACCCACAGCCATCACCCACTTCAAGGGAGTCACCATTTTCTTTTAAAATGGAGGCTCATCCTTTCCGGAAATAAAATCTCTCACAAATGGTGCCCATAAAGCCGTCATGTACACAACATTACAGGTGTAAATTATGTAAATTGCACAGCTGGGGGGGCAGCATGGGGCTTGTGCAGCTGGGCATTTGGATGTCCGAATCTCGTTTTGGATCCAGAGTCCGAAGCAGGTCGGACTGGGTCTGAATTGTGCCGAGGCGGGTCAGGGCCGATTCAGAAGCCAATGCTATTTGGGGCTGCATTAACAGAAGCAGAGCTTCCAAATCCCGGGAGGTACTAGTTCTCCTCTACTCAGTACTGGTTAGGCCTCATCTTGAGTACTGTGTCCAGTTCTGGGCACCGCACTTTAAGAAGGATGCAGACATACTGGAGAGGGTTCAGAGGAGGGCAACAAAGATGATCAGGGGACTAGAAACAAAGCCCTATGAGGAGAGACCGAAAGAACTGGGCATGTTTAGCCTTGAGAAGACTGAGATATGATATGATAGGGCTCCTCAAGTATTTGAAAGGTTGTCATAGAGAGGAAGGCCAGGATCTCTTCTCGATCACCCCAGAGTGCAGGACACAGAATCATGGGCTCAAGTTACAGGAAGCCAGATTCTGGCTGAAACATGAGGAAAAACTTCCTGACTGTTAGAGCAATACGACAATGGATCCAATAACCTGGGGAGGTGGTGGGCTCTCCCACACTGGAGGCATTCAAGATGAAGCTGGACAGCCATCTGTTGGGGATGCTTTGACTTGGATTCCTGCACTGAGCAGGGGGTTGGACTCAATGGTTTTATAGGCCCCTTCCAACCCTACTATTCTATGATTCAATGAATATGCCAAACTGGATTCCAGTGTGTTTCAAACAAAAATGTTCCACATATTCAATCATAGCTAAGGCTGCAGTCCTATACACACTTACCTGGGAGTAAGTCGGATTGAACGCAGTGGGGGTTACTTCTGAGTAGATGTGTATAGGGGTCTACTGAAAAGAAGATAAACATGGATGTGCATAGTTAAAGCACTCACAACAGAATCCTCCAAAAGAAATAATGCAAGAGCGTACGTAAAAAAAAGCCTCAACCATCCTGAATGAAAAGCATGAGAAATTATAATCTCATGCTACTGATTATATTTAACTAATACCAATATTTATGTAGCCTTTTCTTTTCCCTGGTCTTGACCAGTATGCAGACACTTCAGCCACAATTCAGCACAGAATAAAGTCTGCTGAAAACCACTGACTTCCCATTTCTAACTCCATCCAAGGCAGTTTGCAAGCTTTGGGTGAAAATGTTGACTTCTAAAATGTGGCACAGCTTCCAAATATGACAGCATCACCCCAGAAATGTTGAAGCCCCTGTAAAGGGATTGACCTGTTGTTTTTTTCCAAGAGTGTTGAGTGAGGAGTAATCTGCAACAATGCAGATGCATTGGAAAAACACTGCTTTGTTAAAGCCAGACAACTGTCCACATTAATGAGCTTCACTAGGTAGTGTTTATTTTGAAGCCCTGAGTGTTTTTGAGATTGTTCTTGCACTAGATTAGCCTTCCCCAACCAGGTGCCCTCCGGATGTGTTGGATAGCAACTCCCATCATTCTCAGCCAGCATGGCCACATAGTCGAGGTACCTTCTTTTGACTATGGGCGCATGAGAATTTCATTTCAGCTTGGTTTTGATAAGAATTTAGCTATATTTGCAAGGTTCTCCATATTTGGGACAAACAGAACCGAGATTAAAAAAAAATGTGTGAATATGGGAGAAATCAAAACTAACAGATGCATGCATCCATGGCCCAAGGCTTTGACTCCTTGGCTCATAAAGTCTGGGTTTGAATGTGTGTCCAACCAGGTTAGTGCTGAATTAGGGCTGCCACCTCTTTTTTCTGACAGGATCCTCATCTTGAACAGCTGCATGACAGGCAGGTACATCATGGTCCTCTCCATGCTGGGAATAGCTATTTCTATTGAATTTGGCTGGTGCAGATGGGTGAGATTTCTTTTCCATTTGTCTTTGATAATAATTTACCAAATTTACCAATGTATCAAAGTGAAAAATATGGCAAAACAAATGAACGTACAATATTACTTAAAATATCCTGCTACACTTTGTATGGTGTCTGAAAGTCAGATGAAGAAGTTTCTAAATCATGAAATGGCGGAGGCATGGCTGAACGTAAAAATGCGTGAGATTTCTGTTACAACCCCATGAACTGGAATCTTTAAACAAGCTTTGTTAACTGCTTGTATTTAGTCTACATGATCCAGGCTAGGTCAGAAGATAAATGATTATACATATATTCGTTTATTCTCTTCCATCTTTCTTTTTTCTCTTGCTTTTCTTTATATTTTTTATTATTTTTTATTTCAAAATAGATATGGTATGCTCTTTTTAAATTTATTGTTTGAGGGTAATTGTGTACATGCATTTATATCTCTAGTATAAAATATATTACTGATTGTTGAAGGTTTATTTTAAGTTGTACTATTATATAACACAATAATATATAATAATAATATAATAATAATAATAATAAAGAATAATAATATTCTTTTAATTATTATTATTATTATTACTATAGGCTACTGGGAATGAACTGCAGACCTGTTTCTTTGATATAAGATTGATGATATGATATTGAAATGTAAGGTTGTTTATTAAACTGTAAGATTGTTAAGGTTATAGATATAGTTTTAAAACAGAATGGCATCGGAGGCCGGGGGGTATTGGAGTTAAAACTTAATTCTTTAAAGGGGAGGGAGAGGGAGGGGGAGAGGGGAAAGAATCTTATTTTCTTTTTCTTTACTTCCTTTCCTCCTCTCTTTTCCTCCCCCCCCCTTTTTTTTTGTTATTGTGGTGTCCTCATCAGAATATTGTATTGCTGGGAAATTGTAGTATAGATCAGGTTGTTGGTATTTTTGGTATTGTTTATTTTATTTATAAAGATAAAATAAATAAAAATGTATTTTTTAAAAAGATAATAATTTACCAACATTTGCAAAGTTCTTCATTTTCAGGAGAGAAAGAACATGAGATATATTTTTAAAAATCGCATGCGGGACCGAGTTAAACTGACAGATTTCCCAATCCCTTCTTTTGACAAAGGTGAATATCTGAGTAGGCATGGCATATAGTCAGTGGGATGCTCGTCCAGTGGACTTCCTATAAGAATGGTTTGCAGAAAATAGAGTCATTGCTCCTTGATCTTTCCACTGCCTGTGAGTGTGACACGATCTCTGGCATTTTAGCAAACTTGTAAAGCGGTTGAGAATGTTATTGCAACAATTGTTAGTTGACTCCATGCAACTCTTACTCAAAAGCTAAAAAAAACTGGGAGATTAAACTAGCACCTAAAGGCATCAGTTGGATGGCTGTCCACAAAGTTTAGACGCCTTCCCAATACTTGCACACATAGTCTGCAGAGCAGTGAGAGCACACAGTTTAGTCCTTTGTAACAGGGTGCACGCTCTCCCCACCGTTTTAATTCATTCATCAATTTTCTGGAGACATGAGTCATGAACAGCCTCAACGACAGCTATTGGAGGTACTGGAGAAATGAACATCTGGCCTGATCCACCATGTTTGGATCAGGCCAGGGAACAACTCCAGAAAGTTCTTTCTGAATCCCATTATTGGGTTGAATGGTGAGCAATATAGAGGTATGCATATTGGGGAAACATAATCCTCGTGTTCCCTGTTTCCTTTCCCAGTTCAAGGAGCTGAAGGGGGTACTGACATACAGTGTAAGGAATTATCTCCTTGAAAGTAGCCATTCCCTTGGAGAGAGGTTGTGAGAGGCGAGCCAAGCCAGAAAACTGGTGCAGTGGCTAGCAACAGCTGCTCAAAGAGTTCTGGAGGAAGGAACAGGCAAAGGACCATAGATCAGTGTAACACACATGCTCAGCATGCAGAAGGTTCCAAATTCAATCCCTGGCAGACGGACCCAGTGAAGAGGATATGTGATGTAAAAGACCTCTGCTGACATCCTCAAGTGTTGTTGCCAGCCAGAGTAGCCATTATTGGGCTAGTTGGACAATTGATCTGACCTGGTATAAGGCAGCTTCCCCATTGGCAGATCCAGTCCATGTGATCTATGAGAGGTGGAGCTATGTATCCAAGAATGAATAAAGGAGGCTATCTCTGCATTCCTTCAGCAAAGGAGATCGTTACCTTGTTGTGGTGCTGGAGCTTGAGCACCTCAATGACGTCATGAGGACAGCAATGACAAATCTTAATAAAATAGTTAAGAACAGAGACATCACACTGACAACAAAGGTCCGCATAGTGAAAGCAATGGTATTCCCCATAGTAACCTATGGCTGCGAGAGCTGGACCATAAGGAAGGCTGAGCAAAGGAAGATAGATGCTTCTGAACTGTGGTACTGGAGAAAAATTCTGAGAGTGCCTTGGACTGCAAGAAGGTCAAACCAGTCCATACTCCAGGAAATAAAGCCAGACTGCACACTCAAGGGAATGATCTTAAAGGCAAAACTGAAGTACTTTGGCCACATCATGAGAAGACAGGATACCCCAGAGAAGATGCTGATGCTAGGGAAAGTGGAAGGCAAAAGGAAGAG
This sequence comes from Heloderma suspectum, assembly GCF_057233095.1. Classification (NCBI taxonomy): domain Eukaryota; kingdom Metazoa; phylum Chordata; class Lepidosauria; order Squamata; family Helodermatidae; genus Heloderma; species Heloderma suspectum. The sequence continues at coordinate 298,640,265 of NC_139459.1, forward strand.
GGGCCGACCAAGGACAAGGTGGATGGGTGATATTCTGGAGGTGATGGACTCGACCTTGGGGGAGCTGGGAGTGGCGACGGCTGACAGGAAGCTCTGGCGTGGGCTGGTCCATGAAGTCACGAAGAGTCGGAAGCGACTGACCGAATAAGCAACAACGATCTCTGCATTCAGGTCCAGAGCGTGAAAGTAATTTTCAAAAGTGGTGTGTGGCATGGGGTGAAAAAAATAAAACAAAAAACTCTTGTGGGTACATCAATGTGCCTCTATAGTCTTCCAGATTAAAATAAGTGATACAGCCTTTTGCTGAACATCTGTGAAGGCTATAGGGTGCTGCAAGGAACAAGGCTGAAGATATTAGAGGAAACTATATCAAGAGGGATATTATCTATAGTTACAGTTCTCTGATTTGGTAGAATACCTGTGCATACCAGCTGAGTCGGGGTCATAACGAAATGCAAAACACATTGCGGACATAACAGTACAGCCTAGAGAGAATAAGTTTGTTTGCATTGTGTGATTGGCTCTAAATGTTTCATATTAAAAAGGCTATGGAATAAAGGCTGTTTTCTGCCAATGTGGCTGGTTCCCTGTTGGAATTCCTGCCATCAATAAATCTGAACCAGTATATTTATGAATATGCAAAGCAGTTGGGTTGTATATGTTTTTTATATATTATTTACAGTACATTGCCATGCTTACTGAACAATCGCTGAGTGGAAGCAGTAACTGGCATATGTTCTGGATCGAGGAATGGCAGTCTCTTCCCCACCCCCTCCTCTCAGCATTTGAACGTAGACTTGTGCCACTTACATCCGAGTTCTCCTACTCTCTTCTACGCCCCGACTCTAGAATAGGTAGTGTGAGGATCACAGTCTTTGGATTCTCTTGATGCAACCCATTTAAATTTTACAAGTACGAATGCCCTATCTCTTCCAGGAAGGGAAATTAAAGAGCAAAGGAAGAATGTTACTGTTCACTTCTCTCAGTTTATGATGTACAATAAGATGCAGGCTTCTCCTAGTCCCTTGAGGCAAGTCGCAAACAAAGATTAGCATAGCAATGATTTAATTGTCTCTTCTCCCCCACCAAAAACTGCAGCATGCCTGTTTAAAGTTAACCTTAACAAGGATTCTTATATCAAAGAAGCATCACCCCTACATTACAAAGTACTATGGAAATATTTTACAGCTGGATCAAGAAGGGCAGGCTAATGTTTTTTAATCAGCTGTCAGACATCTGAAGTTTCTTTCGCGCAACTGTGAGTGTAGCTCCAGGTCTGGCTCAGATGTCACAGAGTCCATGGTTTGCATTTGTGTTTTATAAATACACTTACATAGGCACGACATTCGATATCTGCGGCTTTGGCCTACTAGGTGAATGTCTGCAGTGGCAGCCATTCTGTACATTTGCCCACAAACTGGACTGTTGCCACACAGCTTGGAAAGCTAATAAATACATGGAAGAGCTCAGCACCACACCACGCAGCTCCACGGTTTTGACGGTTCATTTTCCAATGAGCCCAATCATTTTCTTTCTTTTTAAAAGTAACATGGAGTGAAGTTGGGTCTTCATGTTATCCAGAATTATGCCACTGACATGACCAGACCAACCATCATAATGTGGGTGGGTGGGGTTGTTGGCAGGACTAGGGCCATGAGTCACTTAACCTGAACTTGAAGGGTTAATATGTATCTGAGTGAGGGGAGGGGATCCCTGGGAGGTCATCCTGCCTTTTCCTTGTCTCCTCCTTCTGTCTTTTCTATTCTTCTTCCTCTGCAAGTGATGCTGACCATGGGGCTGACCTCAGCCAACTTGAGATGTAAGTTTGTTATATCTCCAGTAAAAGTCTGTTCTTAACCCACTAGTCGTGTGTGTTTTGTCTACATCCGCAGACAATGCTGGGGGCTGATTTGGACTTCAGGGGTTGGGTGGGTGAGACCCCATTGTCCCTGGAGCAGAACAGACTCTTTGGAGTAGCAGAGTTCCATTCAGGTTTCTCCAAAGGAGACATTAAGGTAGAGCAGGGAGGATGCCAAGCTATTTTGGCTATTCAGCCAGATGGGATGCAAAATGAGTTTGTTTTTCTTAAACTCACAGCACGTGTGGACACAAACGCATGGACGGTGCATTGAGATTGCATTTGGTTCTAGCTGCTGGAAAGGAGGCTTGCAAAGCCCCTTCACCTCATCTGCTCCATGTGTTTTACTTCTTGGGCCTGTACGTTTCTTGGAAGTTGGTGTACTCTCCTTTGCTAGAGGTTTTTCTTAGCAGAAGCTGATGGCCACCTACTGAGGATGCTGTGGGAGCAGACTTCCGCCATAGCAGGAGGTTGGATTAGATGGCCTCTGAGATCACTTCCAAATCGATGGTTCTACAATTAGAGCTGTTTGTGTTCCTTCTCTGTGCCTGTCGCTCCTTCTCATTGTAGATCCTCATGCACATGGTTGTTGTGAGGATAAAACGGGGAGAAGGGGACCATGTACACCACTTTAGGCTCCTTTGAGAAAAAGGCAGGACATAAATGTAATAAATAAATAGTAAAATAAGAACAACACCTTTGTTTCCGGGTATTCTTTCCTCCAAAGGAAAATCCTCCCTGAAAATTCCATCTTTCCTTCTGTGCATTCTTTAATCCAACTTCTGGGAAACTCTTCTCTTTTCCTCTTACTTCTTCTGTGAATGCTGCCCTCTCCTGTTTCTCTGAGTGATATTCTCTTCACCTTGATTTTAGGCCAGCATGAGTAGATTTTAGACCAGGTAGGAAGGGGAATGCCAGATGCTCTTGGTACTGCCAGAGCACTGTGATTATGTACCCAGTAAAAGGTTTCAGCCTGGAAAAAAAAAAAATCAATTATCAGACACCAAAAGTTACAGTTATGAATTTTCCATCCATCAGCTGGGCTTTGTCCAACAAGAAAGAAGCCGGTGGGCTGCATTGGTGGGCCATTTACTTCCCCCTCCTTGTTCAGTGTCAGGAAGGAAATGCCTGGGACATACTTAGTCACAAGGATAATTATTTTGATTTGGAAAACGTCTTGGTTGCTTTTCCTAAGAAAAGCTCAAGGCAACACACAGCATTGAAAATACAGGGGTGGGGGGCAGACACATTAAAGTATCAGCAGTAAATAAAACAACTATGAACAACAGCAAAAGGTCTTTATTTGTCAGTGAATGGTGTATGATGTGTGACATCCAATGTTTTGGATCTAGAGCTTTATTTTGCTGATGGGGGTGTGCCTGAGTGGAGTTCTATGGGTGGAAAAGGCAGAGGCCATTTTTGCAAATTTCTCCCTCCTCTGCAGCCCCCAGCATGCCCCATCTTCAGTTACATAAGAACTTCAGAAGAGCCCTGCTGGATCAGACCAAGGGTCCATCTAGTCCAGCATTCTGCTCACACAAGTGGCTAACCAGCTGCTTGTGCATCCCCTCTGGAGCAGACTTTTTGGGAACACGGGGAATTGCAGTGGAAGGAGGAAATCAGCAAAGATTTCCACCTTCCCCGTTCAGCCAGTGGAAAAGCTCCACTGGATCAAAAGCCTCCCACTGCCAGGAGGAGCCCTTTTGTCCACAGGATGCTTATGCAGGACCCAACCCTCTGTGTTAGAACTGGAGCGAACCTTTGGAAGGATATTTGTTCATCTAGCCCAGTGTTATTTGGTCTTTCCCATCACCTGCTCCCCGATCCTCTTAACTGGAGATGCCAAGTTTTGGACCATGGACCGTCTGCATCCCACGCATGCGTTCTATTGCTAAGCTACAGCCCCTCCCTTGAGGTGGTTCTCAGAGGAACAAGGCATCTCCTCAGGCAATGCTTTTAGCAGAGTGGAGGAATACTAATATTTTGCAGGCCTTATATTTCACATGTGGAGCTTTTCTGCATCCTCCCTCATTCCTGCACCCTGGGTCTCTAGCCTCAGAGGTATTCAAGGAAAACTTGCAAGAGGGAGAACTGCACCTGCAGCTTGTGCATGAAGTCCCCTTTCAGATGTTAAGGAAAAGCACTGCCAGGAATATGCGAGTGTGACTGCACATTTGCTTGCCTGCGCTTCTTTGTCATGTTACAAAAAAACATTTCACTGTGTAAGTACAGGTTAGCTGATGTTCCATCAATAAATGGGGGGTTGTCATGTTAGACTTGTGAGAAAAGTACAAGAGGTGTTGTTGTTCCTCTACCACTAGTGGAACTACTTTCACAATTATTACAAGCATTACTGAGCCGAATGAAGTCTCAATGAGTTGTGCAGCGCCTTGTGCAAAGCCTTGTGGAACAGTTTGTGCAAACAGAATCAAAGTATTGGATTGCACACAGATGCAAATGGGTTTCTGCTCAGGCTGTGCATCGCTGCAGTGCCAAATCCAAATATCAAAGCAAAACAGGCTGCTTCGGGCGTGCCTTGCTGAGATCCGAAGTGGAACAGACCAGCACCAAGGCAGTCCAAAGAGAAGCAAGTCACCACCAAAGTGCCTCAGTCCACCTTGGAGATTTGGAGCTATTCTGAAGCCTTCTGAAGGGCAGAAAGCCTGTCTCTAAATGTATCAACTTGTGAAAGACCAGGGAGGTGGTGAGGAGGAGGAGGAGGAGGAGGAGGGAGGGGGAAATGGTGAGCTTTGGCGAATGGCAACCCCTGTTGCCAAATTAGGGCTGAACTTAACCCAGCAGTCTCCAATCAGTGACAGTGGTGGAGGGTGGCGAGGGGGGGGGGATACTGTATATATTGGAGATCAGCCTACATTTGTTTCATTGTGTGTGAGAGAGAGCTGGTTAGAGAGTTAGAGAGCTGGTTAGAGTTGGTTAGTTGGCTAGAACTGGTGTGCGTGCGTGTGTGTGTGTGTTGCACTGTAGCTTTGTCATTCTTCTTCTTTCCCACTCAGCCCTTCTCAACTCAGCTATTCCCTTTCTTTCTTTTGTAGATTCTTTATTTAAACCCACAAAAAACATTTAAAAAGTACTTTAGTTTCTTCCTTGCCTTGCCTTGTCCTTTGTCTCTCCCCCCCCCCCCAACTTCTCAATTCAATGATTCTTATTTTCTTTCTTTCGAATACACACACACACACACACACACACACACAGTCAGGGCCAGAACAAGGAAAACTGTTTGACAAAAGTGGGGCACTAACCATTCAGGAAGGACAGCCAGTGGCATACACACCCATAGTTGGTGGCTCATAAGTAATGGAACAAACCAACATCATTTCAAACTTAAGGATCACCTTTAATACCTGGATGAAAATCCTTTGCAGTCAATGACTGCCTGAAGTCTGGAACCCATGCACATGACCAAATGCTGACTTTCCTCCCTCAAGATGCTTTGCCAGGCCTTTACTGCAGCTGCCTTCAGCTGCTACTTGTTCGTGGGTCTTTCTGCCTTCAGTCTTGTCTTCAGTAAGTGAAAAGCATGCTCTCTTGGGTTGAGATCAGGGGACTGACTTGGCCATTGAAGAACATCCACTTCTTTGCCTGGAGAAACTCTGGGGTAGCTTTTGCTGTATGTTTTGGGTCATTATCCATCTGCAATATGAAGCGTCGTCCTATCAGTTTGGCAGCATTCGGCTGAATCTGAGCAGAAAGGATAGCCCTACACTTCAGAATTCATCCTGCTGCTTTTGTCAGCAGTCAGGTCATCAATAAACACCAGTGACCCGGTTCCATTGGCAGCCATACATGCCCATGCCATAACACTGCCTCCATCATGTTTGACAGATGATGTGGTATACTTTGGATCATTAGCTGTTCCTTTCCTTCTCCATACTTTTCTCTTCCCATCATTCTGGTACAAGTTAATATTGGTCTCATCAGTCCAAAGAATCTCATTCCAGAACTGGGCAGGCTTTTTTAGGTGTTTGCTGGCAAAGGCTAATCTGGCCTGTCTGTTCTTGAGCGTTACCGGTGGTTTGCACCTTGTTGTGAAGCCTCTGTATTTACACTCATAAAGCTGTCTCTTGACTGTAGATGTTGACAATGACATGCCTACCTCCTCAAGAGTGTTCTTGACCTGGCTAGATGTTGTGAAAGGGTTCCTCTTCACCCTGAGCAGAATTCTGCGTGATCCACTTAAGTTGTCTTCCGTGGTCTGCCAGGCCCTTTGCAGTTGCTGAGCTTGCCAGTTAATTCCTTCTTTTTCAGGATGTTCCAAACTGTTATGTTGGCCACTCCCACTGTTTTTGCTATCTCTCTGATGGGTTTGTTTCCTCAGCCTAACGATGGCCTCCTTCAGTCGCATGGACACCTCTTTGGGCCTCATGTTGGGGGTTCCAGTGAACAGCTAACAAAAGCAAATGTAACACTCAGAACCACCTGCAGGCCTTTCATCTGCTTGATTGGTCATGGGGTGCCCAGGAAACAGGCCACACCTGGCCATGCAGCTGCTTATCAGCCATTCGTTCCATTACTTATGGGCCACCAACGATGGGTGTGTGTGTATGCCACTGGCTGTCCTCCCTGAATGGTTAGTGCCCCACTTCTGTCAAACCCCTTGAATTCCAGCTGGAAGTCCTGACTTCGCTCCCATCTGGGTGTGTTTCCTTTCAACTTCAATGTGGTGGTGTACAGAGTAGGGATGGCAGAGAATTTCTCCCCGAAACTTCGGGGGGCCGAGCACCAACGTGTTCGGCCCCCCGAACAAGTTTCGGGGAGAAATTCTCTGCCCCCCCACCCCCCGCACCCCCCCGGGGCGGGACTTACCTTTCCCGAATGTCCCTCCCGGCGGCGGGTCCGGCCGGCGGTTCGTCGGGTCTTCGTCCGGGGCGGGAGCGGCAGCCGGTCTTTCGACCGGCTGCCACCGCCGCCATTCCAATAAATGAAAAAAAAACAAAAAACGTCCCCGTGATAGGCTACGTGACGATTAACGTAGCCTATCATGGCTAGATTTGCAAAGTCAGCCATGATAGGCTACGTAAATCGTCTCATAGCCTATCACAGGTGACTTAAAAAAAAAAACAAGCGCGTACGGATAATGGCGGCCCCCATAGGGAGCCGCCATTCACGTTCCTTATTTGGTTGCTGTAGTCTACGTAAAGATTTACATAGACTACAGCGACCAAATAAGGAACACGAATGGCGGCTCCCTATGGGGGCCGCCATTTGCGTACGCGCTTTTTTTTTTTTAAGTCAGCCGTGATAGGCTACGGGACAATTTACGTAGCCTATCACGGCTGACTTTGCAGATCTAGCCATGATAGGCTACGTTAATCGTCACGTAGCCTATCACGGGGGCATTTTTTTTTTTAACTTTTAATTTCGCGGCCGGGCGAGGCGAGGCGCCTCCTCCCCGGCCTGAATTTCGGCCGGGCGAGGCGGGAAGCCTCCCCCCCGGCCTGAATTTCGGCCGGGCGAGGCAGGAAGCCTCCCCCCCGGCCTGAACTTCGCGGGGAGAGCAGCGAAGCGCCTCCCCCCCACCGCGAAAAGCTGCGAGACCAAGTAAGTGACTTTCGTGCACCCCTAGTACAGATGCCAACTGCAAAAACAGTTATCCTTGTTCCAATATTTCTGGCCCTGACTCTGTGTGTGTGTGTGTGTGTATGTGTGCGTGTGTGTGTGTGTGTGTGTGTGTGTATATATATATATATATATATATATATATATATTCATTCATTCCTTTCCTTGTTCTTGGCTCCCCACCCCCAGCACCAACCTTCTCAATTCCTGTATTCCTTTCTTTCCCATTTTTGAACTCTATATCTTTTCCCTAGGGAAAAAAAAGAGTTAGAAATCCTGTTCTTTGCTTGTAGGTAGTTCTGTATTTTATTTTATTTTGCTCTTTGTGTGTGTGCGTGTGTGTGCTTGTGTTGTGGTCAAGCAACCAGTGTGTGGCAAAGCACTACACACAAGTCCACATTTCATAATGCAGTGAGCAAAGCACTACACACATTAACATATGCTATTTCAGTTTAATACTGCACTGTGTGGCAAAGCAAGCCCAGTATGAGGCATCTTCAGGGTCTTGGCATGGGGGCTGCCCATTGCCCAGATTTCAGGCATTTTTGTGCAACCAGTGAAAAATTATACACTTTGCTTTGAGAGTTTTTGTTGAAAAAACTCAGGACAGCACAAAAACTACTCTGCTAGCCAGCCTGCCAGTCTGTGTTCCCAGGTAATGTGTATTTCATTCCGCCAAAGAGAGCCTGAGGTCATCCACTGTGAAGCTGAATAGGAAAGTAGAACTAGGGGAAACGGCTTATTTGCACTTCAAAGAAACCTACAGCAGATATTAGGGATAGTGACTAGGGATGGCCGTGACTTTCTCCACGAATCTCGGAATTCTCCCCCGAAATTGTTGGTGAAATTCTCCGCCACCCCCCCTGCCACCCCCCCCCCGGGATGGGACTTACCTCCCTCGAATGTCCCTCTCGGCAGCGGGTCCCGGCGGTGGTTCGGCGGCGGTTCATCGGGGGTGGGGGCGGCGGCCGGTCTTCCGACCGGCTGCCGCCGCTGCCATTACAAAATAAAGTAAAAAAAACACCACCACCCGTGATAGGCTACGTAACGATTAACGTAGCCTATCACGGCTAGATTTCCAAAGTCAGCCGTGATAGGCTACGTAACGATTAACGTAGCCTATCACGGCTGACTTTGGAAATCTAGCCGTGATAGGCTGCGTAAATCGTTACGTAGCCTATCACGGGTGTTGTTTTTTTCCCCCACTTTTTATTTTGTGGACGGGGAGACGGGGCGCTTCTCCCCGGCCTGAATTTCGGGCAGGCGAGGTGAGGCGGGGCGCCTCCCCCCCCCGGCCTGAACTTCGGGGGGAGAACTGAAGCGCCTCCCCCCCACCGCGAAGCAAGCTGAGGGACCAGGTAAGTCCCTTTCGTACATCACTAATAGTGACTTCCTCCTTGTTTATTCATTCAGTCGCTTCCAACTCTTCGTGACTTCATGGACCAGCTCACGCCAGAGCTTCCTGTCGGCCGTCGCCACCCCCAGCTCCCCCAAGGTCGAGTCCGTCACCCCCAGAATATCATCCATTCATCTTGCCCTTGGTCAGCCCCTCTTCCTTTTGCCTTCCACTTTCCCTAGCATCAGCATCTTCTCCAGGGTATCCTGTTTTCTCATTATGTGGCCAAAGTAGGGATGTATGAAACTCACTTACCTTTTCGCGGATTGATTCGTGGTGTGGGGCGAGGTGCTCTGTCCCTCCCCCTGGAATCCTTGACGAAGGGGAGGTGATCCGGTCCTCTCCCCCAGAATCCTGCCCAGCTGGCTCCACTCCATGGCGGCTCTGCGGAGCAACTGGCCAGGGCCGTCTGCAGCTGGATTTCCAGCCACAGACGGGCTGGTGCGGACGGAAATGGCGGCTGCTGTAGCGGCCACCATTTGCGTCCAGCCAGGCTGCAGTGATAGGCTACGTAAGTATTTACATAGCCTATCACAGCTAACCCCAAAACCCCAAACAAACCAGTGTATGCAAATGGTGGCGGCTATGGCGGCCTCCATTTGCGTTCCCTATTTTTCGCCGTTCTAGCCTACGTAAATATTTTTTATGTAAATCAAACATCCCACTACGCTATTTGCGTTCCCCTTTTTTTTCACCATAATAGCCTATGTAAATATTTACATAGGCTAGAACGGCGAAAAATAGGGAACGCAAATGGCGGCCGCCGTAGCTGCCGCCACTTGCGTACGCCGTTTTTTGTTTTTGTTTTGATTGGCTCTGCCGCGATAGGCTACGTAAATACTTACGTAGCCTATCATGGCAAAGACTAGGACAACAATGATGGCCACGGCAGCCAATCGAAAGATCAGCTACAGCCGCCACTGCTGCTGGACCCGCCACCAGAGCTGCCGCCATCTGGAACATCCGCCCCAGGTAAGCCTCGTCCTGGGGGGAATCCGTGGGGGGGCGGGGGGGCAGGCCATTCCACCACGCATTTCTGGGGGCCGAATGCCAGTGCATTCGGCCTCACTGAAATCTGTGGCGGAATTCTCCGCCATCCCTAGGCCAAAGTACTTCAGTTTTGCCTTTAATATCATTCCCTCAAGTGAGCAGTCTGGCTTTATTTCCTGGAGTATGGACTGGTTGATCTCCTTGCAGTCCAAGGCACTCTCAGAATTTTCCTCCAGCACCACAGTTCAAAAGCATCTATCTTCCTCCTAATCACCACTTAAACATCTAACTTCTCTGATTATCCCTTTATGACCTTTGGTTTGAGTTGCTGGGAACAACACATTTTACCTGTGCCTAGCACAAAAACTACAGGAACAAACTGTCTGAAATTTGGGAGGTGGAATCATCTTGATGGGGGATGAGAGGTGCCCAAATTTAATGTACTTTGCTTTGAAAGTTTTTGTTGAACAAAGCGAAATTTACCTGTGCCTAGCACAAAAACTACTGGGACAAACTGTCTGAAATTAGGTGGAATTGGCTCCATGGGGGCTGAGAGGTCCCCAAATTTCATGTGTTTATTGTGGAAACTGAAGACGTTATGGCCTTTTCTGTTTTCCAATGCAGGTCAATGGGGAAACATCAAATCCAAATAATTTGGATATCTGAATCTTGCTTCGGATCTGAATCCAAAGCAAAGTGGATTGGGTCCAAATTGGTCCAAAATGAAGTGAGGCTGCTTCAGAAGGTCTGAATCGGTATCCGAAATGAAACGGGGGGTCTGTGCACAGCCCTAGTTTCTGCAAGTGGTAGAAGCTTTGTGCTAGTGGAATGGCACCATTGGATACAAGCCCTGGTCTGCTGTCTTTGAGCAATTATGAGGACTAGAACACTGGACAAACTCCCCATGGCATTCCAGCATCATGTTGGAGTTGGCTCAGCTCTTTATACAACCAGTGAAATAATATCCTTGACCTGACAAAGAGGGAGATATACTGCACTGCATAGGTTAAAGCAGTACATTGAGCTATGTCTATGTGAAGTGCTGCGTTTGAGATTATTGGAAGATATCTTTGATATCTGCCTGTTTATATTATGCAGGTTTTGACAGATCAGCAGTCAAATCACCAGTTTTTCAATCCCAGGATTTAGATCCTTCATTACTGGTGTTGGATTTAGAGCATCAAAGGCTTCACTATACTAAGGAAGAGCTTGGATTACTCAATACATACACACAGATGTGTTATATATATAGTTTTACTGATGCAACATGAGCAAAACAGCAGGCCAATCACTCATACCTTTGTCACTTTCATAGCTGTAGGGCTCAAGCACAAATCTGTTTAAAATATTGAACATGTAGTACTGCTTTTTAGGACACCTTTGTAACAAGGATGGGCAAACTGACTCCTAGAATTTTAAAGCAGACTGGAGACAAGTTCAAACAACATTTTTTTAACCAATTCACATCTTATAATTCCAGATAATGGACCACAGTTTATACTCTTGTCTGGATAGATGTTGCTTATAAATGACTTGCTCCCCAGGGATCCTATGAATGGAAACCTTGGATTCAGTTCCTGGGATAATTAAGGAACCAATGTCCTAGAGGAGCATCTTTCCAGAGACATGCAGGAATCATTTTGTGACTTTTTCTACACGAGGCATTTATTGCGCGCTCATGGTTCCTTAGCTTACTCACGGTTGTTTGTGGGTTCTTTAGGCAATGTGATCCTCCAGTTTTGCTTCTGTTTATTAGGAGCGCTCTTGGGGGTGGGGGGTAGAGTGGGGAAAATGACGTATTATTTCTGAAAGCAAAAGAAAAGGTATTTTCCTACTTGTGTAATTATTATTATTATAAGGCAGGGTAAAAATAAGAACACAATCCTATGGGACTGACACTCCAGGGTTGAAGCTCTCCATCTATCCTAAGTCCTGCCATCAAGAGCCAGGCAGGGCAGGGTGAACACTGGAGGCTTTTATAGCCTTTCTACCCTCCTTGGTTGTATTTTGAGTCTGAAGGCCTCTGAGCCCACCTGGTTCACTTACCTGGCTCCGGGCAGGGATGGAGGCTGAGAGGCTTGTGGATCCACAGCATGTCCTCTCCCCATCCGACATAGTGGCACGACCTCTTTCCTCCCTCCCCATCCTCTCCTGAGGTTACAACCTTGGGAGAGAAGCCACTGCAGACCTTTCCACAGTGGCTAGGAGCAGGCGGGGGGGAATCTGGGTGGGGTTTTTCATCTGCAAGGCCATAGTTCTGTCTATGACCATGGAGGAAAAAATCCTCAGTGCTGTATGGCCCCACAGGCACTTTCTAGGGGCCATATGATTGCTAATAAAATACTGATAATAAACAAAGAACAAAATGCAGGCACAGCCTCCCAATTGGTTTCATTGCATATTTACAAATATAGAATATACTGTCAAAAATGTACAGAGATGATATAGTAACAAGTAAGCTAATACTTTTGAGCAAACATTGTTACAATTAGAAATACAATTTATATCCAAAATCTATAGTATATTGGTGTCTATGCAACATTAGGATGATAAATATCAAAGGCAATGGAGGGGAGGGATACTGACCAATAGACTCTCTGCACAATGGAATCATATTTGCATGACTGGGTCCGCAATTTCAGTAAAAGCAGCAATCAAATATTTTTTAAGAACATAATTATGTTATAGTGCTTTTATACATGTGTAAGATTTTTTTAAAAAAACAGCACCGCTGCCATGCTGAAGATCCTGAAAACTGTAGAAGAAGACTGGAAAGATTTTAAAATGATCGAATCAAGAACAGGAGATGTATTAGAAGATACAGGTAGTACTGTTGAATGATTTGTGAAGCTGTTTAAAATGAAAGCACAGGATGTTGGCTGATACTTTATTAGCTGGTACATAAATGCTTCTTGGACAAGACTGGAAGTGTATAAGAAGCCATCTGTTGAGGAATGGTGCAGAAAGATATGGAGCACCATGATTATGTGTAAATTAATGTGTATCACTATATCCCATTTTGTGGGTGACTAAAAAAGTTGCATTATATTTGAATGGGAACAATCCTCAAGACAATACACATATGCAGGTATTAGCACCATTGTAAAGTTAACTGGTTTACAGAATATAACCACAACAAGTGTGTGTGTGTGTGTGTTGTGTATGGAACTATGATTTTATGTGTGTGTGTGTGTGTGTCTGTGTGTGTGGGCGTGTAGGATTTTACTTCTTAAACCCTTGAAATAAATATTAAAAAATATAATACAGAGTTGTTATGATGTTTAATAAGAAAGACATGGCAATGTACTCTGATCTGCCTTTGTTTGTAGAGCAAATTGGTGGGCAGGATCGATCACACCTTTTGCAATTCAAATGTAGGGAGGTTATACAAGCCTGATAGGTATCTTTTGTTGTTGTTCAGTTGTTCAGTCGTGTCCGACTCTTCGTGACCCCATGGACCATAGCACGTCAGGCCTTCCTGTCTTGCACTCTCTCCTGGAGAGACTAGCACTGTACGTGGGTGGCACTTTCTTAAATACTAATATAGATTGTGCTGATAATCTATACACAGGGATCATCAGCCTTTTTAGGCCAGTGGGCACATATGAAATATTGAGAAGCTCTTCTGGGTACCATCCCAAAATGGCAACCATGGGGGCATGCTTATTTTAGAAATGGCTGCCGTGGTGGTGTGGCCAGTCACAAAACACTCATTTCATGGAAGGCAAACTGATGCGTCTAAAAGACAAGCAATCCACCCAAGAAACAGTACAAACCAATCCTTTGAATCCATACTTCTCTGCTCCAACAAAACACCAATTTTACAAAAATGCACATTACCAAAATGCGGCTAAAAGCCAAGAAACTTAAACACACAGAGGAAAAACCCTACCCACTTCACACGGAAAACACATACACAGAGAGAGATTGAGAACAGCCCACCCAGCACAGAACGCACACACATGCCACTCACCCCAAACAGAGAAACACACACACAAACCACCCACCCTCACACAAAAAACCACCCACCCTGTACAGAAAACACACATACAAGGTACCCTATTACTCCCCACTGCTCTTCCAACCCTCATGCTGGATTCCCCCAGTCCCCCCAACTCCCGTGCTAGCCCCATTGCCCCCCCCCGGTTTCCCCAGCCCCTCCACCTGTGCAATTTTCATATGCAGTGCACTTTCCAGATCTGAAACATAAGAAGGCCCTCTAATGGCACTCTGTGTTCACACTGGAGCTTCCTGGGGCTTTGGGACACAGTGGTGGTACGGCTAAAGGGCATGCATAACCCCTCTTCCAGGCACATTCTTTCTGGAAGAAATGCAACTAATGATGGAAAAAGAGCTGTCCTCCATTTCTCTTTCATTAGCTGCCAACTGTCTTTGCCTGTGGGGCTAATTTGTTTTTGTTTGTCTAACTGTCAAGCTGTGGCCTTTTTAGCCAGTCTTTAATCATCAGGATATAAGTATCCCCATTTTACATGTGGTGTTGATGTGCTGTTCTTCCCCAGTTCCCTTTTGCTGAATTAAACAAAGCAAAACACCATGTCTACTATGCGACTTAGTATGCCATGTTCACCTATTCATGTTATACTGAATAGGTTTGCAGCCCATGGACTATAGCCTGATCCATAGTCCAGTAAGCTAAAGTACCAGGATTTAAGGCAATATGGTCAGACTTAATTCACTAGAATTCCAGTCATTTAAATCCAGGGACTTCAGATTTAGTTTGTCAATCCAGTTGAACTTTAATGATACAGATTATAGAAAGTTACTCTATATCTATAACTTTCAACTGGAGAGAGAGAGAGAGAGAGAGAGAGAGAGAGAATATTAGGGCTGGGACAAAGCCTGAACTAACTTACTTAAGACACAATCCTATGCATGTTTAGACAGAAAAAAAGGCCTACTACTCCCTAAACATGCATAGGATTGTACCCTTATCTATTTTAGATGCTGTCCTATAACAAAATGTTTTCAGAGTGGCTCACACATTAAAACCAGCTAAGAAAGTATTGTTTAGCAGTCTCATGCAGGAGGGAGGAATGAACTCAGCCCCCTGGACAGGGGAGCAAATTTTCTAGGCTTTGATGGAGGGCACCAAATTTTGCCATCACTTGAGGCGTTTTCCTTTAGCACTGGTATCATGAGTGGGGGGCGTCTCTGATTTTTTTCATTTCATTTCATTTCATTTAGCCTCTGCTGTACACAGTGGTGGTAGCAACAGCTGCCATATTATTAACCCTGGCCTAGCATCATTCTGAGGCATATGGGGGGAAAACATAGTGACTGCCATAAAAAAAAAATCAGCCTCCACTGGCGCTGCCGTATTTTTGTGGTGGCCACCATGTTCCCCCCACCCCCATGCTCAGAATGATGCTTCAGCCATGTAGGTTTGGGGCTAAACACCAAGATAGGAGCTGCACTTTTACTGCTGCCACTTGTGTACAGCAGCAGCTTCATAATAAACCTCTGAAAATCATAGAAGTGGCTGGCCCTACTTACTGCCTGTAAACAGGGCTGTGAACTTGGGCAGTCATTCATTCCGAGCCCTAAATTATATATTTTAATTGGATTCTTAATCTGTAAGCCACTTTACAGTTCTTATTACTTTCATCCTCATAATAGTCCTGACTGTTACGTCAGTCTATTTCCATTCTTTAGCTGAAATAAATTGTTATGTCCAAGGCAACCTTACCCAATCTCTGAACAATGATTTCAACCCAAATCTCTTAAATCCGAGTCCAGTTCTTCATCCACAGTGGTCACTGATAAACATTGCAAAAAGATACACTCATGTAACTGTATTTTTCCATACCATTTACCAAAGTCAAGCACTAAGAATATCCAGTTTTGAATATAAGCAATTGATTTTTTGAACTGGTTTATTTCCTTATTGGGCATTAATGGAATGAGACGTTCATCAAAAAGGATTATCATTAGTTGGCGCTGGTTTATTTGCTTAGCAGGCCTGATAATCAATCATCAGGTTTCACCACTTGTCTTGTGGCATTTTATTTCATCACTAGGTACACTATGTAATACTATAATTCCTTACACAAGTTTGTTAACGGCATATTTATTTGAGTGGGTTCCACTATAAATAAAAGTTCTCTACATATTTTTAATAAGAGGGTTTATTATTCCATGAACTGTTTGCTTTCCTTTCCTAAATCTCTGTCAAGGAAAACCCAAGACTGGAGAAGCACGAAAACAGAATTATTTCTCACCTAGATTGGCTGATCTTTCAAGGTCAAATACAGGGCTTTGGATGGGATGTTGCAACTGGCTTTCTTAGCCAGGAGAATTTGTTTACCTCTGGCCTCATCTGACTCATTCACAGAGATATAAAAAAATGTTAAATTACTCCCACAGCAGATGAGAAGCTGACATTTGGTACACACGTAATCCACAGCACCCTGATTACTAAGGGGTGGGGTGGTGGTGGTCTGAAAATGGGACATTTTTATGCCTCTCAATCAAAGCATGTGTCTAATACAGCAGGCAGCCATCCAGCATTTTATTTATTTATGTATTTATTGCAAGGATTTCTACCCTGTCTTTCTAAAACACGTCCACTCCTGCGCACCTAATAGCTCACAGAAATACTAAAACAATAAAAACACACAATGACACAAGGAAATAGAAGAATAAAGTATAAATAGCAGCAGTTAAAATATACACAAAGGAAGCCAGAATGAATAAAACTCATTCTGAAGTAAAACTGCCCTTGCCCACCCAAAGGCTATGATATCCAATACATTGAAGCAGCAGTAAAAAGTTAAAATGCTCTTGCCTCCCTGCTGTTGCCAGAGAGCACCAGCCCACTTCCATTTTGCCAACCCATACTATCATCTCAGGCTTCCATTTTGTCTGGAAATGCTAGCTGGCAAGATCTAACAAATTAACTCAGCATTCATTTACAGTTCCTGATGCATTTGCACTTCCTCTTTGAAATGGAGCAGAAAGACTTCCAGACGGACCAGACCTTCTTCCAAACAATGACCTGGGAACTCTTGAAAATCTGTCCTCCGCTTCCAAACTCAGTCAAGACAACACAGTGCCACTTATCAATGAGGTATTGAATGCCCTGAGCTTTTGTCTGACCTTCCTGTTATGTCTTTTATTAAAAGCCTCTGAAAATAGATTTCTCTAGGCATGGTGCAATATACTTTAAAACATAATAATGCAATAAAACACCATAGAATCACAATAAAAACAACACAGCATAAAATCAATAGGCATATTAGTCCTGTTCAGGTGCTTCCCCAAATGTCTGAGAGCTTAAGGGTGCAATGTATGCATGTTTAGACAGAAAAAGACCTACAACTTCCAGCATTCCCCAGCCAGAATGCTGGAAGTTGTAGGATTTTTTCTGTCTAGACATGCATAGGATTGCACCCTAAACAGGATAGGGGGAGAGGTCTGTGCATGTTGGCTCTGCCATCTACGTTCCCATGCATGCATGCCCATCGCCACTGCTGCTCCCCCGTACTTGACCTTGCTGTGTCGAGTGGCACAGTCTGAAGGGCATTCATCTTGCATTTGCTTGAATGTGAGTAGAACTCTCCTCGCAATCGGGGACTCTGATTTATCAGGGTCCCAAATTCTGAGGGGAAAAAATCTACTTGTGTTCAAGAGAACGTGAGTAGAGAAGCCCTTCAGACCTCCCTGCTCAATTCGGGGAGGTTGAGGACTGAGGGGACGGGGGCTGGCATGCATGGGGGCATAGCGGGAGAGCCAGCATGCATGGCTCTGTCCCCCTACCCAGGTTAAGCCTTCACACGTTCAGGTGGTCACCTGAACAGGGCTCCTGATGCAGTAGACAATATAATATGGATGCAAAAACTAAAACCACCCTAAGGTACATGAGTTGAAACCACACTTCAGGGACTAAAATATTAAAATCAGCACTGAAACACACCCACCTAGAGTCAAGCATCCCACTATTCAGAAAAGTGCAGACAATCACCCTTCCCTTCTGTGCACCTGGAAATCTTCCCTCCAGTTGTCACCCCAGTCTTTTGTTAGTTGTGTCTTTCTAAGACTATCTCTGGTCTTGGACCCCTGAGCTCATTGTCATTTCAGGAGATCAGTCTTGCTGGCATAAAGTCAGCCTGGCTGACTCTTGACTCCCGGCTTTAGGTACCTGTTTCTGCACCTTCATTATCTAGGGATTCTTGCCTGACAAAACCTTGACTGACAAAGAACCATACTGACAGCAACCTGGCCAAACACAGCGAGGACCACAGAGGGAAATGGTTCCCCTAGCATCAGTGTAATTTACACCCCACCCCCAACATTAATGTTCCAGAAGGTCTTATTGCCTGGACATGGAAAAGTAGGTTCCAGATGTGTATAGAGACATGCGTGTCCTAAGCAAATGTAATACTCTGTTGGAGGTCTTTGGGCATGCAGAAAGAGGTGGACCATGCTAGGTCTCTTTGCATATATGCCTGGAGTGGAGCGTGGAACCCATTCAGGCTTCTGCAGTCCACTCTAGGGTTTGGCAAGAAAGGCTTTCATTCCTAGAGGAAGGTTCTCCTTCATATTATTGAATCAGGGTGCATTCCTATGCATGTTTAGACAGAAAAATGTCCTACAAATCTTTGCATTCCCCAGCCAACATGGGAATTGTAGCACTTTTTTCTGTCTAAACATGCACAGGATTGCACCCTTACACTCAGACCATAAGAGAGCAGATATGTGTTGGCAACTAAGAACATACATTTGAAAGTTAAAGCCAGATTTCCCCCTCACATACTTCCTCAGATTAGAGGAAGAGGAGTTCTGGAGGAATCCAGGAACAAATCTCTATTTGTAGAATGCAAGCTGTATTAACTTCTACAGCATATATTAAAAGAACATGGCTGCTATGGGTGGTATACAGTTTTGTGTAGAGTTTTGGCACACTATGTCTTTGCCTGGGGTGTCTATTTTCTTTATCTGTTTTTGTTGTTTCAGATGCTTCCCCCGCAACATACGCTCAAATATGTATGAGAAAAAATTGGCAGGCTATTAGTCCTTAATGCAATCTCATATGCCTTTGGGCGTATTTTCAAAATGTAAATCACTAAAAATTTTAAGGATTGAGCTTGAAAGGCTGAGCCTACAAGTCTAACTCCTTTCAAAAATATTTAGTGTGCATATTTACTACATATGACTCTCATACAGTCGAGATTAAATCAATGATTGCATGCTAAAATATGCAAACTCTGGTCCATGAATAAACAGATCCCATGCATTTCTGTTCAATGAAATGGGTTCTTTTTAAAGGACAGCAAAAGAAAGCAAGACAGAGAACAAGTCAACTTAGAGAAACATTATTAATAGTCTAACTTTACTTTTTGTGACAAAGTTCCTTTATCCCAGCAGGAATTGATCCAAAGTTTGCTGAAACCAGTAGGAGTCCATTGACTTCATCGTTTGTTTGCCAAAAGTCTTTGCTCAGCTGGTAGATGGCTGAATTCCACTATTATATTATGATAGCTATTATATTACAATGTACAACAACATGCATTGTGTGGCAAGTGGGGCACATCTCGCCTGCTATAGTCTCTGTCAACACTGTACCTTTTTGTTTACTGCTTTATGTCAGGCTCTTAGCCATGAGCCAAAATAACTGGATCAAATGTGTCTACTATGATGCTTTTAGGTTGACATGTAGCTGTCTGATCCCCCTTTCCTCATGTTTTTCTTCTGCCTGGTTCTTGTGCAGAACCATAGATCATAGATTTTACATGAGAAGATGAGCTTTTCGACATGAGACATTTATCATGTGCTCGCCATTCCTTACTCATGGTTGTTGACAGGTTCTTTAGATGATGACATGACCCTCCAGTTTCACTTCTGTGTCTAACCAGCACTTTCAGCGACTTTTTTTAGAGCAGGAAAAAATTAGGCATTTAATTGTGAAAGTGAAAGAAAGCATGATTTCCCCTTGTGTATTTGTACTATTCCACTATACCACAATACCACCTAGACGTTACATAGCAGACAAGAAGGAAAGAAATGTTCCTCGTGTAGTGCTTGGATCTCAATTCTGCAAAGAAACCAAAGCAGATACCACAGATTAACAGCCTATTAACATTCTCATGTAGAACATTTCTATGAGCATCTCTACACCACCTAAAATCCCTCATTTTAAATGGGGCTTTCTGCTTCCATTTTAAATGCAGGATCACGATGGACTCCCTTTACACACGTTTCCTCCCCCTACCTGCTTTCCCCCCTCCTTTCCCCCCTCATCTGAGTCTTCCATATGTTTCATTATACAGCCACTAGATGGTGCTGTGGTCTAGCTCCTATTGTTGTGGCTTTCCCTTTTTCATAAGGAAACTCAAGCGAAACTCATTGCATCAGGGAGCTGATCCATCTGTAATGGCATCACCCCATCCTACTGTGTTGGCACAACAGCCTGGATTTCCTTATGACATTGGCACAGTATAAGAAGTCATGGCCATTGTTAAGACATCATTTGAATTAGAGCTGACCTCTGGAAACTTTGAGCACAGTGTCAGAACCCATTACTAAGGGCTCTGAAATATAATAGTAAAAATGATGCTTTGGGAATGTGCAGAATGCCCTTCTCTCACTTCTGCATCCTCCATTCACACATGGGTTTCCAAATACATAGGTGTGACTTCCAGACCTCTTAAGTAACACCAGATAGCAAGTCCCATCCAAAATGCATTTACTGGCCCAGGAAACCCTAGGAGATGAGCTTGTGTGTGTTCAGGGATGTATTGTCCTCAAGGGCATTCTGCTTTGGGAGTGGGGGCAGGTGTTCCTAAGGTGTTCCTGATAAATATGAAATCTGAGCATATATTAAATAGAACATAGCTGCTAAGGGTGGTATATACTGTGTCTTTGTCTGGGGTCTATATTTTCTTGTATGCTAAATATTAAAATGGACATGAAGTTGCCCACTGCTGAAAATGGCAGCCCTGTGTCATGATACCTCCTCCCACTCTGTGGTGTCCATTACAATTTACCTCATGTTCTGACATCATTACAGTTCATCTTTATTTGGCCCTTCCTGCAGCAGGCAAATGTATGGATCAGGAACAAAGAAACAAACCATGTAATGATGTCAGGATGTGGAGGAACATTATCCTGGATATTATAGAGGAGGGGGGATAGTGTGGCCATTTTAGGCAGCAGACATTCCCCCTTTTGTACCATGTCATTTCCCCCTCTATGCTTGATTAGTTAAATGGCCTTAGACACAATCTCAGTGCACTATTTAAGGGAAATGTTCCAGTTTGTGTGTGTGTGTGTGTGTGTAGTCTAATACCATTTGCATAGGTCATTATTTCTTTTTTAAAAAGTCTTCTCCTTTTTTAACCATTTACTTAGGCAAGCTACAAAAGTGCATATCAGTTAAAAATGGGTGACTAACACAATGCTTCTCATTATGATGCAGTTTCTAAGACTGAGACAATAAATTGTACTTCATGGTCATCTATGGGATCTTATAAATGCTGGCAATATCCAGCCACCATTGCAGACACCTTGGGCTTTTCTACATGAGGCATTTATCATGTGCTCATCCTTCCCCACTCATGGTTGTTTATGGGGTCTTTATATGATGATGTGACCCTCCAGTTTCACTTCTGTGTCTTACCAGCACTTTTGGCAAGGTTTTGTAGAAAGACAATGTGGCATTCAACTGTGAAAGTGAAAGAATGTGTGATTTCCTCTTGTCTATTTGTGCTATTCCACTATACCAAAGTGCCACCTAGAGGTTATATAGTGGAAAAGCAGGAAAGGAAATGCTGCTTGTGTAGTGCTTGGATCTCAATTCTGTGAGAAGAAAACTGAAAGTAGATATAGAGGATTAGCAGCTGATTAACAGGCTTGTGTAGAAAAGCTCCTTGACTTGAAACATGAACTTTGAAAAGGGTGGCTAAACATGTTGGGTTGAATCCAACATGGTGGATCCAGTAGTGAAGAATATCACTTGTGGAACAGGACTTCTGCCCTCTCCCCCCCCCCGCACCCCCCAATGTTCTCCAAATCTGCTCCAAATCTGTGTTGAGGGACACTCAGGAGCAGGTTTGGAGTGTGCATGATGCGGGGGTGGGGAGAGGATGTGGGAGTCGCATTCTACAAGCAGCAGCCTCTGCTTGCAGTATCATGATGCTAGATCCAACCTGTCTGCCTTACAGTGCAATCCTAGGCATGTCTACTCAGAATCAGTCCTGCTCTGTTCCATGGGCCATACTCCCAGGTAGGTGGATATTGGATTGCAGCCTTAAAGTACAATCTTATGCCTGTCTACTGGGAAGAAAGACCCATGGAACTCAGTGGGACTTACTCCTGGATAAGTGTGTTTAGGATGCAGTCTTAGTTTGCTGTCTGTCTTCATCATAAGGCAGCACCGGTTCCCGATAAATTATACACATAGTTGTATCAGCAACATCGTAGGAACAGCTGTGCGCCCCCCTTGCCTCAGGCAGAATGCCCTTGAGGGCAATAACCTGTGAACGCAGAGCTGGTTTATTAAAATAGAAACCAAGCTTTAATATGCACAAACTAATTATCTGAGGCCTAATGTATGCCCATTATTAACACAAAATAAACTTGGTCTCAAAAACAAATAAAATAACATCCATTTCCCCTTCCAAAACCACCTGCCCCCACCCCCCAATTCTAGTGCAATGGCAGTGTACCCAAGGGTTTAAAAATGAATGGGGACATAATTTACTTATTTTTCAATTCCTGTCCCGCCACAGGACAACTAACAATGACTTTAAAAAAAAGAAGATAAAATACAACAAATACAAGTAAAAAAATTAATTTTAAAAACCATTAAAAATATCAGTCACCATTACAAGAGCCATAAAAGAGGTTGCATAGACATAACAGTCCCAAATAATATTAAGGGCAATGATGCAGGCTGGAAGAGAGCTTCAGCTATTGGGGCGGTATAGAAATGTAAATACATAGATATGTAATAAATAAATACATATGTAATAAACAAATACATAGATATGTAATAAATAAACTTATGTAAAAATTAGGACTGTGCACAGCCCCTCTGACCAGTTCAGACTTCAGAGGCTGCTTCTGAGGTCCTGAATTAGCCCTGATCCACCTCGGCCTGTTCTGAGCTGGGCCAACTCGCTTTGGACTCCAGATCCAAATCAAGATCTGGACACCTGAAGCAGGGGCCCCTGCTGCCACCAAGTGAACCCCCTGCCACTGCTGAGTGAGCCCCGCACGACCGAGCGAGACCCCTGCTCCTTATCTGGACCTGTCAGGAGCACCTGCCACTGTCATCCTCTGCAAGGGAGTTGCTTTTTTTTAACAAAATGGTGACTCCTCTGTCTGGAGGAATCGTCACCATTTTGAAAGACATTTTTGAAAGAAAATGGTGACTCCCTCCAAGATGGTGATGGCTGCAGGCACTCCCCAAGGGTCCAGGCAAGGAGCAGGCGGCTCATGCAGCTGGGTGGGGTGGCTGTCCAGATCACGCCTAAGTGCCCCCCAAATGCTTTGGAGCAATCCAACCCACTTTGGGATGCTTCGGCCTGACCCTGACCCACTCTGGAACAATACCACTTCAGCCCAAAGCACCCCGATCCACTTTGGGATTCGGGGTTCGGAACAAAGTGGTGCTCAGCTCTAGTAAAAATAGAAAAAGAAACACTCAAAGACTCTGTCCAGAAGACCTAATGAACACGTGGAGGGCACTGATTGTACACATCTATTCTTCAAGTGTTAAACTAATGTGCTAAAAATATCTCCCACATCCCCCCCCCCCCCGCCCCACCATTCTCATTCAATTTGATAGGGGGGAAATGCTTTTGAAAAGAATTCAAAGGAGAAGGAAATTTCAGAGAAATTCTCATGGGTTCAGTTCAGGTTTCTTGTGCTTTACCTTACTTAGGAGGAAGTCAAGAAGTGTGAGTGAGTGTTCTGTCTTTCATTGTTCAACCATCTCTCCAGAATCCTGTAGCTTCCTCAGCTTCCCACACTTCAGCTAAAGCCCAGGGGAAGATATCACGAGGTAATTCATCCCATAGTGCTTTTTTCAGCTCAGGAAGTGTGGGCAGCCTAGGAGGCTGCACAGCAATGGAGAGAGGTGTAATAGAAAGAAAACACACTCACACAGCACCCTCGGCCACCTCATACTGAATAGGTAAGCTCAGAAATATCACAAAAATAAATGAAAGAACACCCTGAGAATGAGGCAGGACAATGGAAGTGTCTTTCATGGGGGAAGAAAACTTTCAGGAATTTGGAGGATAGATTTTGGCACAGCATTAGCTCCACCTCTTCCCTAGAGCTGGACACAGCATGTCCCCTCCTCATACCTGCCTTGTGGAGGATGCAAAATGGGGGCCAGGCTGCCAGTGTAGCTGATGCTGTGGCCATTTGCAGTGGCAGCACACACAAAATGCCAAAACCCTAAGGAAGAAAGCTGTGTGTGCTGCCTACAACCCCTGTCAATGGTGAGCCCTACCTGTGAGAAACTGTTGAGAATTTCTCCTTTCCACACCCAATTTCTCTGCCCACAAATAGGGTGGAGAATTTTAAGAGGCTATTTGCACACAGTTCTATACTAAACTAATTGGGAGTCTAAGGGCGCAATCCTGTGCTGGCTGGGGCATGCTAGGACTTTTTTTCTAACATGCACAAGATTGCACCCTATGCTGTGTTTCAATATATGTGTATATTTCTCATTTACGGTACAACAGAGGGAAAACATTATCAGAGGGAAACTAGTTAATCTGAAATGCTGGGGAAGTACAGAATGCGTGGGCTTCTTTAGACCTATTTGGGCATTCAGTTCCTCCCTGTGATTAGAGTTGCATGAGCTAGAGTGCAGTTTTGCACCGAAACGCCAGGAATGTGCCGGGTAGCTCCACTCCCTCTTTCGTGTTCCCATTGCCTGCCGGTGAGCCATATAGGTGAACCACGCGGTCGCCTAGGGTGCCAGGTTAAGTGGCGCACCAAATTTGAGGAAATAAATACAAAAAAAATACCTGCACATACAGAGGGAATAGGACTGAGGCTGTGGAGGTGGGTGAGGTGATGGGGGATAGCCTCCTGCTCTGCTGCTCCCACCTGGAGGCAAGGAGTGAGAAACTCCCCCAAGAGCAGCAACTTCCTTTGCCCTCAGAGGGCTGAGCCTAAGGGCTGGCAGTGCCTTGTTGTTGTTGCTGGTATTATTATTATTATTATTAATAATAATAATAATAATAATAAGATTTATTAGCCACCCATTTATTATGTCACCCCCAGGATACAACATGCTCTCCCTCCCATGATTCCAATTGTGTGGGGGAATTGAATGCCCCAACAGGGCTTTTGTATTTGCTTTTGATTTCAAGTTCTTTTCTACAATGTTTTCAGTTTGTCTGTACAATCATGAGGGCTAGAAATGTATATTTCAAAATATCTTGGCAAAAGTCATCCAGTTGCTTTAGGCCAGATCTTAGCTTAATTGGCGGGCATTTGGTAAGAGGAAGGGTCAATGGTAGAGTATGGAGGTGCCAGAGTGCAATAGCAGAGCATATGCTTTACTATCGTAGGAGATCCCAGGTAGGGCTGTACTCAGTGTTTGCTAGGGATGGTGGAGAATTTCGCCACGGATTTCAGTGAGGCCGAATGCACTGGAATTCGGCCCCCCGAAACCCATGGCAGAACGGCCTCCCACCCCCTGCCACCCTGCAGAATTCCCCCTGGAACGAACTTACCTGCAGTGGCGGCAGCGGCGGCAGCTGGTCTTTTGGCTGGCTGCTGCGGCCGCAAATGGCGGCTGCCATAGCAGCCGCCATTTGCAGTCTGCCAGGCTGCCGTGATAGGCTATGTAAGTATTTGTGTGGCTGCCTTTACCGTGATAGGCTGCGTAAATACTTAGGTAGCCTATCACAAAAAGAGCAGTGGCGCAAACAGCGTAGCAGCCGCCGTTTGCGTTCCTGCTCTTTGCCATGATACGCTACATAAATACTTACGTAGCCTATTACGGCAGCCTGGAAGGACACGAATGGCGGCCACTACGGCGGCCGCCATTTGTGTCCGCAGCAGCCCGGCCGCGGCTGGAACTCCGGCTGTGGACGGCCCTGGCTGGTGGCTCCGCGGAGCTGCGGCGGAGCAGAGCTGGTCAGGGAGGATTCCGGGGGGAGGGACGGAGTGCCTCCCCCCCACCGCGAATCACACCTGCAAAAAAGTAAGTGACTTTCGTACATCCCTAGACTGTTTGCCCACAAACACTTTCAGGACAAACAGCATTGTTGGCGGTGGTAGGTGGGCGTGAAGGGCTGAAATGTTTTCTACTACTACCACCCCCTTTGTCCACCTTGTTTGCACCCTCTCATCAGGCTGTTGTTTCTCAGCTCGCTCCTGCTTTAATTACTTTTTTTTCTTAACTCAGTCTTTTTTTCTTAACCCAGTCCAATTCGGCTGTGTGCTGGTATCACTGATGGCTAACAAAGCCAATTCTGGGAGAAGGCAATGCTTCCTAAATGGAGTTGCTCTCTATTTGTGCTATTCAGGGCTTATGATTTCATGCCACGCAGCCAAGAAGATTTGGCTATATTATGATTACATCAGCAACAGCAAACAAATCCAGTTTAGAGAGTGAGGGCAATATATCCTGCATAAGCTTGCCGAAACACAATATATGCAAGCACTTTTGTGCCCTTTTGAACTCCAACCTTAAAAAAAAGTATTGAAAATGTATTTTCGCAGGGCAAAACAGTCAAGAAAAGCCTGAGCTCAAGCATAGTGATGAGTTCAATCCCTGACATTTCCAATTAAATCAGAAAAAGGATTTCAGTTAGTAATCCTGGAAAAGACCTCTGCTTCAAATCTTGGAGTATAACTGCTGTTTGATGCTGAGATGTAAATTAGGGTATAAACATTTTAAATCAATAAGAACTATAGCACTTATTTACCTTCACAGGTTGTTAGCCAGCTAAGGATGCATGCTAAGGAGTCTTCCTCCATCATGTGCATATGCCCCCTAAGGCTGCAATCCTATACTCACTCACCTGAACCAGTGGGGTTCACTTCTGAGTAGGCGTGCATAGGATTGCACTGTAATTGTGTCAGGTCATCTGATTAAACCCGGTCATCCTGGCCTTCTGAGCTCACTTGAACTTCTAGTTCACTCCCAGCCAGTAGCGTGGTGGCAAATTCAGAAGTGCAGGGTCCCCTTCAGTGACAGCCACAGCCACGCCCCCTTCTAAGATGGTACAACCTTGTGAGATACACAGCCTTCAACTGGGATCCCAAAACAGTGCAGCTGAGAGTAAGGCACTGGTATTTCAACTGGATGTCTGAGGAAAAATGCAGGGGTGTTAAAATCTTTTTCACTCACTCACTCAAACACAAACATTTTAGGTTTTCAAAATATGATACTCTATGGAAGCTTCACCCTCTCAACTCAGCCCTCAACATGGACAGATCCCTTCTCATTTAAACAGCCCCCTTGCACACTCCCTTAGCGCCCCGACATTACCCATTAGCCTTCTCTAAGCACCTTCATTATATCTCCCCCTCCAACAGAAATGTCCACACATCCAGCTGGATTGAAACACACACACACACACACACACACACACATGCACAGTGGAGCATTTGTAAATTTGGAAATGCAGGAGCTCATTGTGACAGTCCTCAAGGGCAGTCCAAAAATTTCAGGCAGCTGTGTCGATCCATATCAACAAACCAGTTCTAGGAGTTTTCATCTCCACCAGGAGCACGTCTTTGGTACAGCGAATAGGTCTTAATTGCCCATTCCAGACCAAGTCATCCCAAATACTTTGCATTCCAACATGGAACAATATATTGTTGCTTGGAAAATTCATTCCTCCTACACCTACAGTGAGGATTGCAGCTAAGCTTAGAGAGAACAGGGAATTTGGGGGGTGGGGGTGGCAGATGACATCAGAGTCCCTACTAATGAAAAAGTGCCGGGGCTGCGTCCCTGTGACCCCTGCCTCCACTACATCACTGCTCCCAGAACTTGTGAACATTTCAGATATAGGGATATTATGCAAGGATAAGGCAGTTTGAAAACAGACCTGTATAAGCTCCCTAAAGAAGATGCTGAGCTGGAAAATGTGGAGTTATTTCCTGGAGCAGGGCTGGGCAGAAAGTAGATCTCCAGATATTTTGGACGTCAACATCCAGCATTCGTAACCATTGGCCATGCTGGCAGGGGCTTCTGGGAGTTGAAGTGCAAGACATCTGGAGATCTACCTTCTGCACAGCCCTGTCCTAGAACTATAGGCACATAAAAATGGTCCCAAACCCTTATCACCCATGTGTTACAATATTCAATTAACAAAAAGAAAACCAACAATGTTTAAAACTCCTACCTGGATAGCTTGATCAATAGTTATCTGAATGCAACATCTCTCCTTTTGCCAGAGTAAAGTTGGACCCTCTGATGTTTTTATTTGCATGTATTTGCATTAAAAATAGGAACAAATGGCTGCATATTCTTTGTATCGGTCTGCCCAACAATACCAGAGAAGGGAAAAGCGTACTATGTAAGGCTAATCTTTCTTTTTTCAAGGTTTGGTTCAGCCCACTTTTAAATTGACATTTAATTGTTGAAAAATGCACACCTGCACATTAGCAGTCGTGGTAAAGGAGTTTATTAGCAAAGGAATGTCTGCTGGAAATCCATATGAACCTAGTCATGTTTTTGTGTTAAAATCCTCCCCCCACCCCTTACCGCCCTGGAATTAAATCCCATCAAATTGCTCTATTGTAGAGACAGTAGGGCTGGTGAAAAGAAGCAGTTAAGGAATTCCTGGGGTTTATTTGCTTGTTCTATGGAGAGCGTATTTTATAAAGAGATGAAATTAATGCACATCTATTTGGGATGTGACTTTGATATATGGAGTCAGCTGGAGCTCTCTGCTGGAGGACAATATGTTCTTCAGTGTGAGGAGTAGGGATAGAACTGGGGTCGATTACCTCACTCTTAACAGAGTAAGTAAGAATTAGAGTCACCTGGGATGCTTTGAAACAAGGTGTTCAATGGCCATACTTTGTTCACTCATTTTTTTACATCTATGTGTCCAGGGCATCAATGAACTGTTGTTCTTTCTGCAGTTTTTCTGTCTCTTTCAGACTGCAGAAAATTCAACTTTTTGGAAAGAATGAAGAGCTGGGCAATAGATTGCCATAGCATTATTACTGGTGCCATTTGATTAGCATGTTTATTTTTCCAAACTGATCTTTTAAATTTGCACCAAGAAGACTTTTTCCATAAAACAATAAAAGAAAAAATATTTCTGCAACAGTGCTTAAACTCATGAAGGTTGTATATGATGTTTCATCATGCTGTATTTTAATGTTTATGAACTACCCAGAGAGCTTTGGTTATTGGCCACTGTAAGAAATGTAATGTAATAAATAAAGAAATAAAAAAAAGTAATTTAGTAAACATTTTAAAATTTTATTTAAAAAAAAGAAATGCTGCCTTTCTGGCTAGTGCTATTTTAAATTTGTGCTAACCACTTTTTAGTCTGTAAAACATCACCCCTCCCCCATAGACACACACTGACCAAAAAAAAAGGTCAGGGGACAAAAACTGCATTGAGATATGGCACAACTTTATGTATTTAACATGACAGAATCTGCAGTGAGGAACAGTGTTGCCATGACCTTGGCTAACAGCAATCAGAGTCATTCTTCTTATCAAATTCAAAGGTAAAATACCATAACTAAAAATTGCTACATTTCTTTAAGTTTATCTTTTGAGTAAAAAAAAAAAATCTTTATAACTCTGGTCTCTCCCACTATTGCCTGACAATGAATAATTTTCTGTGCATTAACTGATTGGTATTTTATCTAGATAACATCTGCCTCCTAGTACCACTTTGAGGTTTCACTTATTTATTGGTTAATCACCTCTTTTGGCTTTTACTTTAAATCAAATGCCCCCAAGTCAGCAATTTTCAGATGTGATCCAATGCATGTTGCTGTTCTTTGGACCTCGTAAATTAATTATACTATTTTTAAAATCTTTGTTTTTTCTTCAAAACCTTCTGAGAATCTCATGCAACAAGCTTCCACTTGGGTACAGCGTGAAAAGACTGAGAAGGAATAACATGGAATTAATAACAGGAAAAAGACCTTTCACCAGGTACATGGCTGGCTGGGTTGAAGGAGGGAAGATTAAAATAAAACCAGGGCTGATCACACGACCTCTTGCGTTGGCTGGACCTTATCCTCCAGCGAAGGTGGGGTGAGAAATTCTGCAGCTTCTGTTGGCTCCTTACAAAGGTCACAACACTGTTGGGATGGAAGGCCAATCAGCTGGACTGTG
Organism: Heloderma suspectum; assembly: GCF_057233095.1. Lineage (NCBI taxonomy): Eukaryota > Metazoa > Chordata > Lepidosauria > Squamata > Helodermatidae > Heloderma > Heloderma suspectum. Next base: position 298,670,394 of record NC_139459.1, read on the forward strand.
GGGAAAAGACCTCGTCTTGTGCTGACAGGGTTCCCAACTGAGGTTGTGGGGTGGCAGGAGGGAGAAAGCTTTAGCTTCTCCCTCCACCAGTAGCCCTGAAGTAGGAGGGATCGCTGCTTCCATGGGGGAGCAGAGACCCCAATGCAGGATTGCTGGGATGGGGTGAGGTTAAAGCCTCCTCTGACCCCAGTGATCCTGAGCCTGCCCAGCCCACCACAGCAGGGTGAAATGTGAGTGAGTGGGGAGAAGATGTGTGTGTGTGTGTGTGTGTGTAGGTATGTGTATGTATACGACCCTAATGCAACCTTGCATTAGACCATGGGGGCAGCCATCTCCCCCCATGCCATTAAATGTCACTGGGAATCATGTGATGCCATCACGTAGCGACATTCCCCGCACTATTATTAACGAGATTTCAAACACGACTGGCAGCCAGCTGCTGAGTGCAACAGCCCACTGTTTTTAACATAAGGAGGAGGAGGAGACCCAACCCAACTGGTCACTACATGGGATTATAAGTGCCTGTCATCCTGAACTCCACCCCAACACGCAGAAATGTTTGCCTCCCTCTCTTGATCTTTCGGTTGTTTTTTGCCTTCCTTATGACCCACCAAAGGTCAGGAAATTCTCTAAGGGCAGATGTCACGAAGAAGCACCTTCGTCTAGTCTGTGTTCCAGAATCTGGGTGTAACTGATGACTTGCACTTGAATGTTTGAACTTCCTCCATTGGAAAGTAGTAACACATGCACACACACAGAGGACACACAGCACGCACATGCTGGATTTTAGATGGACAGCAGGATTTTTTATGTGGATTCAGTGTTCCCAGCCATCTGGACTAGCCTAATGAAATTCCAGAGTTTTCACACATAGGTCCATTAGGGAATGGCCATTTAATGGGTTTGAGTGGAAAGGTTATCATGGGATTCAACAATACAGGAAACAGGCTGGATAAATACATGGATAAAGATACCTCAAGGGTAAAGAAAACTAGTTGCTTTGTTGTGTAAAATACTAGAACACTTCTTGAAAGAAAAAAAAATCAGTGTACTTGACTGTTGACAGAACATTATGGTTTTCAAGAAGTATCTTGCAATTTCATGGAATTACAGATTTAGAACTGAATTTTGTTTGTAGTGGAATTCAATGGCAAGCCTAAAGAATTAAGCAAAATAATTCATTTTTATGATCATGCTTGATGTCTACTGCCTGGGCAAATGCACTGTGCCGACCTTTACAAGAATTATTGTCACTGCATTAGTAATAGTGCTGAAATTCGGAACTGGAAGGTCTCCCAACCCTCCAGAGCAGATTTGGAGGGGGAGAGGCTGCAGGGGTAGGAGAGAATGCAGAACCCCCATTCTGCAAGTAGTAGCCTCCACTTGCAGTAGCACAATACTGGATCCAACCCCAAATGCATTATGTTAAGAAAATTGCTTGCAAAAAGTAGAATATTAAAGAAGAAAAAGAAAACTTGGAGCTGAGGGCGGGGGACAGGCTAATTATGAGGCAGTCACCCATCACTACAATGTACCAGGGATAATGGCAGAGGGAAAGAATGGGCTTTTTGCCATTGTAACAGATGAAAGGATCAGCGGTGGATATTTGCCATGGGAACACTTGACTTTTAAGCACTTGATCTAATGCCTCTGAACACATGGGAATTGAACTAGGGAACTCAGGAAACCTCAGCTAAGTTGTTTCCATTGCATACAAAGGATAATCCAAACCAGAACCCTTTAGTGAACTCGTGCTAATGGAGAGGATGCTAGAAACAAAGATTTTAAGAGACGCATTGCATTCCAGGCTCCTCCCCCCATCCCCTACCCTGCCATGCCCAGTTTTTGCTGCCAGGTTTTCAGTGCAAGCAAAGCATTCTAAGGATCTCAGGTGCTCCTTGAAACAGGTGGGAGAACAGCCAGACAGGCAAAGACCTTTTCATTTGGGAAGGCCTTCGGCATGTAAGTTGGTCTGTTGCTGTTTAATTGGTTAGATGCCGTTGATTTCTTCTATGGTTGTGTTTTTAAATTGTGTTCTTAATTATGTTATGTTTCAACTAAGATTTTGTTTTTAATCTGGATTTTATTGGTAGTTACCTTTAGCACCATTTTTGGGTGGAAAGGCGGGATATAAATAAAATAAACAACAATAAAGAAATAAGTAAATATCAATCAATCAATCAATAATCAGCAAATACTGTTTGCTGATGCAAAAGCTGAAGAGCAATAAAAACAAAACCACAACAACTTTCTGGAGACCACACGCCAAGGATCTCCATGATAGAATGTGCAAAAACAGATTCCTAAAGACAAAGACGGTGTGGATATCAAAGGCGGTGGTTGACAAAGAGGGGAAAAGCAGTACCCAGCGGGTAGCGGGAGGATGGCTGAATCTGGACTGGGACTGATGCAGGGGCAAAGGGATAAAGGCCCCTAACTTCTGATCCAGATCAGGGGGCCACTGCTTGCTATCTATTGATTGATTTTTACATTCACACAATAGGTAATTGCATGAATGCCATGTAGTGTGGCCCTTGCCAGCTGCAGTAAAAATGACACAGAATTCTGTGGCACTGCAAAGCGTAGCACATTTATTATGACTACAGGACAGAGTCCACCTCATCAGAGGAATAAAGTGCATCTGCTCTATGCAGAACGGTAGGTCCTCTTGAAAGTGTCACAGGATTTGTTGTTAATTCTAAACATGTTTCTTTTCCCCACACTAGTGTACTTTTGAATGAATAAATACTTACAACAACCCAAGTCCAAATGCACTGGGGGTAATGAAGATTTATTTGACTTTCATTGTGGTAACCCAGTTCCCCCGCCCGCTGCCACCTTTACCTTGTATTTTTGCTTTGCTTCTCTATCTGCTATATTCCTACATTTCACTAGCATGCTGAGGTGGCCTTTCCCTATAAAAGACACACACAACCTACCCGTTACCTTGCCTGCTAAGTTTTTCTAAGCTCTTGCGACTCTAATAAAAATAGTATATATGTGGGTATTGCAAACCAACATAATTTTTTGCTGTAAAAATACCATATGCGTGTTCTTAAACATGAGAGCTCTGGGCAAGATCTTTTCACACATGCAGGCCCAGCTGCCATTTCATCACTTGCATGAACGGGAATGTTTCAAACACACACACACACACACACACACAAAGAACACCAAACAGCAGTGGAAGAAAATGCTGGCATGGTCCAGCAATTTCACTATCTACTTCTCTGGTTACACATGCTGTTCTGACTGACATTGGTCTTGCAGTGGTTATTGCTTGCAAAACTCATTCTGTTTTATTTGACTCCCTGCTTCAGTGGATGCTATTATTGCTGCATTTTTCATTATTCCTTCGGTGGGGTGTACCTTGTCAGCTGCCATAAGCTCCTTGCAAGTTAAGTTGTTCCTAGTTGCTCCTTCCTATTTCCCCACCAGGCAATTGCTAAGAGAACTCTTCCACGTGTGGTTTGCAAATTGAGGAAAACATCTGGGGCAGCCAAATTAGGGCGCTGAGAACAGTAAACAGCTCAGTGCACTCGCAGATTAAATGGAAAATGCAATATACTGGAGCTGGACCTATCTTCAGTCCTGTTCAATGGAAACACCTAGATTTAAGATACCCCTAAGCCTTGGTACAGCAGCACTTCAGTACTTAGGAAGGCTTTGGCCTGCACTTCCTGTGACTCACCCAGCCATGTAGGGCAACCCTCCAGGAGCTAAATAACTCTCCTGTTTCTACTGCCTCCTGGGAACTGAAAAAACCAAGGGGGGTCAAGCTTATGGGGCAGCGTCTAAAAACTTGCCTTGACTGTCTCCACCCAGATTTAGCTGAAGACTTACAAAGCAAACCGGAGCAAGCTCTGGATGCTGCCTTCTCAGCTCCTACTCTCCGTTCATTTGCCCCACAAGATCAGGTGTTTGCTAGAAACTATGGTGCTGGACTGAGATGGGTTCCTTCCTCTGTCACTGAGGTCACTGGACCTGTGTCATACAAGGTCCAGTGTGCAGATGGGACAGTGTGGCATCGCCATGTTGACCAGCTGAGAAGGCGTTCTGGCCAGAGCGGGTTGTCATCAGCAGAGGTAGCTGTTGAAGATCTATGTGGAACTGATGTGTTTCTCTCACTGCTGGTTGAAGCACCAGAACTACTAAGTGATGGGAGCAATACTCCTTCCTTACCTATGGCAGTTACTGAAAGAAAGTCATCTGAGCAATCTATACCTACTAGTTGAGTGCAGACTGTGCCATGAAAGGGTACCACCTTGTTGGTTGGAAGACCATGATAGCTAAGTGGGGAGGAATGTTATGTATCCTAGGGGAGGGGTACTGAGGCTTAATTATTGTTTTTGAAACTTGGAAGCTCCTGTAGAGTTGGGAGCAGCAACAGCAGGAGCTTCTGCTAAGTTCTTCATTTCTGTGTGTGCTGAATAAAGAACAGTTGTGTCTGAGGTCAGCTGATTCCTGCAGCCATTCCTATTACCAATACAACATTTTGGTGTAGTGGTTAGTGTTGGAGTGGGGCTTGGGAGATCTGGGTTCTACTTCCCACTTGGCCATGATGCTCACTGGTTGACTTTGGGAGATTCACCAAGGCTGGATCTACACTTACTGCCTTTTTTCGCTTCCAATGAGGTTTCACCGCCCGCCTTTCACTCTACGCAGTAGCCGCCTCGAATTGGAACCGGAATTTCCTACTTCCATGCTCCCGTTTTCAATACCCTAATATCCTGCTATTTCCCCTTAATGTGATCTGATGTTCTGCCTTCACTACCGTATCTGGTCGTAGTTCCCTCCCCCTCCTGTCCAATCACAGCTCTCACCTAGCTCACAGGGTTGTGTGAGGATAAAACTGAGAGGTGGAGGAACATGTACGCCGTGTTGGGTTCCTTGCAAGAGGAAAAAAGGCAGGATTTAAATGAAAAATAAAAATTTAAATACACATAGAAAGGCATTCATAACAACAGGACAAGCAGCCATCAAAGGTACATTGAATGACTCTGCAATCAATATGAAGTCAAAGTCAGAATAGATGCAAGTGACGTTATCCTTTAATAATTTCCAGAGGGATAGGTGTGTTAGTCTGTTGCAGCAAAAACAACAAAGAGTCTTATAGCACCTTAAGGTCTAACATTTATTCTGGCACAAGCCTTCATGGAACTGCCCAGAGAGCTTCAGCTATTGAGCAATATAGAATCATAGAATAGTAGGGTTGGAAGGGGCCTACAAGGCCATCGAGTCCAACCCCCAATATATAGAATGCAACAAATGAATAAAGAAAAGACACTGTCCTCAGACACTGAAGACACTGTCTTCAGAGTGCATCTGACAATGCCAGAAGCTTATGCCAGAATAAATTTGTTAGTCTTTAAGATGCCACAAGACTCTGTGTTGTTTATCCTGGAAGAGCAATCCTACGTCCCCTAGGCAGCGTCTAGGATTGTTCTGTTTCCCAGCTCTGAGCTCATAGACAGCGATAAGTGCACGTAGCTGGGAAAATGTGCTCCCTGCCCCTCCCCCTTGTAGCTGGGGCAGAGAGAACTGTGGCAGCTGCCCCTTCGTGCCTGTCCATGCTTGTAACACGGAGCATGGACAGGGTGGAAGAGGGGCGTTCCCGGGGGCAGGGCAGGGAGGAGAGCATGGAAGCTGCTCTAGACAGCTTCCTATGTGGTCTCCAGCCCTGTTCCCACCCCTGTCCCTGAAGCCGTGCTTAGTTTAAGGCAAACTGCAGGGCAGCCAGAAAAGAGAAGGAATCATCTCCTCTGTGCTTCAACCACCCTGCATTGGATAGGCAGTCGCCTCTGACTTCAGAGGAAGGTGGAGCACCCTGCCACCCATGTTCCCCAGCAACCAGTGTACATAGACCCCCTGCCCCCCTGATATTGGAAGTAGCATATAGCCATCAGGACTAGTAGCCATTGATAGCCTTATCCTCCAGGAATTTGTCCAATCCCCTTTTAAAGCCAAGGCTGGATTGGGACCCCAGGCAGGCTGGATTTTGCCCATGATTCTGAGGTTGAACACCACTGATCTAATGTCACAAAGAGTCTTGTTTTTGTACCAATCTCATTTGAATCTACAAATGCAGGAAAATCATGTGGAACAATTGTTCATGTACTATATTCAAACTGCTGGTGGGAAGTGCATATTGGGATACTCCCCCACATCCAAATTCAGTGCACAAATCTTGCTCCAGTCATACTCTCACAGCCTCACCTACCTTGCAGGGTTGTTGTGAAGACAAAATGTGGGGGTGTCAGTGGTGGCGGATCAAACATGATGTCTTGAGCTCCTTGGAGAAAAGGTAGCATATAGATGTAGTAAATAATAGGGGTGTGCACTGACCACAAGATTCAGTTTAGACCCCAATTAGGTGATTAAAAAAAAAGCTCGATTTGACTTGAACCGATTTGGAGCCCATCCACTTCAAGACGGGTCTGAATCCAAATCTCAGTTCGAAAATCCAAATCTTCATGCCTCCCATTGGCTACCATTGGAACTATAAAAAAACTATAATGTATGTTCTGTTTGTGAGGATCAGATGTATTTTGCAGGTATAGAAGCCCCTTGCAAGGCTATTATACCTACTATGCCTGCCAAATTTCAGACAAATAGGTTCAGGGGGGTTGTGCTATAAAAATTTAAATTTGGGGGGGGGATTAAAAGGGAACTGCTGAAAACTTAGAAATTTAAAATTTCCAGAAATTCTGAGGCCATAGGAAAAAACAGGGAGTTTTCCGGGGGGTTTCAGAAAAATGGGAAATTTTGGAAAAATTGAAAAATAAGCAATATTTATTTTTTTTCAGCACTCTTTACAGATCTAAAGTCACTTTGTTGCTTTACGATAGCTTTCCCAACCTGATGCCATTCAGATACTTTGGACTTCAACTCCCATCAGCCTCAGGCTGTATGAACAATGGTCAGGAATGCTGGGCACGGTGGTCCAACACATCCGGAGGGCACCAGGTTGAGGAGGGCTGCTTTAGGGACATAAAGCAGCCTTTCTGTTGCTAAAGTTATTTTATGTATGATTTAGTTTGCTCATAAGATTATCATTACATTTTAAAACGTTTAAAGTAAACTCAGTTAAAATTTGTAATTATTGTCTGAATAGATTAGAACTACACTGAATTATTGCTACAGCATCAGAAACACAGGACTCTATAGAACAAAACCCAAGCTGCCAAGAATGCACATTTACTGTCAAGAACATGCACAATGGTGACTCTACTCACATGTTGGGAAACTGAGCATAAATGTCTATCAGTAAAATATACTGTAAATCAATAATTTTGATAAGGAAATAAAGAACTAACTATGCTGGGAATCTTACAGTGAGGATTAAAACATATTTTTCCCCATAGCTTCATTATTTCCAGATATTTTACATCTCTAGTCTTTCTATAAAAGTGTTCTTATTACATAGTTTTAGAAATCATTTTGTGGGGAGTAAAGGCTGGGTGAGAATATATAAATACTTTGTCTTAAATTCTAAAAGAAAATATTTCATAATCCAAAGCTGTTCAATTTTTCCAATTTTTCAGAAAAAAACAAGAACAGTCCCCGAGAAAAACAGAAAACAACCATTTTTTTCCCAGAATTGTTCAGGGTTTTTCCCAGAGCTTCACATCTCTATGAAAACCTTTTTGTTTGTTTGTTTTTTTTGGGGGGGGGCTGAATTGAATGAAATTTGCACTGATAGTAGCTCCTTCTGATGGGGCAAGTCCTGCCAAGTTTCAGACAAATAGGTGCAGCGAACTTTGTGCAAGAGTACCCTTTACAGTTTGGGACTGTCCAAAAAGGAACATGCGGAGGGGATCTTCTTCGATTTCAACTGTCTAGCTGGGGATGACAGGGTTGGGGCAGGGAGGCTGGATGGTGCATAGGAAGCATCGTAAGGATGCTTCTGCAGTCTCCTCCCCTCCCCCGGGAATGCCCCCTTTTCACCTGCACTGCACTTATGAGTGCGGAGATGGGGATGAACCATGCTGTCTATGAGGAGGCAGGGGTGGGGAGTGAAGTTTCTGGGAACCGAAAAATCCTATGGCTATCTAGACACTGTCTAGCGGCCATAGGATTGTTCCCTCTGAGACACTGAAATGAAAATACAGGGGAAAAGAAACAGAAAACAATTTGAAAAGAAAGGTGCTTTCCACAGGTGCATAGCACTCAAGTCATTAAAAATAGGTCAAAATCAAAACCAGCATCTTAAATTGTGATTTTGCAGATTCTGTACTGTAAGTTTGCAATGCTTCCTATGCACACTTACCTGGGAGTAAGCCTCATTGAACTTGGTGGAACTTAGTTTTGAGTAAACCTGTATAACGTTTGTAGTTTTCTCATATTATGCAGGTATTTATGTACCTCGGGGGGGGGGGTCACCTGTTTGCCACATGTTATGCACATATACACAGATCGAGATACAATATATCTTCATAGTGATTAATATGAGAATGCATGAGGAAAAGTCAATGGTGAGACATGACCCTCTAGGGAAAATCTTCTCCGTTGATAGAAAGCAGCAGGTCTATTAGTTCCAGATAACACTGCGTTTTTAAAAGCTCCCCACTCTTGCTCAGACCATGCATTTATGAATATCTTCGCATCTGAAAAAGACTGAAATATTTGAAGAGAACTATTAGCATGCATTCTTTAGCTTAACATCTTTTTCATGTTTAGCTCTTAAGAGGAAAAACATCATATTTTGATACGAACATCTGTTTTATGTTTTGCTGAATGCACACTTAACATGATGAACATTAACCCTTGAATATTCAAAATATGCAGGGTTTTTTAGCCCAATCTGGATAGATGGTTGGACTGCTCTAATTCATTGTTTCAGCACAATCAGTCCCAAGAGACTTCTCATGCAGAGTCCATAGTGCTGGTAGTTATAGGGTCAGGTTCATTTGGGGAATTCTGATCAGTGCAACCTGCTGACATATAAGTCTCTCTCTCCTCTCTCTCTCTCTCTCTCTGGGTGTGTGTGTGTGTGTGTTTGTGTTTGTATGCGGTGGTGGGGATATGCTTGTGAAAAAGGTCACAGAATCCTGAGAGTTCTGATGGCTTCTTCCCTGAGCATGTTCAAAGGGCGATTTCCTGCACTTCCATTCAGGTGAGTGGGAAGAAGGATGGGAAATTATCCAGAAGAAAGGAGGCGCTATTTCTCTTGAGATCCCCACCCTGCCCCCCGCCATGTTCTTTTTCTGGGAAGTTGACTATATAGACTGCATAGCAGTGGAGGCTGGTGGCTCTGATGTCAGTGGAGCAGTGAATCTGCTCCGGGTTTCAGTCAGAACCAGTCAGAACTCTGAAGAAGCTACTGTACATAGCTCCTTTAGAGTTCTGACTGGTTCTGACTGAAATCCGGAGCGGATTCATTGCCCCACTGACATCAGAGCCACCAGCCTCCACTGCTGCGTAGTCAGTTTTTTCTTTTTGCTCCCACATGGGTCCCTGTCAGCAGCACCCCAGACAACTTAGTCCCAAACAAGCAACCTATTATCTAGGTGCAGGCGCTCTGATGAGCTCACAGATCCCTCTCCCAGAAAATTGGAATAGCATCTTTGTTCAGCTGAATGGAGGAATGGGATTTTTGTCTATCATCTTCCATGTGTGATTAATGGAACAGCTTATGCATACAGACTTTTGATCGAGACACCAGGATATGGGGGTCAAGTACTCCTAACTGCTAAATTAAAGTCACGTGGAGTGCCTCTCCTGTAGTCATTCCAAAATTCCTGTAGTCATTCCAAAAGTCCCTGTCTGATGCTTTGCTTCACCAAGCTCATGCAGAACAGCTATTGTTCTTATTTATAATTATTGTTATTTATAAGACATTGTATTCAATGGGTTGTATCCAATGTTAGTCTAACCCGAGTCCCATTCATTTCAATGTCTCTATTCTAAGTAGGACTAACATTGGATACAGCCCATTGTCCTGAAAGTTGGCAGAATCCTTTGTCCACTGTTCTACTCTGGCATCTTCCCGAGGTGCACATGGAGGAACATAAGAAGAGACATGCTGACCAATCAGACCAAGGGTCCATCTGGTCCAGGATTCTGTTCACATAGTGGCCAACCAGCTGTCAACCAGGAACTCACAAGCAGAGCATGAGAGCAACAGCACCCTCCCGATGTTCTCCAGCAACTGGTGTACATAGGCATACTGCCTCTGGTTCAGGAAGTAGCATAGTGCCATCAGGACTACTAGCCATTGAGAACCTCTTCCCCCAGGAATTTCTCTAACCTCCTTTTAAAGCCATCAAAATTGGTGGCCATCACTACATCCTATGGTAGCAAGTTCCATAGTTTAACTATGTGTTGTGTGAGGAAGTCCTTCCTTTTATCTGTCCTGAATCTCCCACCAATCAGCTTCATAGGATGACCCCGGGTTCTAGTATTGTGAGAGAGGGAGAAAAATGTCTCCCTATCCACATTCTCCACACCATGCATAATTTTGTAGACCACTATCATGTCTCCCCTTACCCTCCTTTTTTCCAAGCTAAACAATCCCATCTATTGTAGCCTTCTCTCAAAGGGGAGATGCTCCAGCCCCTTGATCATTGCTTATGAAGAGCAATGCCTGGACATTTTTAACAACGGCAGCTCAAGGAGGCCAGGCAAAAGTTTCAGTAGCTGAGGGTCTTCCTGCACAGGTGTAACAGCAAGATGAGGACCAGTCAGCTTATGCATCAGAAAATATCTAGCTCACACCAAGTATGCCCCAAAGGATCCATCTCATTGCCTTATTTCATTAATGTTAGGCCTGTTTCTGTTAGCAATTTATTATCTATTCATCTTTCTTTATTCTTCTCCTTGTCTTCATAGCAGCTGTGCACCTTCGCCACAGATGGCTTCAGCTATAGCTGAAATGCCATCTTCAAAACACAGGTAGGGGTTGACTTCTATATAACTCATTCCAAGAGGTGCCACCAGTCTTTCTCTCTCTTTTCCCCTAGTGCCTCCTCAAACCTCACCTTTCTGTTAAACATTTAAAGTCTTATTCTACATTTCCTTCTGAAAAACCAAGGCCCCATTTCCATGATAACAGAAGGAGAAGCTAATGGAGGAGTACCAGACTGTTTTAAATAAAGGAATCAGCTTTGCTGCGATGTGGTCCATGCAGGGCTCCACGAGCAGGTTCTCCGCACCAGTAAAGATCGCTTCACAGAACATACTTCCTGGTGGGGGTGGGAGTTGGAGTGAACGTCATCTGACTGGCTGCTCAACCAATAAGAGAGGCTTCCCCCCACTCTCCTCCCCTTTCTCCTTTCCCCTGACCGTCCTGATGCACCTGCATTTCAGGAGCAAGCCTCACTGACCACAATGGGAGTTACTTCCAAGTAGACACACACAAGCTTGTGCTGGGAAAGAGAGCAGTAAACACAAAGATGGAAACCAGCTCCCATTTTAACCTGCGGGATATCTATAACGAAGGGTGGAGGTAGTTTGGTTCTAAGGCAATAAACCAAACAAAGGAGAATCGGAGTCCTGAGATCACACTGTGCCTTGTCAGTTGAGGGGGTTCTCTGTACATTCTGTGGATATTAAGAGGGAAAACCTCATTCAGCACAATGGGAAGAAACATCCCTTGACTGGGGTCACGGTGAAAGGCACACCCCTGGGCAGAGCTGGCATACCCAAGGTCAATGCGGGGGTTGGGGACACAGCGACTATACCGGGGAGAACCCAACTTGAGGAAAAGACTCGGACTTTAAGCAATCTCAGGAAATCTGTTTTTTCCCTGATAAGCTCCAGGGTGGCTGCTGGATGGCCACGACGTCATCTATCCCTAGCAACCTCAACATGCAGCCTGCTCAGAGTAAATTACTGGTGGAAACACCCTCCAAGTGCCAAGCTAGATGTGGCTGTATTCATGTCTTCAGCCTTTCAAAAGAAGGTGCAGGAGGGAGGGAGCCAAATCAGGATCATGAGATTGCAGGGGGGATATTTAAGGTGCAATCCTGTGCATGTTTAGACAGAAAAAAGTCCTGCAAGTCCCAGCATAACTGGCTGGGAAATTCTGGCAGTTGTAGAACTTTTTCTCTGTCTAAACATGCACAGGATTGCACCCTTAATGGTTAAAGTGCAACCCTTTGCCCAGCTGCAGTTTGGATCTGGCTCACCACCCCTCCCATGCCGACTATCTAATAGTGATGGCAGAGAATTTGGCCTCACCACGGATCACGGTGAGGCCAAATGCCAGTGCATTCGGCCCCCCGAAATCTGTGGCGGAACGGCCTCCCCCCCCGCCCCCTCCGCGGATCCTCCCCGGGATGAGACTTACCTGGGGTGGATCTTCCAGGCAGCAGCAGCTCCGGCAGCGGCTCCGGCAGCAGCTTCGGCGGCAGCGGCTGGTCTTCCGACTGGCCGCCACCATTTGAAGTTGTTTTTTTTTTTTTTTACAGAGACGTGATAGGCTACGTAAGTTTTTACGTAGCCTAAAATGTCTGGGTAAAAAAAAAAAAAAAAGGCATATGCAAAATTTGCATATGCGGTTGTTGTTGTTTTTTTCCAGAGCCCTCCCCGGCCGGAAATCCGGCTGCGATCGGCTCTGGCCTGGCTGGGCCTGGCCGGCTGCTCCACAAAGCTGCTGCGGAGCACAGCCGGCCATGGAGGATTCCGGGGGGGAGGAACGGAGCGCCTCCCCCCACCGGTGAGGATTCCTGGGGAGGGACGGAACGCCCCCCCCATAAACATAATCCGCGAACAGGTAAGTCACTTTCGTACATCCCTACTATCTAACAAAGAAACACACAAACCCAGGCATATAAGAGCTAAAGAGGTGAACAAGATCACATCTAGTTTAGCCCTAAGTTTAGATATGTTGGAAGTTGCCTTATACTAAGTCAGAACACTTGTCCATCTAGCCTAGTATTACCTGCTGTGACTGGCAGCAGCTTTTCAGGGTCTCAGACAGACCCTGGAAAGACCCTGGACAGATCTTGCACATCCCCTGCATCATGTATAGTATTGTATTAATTCGCTGTCTATAGTAATAGGCCATTACAAATCAACCGAAGTACAAACAATAAAATGTTTGAAAGCACAATATATCAGTCTCAACTAACTTTAAAACTCCAGTCTGGCAAGTGCAAACCATAGATGACAAGAGCATGTAAACAGCCTCAAAGACATTAATAATCCTTTTAACTGGAGATGCCAGAAATGGAGCCTTCTGCATGCAACACATGTGTCCTGCTGCCACTGAGCTATGGTCAGCGTAACTGAACTGAACGCATGGTCGTCCTCTGGTCCCCTTGCCCTTATCTTCCTCGTCTCCTTCTGTGGCTCCCTGGTGTCAGCGTTTCGATTCTACACTTCACGGGGTGGGACCCTGTCATCCTGTTTATTACTCTGTAAAACGCCTCCACGCTGATGGTGCCGGATGACTAATTGCTTGGATGAATCAAAAGAGTTCGGGGCCGGTGTTCCTCCCACGTGTGAGCACAGCACAGTGCTCATCTGCTTCGCACGCCTGCATTGTGAAGAGCCCCCTGGCCCGAATGAAACTCAAGGCAGAGTTTCCCTTACGGCTGGCCAATCCCACCCCACAAATTCATGCACAGAAAGCAGGTCAGGTCTGCTCCCTCTTCACATTTTTGGGATTTCCCTCATCATGTAAGGGGACTGCCATTTGTTTCACACTGAGAGGAATACTGGCACACCACAATATTGGTTATCGTTAATCGTTAATAGCATCTGCTAAGGTTCTGCTGCCTGAGGCCACCTGCACACCTCCCCAAATGTATAAAGAATAAAGTGGTAAATAAATAGCTGACAAGTCCTTTTTTCCACCTGTGCACAGTTTAGGCGCACAGCATATTCCCCATTGTATTTCTGAGGTCATCAGTGACATCCAGTGGCCAAGAGACATATTCCATATGCTTCATTGGCATTGCTTTGATGCCTTGTTTTATAACCTATGTTTACTTGGAGTCTCATAATTTGCTGCTCATATTCTGGATTTCTGTGGGAAGCTTTGTGTGTACAGTATGCATGGTGCCCTTGTCGGGATGAGAACCCCTGGATTCACTCCTTGAACTATGAATGATGCATTTTAACTAATATTTGCTCATACTGAGAGAAAAGGGCTGATTCACACCAGGTGTGTGTGGCCAGGTGGGCCTTTTGAGTCCTGACTGACAGAACTGGGCTTGTGAAAAGCTGTTTCTTATGAGAACATGTCAGTATGCCACTGTATGTACCACTTTGGGGAGATGCATTGAATTGCACTGGATATTCAATGGTGACACCTTCACTGTGTGAATATCCAGGATATTTCAGGGGACACCTTCACTGTGAGCACAGTTCTACGTGGGATGTGCGCATTGGGTCTCATGAACTGATCCACACATACATACTATAGGAAGGGCCCAGCTGGATCAGAAGAAAGGCCTATTGCGTCCAGCATTTTGTTTCCCACTGTGGCCAGCCAGAGGCTCATGGGAAGCCCACAAGCAGGACATGAGGGTAATACCACCCTGACTGGTATTCAGAGGTATGCTGCCTCTGACCCTGAAGGCAGCATATAGCCCTCTTCACTAGTACCCGTTGGTAGACTTATCCAACATGCATGCAAAGCTGTCCAAGCTGGTGGCCATCACTCTGTGTGGGGAAGCGAGTTCTAAAAACTGTGTGATGTACTCTGCATGTTAGTAGAAAGTATCTGCTAAAATTGGTAGAATAACTCCTTATTTGACTACCAAATGATTCTTTATTTGACTACCAACTCGCCTCTTTCGGATGACTAAAGACTAGCTCAGGATCCAACAGCCATGAGTGTCATAGAACATCCCCCCCCTCCTCCTGATGGACCTCTTTCTCCTAAATGTAAGCCAATTTCTGCACCAACCCAAAGAACTGTTACTTAGAAGTATGTGAAGGAGAAGGAGAAGGGGGAATGGGTCTTCTCTTCTATGAAGTACATTCAGGAATAAGATATAACAACTTTAAATAATAGAATAGCCTGTTAAGATACGTAATTCAAATCAGTAGGGCAAACTTTAAATCTAGCATTTTTATCTCAGACTGTTACTCTTTTGCCTTATACATATATTTCTTAGCTTTTTAAAACAGGTAATGTATCTTATCTGGAATAACTTAGTGAGGGAAATTAAGTTATGTTTTTTTTTAAGTTAGTAAGTTATCATTGGGCTTTGGGGAAAAGTATATTTATTTTGCGATAAGTTACCTTTGTTGTTGTTTTTGCATTACAATTATCACTGTTGTCACATTTCCACTCAGTACGTTCTCCTTTACACTCTCCATAAATTGAATTTTCATGTATTATGGGGTATAGAATATTCTTCTGAGATGATTTTCAATAAGTTGTCCAGTGGCTGCCTGCCAACCTGAAAAGGTCTGTGAATGTAAAGCAAGCTTTGGTGGGTCTTTTTGGAAGAAGGAATGGTTTTGGACTCCACAACAGACAAGGCAGAGTCCAAAAAGCATTTTGTAATATTTATTTATACAGTCTCTGAATGAGGAAAACATTCCATAATGTGGTGATGGGGGCTCCTATTCTCAAACTGCATTGAACACATAGATATTCAAGATTTCTTTCCCCCAGCTTCCCCCTGCCCCGGTTGTGGTCTGATTCTCCCAGAAAATTCAACAGGAAAAAGAACAAGAGTCTTTCGTTTAAATATTGCATAAATTAGAGTAAATGGGTCAAATTTGTTTAATCTGTGACTATGTAATGGATTTCAGGAAAGTAATGTTAGATTTACACTAGGATGTCAAATTTTAATTTAGTTATTAGGGAGTCTGGATGAAATTGTAATAAAAATGGAGTGCTAGTCACACACAACTCTCGGTTTCCTCCCCTTCCAGCCCTTCCTTTGGTCACAAAAGTGCAATGAGCCAAGGAAGAATTTAGGCTGTGGCTTGAGGAAAGCTAAATGTTTGACTGTTCAGGGACATTGAGGACAAAAGTTGTTGAGGTTGGCTTGCAAATTTTCCAGTTGTGAAGAACAGAAATGGGTAAAAAAAGGAACGGGGATGGAGAATCTAGTCAGAGGGACTCTCAATGGAGTCAGCACTGGTTGAAGGAGGTATAGCGAAGGCCTCCCAAACTCTGGGGTTTATACTTGTAAGAATTAAGATACAGAACAGAGTGGCCTTGCGGCCTAACCAGGGTCAACCTAAACTCCGCACCCTTCTCAGAGCCAGTTCAAATCACCAAATTGGCATGAGGGGATCTGTTCAGAGTTCACCATGTGTTGAAGTGATCAGGCAATCCCTTCACCAGTGAAGGCTGTTTGATCCTGTGTCAGTGGGGTGGTGAATCCACTCCAGGTTTCAGTCAGAATGTTAAAGGAGCTATCCAAGGTTGGTCCTTTAGAGTTCTGATTGGTTTTGACTGAAACCTGGAGTGGATTCACCGCCGCACTGACACAGGAGCCACCAGCCTCCACTGCCTTCATCCTGTACCCATATTGGAACACAGTCATCACGGACTCTGTCACTGCAGTGCTGGTTGAACAGTGGCTTTGTAAATGTGGATGGAGTTGGAAACTGCATGACAAACTGTGGATGGTGCAGAATGTTCAGTTTACATTCTCCACAGGTCAGTTTGGTTGAATAGAATGATCCTCACACTAACCAATCTAAGGAGGCAGACATCTGGAAGACAATCATCCCCCAACTCCTGTTTCCTAATATATTTCTCTATTAGGGTTGGAAGTGGCACATACCTTCCCAGGGATATCACAGGACATGTTCTTCCTGTGGTGAATGAGCCCTATGCTGGCCATAATGCCTAGAGTGGACACCCATAGCTTGTGTTAGTTTCAGGTAAGGAATCCATTCAGGTTTTGGCAAGATTGGACTGCACTGGGCTAAAAGAGACTTATGGGTTGACGCCTGACTTGTATTTCATGCTCACACTGATCAGCATTGATTGAGAGCTCATAAGGGGTGCTGCAAGAGAGAATGCCTTCTCGTGCATTCGCAGCAAGTGCCCCTCAGAATACAATGGCAGGCACAAAGTGGCCGCACCCACACCAGCTGATCTTAAAGGACAGGCTGATTCAGATGGGAGGAGATGGTCCTTCAAGGACCTTGGCTCCAAGCTTGGTCTCTGCCTCACACACATGTCTGCTGCACACTTCTGCTGTTCCTGAGCTGTAAATTAGGCATGTGTATTCAAGGAAATTCCCTCCTAACTTCTGCTGCAGCAAAAAAATGCATCCTCCTACCAAGTACTGCCCTTTCAAAGCTATGTGCTTCTTCACCTGAAGCTTGCCTTGCAGTGAAGACAGACGGGGAACTATGCCTGATACATATGCCCCAGGCTTCTCTCCAGACCTGCACATGAAGCAGAACTTACCTCAGGGTGAAGCTCATACAGGAAAAGGCAATTTAATTATACTGAATTGTTTATATCCTGCCTTTCCTGCAAGGAGCTCAAGGTGGCATACATGCTCCTCATCCTCATAACAACCCTGTGAGGCAGGTTGTCAGGGTTGTATCTCAGCCCATAGCAGCTCTGCTTCTGAGGAAGAGAGGCAACTCATTGGGGAACCTTCCCAGACTTCAGAGTCGCAGCTGGAGGGGGAGCCCCCCCTTCTCATATCCCTGGGAGTGACAGCGAACCAGGCGTGGAAAGGGAAGGACAACCTGAACTTTTAGACGCGAGGCGCAGACGCAGGCACAAGCGAGAGATCGCAGGAGCCGAGCTTTGGCACTCAACCCGATTGGCTCGACATCAACAGCTGCGCTCAGAAACATCATGGGAGAAGGGGAGATCTTCCCCTCCCACCCCTTAAGTTCAGAGAATTGCCGCTCTTTTCCCAAACGGAGATCAACTGATATACTTTCCCTTTGAACCCCTAGATGGTTGTTCCTTTGTAGTGCTTTGAGTCTCTAGCAATTAGCATCTGTATGCCTCATTAAGGTAACTGGAATTAAAGCCTTGGAAAGCAGCCCTTTTGTCTGAATGTTGATTTGGCTATGGGAGTATTCAGTAGGCAAAAGGGGAATCCTGACACAGGTAAAGGTGAGAAGCTGAGTGGGGATTAGAGAACCCAGGTCTCCTGAGACCAAGTCAACACACTAACCACTGCACCACACTGGCTCTCTGTGGTACTATTGTCTATGATACACTTGGCCCAAAGCTTTTCAGTTGCACCTAGAAGCTTTCTGTGGTCTACACCAGCTGCTTGCTTGCTTGCTACATTTTTATACCACCCATTAGCCAAAGCTTTCTGGTGAGTTTACAGAACAAAACTTAAAACCATAAAATACAATAACACAGTAAAACATAATCTAAAAACCATATGTTCAAAACAGAATAAAACCCAAGTAAAATCCAAGATAAATGCCAGCAGCAGTGCAAAGATCTAAAAATGCACTTAACACATCAAAAACAAAAAAACAAAAACCCTGAAGGACTAAAATGTCTGGGAGAATAAAAAAGGTATTCAACCGGTGCCAAAAAGATGAGAACATAGGTGCCAGGTGAGCCTCTCTGGGGTGGGAAATGCTACCACTGTAAAGGCCCTCTCCTTAGCTTTATCCAAACTATTTTCAAGGGCAGAACCATGAAGAGTAGTTTGCAGTAAATAATCAATCAATGGCCAAGGCATAGGCAATGGTGGCAAAATCCTTGTCCCTGGAGAGGGTACAATACTCATCTGATCAATAGCAGGACATTTCATGTAAATCTAGGCATGCTAAGCAGGAAAATCAGTTCAAGACAGGCAGTAGTAATACATTATCTAGCTCAAAAAATAAAGAAATCAGCCATTGAGAATGAAGTCTCCCAGAGCCAAGGGTGTTGACAGACCTTATTCTGTCAGCAAATCAAGGAACCAACTTGCCTTCCTGCAGTATCAGAGACACCCACATAAGGACATTTATTTCTTCTGACAACACTCCCATCCAGTGGGGTCTTTGTATTCTTCTTCTGCCGTTAAGACAAAGCACCTTTTAACATGAGCATTTTAAACATGGGGGATATATGCACGGTAACCCAAAGTACACAGGAACAGAGTGTGGTGCAATCATTTAGCCTCGGTAGGGGAGTGCCCTCATAAGGTACCCAAGGGGCAAAGGGGACAAGTCAGAGCCTTTTCTTTTTTTCTTCTTTTTAAAGGAGGTTTTTATTCTGGTAGTTAAATAGTTAATTATGAGACTTCTGAGAAGAGAAATGGAGAGAGAAGGAGAGGATGCTGAGACAAGTGGCACAGCTGTGCGGTGTGGCTTTGGCAACAGAGGAGGCAGCGGGATGGGAAAAGTTGCGGCAGGACTCGGAAAAAGAGAGATTTAAAGATGAGAAAATAGGCAGTTACAGGGCCAAACTACATGTTATGCTAATCATATAGTGTGTATCTGAGCCTGATAGTTTTATTTGCTCCAGTGTATATAGACATGGCCCCAATTCGGATCAGGACCAGTGCAATCTGGGAGGGGGGGAGAATTAAATTCCAACCCCAATGGCAGGGGCGTGTGTGTCTTTTTTTCCAACCCTCATAGTGTATGTGTGGAATTTTGGGAGAAAGGGTGGTGGGAGGAAGGTTTAATCCTCTTGTCCCAAAGCATGCTGGTCCTGATCCGAATTGGGACCACATGCAGTTACACTAGAGTAAATAAAATTATCAGGCTCAGCTATATGCTATGTGCTTACCACAATGTGCCGTTTGGCCCATAATCTTGGGTGCTTAAGCAGCTTGAGGTACCAAAGGGTGGTCCTGGAAGGGCACATCCAAAAAGTACAAGAGAAAAACTATTGCCCCATGCTTGAATAACAGAAGGGACTGGTAAGCTTTTCTTTTGATTTTCAGGTTGAGATTGATAGGCATATGGTCAAGGAACACCTAATTACTTCGAATGAGTTCAAATCTCCAGGGCCAGACAAACTACAACCTAGAGTAATAAAGGAACTGGCAGAAGAACTCTCAGAACCACTGCTATTATCTTTAAGAAATCATGGAAGCCGGGTGAAATCCCAGATGACTGGAGGAGGGCTAATATCTTCAAAAAGGGTAAAAAGGAGGAACCTGGGAACTACAGACCAGTCAGTCTGACCTCAATCCCTGGGAAAATTCTGGAGCAGATTACAAAGCAATCCATCTGGAAGCACCTTGAAAACAGTGCAGAGATTACTCGAAGCCAACATGGATTTGTCGAGAACAAATCCTGCCAGACAAATCTGATCTCATTTTTTGATCAGGTAACCTGTGGACTGTGGGAATGCTGTGGGCATAATATACCTCGACTGCAGCAAAGCTTTCAACAAAGTGCCCCATGATATCCTGATGAGCAAACTAGCTCAAAGTGGGCTAGATGAAACAACGATCCGGTGGATCCACAGCTGGCTGCAGAATCAGACTCAAAGAGTGCTTATCCATGGGACCTTCTCAAACTGGGGAGAGGTAACGAGTGGGGTACCGCAGGGCTCAGTCCTGGGCCCAGTGCTCTTCAACATTGTTATGAATGACTTGGAGGAGGAGGTGCAGGGAATGCTGATCAAATCTGCAGATGACACAAGATTGGGCGGGGTAGCTAATACCCTGGAAGACAGAAACAAAATTCAAAGTGATCTTGATAGGCTGGAGTGCTGGGCAGAAAACAATAGAATGACATTTAACAGGGATATAAATGCCAAGTTCTGCACCTAGGAAAAAGAAACCAAATGCACAGTTACAAGATGGGGGATACTTGGCTCCACAATACTGCAAGCGAGATCTTGGAATGTAGCTCACAAGCTGAATATGAGCCAACAATGTGATGTGGCTGCAAAAAGGCAAATGCTATTTTGGGCTGCATTGATAGAAGCATCGCTTCCAAATCCCGGGAAGTACTAGTTCCCCTCTACTCAGCACTGGTTAGGCCTCATCTGGAGTACTGTGTCCAGTTCTGGGCACCACACTTTAAGAAGGATGCAGACAAACTGGAGAGGGTTCAGAGGAGGGCAACAAAGATGATCAGGGGACTGGAAACAAAGCCCTCTGAGGAGAGACTGAAAGTACTGGGCATGTTTAGCCATGAGATGAGAAGACTGAGGGGAGATATGATAGCGCTCTTCAAGTACTTGAAAGGTTGTCAGAGAGGCGGCCAGCATCTCTTCTTGATCATCCTGGAGTGGACACACGCACAGGCGCCCGCGCGCACACACACACTGATATGGGATAATATACTTCCTACTGATGACCTATCTTACAGGCTGTGATATGAATTAGAGATAATCTATGAGCCAAGCTTTGAACACTCTAAAGCAGTAAAGAGATGCTATTGTTGCTGTTAGTATCATGCGCAGAGCATGTTTATTCCATTTATATCCTGCCTTTCCTCCGATGAGCTCAAGGAAGTGTGCATGGTTCTCCCCCCACCCCATTTTACCCTCACAACAACCCCATGAGGTAGGCTAAGCTAAGAGAGAGCCACCAGCCCAAGGTCATCCAGTGAGCAGCATAGCTGAGTGAGAATTTGAACCTAAAGCCTCCCAACTCCTAGCCCAGCACTCTAACCACTCCACCACACTTGCTGTATATAAGGGGTGTCAGTGAAATCCACAATGGAATCAAATGAGTTTGGATTTCTATAAATCTGACCTGCACATTCTGCAGCAGACCAGCTTTTCCTGAGTTGCACAGATTCTGTGGACTTGCAGACTGGGTTGTTTTTTTTTACTTTCCAGAATTTTACACGAATTTATTCATAGAAAAATACATTAAAAAAAACCACTGGCCAAAAATGCACATTTCCCCCCTAGGCTAAAGCACGGAAATGTGCATGGGGGGGGGGATTCACACATTTTTTGCAAGTGTGAATTTGCGCAAATTCAAATGTGCAGAAATTCAGGAAAATGGAAAAATTCTGATTCTGCCACTGAATGGACAATGGAACAAAAGGTATTTTGTTTTGTGGATTTTGAGAATCCACAAAATACACACGGGATGGATTTCACCAAATCTGTACATCCCTAGCTGCATAGGACCCGGTTGCGAGTTTCTCTTGGACCATGGCTCAGTGGCAGAGCCCCTGCCTTGCATGCAGAAGGTCCCAGGTTCGATCCCCGGCATCTCCAGGTAGGGCTGCGAAAACTCCTGCCTGAAACCCCGAGAGCCGCTGCCAGTCAGTGTCAACAATACTGAGCTA